>NC_080576.1:63462916-64087916 GCF_029962835.1 Magnolia sinica
TCCAAAGATTCTCACCCACCCGCTGCTGGTACTTCGAATTCCTTCATCTTTATGTATTTTTTTCTTTCTTATTAAAAATATTTATTTATTTTGGTGGTTTTTATTTTTCAGAGCATTTGTCGGACTCGGTTGCTAGTCATGGTTCTCGTCTCCGAGTTGCATACCAGGTTGGAGCTTTTCCCATCATTTTACTCGTGCAAAATATGTTTCCCTTGTGACAATGGCATGGGTAGCATAACTGTCCTATGTTATTATTGAAGTGGAAAAATAGAAAATGAATCACTTAAAGATAGGCTTAAGGTGCATTACGATGTCGCTATCTTTAAGGCGATATTTGCACCCTATTGGTGATTAAACCAATTTGCAAGAGGTTACAGCAAATCCACCTCCAGGATACAATAAGCCTCTTCTCAAAGACTGGAGAAATGTGGATTTCGACCTGCAAAACTTAAAAACCGCACCCTGAACACACTTTTACAGAGTACACTCCTGACTTCTGTCCTGTTACAATTTACCCCCTGAAAATTGTTTGCAATTTACTGCTTGAAAAACTATTTACAGTTTAGCGCTTGAAAACTGTAACTTTCCAAAAACCATCCAAAAACAAAAATGGAGAAGAAGAAGAAGATGGAGAGGAGATTGTTAGAATTGTGATTTCAGATTGAGTGATTTCGGATTGACCCAAAGATGGGTTTATATAGAATCACAAGAGATGCTTTAAAACCATTTTTATGAAAAGACTTCTTCTTCCATGGTGTCTTTTTAACAATGGTATCCCTCCATTTCAAATTCAAATGATGCTCCCTTTATCAAGAGGCAACACCATTCACAAATGAATGGTCACCAACAATCACCAAAAGCCACAACCCTTCTCCCAAAATTTCTTTATATAAATTAAAAATTCCTTTTCTTCTTATTTTGAAAAAACCCAACAATCCCCCACTATTTTTCAAAATTCAGAGGTCATGGTATGTAAGGAAAATATGTGCATAGGAGGTGTCTTATGAACTTGAACCTTCATTTAGTATAAACAAATCAAAGTTGAATCAGAATTCTTAGTGACTATGGTCTTGAACTAAGTATTCTATATGACACAATCAGACATGTTACACACACATATATTTCAATTGTCATGTGTTCTAAAATTATAGCACATTAACGGCCTTGCGCTCTATCCTGGATTCATGAATTCATGAGAGTAGCCAAAACTTTCGAACATTAGGAAGCGACCCCACTTCCAATACTCATATAGGTGAGTCCTTATGAATGCCCTTGTAACTATAGCACCCTTGAAAGGACTCATTAAGAGCAACAGCTCATCCTCTTTTTTATCATTATAGGTACCTAGCACTATACATACATCCAGGAATGAGACTGATAGAAAACGTACAGTGCTGCTTCAGACACTTCCTGTGAGGTACTTTGCCCATTGAACCTATTAACTTAGGTTGGGTTTCCCGCATATGGTGTCTGTGAAATTGGCTTAAGTCTCATTCCTCTTGCTGTTCTACTGACAACATCCCTTGCCAGTCCCTTGGTGAACGGGTCCACTAGATTCTGGATAGATCGCACATATTGTATTCTTATAATACCGTCACCAAGTAGTTGCCGCGCAAAACTATGCCTTAGACTGATATGTCTGGATTTTCCATTATAAGTCTTGTCATATGCCTTTGATAGTGTCGCTTCATTATCATAGTAGATAAATACCAGTGGTAAAGGCCTTACTAATAATGGTATATCTAATAACAGGTTTCTTAACTATTCTGCCTCTTTACTAGTAGATGCGAAAGCTATGAATTTAGATTCTATGGTAGAGTGAGATATGCAAGTTTGCTTCTTGGATCCCCAAGAAATGGCAGCTCCTCCAAGTGTAAAAATCCATCCACTAGTAGATTTGGATTCATTAGAATCAGTGACCCAACTTGCATCACCATACCCTTCAAGTACACTAGGGTAACTAGAAAAATGTAAACCATAATTAATTGTTTTTCTTAAGTATCTGAGTACTTTAGAGACAACATTCCAATGATCTAAACTTGGTTTACTTGTAATTCTACCCAATTTACCTACTGCAAAAGCAATATCAGGTCGAGTAGAAATCATAACATACATAAGACTGCCAATTACCTTGGAATACTCAAACTGAGATACACTACGGCTTTCAATTTTAATTAACTTGATATTAGAATCAAAAGGAGTAGAAACTGGGTTCTTATCATAGTGATCAAACTTTTTAAGTATCTTTTAAATATAATGTGATTGAGATAAGGTTATACTATCATTTTTTCTTAATAACTTGATACTTAAAATCACATTAGCTTTGCTCATATCCTTAATGTCAAAACTAGATGATAAGAATCTTTTAGTGTTATTTATAACTTCTAAACATGTACCAAAGATTAACATATCATTTACGTAAAAACATATAATTACTCCTTTATTATCAGAGAATTTTGAATATATACGTTTATCAGATTCATTAATCTTAAAGCCATATGAGGTAACTGCTTTATCGAATTTTTTATGCCATTGCTTAGGTGCTTATTTAAGTCCATATAGTGACTTGATCAATTTACATACTTTATTTTTTTGTCGTGGAACTATAAAACCTTCTGGTTGCTCCATATAAACCTTTTCATCGATGTCACCATTTAGAAAAGCTATCTTTACATCCATCTCGTGGATTTCTAACTTATAGATGGATGCTAGAGCAAATAAAACTCGGATAGTTGCTACTAGAGCATAGATATTAAAAAAATCAATACCTTCTTTTTGTGTAAATCCTCTAGCTACTAATTTGGCCTTAAACCTTTCTGTGGTTCCATTTGGTCTTAGTTTTCTTTTGAAAATCCATTTATAACTTATTGGTTTTGATCTTGGGGGCAAATTAACAAGTTTTCATGTTTCATTTTGTAATATAGAATCCATCTCATCATTTATAGCTGCCTTGCAAAAAGAAGCATCCTGAGATCTAAGGGCATCATTTATTGTTACCAGATCGTTTTCTATGTTATATATTAACATGGTTTTCTCTGTTATGTTATCTTTATCTTATTCTATTAGCAGAAGGTAAAAGTCGGGTCCAAAAGATGTACCTGTTCTGATCATCTTGGTCCTTCTAAGTTCTTTGTCCTCTTTATCAAGACTGTTGATATCTTGATCAAGTATCTGAGAACTACTGCTTGTATTAAGATCTTGAGATCTTATCTCTTTTCTAGTTATAGAAGAGAATGAGTTTTCATAAACCTCGGCATCTCTAGATTCTATTATGGTGTTTACCAGGATCGCATGATTAGATTCCACAACTAGAAACCTATAAGCATTACTATTTTATGCATATCCTATGAACATACACTCAAGAGATCTCAACCATATCTTGGGTTTTTTAGGCTTAGTAAGCCGAACTAAGGCTCTACAACCCCATACCTTGAAGTATGAGATGTTAGGAATCCTGTTCTTTCATAGTTCATATGGAGTCTTATGAGTCTTAGAGTGAGGTATCCTATTAAAGATATGACAGACAGTCAATAGGGTTTCTCCCCAAAATCCTGAACTTAAACTTGCATTATTTAGCATAGATTTTACCATGTCTATGAGGGACCTGTTTTTCCGTTCTGCTATCCTATTTTGTTGGAGTGAATACCATGAGTTTTTGTAAAACTCCAAGAATTCTAAGGATAGATATTCTCATTCCCTGTCTGACCTTAGAATTTTAATCTTTTAGTCTAACTGGTTCTCAACTTCTGCCTTGTATATCTTGAATTTTTGTAGTGCCTCATCTTTATTTTTTAACAGGTATACTAGGGTATAATGGGAGAAATCATCTATAAAGGTTTTGAAATACCTCCTTCCCCCTCTTATTATTAAACCACTCATTTCACATATGTCACTATGAACTAAGTCTATGAGTTGTGATTCTCTTTCCACCCTTGGAAACCGATTTCTAGTTATTTTGGATTGTACACAAATACTACATTTGTCATTAAGTTTTGTATACTTAGGAATTAGATTTAAATTAGGTATATTATCTATACTACGATTACTAATATGTCATAATCTAGCATGCCAAACATCATGTGAATCAAGCATATAAACGGAAGAAGAATTTTCATTCATAAGGTTCAACTTGAACATTCCATTTGATACATAACCCTTCCCTACATATACCCTATTTTTAGACACAATCAATTTATCGGATTCAAATAGGAGTCTGAATCCAAACTTAGTAGACTAATTGATATAAGATTCCTCCTAATATCCGGTACATGTAGCACATCGTTCAGAGTAAGGACTTTTCTGGAAGTTAGATTAAGACATACTTTCCTTTTCCTACAACCTTGGATGTGGAGGCATTCTCCATATATAGTTCTTGATTATCCCCCACTATTTCATAGGAATTGAACATGTTGTAATTTTTACAAACATGTCTGGTAGCGCCAGAATCTACCGACCATTCAACATCCTCATTTACCATTTTAACTTCAGAGACAGGAGTTGCCAGATTTGTGTCTTGCATCATATTGATTTGCCATTTTTTTTCTTGCATTTTCTTTTTGTATTTTCGGCAGTCTTTCTTAAAGCGACCAGGGATTTTGCAAAAGAAGCATGGACCCTTCTTGGATGTGTTCTTTTTGAACCCTTGGTTATTAGGTTTAAGCCGATCATCTTTCTTGAAAGGTGGCTTCTCTGATTCCCGATTCACACTATTCTCGACTACATTAGTGTTACTTAGGGCCTCCTGTTGTTCTTTTTTTTTGTCACGAAGCCTAGATTCTTCTTCTATTTGAAGAAACATTAGGAGGTCCTCTAAGGACATTTTCTCTTTTTTCTGTTTCAATGATTTTCTAGTATCCTTACATTTAGGTGGAAGTTTATCAATAATGATGAATACTTGGAAGGATTCGTCGAGATTAATGCCATCGGTAATAATCTGTTGGATGATGACCTATAACTTATGTACTTGATCAAGGACAGGTTTTTTATCCAACATTTTGAATTCTAAAAACTGACTTACAAGGAATTTTTTGTTGCCTTCGTCCTTTGATGTGTATTTGGTGAGCAGCGCCTGCCACAAATCCTTAGCAGTCTTCTTTTGATGGTAAACAGCGTATAACGAGTCAGAAAGAGCATTAAAGATATGACCTTTGCATAGGTAGTCGTTACGCTCCCAATTTTATCTCTTTTGAATTTTTTTCTAGCATATCATTGTCAGATGGTGGTGAAGGAGGATCTTGAGTGAGCACGTGATCCAACTTGAGTGATGTGAGGAAGAGATATACCCTCGATTGCCATCGAAGAAATTTGAGCTGTCGAATGGTGTAATTCGAACAAAGTCAGGATGTCCTATAGAAGAGGCCATAATATCACCTTCAAATTGTTATTATTGAAGCGGAGAAATAGAAAATGAATAACTTAAAGATAGGCTTAAGGTGCGTTACGATGTCGCTATCTTTAAGGCGATATTTGCACCCTACTGGTGATTAAACCAATTTGCAAGAGGGTTACAACAAATCCACCTCTAGGATACAATAAGCCTCTTCTCCAAGACCAGAGAAATGTGGGTTTCGGCCTGCAAAACCGAAAAACTGCACCCCGAACACACTTTTACAGCGTACACCCCTGACTTTTGTCCTATTACAATTTACCCCCTGAAAACTGGTTGCAATTTACTGCCTGAAAAACTATTTGCAGTTTAGTGCCTGAAAACTGTAACTTTCTAAAAATCATCCAAAAACAAAAATGGAGAAGAAGAAGAAGATGGAGAGGAGATTGTTGGAATTGTGATTTCGGATTGACTCAAAGATGGGTTTATATAGATTCACAAGAGATGCTTTAAAATCCTTTTCATGAAAAGACATCTTCTTCCATGGTGTCTTTTCAATAATGGTGGTGTCTTTTCAACAATGGCATCCCTCCATTTCAAAATTCAAATGATGCTTCCTTTACCAAGAGGCACCACCATTCACAAATGAATGGTCACCAACAATCACCAAAAGCCACAACTCCTCCCAAAATTTCTTTATATAAATTAAAAGTTCCTTTTCTTCTTATTTTGAAAAAACCCAACATCCTATAACTGATCATCTTAACCATATTAGTGGGTACCCATGAAATGGACAGGATGGTTACATAATGTGATGAAAGTTCATCCAGCAAAACGTCCATTCATTCGATGGTTAAGATCTTCCAATTAGAAGACATGTGGGCCTGTCCTGCACAACTGTTTTATGGAAATATCTTTTGTAATGGGTTCATAGTTGGCATATCTCATGGTGTGCCTACTCTGATGGGAAATGACCCACATGTATACAAACAGGCCCCCAATTTTACTTCATGTCTCATCATCTTCTTGAATCTTTTTTTTTTTTTTTTTCTTTTTTCAGGGTGTTCCTGGTGCATACAGTGAATCAGCAGCTGCCAAGGCCTACCCAAATTGTGAAGCAGTTCCCTGCGAACAATTCGAAATTGCCTTCAATGTGACTTTCTTTCTTCCACTCGTAAATTTACATAATGCTCTTATTCCTTTTCTTTCCTATGTTTCATTGTGCATTCACACACCAAATGTGTATTGAATGAGCTTGGAATTTTATGGTTGATTGAATGAAATTGTTGGAAATATAACAAATGCAACGTCTTTTGATTGGTTTACGTTTCCGTCCGCAAATGTTTCTAAAGATACAAGCTACACGGAGGAAGTGGAGAGCTTATCTATTTCCTGTTGCATTCATGTTGGCTAGATCATCTTATATTGACCTTCTCCCATGTTTAGCAAGGGCCCATTCAGCGTGGCTTTTAGAAAGTGTAGAATTGTTTCTGAATAAGCAACTATATGGATTTTTAAAAAAAATTTTAATTATTGAAAGTTGTTTGTGAAAAACTGATTCCCGATAGACATTTTTGTTAAAATACATAAGAAAGAAATCAGGCTGATCCAACCGTCACATGGTGACCATGTGAATTTGGAGGGGTCATTAGTAAGTTTGGTAAAGCATTACGCCTCCTACATAGGCACTCATTAATTTTACATGTTACTGACATCATCATCATCCCAACTAATTGGAGTTGGCTACATGAATCCCGTTATGCTTATCCACTCTATCCAGGGCCATAACTTCAGTTAGACTATAGGTCATCAAGTCTTTTCTTACCATCTCCATTCTCCCCCCTTACCCAACATTTTGTCCCATAAAGCTTGGATGGTCTTATATCTATCTTATAAAATTTCCCTTTCAATTTGAGTGGTACTTGGCGATCACATAAAACTCTAGAGGCACATCTCCATTTATTCCACCCTCGAATTCTATAGGCAACATCCCTCTCAATCTCTCCACTCTCTTGAATTGTTGACCAAGATATGGAAAGTGGTCATCGTAGGAAACTTCTTGGTCAATAATCTTAACTAGTTCCTCATTTCCACTCCTACTATGACTAAATTGCACTCCTTGTACTCGTTTCCACTCCTACTATGACTAAAATTGCACTCCTTGTACTCGTTTCCACTCCTAATTCCTTGTCTTCCTATATTTCTTGATTAATTGTTTAAGTAGGAAAATAGCTTTAGTGGTAGACCTCCCTGACATGAAACCAAACTAATTGTTTGATATATATGTCTCATGCTTTAGTCTTTGCTCAATCACTCTTTTCCAAAGTTTCATAATACAGCTCATAAGTTTAATCCCATGATACTTATTGCAGCTATGTATGTCTCCTCTGTTCTTATAAATAGGTACAATGGTACTTCTGCCACTTGCCTGCCACTTGCTTCAATCTTACATCTTGAACAACTTTATTAACCAATTTTTTTTTTTTTTTTTTTTTTTTTTAACTTCCAAAAGCTTTGTTAACCAAAATCACCTAGTATCTCCCATACACATCCAAACTTCTATTTGTATACCACCTAGTCCGAGGGCCTTTCTTGTTTTCATCTTTCTCAGCGATTCTTTTACTTCATGTATTCTAATACAATGAAAGTATCTATGGTTGCCAATGTCATTTGAATTTATGGTTCTTTCCATCCTTGTGCTTTCTGAGTGGTTGCCAAGATTTGAGGCCCTTTCTTGTTAACTTTATTAACCAAAATCATCCAGTATCTCCCATATACTTCCAAACCTCTATTGGTATTCCATCTGGTCTGAGGGCTTTTCTTGTTTTCATCTTTCTCAACGATTCTTTCACTTCATGTATTATAATCCTATGAAAGTATCTATGGTTGCCAACATCATTTGAGTTTATGGTACTTTCTATCCTTATGCTTTCTAAGTGGTTGCCAAGATCTGAAAATATCTTCTCCACCTTTCATTGATCACATTGTCCTTGACTAGTTCCTCTAGTCATTGCTCTTAATTTATCTAACATGATATAGGTCCCTACTATTCTTCCCTCTCATTTTTTGCAAATTTAAAGACATCTTTCTCACCTTCTCGTCTCCAATCTATTGTAAAGATCATCGTTTTCTTAGCAATCTTTTTGGCATTTTTATATTGTTTAAAATTTTCATCATTTGTAGTCCCTTTGCCACAAGGTGTACCAAATCGGTTACAATACAGGCGTATCAGCTGTTTCGTATCCGTAACAGCCGTGACTGTTATGCGATACGAGGTTTAAATGGGGCATGGCTGAAATTTGGAAGCATAATGGCCATTACCCTGTAACAACAATTTTAGGAAAAAAAAATTACTTAATTCTTCATCTTCTCCTTCCTTTTCTTCTACGTCGCAACTCCCTCTGCCTCTTCTTTTTCTTCTTTTACGAGGTTGCAACGACTGCTGTGGTGGCCGCAACTCTCTCTCAGTCTCTCATCATCATCTTCTTCTTCTACTACGAGCCTGCAGCTGCTGTTGCTTTCTCTCTGTCCTCTCTCGCTCTCTTTCCCTCTTCTCTTTTCATTTTCCTTCTCTCTCTCTCTCTCTCTCTCTCTCTCTCTCTCTCTCTCTCTCCCCTCTTTAATCGAAAGTGAAATGTGGCTGATCAATATCCATGTTTAGGGTTTTTTTTTTTATTATTTTTTTTTAAATACTCTAGTGGTGTGGGGCGTTGTCCGTGCATGCACACTATTTCTTGGGCCTACCTTGATGTATGTTATATATCCATGCCATCCATTAGTTTCTCTAGCTCATTTAAGGCAAGGTCCCTAAAATGAAGCAAATCCAAATCTCAATTCTCAAGTGGACCACATAGTACAAATTGAATGCCCACCATTAATGGGTTCTTAGGGCCCATTGTAACATTTATTTGCCATCCAACCTGTTGATAAGGTCACACAAGCCAAGATGAAGGGAAAACATAAATAGCAGCCTGATCCAATACATTTAGTCCCAAGAAGTTTTTAATGGTGGGAATTCAACACTACTATGTGGTTCACCTGAGATTGGGACCTGCCTCATTTTTGGGACCATGCCCTAAAATGAGTTGGCAAAATAAATGGACAGCATGGATATACAACACATATATTGACATGGGCCCTACGTTCATGGCCTCATCCAAATTGGATTAGGTAGTGCAACACACGCGACCGACCTTTGTGGTGTGTTGACGTGGCAAAGTTCTGTGGACCCCACTGTGATGTATGTGTTATATCTACATCGTACATCCATTTTCTAGATTATTTTAGGGCATGAGCCCAGATATGAGATAAATACAAAGCTCAAGTGGACCACACTAAAGAAAATAGTGGGATTGAACACCTACATTGAAAACTTCTTCGGGCCATGGAAATTTTGAATCAAGCTGATATTTGTGTTTCCCCTTCATCCAGGTCTGTGTGACCTTATGAATAGTTTGGATGGCAAATAAACATCATGGTGGGCCCTAGGAAGGTTTCAACAGTGGGTACCATTATTCCCCATTGCTTATTGTGGTGTGGTCTGCATGGGCTTTGGATCTACCTCATTTTTGGCTTGTGCCCTAAATTATCTAGCAAAATGAATGGACGGAGTGGATATAACAAATACATCACGGTGGCGCCCACAAAACTGTCACGTTAACACACCATTGAGGTTGGTGGTGTGTGTTATGCTCCACAATCAGTCCCACCTAATTCGGGCTCAAAAAAATTATATATGAGGCATGTATTAGCTTAAGATTAACTAATTAATTTAAAATATGAAACCATTGTTGCTAAATCAGAATACCAAAATCAAATTGTTTGAATGATTTTAACCATTAATTTGCAGATACTTATTTTTTGAAATAAGACCATTTGATATTTTCATTTTTCACTGTCCAATAAATGTCCACCAATCCATTAGTCAGATAAATGCCAATAAATTGGATGACTTTGAGGCCAATTTGGGGCATCAATTGGTTTGTCAAATCGGCCCCAAATGGATGGCGCTATACATTCCAATTTAATTTCGCTTTTTTCTTAAGATTTATTGGGAGAAATGATATCAAATTGTTAGATACATAAATTACATGATAGGACATAAAAGTCTTTAGAGTCTATATGTTGAAATGAAATGTATATGAGTTGCAACTCTCGAGGTATGTAATTTAAAACATGCAAATGTGAGATGTTTTGGTATTACATTCATTCTAATAAATTTATCATTGATATTATATAGTTAGAAAATTAAATATAGAATGTTTATAGTCAATCCCAGGTTGTCAGTTTCATAAATTTATCAGATAGCCTGATACAACATTCTCGACAGAGTGGACCGTTACACTACTATAAATATATTCAAAACTAAAAATGAATGTATATTTGGAACATTTACATTATTCTGGATTTTCTGCATATTTTTCGAATTTTTCTAAGTAATTTTTTTTTTCAACCGAAATGGAGGCATATCGGCTATTACGCCCCCTGTATTGGCCGTTACGTTGATTCTCTGTATCGGTAACGATGGTGACCGTTATGGCACCGTTACCAATATGGAATGTTGAGACTCAAATATTGGATATTTATCCCCTTAATTGCACTAGTTTCGACTGCATTTAAAAGCTAAATTGATTTACTAACATATATTTTCTGCATGCGAGGTAATTCTAGAACTAAGGATGAATATATGCTCAAAGTAGTAGAATTAGGGCTTAAAGGAGTTCAAGTTAAAGGCATGAAGATTTGGAGCTTGAAGACAAAGATATGATGTGCTGAAGATCCAAGAAAACCAATACCAAAGATGGAGAAAGGTCCGAAAAATCAAGCAGTCAAATAATAGAAATAACAAGCCTGCGGTCCCACTGAAGGTAGGTTCGGTCCAATCGAAAGTGCAAAAAACAGTCCAACAACAAACAGTGGATTTTTAGAGTAAATTTGGCTCGACCGAAAGACTGTTCGACGAGACCTAAGTGGTGTTCGGTGTGATCGAATGTAGTTCGGCCCGACCGAAAGGAGATAGAGAGTATATGGAGTTTTTGGAGAAATTCGGCTCCAATCGAAGGAACGTTCGGCTAGCTTTGGTGTGACTTCGGTCCGACAAAAGGTGCTCGTCAGTGTGACCGAAGCGTAACAAAAGTGAGCGATTTCGAAGTTGGTTTAAAGCCAATGCGAGATTTTCCTATTTAAGGGGGTGTTTTAGGCCATTATAAGTACGAATTTGGGATTGAGAGAGAGACCAAGTACCGGCAAAGCTTCCACCGAGCCATTATTCTTCTTCAATCCTTCAGTTCTAGTTTATTTCTCAAGTTTTTCTTTTGTTTTTGTTTAAGATGTTAGTCATGCTTGGCTAATCTCCTAGCCAAGGCTAAGGGATGAACCTTTTGATGGATTTTTTTTTTTTTTGTAATATTTAATTCATTTTCAATAAAAGTTTTTAGGTTTTTATGTTGAATTATAATTGGATGTGATCGAATTCCTAGATTAGAGAAGGAATCAATCTGTAAAATTGATTGATCTATTGTTGCCAATGTTCGAAATATTGGTATCGCTTTACGTATCGCACCCTTAGGATACGGATACATATCAGTTATCGCTCGGGATATATCGGTTGTATCATGTAATGTATCGTTGTTGTTGGAAACATGAGGAAACATTGGGAATTTGGTCAAATTTTTAAATGAAACTTCAGTGATTGTTAAATAGGACATCAATACACACTTATAAATAAAAACATTACAAAAAACAAGTGCACATTATAGGTTTTCTTTGTGTGGGGTCCTATTCTATAGTTGTCTAACTGAATTGATGCAAAGTATATTCAAAGTCTATTCATATAATTTATAAATGTAAGAAGACGTGTGGAAACACAAGTAATACATTCAAAAGCAAAAGAAGAATCACTAGATCAGGTTACAACCGTTACATACATGTTTGTTTTTATGTATGAAAAAAATAGCAACCGATTTGTGAGAAATTAGAAAATTTTGATTGTTTTCAATTTTCCGTAACTCGGTCCATCTCCTCCAAATCTCAAAATCGAAGCTCCCAATTCATAATTTTTTATACATTAACAATTTGACACTAATTTAACATGATTATTAGAAGAAAAAAAGGATGAAAAATCGACAATGCTCACTGAATCAAACATGTGGGATATATCCCACTACTTGTGCGTTTCGTATCGCACAGGTGAGATACAAGATATATCGTTGATATTTAAAACACTGATTGTCGCCTCCAGGTACAATAGATGCTTTTGATTCCCTGCGATTGATTGCTTAAATCTTCATAAGAGATCAAACATATCTTAATTCTAATATGTGTTGGATATTGTCATTGAATTTACTGCTATATTTCTGATTAGAACGGATTGAAATCTAGTTCTATTTGAGTTATCAATTCGAGAAGACAAATTAAATTCATAATTTATTGATTGAGGATTCCTGAACCCTTAGTTACTTTTATTATTTGTTTAAACCCTTTTTAATTACTTTTCTGCTAAATTAAAAACCCAGACAACCCATTAGCTTCGATGTGTTCTCACCAATTCCCTGTGGACAATCTCGGTCTTACCTAGTTTATTACTACAATGTAGTCCTACACTTGGGATTGCCAAATACGGAACACCTTGCTTTGCCAGCTAGGCTTTGAAATATAAATGTTTCTTGTTAATATCTTTTTGTACATTGTCATTCCACCACTAGTTTTCTTATATGATTTGCTTTTTCCACTAGATACTCTTAAAACATCTTTTGCCACTTTCCTAACTAAAGTTGTGGCCTTGATAGTGGAATGGCGGAAAAGGATTCATGTAGCTTACTGTAATTAGTTGGGATAAGGCTTAAATGATGATGATGACACTCCTAAAAAATCTTTTGCCACTTTCCCAATGCACTTATATATCTAATTCCACATAACATTTACTTCTTCCTCGACAATTCACTTTCCTTCTTCCATTAATTTATTTCTGAATAATGTTGTTTTCTATCCTTATAAATTCTACTGCATAGTTTTTTTGACACCTATTAATTTCACCCCCTTTCTTCCATCTCTCAATGTAAACATCCATCATCATTAACGTATGTTGCATGGTTAGATTCTCTCTTGGTATAATGTTGCAATCATATATTTTAATTGTTTTGTCTTCCCAAGTAGAAGGAAATTTATTGGGGCTGCCACACGGGGACGCCCTTGTGACGGTCATGCTTGGCCTTTCATAATCGCATGCCCCTCCCGTGCACCCCTGCCACCAACGCAGTGGAACATATACTATTCCAGTTTCGCGACCCGGCGGGCGGGCGGCGCAGGCGCTGACAACTGGCACACTTGGCGCACTTGCGTAGTAAGTAATGGAGGGGACTTTCCTCGACGATGCCTTGCCCACCGTGGCCCTAGCCCCGCCTGTGTAGCACGGAGTCCCTGTTCGCTGCCCAAGTACAACGATGCATGCGCCTGTCGCCTTGACTGCGCACCGCCCTATCACGGGAGCCCTTGCCCCTTCGTCCAAGTATGACGCTCAAACACATTACTCCGCCACGCTGCCAACGCCATTGCTCAAGCACCCCTGCCATGCCACGTTGCCCATGCTAGCGTGTTGCTGCTGGCGCAGTGGCGTGCTCCTCGTGCTATTGGTGGCATGCTGGAGTGCTCCTCGTTTTGCTGCTGGCGTGTGCTGGGGTGCTTCTGCTGGCGTACTAGAGTGCTCCTTGTGTTGTTGCCATTGTGTTGGAGTGCTCCATGTGCTGCTGCCGTCATGCTGGAGTGCTCCCCGTGCTGCTGCCATTGTGCTGGAGTGCTCCACGTGCTCTTGCCATCATGCTAGAGTGCTCCTCGTGCTGCTGCAGGAGTGCTGCCTGTGCTGCTGTTGCTGCGCGCGCACGAGCATGACGCTGTGCTGCCGCGCCCGCCAGCCATGTTGTTGCTGCTGCTGCGTGTGCGGATGCCAGCGGTGCTGTAGCATTGCGCCCTTGTACGGGCCGAGGACCAGACAGTATAACTGTAGAGACACTTTGGGCGCTCCTTACCGCTGACTGGGGTTTTCGGCCTCGACTACCTTAGGGGGAGGGTAGCCTTGCCGTTGCCCCGCCCCGCTTGCCCTACGTGTATGGATTGGCCGCGCATGACCATGCATGGCCTCGCATGGCCCACGTGTGGCCATGGCTTGGCATGACATCGCGGGCCACGCGTGGCCTTGTGTGGCCCCTTGTGCCTCTTGCATGGCCTCGCATGGCTTGACATGGCATCGCGTGCCCCACACATGGCCACGTGCCACGCCTGGCCTTGTGTGGCCCCATGTGCCCTTGTGTGGCCCCGTGTGCCCCGTGTGCCTCTCGCATGGCCTAGCGTGGCATCGTGTGGCCACACATGGCATCATGTGGCTGCGTGCGCCCTTGTTTGCCCATAGCATGCCATCGCATGACCTTGTGTGCCCTTCCTAGGCCATCGCATGGCCTCGTGTGCCCCGCGTGCCCCTCCAATGGCCTCATGTGGCCTCGCATGCCCCGTGTACCCCTCCCACGCCACCGCGTCTCGTCGCATGACATCGCATGCCGTTGCAATCCCTTGTGTGCCCCTCCCAGGACATCGCATGGCCTCGTATGCCCTCGGTTGCCCCTCCCACGCCACCGCATGGCCTTTGCTTCGACGATACTTTGTTGCCTCCCTTTTTGTGCCTAGCGAGCCTGTTCGGCCTCTTGCGGGGACCTCGGCCGTGTGCGTTTGTTCCACTCGGGATTATGCATATTGGTTTGGGCCGAAGCGCGATGCCGGGCATGATTGTGACGGTGCATGAGTGGTGCTCGGTGACGCTTTTGTCCCACGTTGAATGCTTTCTAGAGTGGCGCTAGCTGCAACCTCGCCCAATGTTGTTGCCTAAGTTTATTCGTGCCCAACGAGCTTGCCTAGTGCTGTGCAAAGAGATCCTGGCCGGTTGCGAAACCCTCCGTCTCGGAGACGATGAGCGACGGTCGGGGCTCGAGTGTAGTGTAGGGCATGATTGTGATGGCATGCCAACCACCCGAGCATGCCCCGTTCCACTCTTGGCCCGACAGCGTCGCTCACGTGTGCCTCGGCGCTGACTCGGCTGCCTGTGCGTCGTTAGCCGGTTTGATGGAACTCATCAGCAAGTGATTCTCCCCCCTCTCGCTCCCGCTGTCACGGGGCGCTGTGAGGTGGGCCTCGAAGCGGTGGTTGCGTGTCCATGGCTCTGTCGACCAACGGCCGCCCCGGGTCGCAGCACCACGCGATGTGGAGGATGCTATCGGCCGGGCTCTGAAACCCTACCTCTTCCTTCTGTCGCTCCTAGTGAAGGACGGCCCGCTCCGCTGCCCGACCTCGAGTCGGGACGGCGGCGTCGCGAAAGGCTGCTACCTGGTTGATCCTGCCAATAGTCATATGCTTGTCTCAAAGATTAAGCCATGCATGTGTAAGTATGAACTAATTCAGACTGTGAAACTGCGAATGACTCATTAAATCAATTATAGTTTGTTTGAATCAAGTCAAGGATAGCTTCCCCCATCTCGTTTTTTTCTCCCAAAACCTGTCATATCTCTGTACTTTCTTTTCCTACATAACCACTAAGTCTTCCCCTATAAATATCCTCTCCATTTGGAATTTCTTGCGTTCATCCATATTCTCCTAGAATTGTCTCTGATTCTATTTTCTAATCCTACTTGCAGGTGCATGTGCACTAATGACATTGATTATACCTTTTAAAAAAAACTAATGACATTGATTATCTCCTCTCCTAACACAAGTTTTGTTAATAAAATCATATAATTTACTTTCTTAACATCTATGATTTTATTATCTACAACTATCCTTGTTATTATCCTTTTTGATATACCAAAGTTTATATCAAGTTCTTTTGTTTTGGCCCCTTTCCACTTGGTCTCTTGAATGCATGCTATGTTAACTCTCATTCGTTCCATTGTATCTACTAACTCTATACTCTTACCTATCAATGTTCTTATATTCCATGTGGCAAGTTCATACTACTCTCCTAGACTAGCTTCTTTGCCTGTATGAGTTTAGAATGGCACAGGAACTCTTGCTTCTCACAGCAACTGGGCGTTGTTGTGGTACATTGCTTCCGAGGGAGGCCCTAGTCAACCCTTGGCCATTTCTCACTATGCCCAGGTTCTGATACTGCACACTTACGGGAATGCTTTAATATGAGTTTGGAATGTCATATTGTTTGGATTCATGATGAAGTTATGGCATATATTTGACATTGGCTGCCAGCCTGACACAATGCTCCTCATTTATCCGGGATTGGGACCGGCAATGAGAGCAGCAAACTCCCATAGTTGCAAACTTAAATGGGATAAATTGTGGAACCCATTGAGGCATAGTCCCAAAATCGGATTGCTTGATGGTCCTACCCTCTGATTCATGGACACTTATTTGTTGAAAAACTGTTAAATGTTTTAGGTCCTCGAATCCGATAGCCAGATAAGTAAACAAAGCCTTTTTTTTTTTTGTTCATGATACATCTAAACTAGTTACCACAATTAGGACAGGTTATGTTGAATTTTTGGTAGCTATATATGCAATTTCTAAGAAATTTCTGTGTTTGTGTATCATATACCAGTCTCACAGAATATTAGATGTTTTATGATCTGTGTTGTACTGCTTTCTATCAATGACCAGAGTCCTCTGTAAAACCCGTGTACGCATGAAGTAAAACACCTGAACTCATGGGGGGCACCATACTGTATGTGTGATATGCACTCCATCCATCAGGTGCTCCCCTTGACTGTGGGCCCTGGGGTAAAAAATTAGTGCAGTTTACGACTCATTTGGGTAATGCCACAGGGAACTATGGGGAGGAGATGCTAGCCTTAGTTTTGTATTAAGAAAATTAATTAGAAAGAAATGGACATGCCCCTTTGGAAATGGGGGTAGCCATTTAGGAATAAAAGCTGTTACTGATAATTGATTCTTAAATTTTTTTTTAACAAGTTGGCTAATCAAACACATGTAATAGGTAAAGAAGTGTTTTTGAGAATCAAAATCACCAAAAAACAATTACTTTAGCGATAATGCCAAACAGGCCCTAAGTATTCTGCTTGATGACATGATAAGGTTTTGCTCAATTAGTTGTTACTGGTGCTGATCTGAACACCGCCATTCTTTATAAAAGATTGTAAGAAAATTGATTCATGGCATTTACAGCGTCAACGTTGGTGGAAATTAAATATCGATGGGTGCTCGTTGGGAAATTCTGGGATTGGTGACAGAGAATCTATCCAGACGACCTTCCAGGATTTGGACATTCTGGATTCACGTGCAACCATGCAAGGTGTACAGTTGAAGAGTTACGACCGTAATTTAAATGGTGCAAAACTTACATAGAAGTCTAGCCTTGTATGCATGTGAATATGCACACGTGCGTGTGTTGCATATGTGAGGGAGCGCGTGTGAATGTGTTCGTTTGTGTGTGAAATTTTAGTTTTGCATTTATCCAGGATCAATTTTCTCATTCTTCTTCAATTATAAACTCTTTCTTCTGTCTGTTATTGCAGGCCGTTGAAAGTTGGCTTGTTGACCGGGCAGTTCTACCCATTGAGAATTCTCTAGGGGGGAGCATCCATCGGAATTATGATCTTTTACTTCGATATGGGTTGCATATTGTTGGGGAAGTGACACTTTCAGTTCGGTATTGCTTGCTTGCCAATCATGGTGTGAAAATTGAAGACCTGAAGAGGGTTGTTAGCCATCCTCAAGTGAGTCTATAGTTTTGAGATCTTTTCTTTTGTTTTTTCTTTTCTAATGTTTCGTTTGCGAGGAGGGAGATTTTCATTTCTCGTTATCAGATAGGTAACTTCATAAATGTTTCAGGCTCTTGCGCAGTGTGAGAACACACTAACAAAGTTCGGGGTGGTCAGAGAAGCTGCAGATGATACTGCTGGTTCTGCACAAGTACGTGGTGGGGTTCTTGCGAAATTGCTATTTTGGTCCTGAGTCTCCTTTCCTGATTTGAGTTTGTTGGTGCAAATGTAATAAAATTCCATAGCATTTGCAGATCTGATAATGGAAGTGGAATTCAGCAGAATTTAAATTGCAGGATTGCATTTCTTATTCTTGTTTTTTTCCGTTTCCCCACAAAAGGCTGAACATGCCTATCTTCTTACACACACTCATTTAATGAGGATCAGAACACACTCCAGGAACACAAAGGATATGAAGAAAAAATTCTTGTCTCCACAGATTTCAGTATCTTAACATGCTTGAATATTTGCATGTTGTAGTTCGTTGCTGCCCAAAAACTCCAAGATACAGGTGCAGTTGCGAGTTCTCGTGCTGCACAGATCTATGATTTAAATATTCTTGCCCAAGATATTCAGGTGTATATCTATTATTACTTAATGAGCTGTATGATCTTGTCATTGTTTGGAATATGCATGAATGTGTAGGTCATTCTCGTTTCATTCCATATGTAGGATGACTCCGATAATGTAACTCGATTTCTCATGCTCGCTAGAGCTCCAATTATTCCGGGCAAAGACAGGCCATTCAAGGTAACCATTATTGTAAAGAGAACCTGTTATTGATTGTCAGAGGAGAAAATAATTTGAGAAAGAAAAAAAAGCTACATAGGGCTGGACATCCAACCTGTATTTATAACGTGGAGATGCATAATTACAAATATGCCCTTATGTAAAGGCATTAGTAATGCAAGGGCATTTTCACACTGGGCTCGAGTGGGGTAGCCCGTGGGATGCAGGGATACACTCGGGGTGGGTGACCCATATGATTTGGGGCCCACGGGGGAAATCTCGTGTTCGAGACTCCTCACCAGGGGTGATTAATGCGCATTTCACACCGGGCTCGAGTGGGGTAGCCTGTGGGATGCGGGGACACACTCGGGGTGGCCGGCCCATGTGATTTGGGTCCCACGAGCCCACGAGGGGTGTTCAGCCGAGGTCCTAACCCATGAGATGTGGGGCCTGCCATACTCTAACAATTCGAGCTTTTAGAGCAAGTGGTTAATTGTCCTGCATCAATTAGTCTTAATTAACTTAAAGAGAAATAACCCAAGGACCAAAGGTCCACAACCCAAAGAGCTAACAAGCCCACTCGCAGATGTCTACACTGATTAATATATATATATATATATATATATATATATATATATATATAATTTGAATAATATTCACTTCGTTATCTGTAACTAAAATGTTTCCCATGCTGGAGTTTCAGAATTGGATTGACGATTTTTGCACTGATGATTTTATTTTTCCATCATTGTCAGACAAGTGTAGTTTTTTCTTTAGAGGAAGGACCTGGTGCACTTTTCAAGGCGCTTGGTGTTTTTGCCATGAGGAATATCAACCTTACGAAGGCATATTCTGACATCTCTTTTCACTAAACATTCTTTTTATCTGTTAATCTACCTGTTAGCTTTTATTTTTCTCCCTTAAGAGTATCCAGACTGTGAGTGCTCGTCCTTTATTCTCTCTTCTTATTCCTCAGATTGAAAGTCGTCCGCTGCGGAAGAAGCTGCTGCGTGTACACGACTCCAGTAATGGGAGTCCAAAGTAATCTGCTAAAACCATTCTGTTTCATCATGTTTCTTGCTCTTGTTACTGATGATAGGAACACAGTTGCAATCGATTTTGTTGCAATTGCCTGCTTTCAAATTCCTTGCCATCTCATAATTCTTTGGTGGATCTTTATGCAGGTACTTTGACTATCTTTTCTATGTGGATTTTGAAGCATCTATGGCAGATGAGAATGCACAAAATGCCCTTAGGCATTTAAAGGTAGATGTTGTTTAACTTAGTGATGGAAGGATTTTCACATAGGCATTTGAGGAAAAATCTTCTACATGTTTTTTTTTCCCCTTAGCTGGAGATTGCTACGTTCTGTAGAGTTTTGGGGAGCTATCCAGTGGACATGAGTGAGGCTGGAACTACTTGAAGCCAGGTAGTCTCTTTTGACGTTAATTATTTGTTGGATATTATTTTTGTTTGAGTGTATAAATAAGCAAATGTATGCGAATTTCTTAATCTTCTCAAATGAAGTTTAGCTTGCACTTGGCATGCATGCCATTTTATTCTTCAGATTGCTACTCGTCTGAAATGGAATATGTTTGACTGGAACTGAATTTCTCAAAGAAGAAATTTTTCATGGTATCCATATCATTGTCATAGACAAAAATGTTAGAGCTATCTAGGACTGTACCTTTTTAGGAAAAGAAGTCATGAGATGTTCCTTCAATTATTATTATTATTTTTTCTTGTTGAGGACATACAATCCCAGTTATGTCATGGTGGAATGGCTTCTATATTTTCAAAGAAGTCAAGGTGGGACTATACAAGGTTCAAATTCTGAATCAATTTGGCATGTTCAAGAACTTGGTTGAGAACAGACTTTTTTGGTTGTTAAAAACTAAGGTCCTGTTTGATGTTGCCTCTAGTAATTGCACAATTGATTCTCAACAAACAATTCTATGGAATTGTTTATTGGAAATTGCTTATGCAAAATTAATTGCCAATAGACATGTTTGGTAGATACACATAGATCGAGGTTCTGTAGGTGTCCATCAAGACAACAGTCTGGTTCAGCGAGCCAGCACCCTGCGTGTGGAATTGGATTCCACGCCAAGCTAACTTTTGAGGTGCAAGTTGGGGCCTGAGTGGGTATGCGTGTGGCCCATCTTTCACAATGGGCCAGGCCACCGATGGACCATGCCCAAAAATCTCCCAAATGACAAATTCTAACCTTGCAATAAGTGGTCTGCAATGGGGTCTTCTTGCAAGTGGTCCGCCCACAGTGTGGCTTATGGAATTAACGGTATGGATCACCTAACCATTAGTCCCATTTGTACGAAATGATGCCCAAGGCATGTATAATTTTAAAGGATGGTGGATCATATGATCACAAACAAAAATCAAGGACCAGTCATCAGTGAAAAAATCAAAGAGGAACACTTGTTATACTCATCATTGAGCCAACATGTTCAAATTGTGTACCATAGTATAGATGGATTGTAATCAGAAAAATCATAATAGAAGATATTTTTTACTATGGTCTTTCCTTATTAGCTTCAACGACAAACGCTACTATGTACTTGTTACTGCTCTCTTTAAGGGAAGACAGTTGATAGAAACGAGTTTTTGTGTCTCTCAAGCTGCATCGGATCTTTTAACTAAGCCATGAGATTGAAGACCCACTCTCCCCACTGTCAATCGAGGCCAAATACCACTTTTGTACAATGAGGATCGAGGGGATGTGTTAAATGCCTCCCCATGCTTCAGTATATAGCACGGCGTTTGGACTCCAGTGTCCTTCTTGTCTCTCATTTTTTAGTTTTGCCCTCAACTGGCATTGAGTATAGGATCAAGGGGATGTGCTCGATGGCCATAACGGCCATCACCGTTACGGTCTCTTTTTTTTTTTTAATTATTTAAATTAAAAGAAAAAACTTGGAAAAACTATATCTACCTTGTAATGTTGAAAAAAAAAATCCGAAAATTTTGTATCTGCCCTGTAACTATCCATCATGGAGTTGTTATGGCCTTTACAAGGGGCATAATGGGCTGTTAATGGCGATTATGAGTTTTTTTTTTCCATAATGGCTGTTAAGGCAGTTAAGACCCTACAACGTGTAACGGCCTTTACAACACACCACGGATGTGTTGGATGCCTCCCATTCTACGATCATGGTTGAGGACTTGGACTCTGAGCCATGGATATGAATATCTGTATTGTATTGGCCGATACGGTTGTATCATATCCGTATCGGCACGAGCCAATATGCAATACGGGGTCGTATCGGCCCGATATGAAAAACTTGACCTGTATCGGCCTGTATCCGATATAAGCCGATATGCCCATAAAAGTATTATTAATTTTATTTTTAAAAAAAATCCACTAATGTCTCCTCATCTTTTTTCATTTAAATCATGGAAGAAGCTTAAAAACACATTTTAGGCTAGATCTAACCTATTTTGGGATCAAAATAAATGATATGAATGGGATTCGATGAATCGTGGACTATAATGCGAAAATCGAAAAGAAGGGTAAACCTTCACTTTTTTTTTTGGCATTTCAATGTAATGGGCTCTAGTTCACCAAATCATGCTTGATTTGCGTTCAATTAGGGCCCATTTAGTTGACCTTCAACAAGTCAAACAGACATACAACATGCTCATCAAAGAATGGTCTGATACACCGTCCAATACATGATCAAAACACACAAAAATGATAGATTCTTGAATTTCTCATTTCCCCCTTATTCTTCTAATATTTTTTTCATATTTTTTTGCTTAAAAAAATTCTGATCGATACAGGCTGATATGACCCTGATACTAATACGCGATGTCATATCATATCATTTTTTTGTCAGGCCGATACGTCGACCGATACCGACATTCAGAACCATGCTCCGAGTAGTATTAGGGGGGTTCAGAAACATGGCATTGATTTGCTACACCCAGTGTTTTAAATAGTAGTAGCGTGATGTGTAGTGCTCAACCCTCTATAGCATGTAGCATAAATACGTAGCATGTAGCGTAAGCTACACGATACTTCTATTTTTTAATTTAAAAATAGGACAAATATAATAAATAGTGAAAAAAATGGAAAAAAATTTAAAAATGCCTAAAAGATGATTCACTTGATCAATTATAAGCATGTTCAAAAAAGTTTAGTTATCATTTATCAAAAGCCAATCCACATGTATAAGCCAAATCAAATAATTATCACATCAACAACTTTCTAAGCAAACCACTTTAGTTAATAATGTCTAATTGAAACCATAAGTCACAATCATGAAAAGAAATAAAAATCCCATAGGTTAAAAATATCAAGTATAATACAAGTGTCACATTCCTCAACATTAGAAACAAAGAAAATGTGAAAATAATAATAATAAAAAAAAAAAGTAAAAAAATGCATTGTAGCTTACGCTATGGACGCTATGCGCTACGTAGCTGTAGTGTACTCTACGACCCTTGTAGCGTACGCTACAGGGGATTTATGCTATTTGGGATGCTACGTAGCACTACGGCCATGCTACGCTACGTAGCGTACGCTACGGGCGCTATTTGAAACACTGGCTAAACTGCAACAAGAAGGAATCGTGTAGCTAACCTGGTTGCCAAGCCGGGGATGGTAGGAGATTGGTTTCTAAAGATAAGTAATAGACCATTGTGGGGGGATAAAACTCCTTTCTTGGTCTTTGTCGTAGGCTTTTATCCGTAGTGGTTGGAGAAGGATATAACTAAGCTTGTTTGAAGCATATATAGGGAGGTGATTGAAATAGTTATCCTGAGAGACAGGGAGACTGATGGACCCAAAAAGTTTGCTTTTGTGTGCTTCCTTTTTCGGATGATGCTAAGAAGGCTTTTGGAGTTCCCACAGGCGAAGAGCGGGTGGATGAAAACTAACTGTGAACATTGGAAAGGAAGGACGCATATAAAAAGAAATGCAATAGGACTGAGAGAAGGGGGGCAGAGGGCACCACAAAGGTAGATGAAGTCTTCAATGGGAGAAGTTGAGAAGCCGGGCCTGACAAAATCTAGGGGGAAGAAAACATTTTATTAAAGGTACTTCACAATGGGGAAAAATAGCAAAACACGGAGCGTGGAAGGAACAACTTGAAGGAAAAACCAAGTTGTAGTGAGGGATTCATTTCTCTTTTAGAAGATATCTTCTTAAAGCATTTTTGATAGGGAAAGTAGATTTCGAAAATACGTAGAATAGGTGTGAATTTAGGTGTCCAAAAATTGGGACATTGTAATCCTAGTGGGGATGAAGAAACTGGATTGGTGCTCCGTTCGCTTCATGTTGTCATCGGAACATGAAGTGGATACAATCCTCTCAGAAGGGTGGGAAAATTAGAAGCAACCATGATGAGTATCTTCCAGTGGAACAAAAGAATGGGCTTAGTGGGGAGAATTGCATGGTTCAGAGTTTGGGGAGTTCTTCTCCATGCTTGGGATGTGGTGATTTTTGTTGCCATCCAATTGTGCATTGGCACAGTTGAGGTAGATTTGAAGGCAATTGAGGATTTGGAGATGGGGAGGGTGAAGATTCTCTTTATTGTCTTAAGAAAAGGGGGTAAAGATTCTTTATGATAGCATCTCCGAAACAACTATCCCCTTGATTGTAGAATGCAAATCATACAGTGTGTTGATTAATGTTTTAAATAATGCGTAGTGTTCAACCCTCTTTAGCGTGTAGCGTAAGCTACCTGATATTTTTATATTTAAGTTTATAAATAGGGAATAATATGATCAATAGAAAGGCAAAAAAAAAAAAAAAAAAAAAAAAGAAGAAGAAGAAGAAGAAGAAGAAAAGAAAAGAAAAGAAAAAGCCTTAATCAAGACCACCACTGTTATCACATGGACACTACACATAGGGCAACCACTAAAATCCAAGTGCTAGCCCACATGATGGACTGAACGGGTTAAATCCATACCATACACACAGACACACACACACACACACACACACACACACCCACACACACCACAGTTGGCTCCACATGGACCGTGCTGTAGAAAACAATGCACAACCACCCAAACACTTTCGAATAAGCATGGGTTGCATGCACGCCACAAACACACCATAACATGCCCCTAAAACCAAAAAAGGAAAAAATGAAAAAAATTTGCATAGCAACCCTTATCCTCCAACATTGCATAGTAACATGCCACACACACACACACCATAGTAGGGCCCCTAAAACCAAAGAAAAGAAGAAGAAGAAAAAATTGCATTGCAACCCTTATCTTATACAACATTGCATAGTAACCAACATCCTAAAATGAAAAAAAAAAAAAAAATAAAATAAAATAAAAATTGAAAAAACCCTAAGGGCATGTTTGGATTCATGGAAAGCAGGTGAAAGGAAATAATGTTTCCCATGAAACTCACTTTCCGTTGTTTGTTAAGCGTTTCTTTGTGGGAAATTGTGGTAAACATCATTTCCCACTTTCTATCTTTGTTTTATTTATTTTCCACCTTCACCCCTAAGAAATGCATTTTCCCATGGTGGAAGGAAAATTACTTTCTTGAGGGTTAAAGCCAAATGTGCCACCGTCCATGTTCAATCGCCTCAGATGCGCCACATGTGCCACATTGTGCCAAATGAGACATTGTTCATCTCCGGTCATGCCCTACATGTGCCACTATGCCACATGTGCCACCATCTATCTTATCTTGTGCCCCACGTGTAAAGAGCCCCTACTGTGCTAATGTGCCACATGTGTCACACTCTCCTCTTGCTCCCCACATGTGCCATTGTGCCACATGTACCACAATTCATCTTACTTGTGCCCCACATGTGCAAAGCACCCCACATGCACCAATGTGCCACATGTGCCATTGTCCACCTTCAATCCTCCAAATATGCCATGTGCCAATGGTGCCAATGTGCACTAGTGTTGTCATCTAGCTTTAGTATCAACATGTCAAAAGTGCCAATGCATGTCTTGTGCCACATGTGCCACCATATAACTTAAAGCACCTCACATGTACCATGCGTGCCACAATTTAGCTTCAAGTGCCCACATTTGCCACTGTTCATCTCTAAACATCCCACACGTGCAACATGTGCTAATTTGGCACATGCTAGTGACTGCCTTTTTTGTTTTGCCAAACAATAAACTTGAAAATAGATCCTAAATTTCTATGAAAATCATGTTGAAAAACAAATAAGGAAAACAATATTTCCTTTCCCACAATTTCCTGGAAATAAGCTTTCCCAAGAAACACTATTAAGCTTTCCTAAGAAACACTATTTACTTTCACATGCTTTTTATGAATCCAACAAAGCCTTAATAGAAACTATAAATTTTCATATGAAATGAAAAAAGCCATACGTATGTGAAAAGGGGGAAATTTGATTTTTTTTTTTTTTTTTTTGCATAGCAACCCTTATCCTCCAATATGGCATGGTAACGTACCATAAACACACCACAACAAGGCCCTTTTAGCATGGCAACCCTTATCCTATACAACATTGCATAGTAATCAACATCCTAAAATGGAAAAAGCTCTAAAAGAAACTATAAAATTCATCTGAAATGAAATAGAACTCATTAAGAGATATTAAGGGGCAAGAACCTACCTTTATCAAGCTTGAGAAGAGATCCAAACAATAAAAAAAATGGATTTTTGAGCGTCGTAGCTGTACAGATGTGAAAGGGGGGAAATTTGATTTTATCCTTTGTTCGAGCTCCATTGATCTTGAGAATACAGCAAATGGTCCTTCTTGTAGGGTCAATTAATTGGTCAAAATCTCCCCTTCAATGGCTTTGTGGATCATGAGAATCAAAGAAAGGGAATTGGGGCAGAGGCGTCTTGTGTCTACTTAGGGTTTCGAATTGAAAACCCTCTTTCAAAAACCCTATTGTTTTAGCTTTTGAAGTTATACCATTTATGATATGGCATAATTCCACAACCGTACACATGGAGGCCCATTTGTTGATGGTTAAGATTGTTTGATATAGGTAAAAGTATAAATATTCTCCATCTACAATAGGACCTGCTATTTGGAAGGTCTAGATAGCTCAACATCATTGCCATGTGTGAGAAGAATGGGTCACCACCATTTTACATCGAAACTGGAACTAACAACATATAAAGTGTGTGTGTGTGTGTGTGTGTAGCGTAGTGTTTGAAGTATTGGTATCGCTACAAGTTTCGTTGGTTGGTGATACGGAAACAATATCGATATCGCCCATAATATCGTTGATAACGGAAATGCGGGAAACATGGTGAAAATGGTGGAATTTTTCAGTGAAACTTCAGGAGATGTTAAAATACACATGCTTGCATATTTAGGAATTAAAAAATTACAAAAAGAATGCGGGCATAATAAGTTTCCATTTAATGAGGCCTAAAAGCATGTGCCATTGTAAGAAATCAGTCCATCTCATCCATCCCATCTATCCATCCAACCATCTAACGTTCCATCTAAACATCCATCGATATGTTGGAATATCGACAACACACGAAATTTCATCGAGAAATCGTCGACAACTAGAGAGAATGAAATATTGTGGTCTTGATATTGCCTATGTTGTAATAGCGATAATATCGCAATATTATCGATGTTATCATTGGCAAATTGAACACTGCATGCAACCATGTGCCCATAAAAAAATTTGAAATGAAATCTTTTTAATAAACAGATTTTTGGCGATAATTTCAAAATATTGCCGATACACTAGCGATACGAGTGACACCTGGAATTTACATAGTTGAAAATATTAGCGATACATTGCGATATCGATGCATTGACAATACAAGCTACACCTGAAATTTACACAATAGAAAATGTTGGCCATATCGATACATTGGCAATACATCACCGATACCTGGAATTTCTAATACTACTGGTGTTATCGGTATCGCTACTGGTGTTATCGGTATTGCCGAGCTGGAGATAGAGATAATATCAGAGATATTTCCATAATATCGGTGATAATTTGAACAATGCGTATGCTACGATGCTACATGCTATGTAGTTTGTAGTGTATGCTACAACGGGAAGTAAGCTTTTTCTGCATTCTACATTGTGCGAACTACACGCTATCTAAAATACTGGTGTTGATCAAAGAAGGAGAGAGCTCTTTAAAAGGAAGGGCTTATTGCCATATCAAGGAGAGGAGTTAGATGCAATTGCTGGAAATAATGGAGGCCGGCAAAGCTTTGGGAGCAAGGTTGATGCACCAAATGCAGGAGGGTTGGTGGAGAGAGTGGACGTGACGTGGATGCCCACCTAAGTTGGGCCCACGTTGTGGATGAAGAACATGTGGCCCATTAAAGGGGTAAATAGACTATTGTTGTGGTGAAGGAGCCAATAGGATTTCGGCATGTGATGGAAGCTGCTGAGGAGTGAACTCATTGAGAAGATACAAGACCTGTCTGAAGCTGCCATGCATTAATGAAGAGAGGACTCGTAATGGGGAGATGTGTTGGTAGAACATTCGTAGCATTAATGGAACAATGACATTTCAAGCGTAAATATCAGTAATTCCAATCTCATTTAGAAAAAAGATGCATCTTCCCGACAATAATGTCACGAGAGAACTTATTCTCCTTCCATTATCTCGCAAAATGAAGTGCGAGAAGTGTCCACTGCAAAGATAAAGTCCAAGGCATGTGAATCCTCGAATGTTTGGCATAATGGATGTGTGTGAAATGTTAAGAAGGGGTAGTACAGGAGGGGCACTGCAAGCATCCTTAGAAATTATGTTTAGTAGTGAGAGCGCTTGGGGGATAGAAAGGCAGGAAGAGAGGTCCATCTCTCCAAGGAAGGCAGGATTGAGGTTCATTACTGAAGTAGCTAGGCGAACGGAAGCTCTTGAAGCCTATCCTTTAAGACTTCGTACTCCATAAAGAGCTCAACATCGGAATTGTCAAGTGCCTCTTTTGAGTCTTCTTTGATGGTGATCCATCCTTTATGGTCAATATCCAGGTCCAAGAAAGCAAGGATTGAATGGGTGGGGAAAGGACTGCTTGGATGAGTCAAGGAGAGTAAGTCATCATCGTAGGTGAAAAGAACTTGAAGAAGAAGCTAGAGGAAGCTTCTATCTTGTTTGAGGAAGTAGTTGTCACTGAAAGTTCAATGAGCAATGTGTGGTGGACCGTGATTGTCATTGAGGGTAATGACTGAAGCTGGATAAGCTGTTTGAAGAATTAGAAGAAAGGGTAGAAGAGCAGAGGGAAGGTGGTAACACTCTAAGTAGTGGGAAAACGGGGGAAGAGATAAATAGCAGGCTTGAATTGTAATATACTTGCAATTTTGAGGGGTAATTTTTTTTCCAATTATTTAATTATAATTGATCATCAAGTGGATTTAAACCATTTAAACCAAGATATGTGGCAATATGTCCTTTGGATCACCAATCCAAACCATGAATCATTGATCCAAAATATCTAAATTGAATAGTAACTGATTGATTTTCAAATCTATCATTAAAATTATCATCTGACAGATGTATCATCAAGATCTTGAGAATTGCCCATTAGACCACTTGATCTTTTAATAGATAACCATTTATAATGTTTCTTGACACAATATCAACAATGCCATATAAAAATCTTGATTCGAACAAAGATAAACAATTGCGATTTAAGGCCAATAATTCTTTAACTGTCAATTTTAACATGTTTCGTGGACCCTAGCAGAGTATACTAGCTTTTTATTTCATGAATCTAGTAGATTTTCAATACCATAATTTTAAATTATTTTAGCATATGTAAAATCATAGAAATTATCCATATGTAATATAACCATACATTTGAGCAGGCCCATAGTATTATACACTTATTTTTTTTTACCTTGAAATTATTTTTTCATTGATCTTTGTTATAAAAACTTCATTTTGATATAATGATTGGATATAAAAACTTTTGGTATGACTTACACAATCGTGGCATGTACACACGATTAATGCACCCTACTTCACATGAACGCATATGTACAATAATTGGTGCACCGCCACCTCTACGAGCACTTGGAATTTCCCTACAATTAACCATGGTCATGTTGATCATGAAATCATTTTTATAGGAGGGCATAAGGTATAAACAATTTAATCATACTCTTAAATCAATGAGGATGTACTTGTGGGATCCACATCTCCATGGCACGTATGTACATATTATTTGTACCTTCATCCACCCTAAAATCTCTCCTCATTACCCACACCCTTAAGATGAGAGTTACATGTGTTTACCATGCATGTGTATTAATGCAAGGGGGCTTTGGCTCCTATATATAAAGCATGCCAAACCACTCATTGTAAGCACTCACACTTTAAACATAGAGAGAGAGAGAGAGAGAGAGAGAGAGAGAGATGAAAAGAGAAGTTTTGTGAGCTTACCTTCTGATCCAAACCGTTTATCAAGTGAGTGCTCTAATACTACATCTCATAGATGTTTTAGATTAAATCTAAGTGAACCCCACAGAGTGTAAAACTGAGATGAACCATGGGCTAACCATGAGGTGAGCATGCATGGTACCCCACACGTTGCCTCACGTGAGCAAATGCATGGGCCCCATGTGTGGACATAATGAATGGTAAGGGTGGGCCCCACCCTTCTATAAGATTTTGTACGTGTGGATTTTTCGATCTAGATTTGAATTTTTGTTTATTTAGTTATTTATTTTTGTTATTTTTGAAAATATAAATGAATTAGTTGGTTGCGGGATCTCATCATTAGAATTATAATGGGCCGTAATAAAAGAAAATTGACATCTCCCTAAAAGGACCCCGCCATAAGATCATGATGATTAGTAGTAAACTTATGTATAACTAAGCTTAGATATAAAGCGTAATTTTGGAATATTGTTGTGATTACATTAAGATGTGGCTGTGGGCCCCACGAAGATTAAATACATTCCATAAATAGGCCTCACCACTAACCTTGATGTATAGGGTGAATCATTTTATGGTAAATTTTTATATGCTATTAGTTAATCATGATAAGATCATTGCCTTATTGTGTGTTGAGCCACATATGTTAAGAATGCCTAAGAAATGGACCCCACCACATTATCATGGACGATTGATCTCAACTTTGATATATATATATATATATATATATATATATTTTAAGGGTAACGAAAATATATTAAAAGAAGCAGAAGAAATACAAAAAAGGGGGAAATCTGCTGAGGAGGCAGAAACTAACACCCCAAAAAAAAAACAGATCCTCTTCTTTGACAAGCTTAACAAAACCTGCCCACTCAAAAATTAAAGATTTGGCTTTAACCCAGATAGCTCAGGCGGACGCAGAAATGTTGTTGAAGCATCTGTTATTTCGTTCCTCCCAGATAGACCACCAAACAACAATAATGACCATCCTCCAGATCCGCGTCTTGGGTTTTCCTATGTTAGTCCCATGCCAAGCCGAAAGCAAGTTCTTGGCAGAAATTGGGTTACACCAGCTAATGTTGAAACGAGAGCAGAATTCAGCCCAAATGAGAGAAATAAAGGGGCAATGAATGAGGAGATGATCCACAGATTCTCATTCTGCATACAGCAAAGGCAGATGTTGACGATTTGCATCCCCCTTTTCTTCAAATTATCAACTGTGAGAATTCTGTTTTTACCAACCAACCAGGTGAAACAAAGAAATTTGGGAGGGGCAGCGTATTTCCAGACGAACGGGGTGGGAGGAGTCAGCGGGGTGATCTCCCAATCGTGAAGGTTTCTGGAACATTGCACGTCCCAAACAAAGTTGCCATTAGAACTGTAGAAACAGTCGTCCACTGTAGAAATTGTTCGGGAATGGATACGATAAATGTTAGGGAAGCGAACCTTTAACGGGGTCACCCCTAACCATGGATCTTCCCAGAAACGAATGGACTTTCCGTTGCCGAGCTCGAAGATAATGCTGTTAAGAAAATCCTTTTTGGATCGCAGGATACCTTTCCAAAGAGGTGAAGCCCTGTGAGACGAAGAGTCATTAGGCCACCACCCACTAGGAGAGGTGCCATACTTACCTTTAATCAAGGAATTCCAGAGACTGCCTCCTTCAGAACCCAGTCTCCAAAGCCACTTACCCAGCAAGGCCCTATTCATAATCTTTAGATTTTTAACACTTGCACCACCCTCTTGGAAATGCTTGCAAACCTCCTTCCAGTCAAGCAAATGAAATTTTTTCTAATTGTCTTTCCCACATCACAAGAAGTCACGTCTCAAGTTACCAATGACCGTCATCATTGATAGGGGGCACCTGAAGAGGGACATATAATAAATGGGCAAGTTGGATAAATGGATAGGTATCTGCACTTCCATGTAGCCAGGAATTTCTGGAATCTGACTATGATTTTATCCCACATCGATTTCGAAGGAGAGCCAATGATGAAAGGAAGCCCCACAAAATAAGATGGGACAGAAGCAGCATGGCAACCAATGGAGGCAGCGTAGATATCCGAATCCGCAGCCGACAGGTTGACATTGTAAAGTTTCGATTTAGCCAAATTAATTCTCAACCCAGAAACAGCTTCGAAACAACGAAGGGAAGTGTGAAGGTTGTCGATGTATTCCTGGGAGGCGACAGAGATAATAAGGGTGTCATCAGCGAACTGGAGATGGGAGATGGGACGAGGCAGACCTGGCATCCCAATACCATGAAGAATTCCTTCCTCCTGGCCTTTCAACAACATTTGGGAAAGGGCCTCACCAATTACCAAAAAAAGGAGCGGAGAGAGGGGATCCCCCTGACGAAGACCTCTAGAGCTTTTGAAGAAGAAAGGGCGAGCCGTTGAGGAGGATTGAAAAGTGGGCAGAACCAACACAAGTGCTGATCCACTTTCTCCATCTATCACCGAAACCCATACGAGACAACATATATTGGAGGAAGTCCCAATCGACGTGGTCATAAGCTTTTTCGATGTCCAGCTTATAGAAAACAGCCTTCTCTCCAGATTTGTGACACGAATGAAGGATTTCATTGGCAATAAGAGCGCAGTCAATGATCTGTCTGCCCCTGATGAAGGCGCACTGATTCATAGAGATGAGGCTACCCATAACCTTCGACAAACAAATAGAGAGAACCTTCGCTAAGATCTTGTAGGGACCCCCTATCAGACTGATAGGTCTGAAATCGAAAAAAGAATTAGCACCTTTTTCCCGAGCATGCATATTGGCAATACTGTGAAAGAATTGAGTATTCTTGTCCCCTTCAGCGATCCATTTCGCTCTAGACTTCAGCTTCCAAGAAGTTTCCTCCTGAAGGGCCCTGGATGCAAGATCTTGGATGATCTGGATACGTTTTCCCAAGATTTTGGCGGACATCAGGGTATCCTCCGCGTCCACATCGATACGCTGGAGATCCGAAAGAATATCTGAATATTCAGCTGCCCTCTTTACCAACTCAGCCCTGAAAGTTTCTCCTTAAGGAGATGAAGTTTACAAAGAAGTTTATGCCCAGCAAAGCCATCAACCCGAAAAGAGACCCACCAGTCCGCCACACGTTGGTGAAAGCCTTCAATGGACAGCCAAGACGAGTTAAATCTGAACGGTTTCAGACCCCAACTTTCATCGTCCACTCTCAGCAAGATCAGGCAGTGGTCCGATGTCGTTCTAGGAAGGGCCAATTGGGAAGCTGAAGGAAAAGCCTCAAGCCAGTCAGTGGAAAGAAGAAATCTGTTGAGTCTAGATTGGGTAGAATGAAGATGCCCGTTAGACCAGGTGAATCTTGCCCCAGAGAGAGGAAGATCGACAAGTTCATGGGATCGGATCCAATCCGAGAAAGCCACCATATCCGAGTTGACCCTTCTCTTCCTAGAATGTTCCTCAGCGAAGCGGATAACATTGAAATCTCCTACGAAGCAGCAAGGACCTGAGAAAGAATTTCTAGTAGCAGTCAGCTCATCCCAAAAACCTGTTCTCGCCGCGTGTGAATTGGGCCCATAAACCGAAGAAATTAAACAGCAAGAGGAAAACTTATCTTTAAGAATAACAGTCACTGAAAAAGACCCAACATCGGAGGCCTAGAGATCCCATTTAGATGATTTCCAAGCAATGATGATGCCGCCACAACTACCCGAGGCGTTGAGAGAAATCCACTTAACATCTGAAGCTTTCCACAAGGTGGCGAGAAGGCTATCTTTGAATAGGGGAACGTTCGTTTCCTGAAGACAGACAATGTCCGGATCCCTTCTGCTAATAGAATCTTTGATGAGGCACCTCTTCTGTTTGGACCCCACCCCTCTAACGTTCTAAGAGATAACTTTCATTGGGCAACGTTGCTTCCCTGAGTAGCCTGTCGGCCTTGACGCCTAGTGTGATCTGAGATGAATCCTGGACTCAGCTGGATTCTTTGGAGTTCCCGACTGCCAGAGGGTCTAGAAGTTTTTATTTTTTGGAGGGGGTATGATGAGGGGAAAGGGGTCTCCCTCTGTTTGCAATACATGTGAAAAGGGCGGTGTAATCTTTCGTCCTATCCTCGAACGATAACCCGAGGGCTCTTCCGACATGTCCCACCGCGTCTCTAATCCATTTCTTATTTTGGATGGAATCAAAAAGCTTCTCTCTGTTTGAGTCTGCTTGAGCAGTCGAGTCTGTGGTCTCATGTTACTGAAGAGGAAAATCAGCACACATCTGAAGGGGCTCAGCAACAATGACCTCAGTAGACAAATCGTCTTGGAATAAGGTAATGGGGCCCATATCAGTCTAATCATGGGATTGTGGGAAGGATGTTTGTGTGTGTGTGTGTGGGGGGGGGGGGGGGGGGGACGAAGGAAGGGAAGAACAGGTTTGGGTTGCAGAGTAACGACTGTCGGTATCGTCAGCTCCGGAGCAGTCGACGCTGAAGACTGAAGGGTGGGACAACCTCGGGAAGTGGTGGGATTTGGGTTTGAAGGTGAGGAGGTTGTCAGGGAGGGAAAGGCTCTTAGGGATAAGAGGGACGGAGTGAGAGTCAGGTATAAGGAATGCAGGATTCGAAGTAAAAGAGTGGACCTGATATGAACCCGGACCCGAATCGCTGAATCCGGGGGCATACAGAGCTGAGGATGGGAGGCAGCGCTTATCCGCGAATGAGGGCACGTGTCGTGGTAGGGGGCCATCTTCAAGCATGCAAGGGACGTGTCGAGACCCTGGTGAGTTACGATCGTCAAAAGGCGGTGGGGAGGGTTGATGGAGATCTGAGGACGTGTGGACACGCAGACGCATTCCACGTAGCGTTTTCTATCAGACCATTAAGGAGCGTTTGCTTTTTTTGAGGAAGCGTGTCAGAATCGAAGGGTTGAGCGCCGTTCTCTGTCAGAACATTAATGATCGGCTGATTTACTAGAGGACGCGCGACAAAAGTGGAGCCACGTGTCGTCCTCTCTAGCACGTTAAAGCTCTGACGCTGATCCTGAGGCTGGGCATTGTCAGAGCGCGGCTACACAAAGGCATCGAAGGAGGCACGTGTCGAACTGACAATGGTGATAGGGGCACACTCTTCAACAGTCGCAGAGGCGGTACAAGCGTCGCAATCGAAAGTCCGCAGGACTAAGGAAAACGAGTTCCTTCACCGACGTCGGAAGGAGGAGCCTCTGATGGAGGTGCCTGTGGCAGAGGAGAAGATTCTTTGGCCCTCCAGATGTCTACCCATCTGGGGAAAATAGAATCGGTCGGCTCTCTCTGCATAGGAAGGAAGATTTGACGATTGTTGATTTCAACAGTCACATGAGCAGGGAGGGGGGAGGCCTTCTTCCTCCTCACACGAACTTTGATGATCCCTAATTCATCGCTGAGCTTCGTCTTCAAATCTAGCTCCAGGATAGAACCAATAGCAGAAGCTGCGTTAATGAAAAACTCGTCGTACCAACATTCAAGAGGGATACCCCAAATGTAAACCCACACATTTTCCATTCCGAAAATGGAATAATCGTCCCATGGCATGACAGAAGCAACTGGACCATCCGAATGCAAGTGGCCAGCCATAGAAAGCATGTCCGGGTTAATCCCCGGGCAAACCTTCAACCACAGGTCATTGAAGCCTATTGGTTTAATGGTGTAATTCCTAGGGCGAAAACCCGTACAGTCCTTAATCCAGTCTTTCACTTGCGAGAGTGACGCACCGTCTCTGGATATGATCACCAGCGTCCCCTTGAGCTCGTCTCTAGCTCGATTGAAACTTTCCTGGCTAATGGAAATGGTGTATTTCTTGTGATCATCATCGTTGCCCTCTGACGTAGGTTTTGGTGAGACATTATGAACACCAACGGGCTTGGATTGCATGTCGGTTTTGGTGGAGGGAATCGGGTTGGGTTGTAAAACAACGTCTCTCGAAAGGAGAGCTTCATCTTCATTGTCAGTAATTTTCTCCCGCGAGTGATGAAAAGATGAAGCTCTAGAGGAGAGAGTAAGCACATCCTTGAAGGATAAACCAAGTTTTTGGGGAGGTGGGTCAGGAAGCTTAAATGATTTTTGGGGGTTGCGTTTTGGGGTATAAGATCCTGTGGATACGGTTTGAGTTTTTCCTCGATCAAGCGAAACAAGCCCTCTGCACCAACATCTTCTTTCCACCAAAACTAATGCCATGAAGCATGTCAACAGCTCTAGCCAACTCTTCTTCGCTACTCATACGAACATGCGCAAAGCCTCGATATTGACCATTTTTTTTTGTCTCGGGGCATAATGGCTTTCATGACTGCTCCTGCGCGACCGAAAACTCTTTCGATATTGAGAGGGAACCAACCATGAGGATTTCCCTTGACAAAAAGGGTTGGGTATAGATTGTATTTCCGTCTTCCGTTACCGTCATGAGATCTTTTACGTCTTCTGTGGAGAACGGATTTCTACTCCCTGCCCTCTTCTTCATTTCCGTCCTCGTTGTAGTCATCTTGGTGTTTCCTGCCTTGGTCTCCGTCGTCGGTTCTCTTCATGCCTTGGTCTCTGTCGTCGATTCTCTTCACGTCGTCGGTTCTCTGTCGTCGGATCTCTCCATGGTGTTTTTTATTGCTCAGACCTAATCAGTTTCGGTGGATTGGAAAGAAAGCTTTTCAGGTGTCCGACCATTGTCAGATTTTCTGATTTTGTTGGAGCCAAGAGCTAAATCTTGGGGTCCAAGTCCTTTCCTATCTGAGAATAGTCGGTTAGATTGTTTGAAGTAACCAGATATGTGGTTTGACCCGAAGACCGTGATCTTTGGTGGGCCCCAAATATTAATAGCATATAAAAGCGGGCTCCACCACAAGATCATGTCTATCAGATTAAATCATTTCTGTTTCCCATATCTTGCATTATGTTATAATCCTGCAAGTGGTAAATCCATCATAAGCACTTAGTGCGAAGGTGGGCCCCACATAAAGTTAACCGTTCCTTTAGAGATCTTATTCATTAAGTGTAAATATGGATTGAAGACCTTATAAATCTAGATCCAGACTGTTGAAATTAGAGAAAAGATCATAATAATTATCTAGACCGTTAAATAAATAATCAGATCCAATCCAACTATTGATCAAAGGTTTAATAAGCCAATTAAGGGATTAGATTTAAGAAAATTAAAAATCTACTTGATCTAATGTTAGATCGGATCATCTGATCAAAGATCAATCAGGACCATTGGACCAAAATCATGAAAAATAAAGAAATAAATGATCGGATTGGATGGATCTAAACATCCAATTGTCTTTAAGGTAGATCTTGATCCTAAGTCAAATTAACAAAGATTAATACTTTTGATCTACGGTTAGAAACATGGTAAATGGACTATCTACGGCTCAGATATAAGAAATTAGGAACTTGATTGATCGATTCAGTAGACTAATGTAACAATATTAGGATCTTACTCATTTTTGCGAGTGTTTTAAGAAAATGCACACTAAGGAAGAAATTAACTTGATGCTTGTATTTTAGCCATGACTAAAAATAAATAAATAAATAAATAATTTATGAATCGTAGACTCGAGTGTAGTCATTAGATCGATGAGGAAATGATTAAAATGTTAAAATGGTCGAATAAGGAATGGACGTTATGTGTAAGTAGTCACTATCACAGATAGATTTTTCCGTATGCATTGCATAACATTACATGCTTACTTTTACTTAACTTTGATAATATCTTAATATTTATTAAAGTATGCAATTGCCTTGTATTTGATTTGTCATTCTGAGAACACCAGACAACTCGGGATCAAGTTATCCCTTAAATTCTCGAGCAGAGTTCCCAATGAAACTCGAGTTGGTACCAATATGGCCTCCTGCTTGGATTACGGTCGAGACTGGGGAAGGAGTTTGGCCATCTCTAGAGTGGGTCACTCATTGCCAGACTATACAGTTACACATGGTACGCGAGATACCTCAAGCTAATGTTCACGCAGGATGTGAGTAAATTCTTACACGTGTTGGGCCTGTATGGATCTTGGTCGGATGGTATTGGCAGGCTGGATGCTGTGCCCAGTTATGACCTTGATTGTTCATTAAAGAAACTGTTTATGTAGTAAGGTGGCATACTAAGATTTCTATATATGCATTTGTATCATGCCTATGTTGTGAATCATGCGTACAACTACTTGCTGGGCTGTTAGCTCATTCTGTTGATTGGAAAACCATCTAGGATAGGGAATTGAACTGGAGTCTCCACATGTGGAGTGATGACTTTGAGAGGCGTGCTCTTAGAGATTTGCTGTGAGAATAAAGAATTTTTCATTTTATGTTTATTTCTTTTAAATAATGATGTATGAACATGGGTTGGATATCAGCTAGTAGATAATTGATAATTTTGACTGGATGCATGATAATTAATTGGGTTTACTATTTGTGATGATTATTATGGTTGTGTGTATAATGTTAGTCCCTTCCCATCGAGTCACATCTTCGACTTAACGACCGAGTCAAGCGAACTCGGGTTTCTAGAGCCGGGGTGTGACATGAATTGTTTGGTGAATTATGACAAAATAACAGAAGTTAAAAGGGTAAAAAATCAGGAAAAGAGGTGAAGGATGAAGAAGATATATACTAGGTACCCATTGAAGATGGTGTCTTTGAATGTTAGGGGATTAGGCCACTTGGATGGTAGGATGGCAGTGAAAGATCTCTCTCTCTCTCTCTCTCTCTCTCTCTCTCTCTCTCTCTCTTTCTGAAGTGTAATAGTTACTGTTTTTATTGAGAAGCTGCAATGACAACCATTAAAGCATAAAAATTACATCATGAACAGTTAATCAGATTACAACCTAGAATCACAAACCCAAACATAGACAATATTTCATAAAGATTTACATCAACATCCCCTGACCAACCAGCTGCCCATTCCATTACGTCTCTTTTTTATTGCCACACTATCTCTTCCCACGATCGACGTTTATTACCGAAATATCGATTGTTGCATTCTCTCCTAATATTCCACAGGGCTGTTAGCAAAACATGATGCCATGTCAGAAGCAAAACCCGCAGCATTGGGCTGCCATGCCACACCCAAAATAACTCAGTAACGGATTGAGGCATAGCCCATTGAGAACCAAATTGCTAGTGGGAACCAAATGATTGAGGCATAGCATTGGGCTGCCATGCCACACCCAAAATAACTCAGTGACTGATTGAGCCATAGTCCATTGAGAACCAAATGCTTGTTGGAACATGTGTCTAATATGTTGCACAAATGAGCAATGAATGAAGTTGTGATCTATAGACTCTGTATCGCTTATACACAATAGGCAAATGTTGGGAAGGACCATTGATCTTTTTTGGAGTTGTAAAGATTCTGTTCCGACTGAGTAGCCAAGCGAAAGATGCCACCTTAGGGGGTGCCCCACAGAACCAAAATGCATGATTATTTTTTTATGAGCTCGAAGTCGAAGGTTCCCTAAGCATCATATAGAAGAATATGACTGAAAATCTTCCATTTGGTGACCTCTTCCATACCCATTGATCTTGGAGAGCTGGAGAAGGATGAGTGTTGTGGAGCCGCCTATCAAATGCGATCGCACATTCGCATATGCGCATATACATCTGAAAATCACATATACCATGATGGCATATGCGACCAGTGTGCATATGTGATCACATATTCTAAATATGTAAATATATGCAAGCCAATGGTCAGAAATTTGATCATTGGCACTTTATTTATTTTGCAAAAAATCCACTTTTTGCCTATAAAAAGGCACTCAAATACCCCCCATTGACAACTTCCATTCACTTCAATATTCTCTTTTACTCCTACTTACAAATCTTTCTTACATTCTCCTAGTTTCAAGTTTTCAAGTTTCATCTTTCAACTCTCAAGTTCCAACTTCCAAGCTTCAACTTCCTACTTTCAAGTTTCAATCAAGATTCTACATGTCTCTACAATCTCATTTCTCTCTCATTCATTCTACATTTTTCTCTTTCTAGTTTGAAGTTTTTTGACTATTGGCACTTATTTATTTATTTTTATTTTTTTAAAAAAGCAAAAAATCCACTTTTTGCATATAAAAAGGCACTCAAATCCCCCCATCTGCAACTTCCACTCACTCCAATACTTTGTTTTTCTCTTACTTTCAAATATCTCTTACATTCTCCTAGTTTCAAGTTTTCAAGTTTCATCTTCCAACTCTTAAGTTCCAACTTCCAAGCTTCAACTTCCTACTTTTAACTTTCAATCACGATTCAAGAAGCAAGAATACATTGAAGATTTTGCATGACTCTATGTAAGTGCTAGTATTCTAAGCACACATGTAGTTGTTAAATTTCGTAGACAAAATATTGGCTGGATCTTCAACACATTCTAGTCCTCTACGACACTTCATGAAGCGTGACTCAACATCACAAGAATAGAAAATTCGGAAAGGTTTCAAGTGATAGATCAAGTGTATGCCAACCTTCAGATAAAATGGCCTTAGGAAAAGACCAAAGGATAAAGTATTTTATCATGGCCTTTATATGTTTAAAATATGAAAGTTTTCTTTGTAAAGTTGATTCTGTTTGGCCATCCCAACCTTAAGTTCGGCCAGCCGAATTCTGTTCGGCCAACCCAATCTTAGCCTTAGCTAAGTTTTCAACTACTTCAAATTGAAAAATCTGTTGTAAGTTCGGCCAGCCGAACTTCGCTCAGGCTAGCCCGAGGGTGTCCTGGGTCAAGTTTCCAACAATCAAAATTTTCAGATTTTAAGGGGATTCACCCAGCCGAACCTTGAATTCGGCCAACTGAATTTTTGCTTCGGCTAGCCGAATTTTCGATAAAATCTTATCTCGCGAAATCTGAGAGCCGTTGGAATAATATCTTTGAAATTTAGCCAACCGAAGCTATTTTTTGGGCTAACCGAATAACCAAGTCCTTTTGCTATAAATAGAGACCTCCTCTCATTGTTTTAGATATGAAAAAGTGTAAAAACTTTCGTCAAGCAGAGAGAGAAAGTCAGGTCCTTCCAAAGCTATTTGTGTGGTAATTCCTATTTTTTTTAGCTTATTCAATTCCCTTTCTCAAGTTATATTTAAATTCAATTACAGAGTAAGCAATACTCAACTTGAGATTAGAAAATTGAATCTGCAACTTTTAGGATTTTATCCTTTGAGAAACTATAGATCCCTAGATCATTTCTGGTTGAGCATACATTGATTCATCATCATCTAAGAAAGAAGATCGCTGCATTGACTTCATCTATATCTTCACATCAATGTTTCGTCTTCAAGAAGATAAGTATCTAGTTTATTATTTTATTGGGTTTGTTGAGATTGCCCGGAAATCTCATTAGGTTGAGTAGTGGTTAGCCCGTGAAAATCACTAAAAGGTTTTATTGTGGTAAACCTATGAAAATCACATGAACTGTAAGAGGCTTTATGTGGTAAGCCTGTGAAAATTACGATAACTATAAGAGATTGTTGAGGTGGTCCCATGAAAACCTTAAAATAGTGGAAAGCCAAAATTACGTGGAGTAGGTGTGTGTTGAACACCGAATCACTATAATTCTGTGTATTTGTGGTGATTGTTTATCTTATTCTCCGCCTTTACTGTTTTGAAAGATTGATTTTAAGGACGTCGTGAAATAAGGTTGTCCTCTCTAAAGTTTTTAGGTGAAGGTTGTCCTACGAATTAATTGGAATCAAGGTTTGAATACCTTTTGCAATTGAGAATATATTTTCCGCTATTTATTATAAGGAATTGGTTTAGTCCTATTCACCCCCTGCCCTCTAGGACATCTGTAGCTCATCTTTCACTCTACAACTACATTTCTCTCTCATTCAAGTTTCAACTTTCATTCTACATTTCTCTCCTCTTTGTTTGAAGTTTCTACATTTACTCGCCAATCTCTTCAAACATACATTTCTATCTTTCTCTTACATTCATTCTACATAGTTACATTCATACATTCTCTCTCTCTCTCTCTCTCTCTCTCTCTCTCTCTCTCTCTCTACATTCTACGTTCTCTGATCTCTACATTCATTCTACATTTCTCTCTCTCGTTCTCTACATTCTACATTCCTTCTATATTCTAATCTTCATTCTATACATTTCTATCTCTCTTTCTCTACATTCTCTAGTCTACATTTATTCATTTTACATTCTACATTCATTATACATTCTAATCTTCATTCTATACATTTCTCTCTCCTTCTCTACATTCTTTACATTCATTCATTCTACATTCTATATTCATTTTACATTAATCTTCATTCTATACATTTTTATCTCCCTTTCTCTACATTCTACATTCTCTACATTCATTCATTTTACATTCTACACTCATTCTACAACTTAAAGATTCAAGAGTCAAAACATTTTACAACTTACAAGTTACAACTATAAGTTTCAACTTTCAAGAATCAAGACTCAACTTGAAAAATCTAGATTCTACAAGACTACAACTACAAGATTCAAGACAAGATTGAAGAATTTAGATTCAAACTTTTTTTTTTTTTTTTTTATAATGTAATTGTATATTTGTGTTTGTGTGATTGTGTAACTCCCTCTCTCTCTCTCTCTCTCTCTCTCTCTCTCTCTCTCTCTCTCGTCTACAACTATAAGTGTAACCCTGACTCTCTCTTTCTTTCACTCTCCCCCTTTCTTCTTTTCCACTACTAGTGTAAGTGTATAACTCTCTCTCTCTCTCTCTCTCTCTCTCTCTCTCTCTCTCTCTCTCTCTCTTGTCCCCCTTTCTTCTCTTCTACTACTAGCATAAGTGTGTAACTCTCCCTCTCACCCTCTCTCTCATTTATTCCATACTCTTTAGTGTTTACATCTTAAAACTTAGAAGTTAGAACACCAATACACATTGTCTTCTTTCCAATTATATTCTTTGAAACCCAAGTCGAATGACCCGGGTTGGAAGTACCGACACCATCGTAGTGCTATGGAAAAGACTCGCATAGTATGTGATTTATGTGGGCATGTGAGTTCTAGTGGCATTACACGCCACAAGCAACACCTCGTACATATACCGGGGTCAAATGCAAGAGCATGTGACAAAATTACTCTGGAAATCCAAAGGGAAATCATTGAGTACATGGATAAACAAACAAGAAAGAAATGCAATAGTGCCTTAGTTCAAGAGGAATTTATGGAACGAGAAGCATATAAGAATATAAATGTAGTTCATGTGGATGAAAGTAGTCCCACCCCCTATGTCGACATGCCAGTTTAGACCTCTAGCCTCGAAAAGAGCTTGTGGGCATGACCCCATGGATAGATGGTGTGGATCACACCCTTAGGTTGTGGTCGACCAAAGGGGTCAGGGTAAAGGGTCCGCTCAAACAACATTAGAAAATCGATATAAACAAAAAAATAGAAAAACCACTATTCAATATATCACTAAGTGGTTTTACTAAGCCGGTATTGCTTTTAACATTGTTAAAATGAAAAAGCTTCAAAGTTATGCTTGAGGCAATAGGTCAAACCCCCTTCATATCACGAAATAAGGGAGACGTGCCTCAAAGTGGAGGTTGATTGTACACGATCTTTTATAACTGAATATAAGGAATCGTGAAAAACCTATGGTTCACTCATGGCTGATGGATGAATCAATAAATCCAGTTGGACTCTTATAAACTTTCTGGTGAATTGTTCAGTTGGGACAATGTTCTTGAAGTCTGTGGATGCATTGGGTTATCCTCATATGACGGATTATTTGTTTAAATTATTAGATAGTGTAGTGATGGAAGTTAGAAAGGGATACGTTGTCCAAGTAATTATAGACAACATAGCCTCGTATGTAGCTGCCAATTGTCTTCTTATGGAGAAGAAGCGCTATTTATTTTGGACCACTTGTACGGCCCATTATGTTGATCTAATGTAAGAAGATATAGATAGGTTATTCTTAAAAGTGATTACAAGGGCTAGAAGAATCATGATCTCTATGTGCAAACACGCCCTTCTTCTCCATTAAACGAGAAAACACATTGGGTGTAATTTGCTACGTCCAACAGTCACCCATTTTACAACCTTCTTAAACTGCAAAGATTGCATTAAAAAAATATGAACTCGGAAGCTTTGTAGTGTCGAACGATTGGACAAATGGGCTTTGGTCAAAGAAGGCTGAAAGTTTAACAACCATTCTTTCGTAAAATTTTTTGACACAAGTGATAAAGGCATTAAAAGCGTTTTAACCCTTAGTCACTATGTTGCGATTGGTGGACGGAGATGAGAAACCACCAATGAGTTACAAATATAATAGGATGGAGACGGCGGGAAATAAAATCATGGACTATTTTCACTATAGAGACCATGATTATAGGACCATTTTAGATATTATAGATAGAAGATGGGACAGTCTAATGTCATTTCCATTGTATTCGACTACCTACATCTTTAGCCTAGTCTGTTTATTCACTTCCCCTAATTTGGTAGAATCACAGACTATGCATATGGTTGGATTTGTTAACGAGTTGGAAAGAATGGTTCTAGATAATGAAGAACAAGACATGATCTCAGCTCTGTTGGACTTTCATACGAAAAGTGAGGGCATATTCTCAAGGGATATAGTCATCAGGACGGGAAAATGAAATTGCCTGGTAAGTATGAATGTTTTAGACTCTTACAAATAGTTTTTAACAATTTAATCTACAAAGTCTAATCTACTTAAACCGTTTTTCTCAGTTGACTGGTGGGCTACCTATGTATTGGACCCAAATAGGAAGGATCCAGCTTTAAAGAAGCTGGACATGAGGATTCTTGGACTCACGTGTTCTGCTAGCGATTGCGAGCGCAACTGAGGCACGTTCGAGGCGGTAAGTTAGAAAAAATGAATATGTTATAATTTGGGAATTATAAATAAGTCCTAGTCTAATTAAGTTAATGCATAATACACACTTTCTTTCATGTAGATTCATACCAAGAAAAGGAATTGTCATGAATAAAAGAAGCTTAATGACTTGGTCTTCATCCAATACAATCAGCAGTTGTGAGAATGATTCCAGACTAGGCGAGAAAAACTTGGTTTCTATGACCCTACCTGCTTAAATGAGCTGAATGTAGATAATGAGTGGCTTGTAGAGACGGAGGACCCGGTCTTTGCTGCTGAGGAGCTGACATGGGCCTAAGTTGAAGATGCTGCATATAGATGACACCTGAAGAAGGTACCTTTGTTTGAAGGCGGATGAGAGGGGGGACGGGCAGTAGCAGTCAATCGATGGAAGAAATTGAGGAGATAGAAGAATGAGATGATGATCAAGTTGAAGATCAACCATTGGATGTTGATGAAATATTAGTACGTATAGATGATGAAGAAACGGAAAAAGATGAAGTATACATGGAAGAAGGAGATGACTCCAATGACGATGACGACGACGACGATGGTGGTGAATGGTGATCAAATGCCACAATGGCAAATAGATCAATGTATATAGCATTAGACATTTAGATGATTAGTAGTATTTTGTAAGTAGTGCATAACCATTAAGTTGTAATTTGTAAATAATATTTGTACAATAATTAATAAATAGCTTGTTGATTGTGTTGTTAACTATATTGTTGGATGTAGATGTACTTTATTCATTTTTTAATTGATTTTATTATTCTCAAACATATTTTAAATATGTAAAATTAGTTATCTATTAACTTGGGAAAGTTCCCCCTACTTTCTTATATTTTTTTACATTTTTTTTTCCTCCTATTTTACATTTTTAAAATTTTGAAAAATAAATAAATAAATATAGGCATGTGCTGCGATTTAACAAGATTGGGAGCTGCCCCAAAAGTATTGCTAGATTTGTCTCCTCGTCATCTGTGAATGCTCTTTGACATTAGGGACACCATGCTCATCTGCCGTCTATATGGGAGAAATAATCGGCAATTGAGATATTCCTCATGGGTACTAAACTTGCAAAGGACTGAAAATTTGCCATCAAAGGCCTTTCTCCACACCAAGAGTCCTCCCAAAAGTGAATATGTGACCCATCCCTGAGAGAGTAGACCACACCAGGCTTGAACAAAGGAGCAATTAAATTAGTGGCTTTCTTAATACCCGAAGCTCGATAATATGAGGACTTCTTGATCTCCCATCCCCTTTCTTCAACACCATATTTAGGGACAAGAACTTCTCTCCACAACATGCCCGCTTCCGATCCAAATCTCCACAACGATTTTCCTAGAAGTGCTGCATTCATGTCTTCCAATGTTCTAATGCCTACTCCGCCTTCAGGTAGTGAAAGATCTGTTGAGAAGGAGAAAGATATCATACTACAACAGGACACAAATATGCAAGCAAAGGTCATATCCATTCTTGGATGAGCTATGTTGCTGCAGAAACAAAAGCTTTTTGTTTCATCGGCAATTGCCACATCAGATGACACCATAGTAATGTGGAATAAAGATAAAACTCAGAGAGGAGAAATAAGATATTGGAAGGTTATCAGCTTTGATCATTGGCAATGCAATAGGGGAGAGCTTTAGATGGGTGACTAGCTATGTATGATCCAAACGATCCTAGGGCCGAGGTTAGTTCTGGGATGAGAGAAACTTTCTGTATGAAATGGAGGTTGTCATGGGTTTTGGATGGGGATTCAATATAATAAAATACCGTATTAGAAACTAGGAGGAAGCAAAATAACTACATTGATCAGAAATTTTGAGGAATTCATGAATTGAAATGATCTTTTAAATCTTCTGTTAGCTAGAGGATGTTTCACGTTGGTCAAACATTCAAGATTGGGCATGTATAAATTAGAAAGATTCCTCGTCTCAATGGAATGAGAAAGTCACTTCGTAGGTGTTGTCCAATTTAGATTTGAAAATTGGTGGCTAGAGGTGGAAGTATGTGTCCATTTAATAGCGAAGTGGTGGGTGGAATGTGTGGTGATCGAATGGGCAGGGTTTAGATGCATGGAAAAGCTTAAATACATAAAAATGAAGTCATTCGGATCTTGCATTTCCTGAAGCATGAGGGCCTTCGCCAATTGGTTGTAGAGGTTCGACTTAATAGATCTTCCTATGCAGGGGATGAAGTATACTTGGTCCAATGGGCAGAGTAATTCGATCATGTCCCGCTTGGACATCCATGGTGTCCCCTGATTGGCTGGCAAGATATCCATTGGTTCAACTTAAAGGTCTTCCTAGACCGATTTCGGATCATAGACCAATCCTTCTTGATGTGGAGCCTGAGAGGTGGGGACCCAAACCCTTAAGGTTCGAGCTGTCTTGGCTAGAAGTGGATGGATTCTTTGGGCTAGTTAAAGACTGGTGGAACTCTTCCAAACACATGACAAGGCTGGAGCTAGATTGCACCATAAACTGAAGCTTTTGAAAGATGAACTAAAGACCTGACACAAGGAGGTTTATGGTGAAAGGGAAGCTGAACTCTTGGTCATCATGGATGAGATTCACTCCCTTGATTTGAAGGAAGAAGGATCTGTCTTATCTGAGGAAGATTGTGTGGAGAAAGGAGTTATTGCTGGAATATTCGAAGTGTCTGAAGGAAGATGAAATCATATGTCGTCAATGATCTAGGGCATTATGGTTAAAAGAAGGCGATAAAAATATCCAGGTCTTCTACAACATAGTTCTAGCAAGGGCAAGGAATAATAAAATTTCTTCGATTATGGTGGATGGAGGAAGAGTGGAAGAAAAGTCATAGGTATGTGAAGTGATTTTTGGCTTCTATGAAAAACTCCTTTTAAATAATGCATGGGTTAGACCACCGGCTGGATCTTTTGGACTTTGACACTTTATCAATGGATAAGTCTGATTTCTTAGAAAAACATTTTTCAGAATTGAAAGTTAAGGAGGCAGTGGATTAGTTTAGCTAGGGAGATAGCTTCGGGACCGGACGGCTTTCCCCCACTCCCTTGATCATTAAAAGCACCATCCAAGTACATGCTCATCTTCCGTAGCAAAAAGGGGCAAGTGTTTTGGAATGTCATGAGGAGGGATGTGCTCGATTTCATCAACGATTTCTTCAACAAGGGTTACTTAAGGCCGAGTATGGCGTGTCCTTTATAGCACTAATCCCCAAAGTTGGAGCAGGTTGCATTAAAGACTTTCGCCCAATATGTCTAATTGGGAGCCCTTTCAAGATCCTTGCCAAGATCCTAGCTTCTCGCTTCTGTGAGGTGATAGGTGATGAAATAACCAAGGTGTGTTTGTGGGAGGGTGTCAAATGTTGGATAGTGGCTTGCCCTCATAGTCCATGACTGCATGGATTCCAGATTCAAAGAAAAGAAGCTGGGAATTATTTGCAAACTTCACGTCAAGAAAGTATACGATCATGTTGAATGAGACTTTCATCATTAATGTTGCAAAGAATGGGTTGCGGTGCTAAGTGGAGAAGATGGATTCAAGCATGTGTTGGTTCCTTGTCCCTCTCAGTACTCATAAACGGATCCTTGAAAGGCTTCTTCAAGCCTTCTAAGGGGCTTCGGCAATGAGACCTGTTATCTCCCTTCCTCTTTTTAATTGTTGTGGAAGCTTTTAGTAAGATACTATCTAGAGTTCAAGAGTCCAATCTCATTAGCGGCTTTCGGGTGTCCAAGCTGAGGGAGGCCTAATTCACACCTTCAGTTCGCCAATGATACCACTATCTTCTGTAATGTTGATCCTTTCATGATGGACAATCTTCGCAAGATCGTAGTGTGTTTTGAGGCAGTTTCGGGCTTAAAGATCAACTTGGGAAAAAGTGAGATCTTGGGCATCCATCTATCTAAAGAAGAAGTGTCTAATCTCGCAACTATATTCAGATGCAAGGCTGGGGCTCTCCCCTCATTTTATTTGGGCCTTCTGCTATGCATTGGCAAGTCTATCGTGCACTTATGGGATAAGATGGTTGAGTGGATTGAAAGAAAACTTTCAAAATGGAAGAGTCGGTACCTATCCTTTGGTGGTCACCTAACGCTTCTTAAAGTGGCCTTTGCTAACATGCCTCTCTATTATTTGTCCATTTTCAAATGCTCGCTTGTTGTTTGGGAAAGATTGGAAAGGCTAAGGACGGAATTGTTGTGAAGGGGATCAAAAGAAGGCAACAAATTCCACCTTTTTAAGTGGGATGATGTTTGCAAGCCGAAAATGGAAGGAGGGGCTGGCTTAAGGGATCTTCATTACATGAATATGGCACTTCTCGGCAAATGGCTTCAACAACTCGGAATCGAAGAAGCAAAGTCTATGGAAGGAAGTTGTTGTAAGCAAGTATGGGCTGAAGGAAGAGGGATTGGAATTGAAAGATTTCTCTCTCTCTCTCTCTCTCTCTCTCTCTCTCTCTCTCTCTCTATTGGGCCTCCAGTATCTAGAATCTATGAAGATGGAGTTCAAGAAAGGAATATCATATTTTGTAGGGGACGGTTCAAGTGTTAGATTTTGGGAAGATGTGTGGTGCGGTGACTAGCCACTATCCCAAACCTTTCCTAATTTGACTTGGGTTGCAACTTGCAAAGACATCAAAGTTGCGGACTATTTTTCCTCTAATGGTTTAGGAGCTTTCTGGAATCCTCCGTGTTGAAGAAATTTGATGGATGTTGAGGAAGAGTTGCTCTCTCTTATAGGTCGGCTTGTCTTGTTATTCCAACTAGTGGAGGTGACGTTGTTGTTTGAAAAGGCCTCGGTTCAGGAGTATTTTCGGTTAGGTCTTTTTTCAATATGATTCAGCTAGCTGAAGTGAGGAACAAGAGAGATCATGCCTTTCATTTTTGGTCATGTGGCGCCCCTCCTAGGGTCACGACTTTTGTATGGCTGGTGGTTAGGAAGAAAGTTTTGACAACAAACAATTTGCAAAAGCATTCAATGATTATCCTGAATATGTGTTCCCTTTGCAAGCAAGCGGTGGAGTCAATCGACCATCTCTTCATCCATTGTCTCTTCACTTCCAAGTTGTGCTCTTATTTTCTTTCTTCCTTCAACATGCCATTGGCCATGCAAGGTAATGTTAGGGATCTCCTTTGGGCTTGGCATGCGAGAGGTTCAAGAAGCAAGGAAGGAGCTATTTGGAAATTAGCTCTTCCGACTGTTTGGTGGGTAACGTGGATCGAGAGGAACAACCACTGCTTTCGCAACTCGTCATGTTCAACGGAGGCAATGGTGACTAAGGCTTCGGTGTTGGTTTTCGAATGGGCATCAATGTTGAAAGTGTTTTAGCACTAATAGTCCGTTTCTGTTTGTTTTGTTGCTCTTTGTGGTTCTTTTCCCTTTTTTGTATTCTTTTCCTGTTGACTTTTGCTGGCGAGTTTTCTTTAATAAAATCTTCATTACCCTTCACACACACACACACACACACACACACACCCTATATAAAGGAAACCTATTGTTATGGGTAAAAATGGATTGACCAGATGTATGAGACAGATGAGCCTAGCAGCCAGACTGGATGACTATGGATTGCTTGAGGGCTGGAAAATCACCCTGACCTTTGGTGTCGGCTATTTTATACCTTGGTCTCAATGACAGGCCTCGGATACCGACCTCGGCCTTGGAGACCGACCTCAGGTGTTACTGACCTCGGTCTCAAGGGATGACCTCACCTTGGAGGTCGGCCTGGACCATAGACCTCGACCTCAGAGTTCGGCCTGGACAAAAGACCTTGTCTTCGGAGGTCGGCCTCGAGTACCAACCTCGGCCTCAGATGTCGACCTCGGATATCGACCACCACCTCGGAATACTAATACACTTACAATATATAAAGATAGGATTATCTTCCAAGATATTCGCCGAGGATCTCAAGAAGTCAACCACGACACGTCCGAAGGAAGATCTCTTCTGTAATATGCAATCACCATCCAAGAGGCATTGCCATATACGTCTCTGATACCAAAGGCTATAAATAAAGGCCTCCTCTACAGTAAAAGGTACGACAAATATTCTGATTCTACTACGCCTCCTGCAAGTCCATATCATGACTTAGGCATTGGATGGTTCCCGGCCTTAACTGGCGCCCCTAATATCTTCTCTTGTTTTCCAATAAATCACAGGTACTCCGGCTAACAGGAAGTGAGGCAGGATCGACCAAATTTTTGCATCAACAGTTGGCATCGTCTGTGGGAACGATACCAAAGCCATTCCCATCTCATCGAGGTTCTACAATGGCGAAAGGAAGAAATAGAGCCCTGGCTGCCATTGCTACAGCTGCTCCTGCGCCAGCGGAATAGTTCACAAACCAAGGAGATCCGCCTTCCCAACTCCAGGCTGATTTTGCCCCCGTAGGCCCTGCGCAGAGGTCACGTAACTGGGGAGGTCAGCTCATTTCTTTGGAACATCAAGTCGAAGCCTTGACCGGTAATATTAACTAGATAATGCAGATCTTGGGAAGACAAAACCCACCTCTTGACCAGGGGATAGATGCAAGAGTAGCCACCGAGGTCTCTGCACCATCTCAAGCACCAATTGATTCACAGAGAACCAAGCAACATCCTGGGCGGCCGAGCCATGCGCCCTCCCACACCTCGGGAACTGTTACGCTCGCCGACTCCGATTTGCATCACACGTTAGAGAAGAAGAGGCATGGAAAGGCTCCCGAGAGCCAAGAACGAGGGGCCCTGCAAGGCAGAACTCAAGGAATTGCGAGGTCAGGTCAACAATATCCACCAAGCCTACTGCGCCCAAATACCAACCTCTGTCGAAGCTATGCTGGAGGAAACTAAGCTGCCATTTATCGACGACATTATGGGAGCCCAACTCTCACCCAAATTCTGAATGCCGCAAATCCCCCCTACTCCGGGTCTAGTGACATGGCCGAGCATTTGGAATCGTTCAGGGCATGGATGAAGCTCTACGTGCGTCGAGCCTTCTCCCTGACTTTGTCGGGGACTACACGAAAGTGGTATAAGCAGCTGAAGCCAAGATCCATTAACTTCTTCACACAGCTCGACAAAGCTTTCATCACCCAATTTATTGGTGAGAAAGATGAGAGAAAGCCATCGACCGACCTCCTTATGATCACTCATAAGGAGAATGAGCTGCTAAAAGACTACATCATCTGTTTCAACGCTGAAGTGTTCAGGTCGATGGTTATTCTGACCAAATAGCTTTGGCCGCCATGGTGGCCGGCCTTAAATGAGGAAAGTTCCTCTTTTCTATTGGTAAGAACCCCCCGACTACCCTCGCCAACCTACTTAATAGAGCTAAAAAAAATATTTCAATGTCAATGAGTTCTTTAGTTCACGAAGAACTACTCGAGAAGGAAACAACTCGGCTAAGGATAGAAAGCGAAGGGAAGAAGGGGAGCCCTCTCCATTAACGCCAAAAGAAAGAAAAATGACGTCCAAGACCGAGACCATGGTACCAATCGACATCTGAAAAGTCGCTTCCATCGGTACACTCCCTCGAACACCAAGCCGGAGCAGGTACTTGAGGAAGCTGGGCTGGTCAAGGAAACCTGACGACCGAGCTGAACCAATCAACCGAGCTAGGTAAGAAGACTCGTTGGCCAATCCCAACCTGCTCGATTAGGAGCGACCTCCCTTTTTAAAAGGGAAAAAGGGGCTCATGATTCTACTATTGTGTTTGCTCCTGCTTTATGGGTTCTACAATAAAAGAACTTCCCTAGGTTAGGGGAAGAAAATTCTTTTAAATGATTTCTCGACTATCGAACTACACAATTGACTACGAGGGCTTCCCTTAGCGCAAGAGAAGAAAGTCCTCCCCTACATGATCGACTACGAGGGCTTCCCTTAGTGCAAGGGAAGAAAGTCCCCCATTGTGAATTCTACTATGAAAGAACCTCCCCAGGTCAGGGGAGGAGAATTTCTTTCAAAATCCTACTATCCGAGCTACGTGATCAACGACTGGGACTTCCCTATTAGTTCTACATCGCACGACCTACCCGTTCTACTACGATTGGCCGACGATTGGGACATCCTTCAATTAAAAGGAAGAAAAGTCCCTCCTATTAATTCTACCATGCACGATTTAACACTGAACACTTGACTTATCGATCCTACGGTTGCTCGGCCCACTCACTCTATTCCGTCCGACATCTCAACCTCTCCCGACCTCTTCCGTGCGAGGCATCACAGTGTCAGTCTACACTAACTGACTTCCCAAGCTCTTGAAGAATGCTTGGAAGTAGGGGGGCTACTGCTATGGGTAAAAATGGATTGACCAGATGTATGAGACAGATGAGCCGAGCAACCAGACTGGATGACTATGGATTGCTTGAGGGCCGGAAAATCACCCCGACCTTTGGTGTCGGCTGTTTTCTACCCCAGCCTTAGTGACAGGCAAGGTGTTCTATAATGAAAACGGTGGCTGTAATGGCCACCACCGTTACCTTTATAATATGGGTTGTAACGGCTGTTACAGCCCCCGTAACGGCCGTTATGGTCTCTCTCTCTCTCTCTCTCTCTCTCTCTCTCTCTCTCTCTCTCTCTCTCTCTTTATTGGAAAAAAATCCTGAAAAACCTATATCTACCCTGTAATGTTGATTAAAAAGTATGGAAAACCTGTATATTCCCCATAACAGACAATTACGGGGTTGTTATGGCCTTTATAGGGGATATAACGTGCCGTTAACGGCAATTACGGATAATTTTTTGGCATTGTTACCTATATGTAACGGCCTTTGCAGCACACCATGGTGACAAGCCTCAGATACTGACCTCGGCCTTGGACACCGACTTCAGGTGGTACCGACCTTGGTCTCAAGGGATGACCTCGACCTCGGAGGTCTGCCTGGACCATAGACCTCGACCTTGGAGTTCGGCCTCGACCAAAGACCTTGACCTTGGAGGTCGGCCTCGGATATCGACCACCACCTCGAAATACCAATACACTTACAATATATAAAGATAGGATTATCCTCCGAGATATTCGTCGAGGATCTCAGGAAGTCAACCACGACACGTTCGGAGGAAGATCTCTGCCGTAATACGCAATCACCATCCAAGGGGCATTGCCATATACGTCTCTGATACCAAAGGCTATAAATAAAGGCCTCCTCTACAATAAAAGGTACGATAAATATTCTGATTCTATTACGCCTCTTGCAAGTCCATATCATGACTTAGGCATCGGAGGGTTCCCGGCCTTAACTGGCCCCCCAATGTCTTCTTTTGTTTTCCAATAAATCGCAGGTACTCTGGCTAGCAAGAGGTGAGGTAGGATCGACCAGATTTATGCATCAACACCTATTATGTGCACTTGTTTTTTTGTGATATTTTGATTTCTAAGTGTGTATTGATGTCTTTTTTAACATCCCTTTGAAGTTTCACTGAAAATTTGACCAATTTCGCAATGTTTCCCCATGTTTCTCAAAAGCAATGATACATTATGTGATACATCTGATATTTTCCATGTGATAACCGATATATTTTTGTATCCCAATGGTGTGATGCATCCATCGATAACGATATAGAAGACATTGATTACTTGTATTGTAGGATATTTGAATGATATGAACTCATTTTGGATATAACTGCATCACTTCTGTTAGATAGAGCATAGTTTTTGCCCCTACACAATGGAAAATTATTATGCATACTTGTTTTTGTAAAATTTTGAGTTCCAACTGTGTAATCATGTCTCTTTTAACATCTCCTGAAATTTCATTGAAAATCCCATCATTTCCAGATGTTTCCCCAAATTCTTTTTCCCTTTAGAATACGATACATGCAATATATTCCATGTGGTGCCAGTATGTCTCCATATCCCAAGGGTGTGATAATGATAGATAAAAATGGGTTGCAAGCGATGCATGAACCAGATCTTTACAAATATATGATAAAGAACTAAACCGACCCTAACATACTGATCTTTTTCAGTGGGAGCGCACCACATACCATGTGATCATACCATTTACCAAAGTCAACAGCGTACTTGCTAACCATGGTATGAAATTCATGTTGGGTCTTGAGTGTACTTGGCGATTTATTATCTATATTTTTAGGTTATTGATAGGTTCTTAAAGATGGCACATTACACATTGCATTGTAAACACTTGAGTAGACACCTAATCTTGGCATTCTATCTTGTCAGAAACAAATGTCCGTCATACATTGCCGTTTTGTCAAGTTTTAATAACATTGGATCCTAATTTTTGAAGTTTTTCACCTCTCAATTGCTTTTGTCCTATGAATATATAGACCCAGATTTTCATGTATCATTCTAGGCTTAGAGATGCATCAACGGAAGTTCCTGTTGAGAGACAATAAGTCTGGTTTAAGCATAGTACATGTATTGCATTTTAGGCCATCACACAGTGTGCACCCAACTGTGGCTGTTTGACCCTGAACCCAGCCTAGGGAAGCTAGTAAAAAGTAGATTTTTACTTAAAACTAGGGTACCAGGTCAGAGGCTAACCGTTCCCACCACCTTGACATAGTAGCATGGGTCACTCCAATTGGATGTTAAACCACTCACCACTGACATGGTATGAATGGGGGTGCTACCTAGGCTAGCAGTAAACACTTTCTGACTGGCCCTGGTAGCCTATAAAAGGGATCTAAGACCACATAGGTGGCAACATATGTACGACCACACTTAACTGAAGCATGTCTCTTGAATTTGATGACCAATCATCACCAATCATCATGAATTTTTATAGAATCAAAGAACCTCTTGATTGCTGCCAACCAATCAAGGAATTCCTCGATGTGAACCTGCTCCTTAAACTCTGGTAAATGCACTTTGAGTCAGAACTCTTGGTCACGGCCTACCCCACGATCACTATTGCCTCATCCTGTGTGTTTGTTCAATTGGGGTTCAATTTCCTTCTTGTTTCTCATCTCGCCAAGCACAGTTTCCTGACATGCTTGCTGATAGGCTCACTTGGAACATGCAAACCAGTCATGCCCATGTTTATGGTCAGCTGCTCCAACAAGGAATGAATCTCATCAGTAGACTGTTGAAGGTGTTGAATTCTGTTCTTGTCACATATTGCTCCTGGAATATACCTATTTACACTGTCTCAGACATGATTCACTCTTCTACCTCCATTTCCACCTTATTTGGCTGTCAAACCATAGAAATATGTCCAGATTGATTTGCATCAAATTTTTTAGCCTTGGATTTTCATATGGACACCTTTGGATCAACTAGAAGTAAGAGGGGTCCTAGTATGTTGAAAGAGAACTACTCTGATACACTCTCATCTCAGCTCTTGTAATACTGTCTTTGTATTGCTAATCACTGCTAATCAATACTAAATGAAACTCATGCAACTTGTCACGTTGTACTAAAAAATTAACCAATAGCAAGCCGTAAAAAACCTCCAAATTCACTCGTTGGATCTCTTTTCCCTAAATGAAAAATCAGCTCTTTCCAAAACAAAGATAATTAACCAATCTCAGACTCCTTCCCTCATCCATCTCCTCTCTCCTAATCCCTAATCTATATGATTATTTTCCCTTTTGCACATGTCAGTCCCAGTACAAAATAAACCATCTCATGGCATTCTGTATCTGTGGGTTCCACCTGGACTTTGATGCTTGCTGCCCCTCTCCTTTTTAGGGGCATTGATCTTCTTCAATGATGATAGTGGGCCACCCATTACTACATCCATTCATCAGGTGGGCCATCAGTGTATGTTGAATGTACCCCTTGGCCATCTTTTTTCAAGCCAACTATTTTTCTCATAAGACTGGCCAGACTGATGACTGGAGTGGCACAAATTTTGGGCAATATTCACTTCATGATGATCTCGCACATGTTCCATATTAGTGCATGTGCGGCAATGCTCCTTTACCATCTCACTCTATTGACTACCATTACAAGAGGCTTCTAGAATAGAACTAGACATTATAAATTTCTATTTGTGAATTGCTATCTAGCATTCTTGTGTTTTCTGTTGCTAATCCAGGAAGCATGTAGATGAATGTCTTAATTGACAAGGAGAGGGGGCTTCCATGTTCTGGTTTGTCAAAATTTTGAGGCAAATAAGGTTAGAATTATAGCTCAAGATTTTTGTAGAAAAGAAGTTTGTAAGATTCAATATGTAAGCATTGGTTATCTTTATGAATTGAGAATTGCATTGATTTATCCACCACCTTTTGAATAATAACATCATGCCTGCCCATTGGCAGAACATAGCATTCTCAAATCCTTTTTTCTTTTTTATAGGACTCGGTTCATGTTGCTAACTGGCATAACATGATCTCAGGTTTTTTTTTTTTTTTTTTTTTTTTTTTTTTTTTTAATTTTAATTTTCTTTTATTTTTTGTAAACTGTGCATCTGCTTGATCCTAGAACCAGATGATTAGTAGAAGCACGTTGAAATGCTGTGTGTGTGTGTGTCTCTATATACACATGTTTCCGTCTCTTTGTCTCTTTGTCAGGTCTGATCTCATAATTTTACTTTGTCAGGTCTGACCTCATAATTTTACTTTATTAGTTGGGAATCATTGATTTTCAGCCTGAGGATATGCAGCTTCCCCAAGCCCATTGTCCATAGACCCTCAGAATATTTTTGGATTTTTTTTTTCCTACTACTGTTGCTGCATTTCGTTTCTTTCCAGTTTGTTTGGAGGTCATTGATTGAAAAGTCGGCCACTCTTGTATTCTAATTCTCTCCTCGCATCTGAATCTGTTTGACTATGCACATGCCTATGTGGTACATTTGAGGGACTCCTATCTTCTACCTAGAGAGAGCACTGTGTAAAGACGGTCATGCGGGCATGAGCAATGAATCAATATCCATTTGTTGTCACCCCGTATATACAATAGATTACTTTACAGTCTGTGAACCAATGCAGTTCGGCACATGACATGGAGGGATTCAGTTTAGCAGCTCCCTGTCATCAGTAAAATGTTCACAATACATAAGTGTCAGCTTGATTTTGTCCAGTTGGCGAGAGGTACTGGCATCAATACATAAGTGTGCACACATGATTGTTGCACAATGAACATGGAGATCACTTGAAGAATGCTTTCATGGTCTCAATTCGAGAGCATAGACTACAGCTGTACGTTTTATTAGTCTTCTCTGACCAGAAGGTTCATCATTGAGACTTGGATATTTCCTGGGAAGGCTTTGGGGCATTTAAAGTGAGTCCCAATGAGGGGCAATACATAGGTGCTCTTAGGTTTTCCAAAAGAGAAACTGTCTATCGTGTGGATGTCATGAAAGGGATTCACAGGTTAGTCTGTTAGTTAAGGACCGATCCACCAAGAAAGATCACTGTTACAATTGGCCCAGCTAGTCATACCGGTATGCCATCTTTTGTGTAAACAGTTTTTTCAAAAAGTCCTTCAAAAGGATATATATATATATATATATATATATATGTGTGTGTGTGTGTGTGTGTGCTTTCTTAATAAAAGTTTGTTTTTTGGTCATGGCCGATCAGTTATTCAATGGTCGATCTTCAAATTCCACTAGTTGGGGCTCACTTTTGAGGCCATAGCCCAACCAAATGGTATGGTGATGATGATTCAGTGGAGGAAAGGACATGTAATACCCTGGTTTTCCCAATGGTCGGCAGCACGTTTGTATGCCTGTCTTGGTTACCCGCTCATAAGCAACCTTCGCACCTGTAGTAGTACCCCGGTACCTCACATCTTTGCTGCGTATGAGCGAGCATCGTCCGAAGCCCCAAAATGGGACTCAGATTGTCCGTGCGCAGTATGCACCCAAGTAACCTGAACCCCGGGACTTTGAAATTCCTGCCATATCGACTGGCACATTGCCCTAATCGTGGGGCTACCATCCGTTCATCCATGTGGCGCTCCATTTGTGAGATACGCCACGAAGAACCGCACATAAACATATATATGGGCGTGGGCATATAGCTCATGACCCATTTTAGAAAGCCAATTTCATAATTTAGTGAAATATGTCAACACTCTCCACCCACTAAACTCACACATCACCATGATATGACCATGATGTCATGGTCCCCTCACCACACATGCACATGAAACATCACCCCATTCACACCACATGTACATTCTCCTTATGATACCTCGCCTAGAGCTCTCTTTTCCTATGACGCATCACCCTCCATGCATGAGCCATGGCCACACAATGTCAATAAACTCCATTAACTAGCTAACTTAAGTAAACTTACCCATCTCCCCCAACCAAGGGTTAACTCTCTACATAGAAAAGGGTGACTATGGTGTTAGCCATTTCTAGCAAGAAAATTTTCATAGAAAAGAGATGAGAGAAAAAAGGGGCAGAGAGGAGTGTGAAAGAGATAGAGTGGATCACCATTGTTGAGGAAGATCCAAGTTATCCAACCATAAGGTAGGTTCATCTATGCTTTGTATTACTTCCTTTATTTTCTTTATGTATATTAAAGTGGGCCCCACCATGAGATCATGGTGGTGTTTGGGTGGCCTCAAACCACATCTAAGTGGGCCACCCCTTGGAGGAAGCATGGGAATGAAATTCACCATTGAATTCCCACAGAGGCCCACTTTAATATATGCGCTGCCACTTGATTCTTTTTAATTATGTAGTTGTATTTGTAGGTCCACATATCTCCAATTGGTCCGAAATTTTGTGTGACGATAGCGGACTTGGTAGAGCATGTTTGTACCAAATTTACGGTCAATTCGATCTAACCCCTTCATCTTATTAATGTAATTTGGACTAGGTTTGTTGTCTACCGCGGTGGTTAGCACTGATATCCATCCAAATGACTGAGAATTTATGGGTCCACAGATCTTCAATTAATCCCAAAATCTGTGTGATGATAGTAGATTTGATAGATCATGTACGTACCAAATTTGGGGCCAATGTGATCTATCTAATCCCTTTATTCGATTAATGTAATTCAGACCAAGTTTGTTGTCCTGTGCAATGGTCAGTGCTAGTACCCTTTTAAACGGTTGAGAGTTTATGGGTCCACAGATCTTTAATTAACCCCAAATTTTATGACGATAGTAGACATGATAGATCATGTACGCACCAAATTTGGAGTCAATCTAATCTATCTAACTCCTTCATCAAATTAATACAATTTGGACCAAGTTTGTTGTCTAGTGCAATGGTCAACATTGAACCCTTTTAAACAATTGAGAATTTGTGGGTCCACAGATCTTCGAGTAATCCCAAATTTTGTGTGATGATAATACACTTGTTAAATCTTGCATGTACTAAATTTAGGGTCAATTTGATCTATTTAACCGCTTTATCAGATTCATTCAATTTGGACTAAGTTTGTAAGCATTGACACCTTTCTAAATGGCCAAGAATTTATGGGTCCATGGATCTTCAATTAATCGTAAATTTTGTGTGATGATATTAGTCTTGATATAGCTTGTATGTATTAAATTTGGGGACAATCCGATCTATTTAACCTCCTTCATCCAATTAATGCAATTCGGATTAGGTTTGGTGTCTAGTGCCGTGGTCAACATGGATACCCTTCTAAACAAATGAGAATTTGTGGATCCACATATCTCCAATTAATCCCAAAATTTGTAGGATGAATGTAGACTTCATATAGCACGTATGTACCAAATTTGAGGCCAATCTAGTCTATATAATCTTTGATGCGGGCCCTACCATGATTCTTGTTTGCGATTCAACTTGTCCGAATGGTCACATAAACTCGGACGAAGGGGCCACACAAATATTAGCTTGTCCTAGAACTCTGTCCCATTGCGATGTTCATATTACATCTGAACATTTATAAGGTTATTTCTTCTAAGTTCGACTGAAAACACAAATATTATTTTGATTTAAAACTTGGTGGGCCCCACCATTACGGTGGTTAGTCCAACCGTGGGCCCCACTTTGATGATTATGCTTGGGCAGTGAGGCCCACATTCATGTATGTAATCGTACTTGTGCGGCCTATAACTGCGGGCCCCTTTTTATAGGAATGTTAGGCCTTTGAACAGGCCAATTCCGGTGTATGTAATGAAATTGTCGATGTGGACCCTATCACGGGATGTGTGTCAACCATTGAATCGACCTATTCAAGTAAGGCATGTAAATGCTAGTTTTTGAACCGCAATTTACATTTGGGCCGACTGCATAGTTAGTCGCTCGATGTGATAATAATGATGTTTCATTATATTGATGTGCGGTTATAATGATGATGATGGTTGTGATTTTATAGTTTGTTTGGTTCATTTGGCATGTTGTAGTGTAATAATTATGTATATAGTTAATTATCAATTGTTTATTAGGCTTTAGAAGAGGCCCTTTGCCTATTGGGCCTTGGGAAAACCCATTTTACTATCAAGCCTTGTGAAGCCCACTCGTTCATTGGCCTTGTGAGAGTTCACTTGTTCATGGGCCTTGGGAAAGCCCACTTGCTTATCAGTCTTGTGAAAGCCCACTAAAGGAATTGGGCCCACTTGAGGGGTGCATGAATTGAAGTCCAAAGGACATGGGCCCATAACCAATTAAATGAATGATATATATAGTGACTTGCTAATGGTAAGACAGTGTGTGCTTCTTTCATATATTCTATGGATGTTTGGTGACGACCCTCATGTTGGTCTAACCGAATTCGTGGATGTTTTGATCTCGATTTGAAACCATACAAATGCCTCGGGAGAAGTTGGAGTAACCTTCTCTTATGTGAAGAAGCCCCACTTTTCCTAGCTTAGGGAGGTCATTAGGTCTTTAGGGTACGATACACGATTGTTACTCCAATTGGCCATTGGGAAGCCCACTGTCTTCATATGCATACGTGTTGGGAGTAAGGGAGAGTGTGGTGAACCTACCATAGGGGAATGGTGAATTGCTCCCATTCCTTGATTTAAAACCTTTGATAGTGAAATTCGGTATATTCATGGGTTGAGTGCGTCCGCTGGAGTGGAGTAGGCAAATAGTTGAACCACTATATATGATTGTGTTTGGGATTGTTATTTGCGCAATTGTTTAATTATGTATATATTTGAAAGTTTAATTATACATATGCATAATTAGATGAATGCTTAGTGATTAAATAGGTAGCACTTCCCACACACACATATACACTATCTTCATATACTAGTTGCTTATTTGCAAATCATGTGTAGTTTATATGATTGGACCCTCTATTGGCTTGAAAGCCTTAAAGTTATATTGCATTGCTTAGTTTAAGTTAGGCAATTATTGTTTTTAATTGACATAAATTTTATGTAACACCCCGTACATTTTCGTACTCGGGTGTTACCACAAATACCCAACTTTTGAGCCGTGCACCTACAAACCTATCAGGAGTAATCTTCCTCCATAGATTGAGCCATCTAACCAGCTAATTATAAAATCAATAGCTAGATTTCCACTTGGATAGTCTCCAAGACACCTAGGACCGTTAATGATCTACTCTGAAGCAATTCAGTCATTGAATTTCATAATCATCCTAGATATCGTACTATTTAATTATAGAAGCAGTTGCTAAATTTTCTCTATTGGACTAGAAACCTTTATAATTAATGACAATCAGATTTGAAACAATTTGACCTTGAATTGCTGAGAATAGACAGTTAAACTGTAGATTTCAAGTTGTGTAACTCACTTGAGTAAGTGAATTCGCATAAATATTGTGATATCGTGATCTAACTAGGCAGATTGTGTTGATTTCGATCCTTAAATGTACAACTAACTCTTGCAACATTGGGAGTAATTTGAACCATAAGGTGATGACTCTTGCCCTTAAGCTTTCCGCTTTCATGTTAGATTAAATGATAGTCTCCCTTTCTATTTTAACTGATGGTTGATCTCTATTTTTCATGATACATGTGTTATTAATTAGAATAGATCCTCGAATCATATGCTCAACATTGATCCGATATGAACACTTACATGTTGCACTTGAAGATTGTCTATGAACTTGAATTGCTATATCAATTTGTGGAAAACTTCACTTATACATGTATATCCATATTGAGATGTAACTTGATTCATTACGTTTATAATGGGCCCTCGATCTAGTGGCCATTTTGTGTATTGGATTAAATGAATTTCTATTATGGATTTGCCATCCTGTGGAACATTTGCGCCTTTGTGACTTTTGGGGATAATCCTTTTTCATCATATCCTTTAACAGACTATTTGCCTTATGTGGCTTTGATTTAATATTTGACCTATATAGCTTGATTTGATATTTGGTCAATGTGGCTTTGATTGAATATTTTCCCTACGTGGCTGATGGATTATTTTTGTAAAATCCTACGATGGTAAGTTCCACTTGTTGAACTACGATTGGCTGCTTGTCGAGGAGGATACCATTAAACGTCCTAATGTTGGAGTCTCATAAATTGGGGATCGTGACATGGGACACCATGCCCGAGCTGTTGGCCTATGCTAGGTGACGAGCCCCCCATGGTGACCTTTGAGCTTTCTTAAATTGGCTTGTTGAAATTGGAATAATAACAGTTGGGCTAATCATGCATTCATAGTATACGAGCGATGACAGGTGGCTAACTCTGGATGTTGTAGCACATGCCCTTAGTCGTGATATCGTTTCGCTAGCTCCCAGACCATCGACTATCGACCCACTTTTGGTGAGCCTGGTCACTACACACATACAAGATGTACTTTCACTAGTGGCTAACCACATGCATGAGTTTTTCCCAAAAGCCAACTAGATGAGCACCCCTAGTTGATGTGCATTCACGCATATACGCATTTAAGTTGCATCATGGATTGTTTTGTATGCTTTATTGTTTAAACTATAGTTAACTAATGTGGTGGTGTGTAATCTTGAGGGGAATTCACATTGAGCCAGCTACTCATTCTTTGAATATTTAACCGTATAGGTTATGCAGACAATTTAAGTAATACTCATGACTGGATTGATGAGGAGCAAGGTTCGGATATCGGGGATATGTAGCTGTACACGCAGCTCAAGTCTAGCAGCATTTCATTTTATTTTACTTGTTAAATTGTGACTTCTTGTAAATGTTATCCTTGAGACATTGGTTTGTGTAAGCCTTCGGGCAGCCACTGAAATAATTATATATATATATATATATATATATATATTTATATTTATATTTATATATGAACTTCATTTTATGCTTGATTTGTTTCTATTCCATTAAGCTACGAACTCTGAAAAAGAAAAAAATATATATGTGAAATTTGGTTATTTTTAAAAGTTAACACTCGGGTTTTCAGAAAATAAGTCGTATACACGGGTTTAAAAAATCGAGGCGTTACAGTTGGTATCAAAGCGGAGTTTAGAAAAATCAAGCCTTGGGAAAATGAACTTATACAAACTTTAAGTGTCTTAGGTTAAGATGTTAGAATTGAAGATTTGAATCTAAGTGAACCTCCCATAGACTTAGGAAAATTTTGAGAATTTTGAGACCCAAACTTAGGTTCACTTAGATAATATTAGTAATGCCATTCGAACTTAAGTGAATTTTTCCTATAATTAAGGAAAATTTTGAGAATATAGAGACTCAAGATTCTAGGTTCTATGGAAAATTGTTTGGATAACCATATAATTTATAAACAAAACTTAAACTATCAAGATGTTTGTTCAAACTTAAAAACTAAACTTAGGTACCATGGGAGAGCAAATGCCCACTATGATGTAATTAAGATCAAGGACATTTCTTATATTCAACTCCCAAAGAACAATTTTAGGAATATAGAAATTTTACTTTTTTCAAAATTTCTTAGTTAGAAATGATATTTTCACGATATTCAGCAAATGAAACGAACTTAGGCATCATAGGAAATTCCTTAGCCACCCTATTGTACATTACATCAAACATAATCACTCCCTAAACTTAAGGAATCGTACTAGAAATTGCAAGTTGAATTCCCTAATACATCTCATTAGTTAGAGACAATATTCCTCACAAACTCCAACACTTAGAATTAACTAGACGAGAAGTTATAGAATTTTGGGTAGACTTTTAACCCTAGACTGAGCGTAATTAGGACTAGATTCCAGAATCTTGATAAATATAGCAAATTTCAAATTCAAATTTCGTTTAGTAATTCTGGTCCTAAAAATTTTAGGTAATGCATTACATAATCAGAATGCGCGGTGAAAGAGCGATAGTCATCTATGTCTGTTTCATGTAAATTTCGTGTAATCTTATTGTGAAAATAGAAAATTTCATGATATTCCCAAGTGTTTAGAGTAATTGGGACCACGAACTGACGGGATCTTGTTTTAAGCAAGGTGTACATGGTCTTATCCAAATTCTAAATCCTAACGATTACAATGATCTCAATGCCCTGATCAAGCAGAAGATCGATATTCATTACGGATTAGCGAAGGATATTGATGAATTCACTGCCCAGATCATATAGAAGTTTGGTGTATCAAGCTCAAACCCACTATAATTGTTTGTTTGTGTTATCCCGAATACTGAAAACAGAAAAGATTATTCTACTCTAGATAGTTGGGGACTATCATAAAAATAAAAATAATAAAATTCCTCTTTAGGTATTAGTTGTTACTCAATATCTGAATAAACTTCTAATACTAGTAAATACTATAGGAAAATGAAATGTTGATATTATATATATATATATATATATATATATATATATATATATATATATATATATATATATATATATATATATCCTTAGTTTTTTAGTAAATATTGAAAGGATTTCTAACCTTTAATGGAACCTATGCAACTTAGTCGATCTGTTGGACTAGAAATATAAGAGTAGTGATAAAATTAGGCAATGCCTTCTTTAAATCCAGGTTGTGATGGCACACTTGGACTTATGCAAGATACGGAACACCAATAGGATAACCTTGCTACTTGTACCGTTAATAATTAAGATGAAAATTATCAAATCTCGAGGAAGAGATTCTTCTTTAAGGGGGGGTAGATTGTAACAACTCCAATTTCGATAGTTAGTCATATATATGTATACAAACACACAACCTTTATGGAAAAATAGTGAATTCTTAGAAACACTACAAACTAAATTATCCTCGATCCTATTCACGATAGAAGTACTGAATTTCAGGGATGAAATTCTCTTTACGGGGGGGTGGTAGATTGTAACACCCCGTACATTTCCGTACTTGGGTGTTACCACAAATACCTAACTTTTAAGTCGTGCACCCACAAACCCGTCAGGAGTAACCTTCCTCCATTGATCAAGCCATCTGGCCAGCTAATTTTAAAGTTAATAGCTAGATTTCCACCTGGATAGTCTCCTATACACCTAAGACTGTTGATGATCTATTCTGAAGCAATTCAATCATTGAAATTCATAATCATTCGAGATATATTATTATTTAATTATAGAAGCAACTGCTAAAATTTCTCTATTGGGCTAAAAACCTTTATAACTACTGACAATCAAATTTGAAACAATTTGACCTTGAATTGTTGAGGATTGACAGTTAAACTGTAGATTTCAAGTTGTGTGACTCACTTGAGTAAGTGAATCCGCCTCGTCTTCTGACGAACAGCCTATATGGTATATTAAAATGGATAGACAGAGTGGATATTGAGCCACATCACTGAGGACCATTGGGATCCTTTAGATCTGTGGTTATTTAAGTTGAAAAATGTCCTTAAACCCACAAAGATGATGGACATAGGGCCCACTTTAGTGATGGACCTACCTCTAAATCAGGTTGGGATCCTAATTTGAGTCGGTGAAATGAATGGATGGAGCGGATTTGTCAATTACATCATGGTGGACCCCACATTAGTGTGAGTGAGAACCAAGGTGTCACGCCCCGAACTCGGAAACCGGGCTCACAAAATTCCCGATCGCCGAATCCAGTGCCGATAGCCTCCATAGTACCCCATTCTCAGCTCCCGACACCCATACATTAGATTCCGATCCTAGGATCCTACAAGGAGGATTTCAAACATGATTTTGTTTCAGTATAAGCTTAACTATAAGCATAACCCAAGAACAATAACCACAAGAACACCATCACAAAATCCACAATGATAAAAAACTTTGAGTACAATGCGTATGAAAGGAAAATACAATATAATGAAAGTAATAGAAACTCCAAAAGCCCAGCTGCACACTCTAACTACGATGAGGCTATGACTGCGTCCTAGCATCACCTGCACGCATCAATCATGCATAAGCTTACAGAAAGCTTAGAGGGTGGTGTAAGTGTGTGTGTAATATGAGCATGCTCAGAATGCAAGGTTAGAGTAATGCGGAATCATGCTGATGAGTACATGAATGCAAGCAGCTATACCAAGGCTATGCGGTACAAGATATGAATGCTATCGGCCATATCAAGACCATGCGATGCGAGATGCAACTTAAGCATACTAATCCTCATCCAAATCCACATACAGTTTATCAAATATCAGTACAGTTCTCATTCTGGATAATCACCGGGGTTTAGTACACTCTAAATGGCACTGCCCCTCTCCCAGCCGCACAGTCCAAGTGAGTGTAAGAAACCTCACTATCAGCCTGGCCAATAGTTTGTCAATACTTATCCGGCATGTCGATAGCGGACTCATTTACGAGCTGGTCAAACTTAGCCTAGTAATGCCCCTTACCCTCGGGCGAGTAAGGCCACACCCCTTTCCAACTGACCACGACACATTGGGAGATGCGACCTCCTAGTATTCAGCCTTTGTGCGCTCATTCAGCCTTTGTGCGCTCATATATCTAGTCGGTTTCGACGTTGGAGTCATCCTCTGGTACCATCGGGTTTAGAGATTTTTACCCAGGGACATCTATAGTGCCCCGATGCTAGAAATAATATTTTCGGTATTCAATCCGGCCACCCATGATGTGTCTATGGAGGCAATGGCCCTGATGTCGTTAGGGCATACAGTAATCATATCATAGAAATGCGAAGTGCATGAATCACACTACCAGTCATACAGTAATCCTGCGCATACCGCGCGCTCATGTAGGGCAACTTCGCCTATCAGGGAGCCCATAAGCAATCTGCCCGAAGGCATATACTATGATCAGTCACTCCTCATATCAAGCATACATATGATGCGTATGAGCATGAATTATGGAACTATACTGAACATGTTATATGGTGATGGACTCTGTTCATAACGAAGATGGGCCTAGGCGGCCTACACACTACAAGTATGGGCCTATCAATGGGTCCTAGGGAGCGTGACAATGCAGACATTTAACCAATATCATCCTTATAATGTGGACATCAAATGATCATTGCTTCGAAGGCACGGCCTGCCATGAACATCATTACATAAACCATGGTGAAATCACACATTGCAATGGGCCTTATGTACATCTTGTTGGGCCTTGACCCATGGGCCTCTAATACATCAAGTGGGCCTCATAACATGGTTCTCATATATATCAAGGTGGGCCTTAACAACGTGCCACAAATATATCAAGATGGGCCTAATCACATGGGCCTCATATATATTAAAGTGGGCCTTAACAACGGGCCACAAATATATCAAGATGGGCCTAATCACATCCCAAAAAAAATCATAATGAATGATCATTTGGACCATACCACAAATAGTAATGGAGATAATAATTTCCACGGTTAAATAAATCAAAGGGCCCACTATAAAGTTTATTTTCCAACTAATCAAATCATAAGGTCATAAAGACCTGGATTAAGAGGGAGAACAATTCTCCATTGATCCAGAACTTCCGTGACCCAAATGGGTTTTAATGATAGACGTTCAATCCTCCACTATTTCTATGGTGTGGTCCACCTGATCAATGGCTGATCACATCACGGTGTGGGCTGCCGTAATGTATTTGAGATCCAACCAATTCATAAATTTAACATAGTGATAGATGAAGTGGACACAAATATCAGCCTAATAAGAAACTATTGTGGCCCTTAGAAACTTTGAACGGTGAATTCCATTATTTCCACTATTTTAAAGGGTGGGGTCTACTTGAACTGTAGATCTGACTCATTCTTTAGCTCATGCCATAAAATGAGCTTCCAAAATGGTTAAACGGTTTGGATGCAAGACATGCATCATGGTGGGTCCCATAAGGATGGACGGTGTGGAGAGAACACATACATCATTGTGAGGTCCCATGTGGGGCCCACCAAAATGTCTATCTGCCATCCAATCCGCTGGTAAGGTCACACAGATCCTAGATGAAGAGGAAAACAAATTTCATAATGATCCAAAACTTCTGGATGCCTAAAAGAGTTTCAATGACAGACATGCAATCCTCACTGTTTCTTGTAGTGTGGGCCACCTGAGTTTCAGGTATGGCTGATTTTTGTGGCAGCCCACAGCTAGAAGGAGGGCCCACAAAATGCACCGTGTAGATGTTTTACACACATCACGGTGGGGCCCACAGCTGGGACCGTGGGTCCCTGCCTCTAGCTTCCACGCAGCAGCAGGACGCTGCTGCCTCATGTGTATTTTTTTATTTTTTTTATTTTAAATCAATTTCCTGCAGTTTTTCCCATGTGGGGCCCGCATCGGGAGGATCCACTCCACTCGTTGAATTCCATGGCTCGATACCATCCAAAAGAGCCCAATATCCAGTATATTTTGGCGAGTAGAACATCAAGGTGGGTTCTCAACGATAGCAATACTGTTTTCTATGGTATGGCCCGCCAGATAGTCGGATTGGCTTCATTTTTCGGCTTAACGCCTAAAATGATCTGGGGAACTAGATGAACGGTATGGATTGAATTCATACTTTAAGGTGGGGCCTGCATAAGCGGGCCACCCAAATACCTTATCTAAATATAGATATATTATTATTATTATTATTATTTTTAGCTTGTTAATACACACCATGTCTATACATGCACTCCATGTTAGCCACACCTGTCCAGCGTTCAGAGACACCGGACGGCATGGATATAACACAAGCATCATGGGGTCCCACATGTATGTGCCCCACGTTTCATCAAGGTGGGTCTCACATAAACATGGCCCACCCGATGGGTCTGACATTTGGGTTTTCTCATCATCCAGGCCCACTGGATGGCCTGGATAAAACAGATGGACGACGTCGATAAAATACATCCATCATGGTGGGTCCATGATCGGTGTGGATCTAATGGGCCATGCCTGTTGCAAAAGAGAGAGAAAGAGAGAAATAAAGAGAAAGAGATCGGTGAGAAGGGGAGGGACCCCGCCACTATAGGCCCTCCCTAAATACAAAGCATACATCAAGATGGATCCCACCATATGTGGGCCCTCAAATAACAAAGTTGACGGTTAGATCACCCACCTATCGGCCTTCTTCTTGCTCCCTTGGACTCCTATGCTCATTTCCTTCACTTTTGATGGTGGTTGATGGAGTTTTGATGGTGGGGATGAGAGATAAGAGGGTGGGCCACATTTGTTGTTTTTGGGAGAGGTTGGGGAGGCTTGGACATGAGATGTTGCCTATGGAGTTGGAGAGTAGAGATAAAATGAGAGAAAAAGAGAATTAATGGATGAAAGGGATGGGTGGAGTGGTGGTTGTAAGGAAAGGAGATGGATGGGTAAGGTTTGGTTTGAAATTTTGTCAAAGAGGGATGGGTAGGGGAGAGAGAGAGTTGACTTATGAAAAGGGAGGGATGGGTGATGTACTTAAGGTATGGCTTGTATTTGACATTGATTGATTGATTGATTGATGGGATATGTTGTAGAGATTCTCTCGAAATTCACAACGCGTGGTGTTTTTCTCAAAATGAACGTGGGTCCACATCTTCTGGCACGGGTATTGGTTCGGTGTGCGAGTCGCGGCGTTGGAATCGCGGCGATGGTGTGGTCGCAAGGATATAAGTTTCAAGTCGAGTCGACTCTAATATGCGGGACTCAGCTTAGGATTGCGCGCAGATGTCGGATACGGGTCGAGGGTTGCCAAAATTTGACCGGAAGGACACCGGAACCCTACGGAATGGTATGGACTAGGATACGGGTCTTACACAAGGGTAGTGCACCACTGGTGCATTGGACCATCAACACAGTCAAACGGGTGTTGACCTATGAAAGTTTTAAAAAGAGAGAATTCCCTCTCTCTTTCCTTCATTTTTCACTAGCGACAGACGATGTCCATTTGATTGAATTGTGACTCACCATAAGTGACCAAGGGAATGATCTCAACCGTCCATTAGGTACGACCCTCAGATCCGACCAAACACCAGAATTTCCACACGTTTACATGCATGTGCATGCACACGAGTTGTGTCACAATCGATGCGTGCGTGTGGTGTATTTTGAAAATGAAAAAAGATTCCACTTCTCCTTCTTAGCTAGCATCCACATGCATCCTTCCCTTACATCCTAGCCCTCCACCTCAGCGGATCTCCACCTTACATTCCAAACTGACTTTTGGGCTTTCTTCGCAATGAAAGAGCCGCCACAACTAAGATACTGGGAACCCACCGAGTTTCCTCTCATCACACTCCAATTGGTGGGTCTTAGAAGACTCAGGGGACCAATCTGGTCCATCCATGACTTCAGGATCAAAGGACCAACCTTCGAATCCACAGTTGCCATGATCACCCAACTCATCTTCTCCATTGGGCTGAAAAACCCACCATTTGGTGATGGACCCCATATCCTGATCAGAGTCCTCCATCTGATGGACCATATTACCATAATATTGTTTGTGATGTTAGATTTAGGCCATGCAATCAAAATCACTTGCAACTATTAATAGTTAGAACATGGAGTTATTGTCGGTTATAACTAATCCTGTGATTACTTAGCATGATTACTTGGCATCTGAATCATCTAGAAGTGGATTAGTAGAGCCTTTAAAAGGCTGCCTTTTAGGGAAACCCTTCCAAAAATAGAAAGTTATAGAGGAGAGGAAAGGGGCGCCACACCAGGCCGAGTTTGGAGCCTAACTCGCTGCCGAGTCTAGGGTTGGGTTGGTTCGGATGTTGCTGGAGTTATAGTAGAAAGAGAGAAGAAAGAAGAAGAAGAGAGGAAAAGAAAAGAGAAAATGAGAAAGGAGCTGTCTTCATGCAGGTTTCCATAGCTGAGTTTATGACTCACCATCCAACTCAGGCCAAGTATGGACTGGGTCCGAGTTGTTAAAGAACTGGTTCGAGCCTTCCCAAAGTCCAGAAGTTTGCTGGACTTCCAGTAAGGAGTGTGGAAGAAAAAGAAAGAGAGAAGAATGGTGAGAGTTTGCCAGTTCTCTACGAGTTGCCAGGTCGAGCACTGAGTCGACTCGTTTCCCCTGTTCGACGCTAAAATCCAACGCCATTGCGGGTTTATTGAGTTTGGAAGAGAGAGAAGGAAAGGAAGAAGAAGAAGAAGGAAAAAGAATTAAGAGAGAGGAAGAAGAGAGATAAAATCAAAGGAGAAGAGAGGAAAGTGGGTGGTGTTGCTGCCAAGTTGACTCGCCTGAAACTCGCCCGAGTCACAGGACATGGCATATGCGTTTACACCGAGTCCAGAGGGTGCTAGGCTTGCATGAGGAAGCAGGAAAGAAGAAAGGAAAAGGAGAAAAAAAAAGTAGAGAAAGGAAAGAAGAAGAGAGAGGTAAGGAAAAAGGTGTAATGGTGAGTCGAGTTGACTCAATCGAGTCAGCTCGGTTCGAGTACAATCAAGGCTGGCCTCATTCGGATCAAAACCTAAAAGCCTCCGTTGGAGCGACCTTGATCCCATCTAGTGACGGAGAAGTATGACCATACATCAAGTTGAAGTCACATTGGACGTCAACTTCTACGTAAATCAAGGAAATTAAGGTAAATTAGCATCTCATACCCTCTATTGATAGCTTAACCGAGATTAATTTAGATTGTTAATTCTCCTATAATTAAATGTAGGGCTCAAAATCCCAAACGTCATCTTATCCGCATAAATATTTTGATATCATGATCTAACTAGGCAGATTGTGCTGATTTCGATCCTTAAATTATAATTAACTCTAGCAACGTTGGGAGTAATTTGAACCATAAGGTGATAACTCTTCCCGTTAAGCTTTTTGCTTTCATGTTAGTTTAAGTGATAGTTTCCCTTTCTATTTTAACTGATGATCGATATCTCTATTTTTCATGATAGATGTTGTAATGACCCGAAAAATTTCGTGCCAAGACCTGAGTACTACCTCTATTTTCCTTAGAAGCTATTTGTGGGTTAATTAGCACTAAACTCGATTACTTGTGAAATTAGCATCAATCACTTTAAATTTGATCTGCAGGACTCAAAACCTGTAGAATAGTTAGCGCTATGTTACTCTGAAATCTGGGATTCAACGCTAAATCCAGTTGCTCTTGGGAATTTTTGAAAGTTCTGGATCGGACCTGGACCGCGCGTCGAAAGTCCGATAGCGATGATCTTAGACAGTTATGGTCACCATGTTGGACTTGACCATCACCTTAAAAATCAAGTCCAGATGATGTCCTGGGTCAATTTGATTGAGTCTGGAGTGAAGAGCGTGAGAACGGTGAGAAATTAAATATAATTTTATGAAATCTGAGTCGTGTCGCTTGCGCGACGATTTTAAGCAATCTAACCATTGGATTCTGACCCAATTTCACCCTCGGATCAGGGAAGATGGTCCAGGCATGTCATAGTGCTTGTGGACCTAATCGAGTTTCGGTGACTGTTGAATTAAGTGTGGTCCATCATGGCTGATCTGTAAAGACGATCGGTACGAAAACTCAGCCTGACCTAGATCCATGGTCAGTGAGCTTAAGTCCAACCGCACATGGAGAAAGGACCTCCGGAAGTGTTCCATTGGATTGAGAGAGGCCTAATTTGGTTATAACCTAAGTATACCTTGGCCCTGGTGCTATTTTCATCAATGTTAGGCCTATATAAAGACCCTAAAACCCTCACTCTCTTTTCCATACGAATTTCCTAACCCTAGATAAGAAAGAGAGGGGAAAAGAGAGAGAAAGTGAGAGAGAAGTTGGTGAATCGTTGGAGATTCTTTCCTGTTACTCTACATCCTTAAACCATCACTTTTGAATCGTTATTCCGGCGATTCTAAGTTCCTTCTTGGGTAAGTTAATCTAACCTTAATCTGTTTTAGAGCTTAGAAGAGTTTATGTGTTGTTGTAGCTCATTTCTATTCTTGCCTTAGGTTATCTAGTCGCCGTTGACGAAGACATATCGTCTGAATCAGTTCGGTGTGCTATTTCTGGTTTAAGGTGCGGACTATATTCGTATAGGTTATGGTTTTCAAGGCTTTCAATGTCAGATAATGGTTTATTCTTGTTGTGGGTGCAATTTCACATGCCAAATGCTATGTTTATTTTGCGTTCCTGATATGCATGTGTTATATCGAGATTTGTGTATTCTATGTATATGTAGAAAGTGTCGTATACGTATAAAATATGAACATGTGTTTGCCATGATTATTTGTTGTGTACTTGTGCTAAATGTATGTGTGTCAACTCCTTGGCAAAAGGAATTGTCCAAATGCGTATATTCCAACATACGTCATGTATGTTGCACTATGTAGTCTAAGTGTTTGTAGAAATGTCTGAATGGTCTAAAGTGTAATTTATTATCCTAATTGCGGGCGTTGAGGAGTGATTCTCAACTCTCCTATTAGTGTGATGTTTTCCTACATGCAAGTCACATTCCTTGTTGTTTAACTTCAAGTATTACTTACGTTTAAATCCATGTTAAGTTGATATTCGTCTAATGCTCACATACTACATGGTTTGAATTGTTGTTCCATTACTATTCTAAATTGTTGATATGAATATCTACTGTACTGAAATATGTTTGGGACTATGAATAGTCCAGGAAATCGGTAATCGGTTTTGAGTTCGTGGCTGAGGTTGCTTTCGCCACAAAGGATGTGATTTGACGAACCCGAGTCGTATTAGAGTTGTCGGTAGTGGTTTGGCCACACGGAGTGTTTGCGCACTCTATGTCATTCAACCCAACGTGTGCTCGTGCTAGTCGAGTTCGTCAAGTAACCCGATTGTTCGATGTATGTTCACCATGTATGGATGCTATTGTATGAATCTAGGGTACCAAACTTACCGATGAAATCCTTTTAACCATGGTACCTTGATCCGCTAAGACTCATGAGCCGGACATGGTGGTATGGGACACCGTGGTCGAGCTGTCGGCCTATGCTAGGGTGACGAGCCTCCCCGTAGTGACCAGTGAGCAACCAAACTCGTGAGCCAATTATGGTAGTACGGGACACTATATTCTTGCTGTCGGCCTACATTGATTGGTGACGAGCCCTTTGTAGTGACCTCGAGCATACCTGGATACTGCATTAGGGCGACGAGCCTTAAAGTAGTGACGAAGGTATGATAGGCGTGCATTGATTGGTGACGAGCCCTTTGCAGCGACCTAAAAGCATATGATCGTATGAGATTGCTTAGGACTGACGACCCTAGAATGGATCACTATGTGAAAATTGATATGAGGAAGGTACCTTACTTTCCCAATCCTGCTGTATGAAAAGGACTAATAACAACTTGGAAATCATGTTCATGCACCGCATTGTATGTGCCTGGAAGAGGTGGAGCACTTGAGGACGGTTGTCATGTGTAACGTAAGATGAAGACGCTGAGGGTGTACAGGCGAGGGCATGCATCATTCTACATACATCCTTGCACTAACAAGAGTAATTATGACATGTTTGATTGTTCTGCTTTATCATTACTACTTGATTAAATTGATAACATGTTAACCTTTGCTTTATTGTTCCACTGAGTTGATCACTCACTCCTACGTTCTGGGATGGTGTTTAAACACCAACCAGACTCTGTCTTAGATGTAGATGTTGATGCGACCCCTGAGGTAGAGCAGGAGTTCGAGGATGATGAGGCCGCATTTTCTTTTATGAAGTTCTCAGGCGGGTTCATGTGAGCCATGTCCTGATGCGCGGGAATTCTAAGTTTTCTTTTGGAATAGATAATGTCATTTAATATTTGTATATTTAATAGCAACACTTGTAAGTATGACCTGACATGTATACGTATTTTAGGGACTTACACATGTACACATATGTTCTTTAAGTCTTTCGCTTGCGTTCTTCACTTATCCCTGAATTATGTTTGCAGTTTGGCTTAATCTATTTCATGTTTTATGTACTCATATAGACAACATACATCCAGCATCAAATATGTTGCATAAGTGATGTTTTGAAACTCGGGAGCTGAGTTATGCTCGACCCCCGAATTTCAGGGCGTTACAGATGTGTTATTAATACGAATCGATCCTCGAATCATATGCTCAACATTGATCTAATATGAACACTTACATGTTGCACTTAAAGATTGTCTATGAACTTGAATTGTTATATCAATTTGTGAAAAACTTCACTTATACATGTATATCCATATTAGGATGTAACTTGATTGATTGCGTTTACAATGGGCCCTTGATCTAATGGCCATTTTGTGTATTGGATTAAATGAATTTCTATTATGGACTTGCCATCCTGTGGAACATTTGCGCTTTTGTGGCTTTTGGGGATAATTCGTTTTTATCGTATCCTTTAACAGACTATTTACTCTATGTGGCTTTGATTTAATATTTGCCCAATGTGGCTTTGATTGAGTATTTTCCCTACATGGCTTGATGGATTATTTTCATAAAATTCTATGATAGTAAGTTCCACTTGTTGAACTACGATTGACCACTAGTTGAGGAGGATACCATTAAACGTCCTAATGTTGGAGTCTCATAAACTGAGGATGGTGATATGGGACACCATGCCCAAGCTGTTGGCTTATGCTAGGTGACAAGCCCCCCATGGTGACCTTTGAGCTTTCTTAAATTGGTTGGTTGAAATTGGAATAATAACGGTTGGGCTAATCATGCATTCATAGCATACGGGCGATGACGGGTGGCTAATTCTGGATGCTATAGCACGTGCCTTTAGCCGTGGTATTGTTTCACTAGCTCCTAGACCATCGACTATCGACTCACTTTTAGTGAGCTTGTTCACTACGCATGTACTATATGTACTTTCGCTGGTGGCTGACCACTTTTGGTGAGTGGGTCACTACACACGTACGAGATTACTTTCTCTGGTGGCTGGCCACATGCATGGATTTTTCTCAAAAGCTAACTGGATGAGCATCCCCAATTGATATGCATTCACGCGTCCACGCATTTAAATAAGATTGCATCATGGATTGTTTTGTATGCTTTATTGTTTAAACTATGCTTAATTAATGTGGTGGTGTGTAATCTTGAGGGGAATTCACACTGAACTGGCCACTCATTCTTTGAATATTTAACTGTACAGTTGTGTAAACAATTTAAGTAATACTCATGACTGGATTGATGATGAGCATGATACAGTTATCAGGGATATGTAGTTGTACATGTAGCTCAAGTCTAACAGCATTTCATTTTGTTTTATTTGTTAAATTGTGACTTCTTGTAAATGTTATGCTTGAGACATTGGTTTGTGTAAGCCTTCGGGCAGCCACTGGAATAATTAGAGATATATATATATATATATATATATATATATATATATATATATATATATATATATATATATATATATATTTGAACTTCCTTTTATGCTTGATTTGTTTCTATTCTTCTAAGCTGCAAACTCTGAAAAAGGAAAAAAATATATACGTGAAATTTAGATATCTTTAAAAGTTAACACTCAGGTTTTCAAAAAACAAGTCTTATACTCAGGTTTCAAAAATGAGGCCGTTACATTTAAAATAGGTCGTAATCAACCCTGACATAACCTTCATTTTCTAGCTTTGCCAAGCTTCCGTATTGAACACATTGTGGCAAAAACTGCAAATTCAATTGTTATCAGATCAAGTTCCTGTTAAAAGTCTTAATCGCCAGGAGCGAGATCCAAAGGAGCTTTGGAATGATGTTTAACCAAGAGGGTAAGGCTGTCACACGACCACCGTACTTTGACGGGTCTAATTACACCTATTGGAAGGCTGGGATGAGGATATTTCTAAGGTCCTTAGACCATTCAGTTTGGGAAGTTATCGAACAAGGATGGATGATTACCATGGAATAGGTCGTGATTGATGGTAACAACATTAGCACTCCCAAAGAAAAACCCAAATGGAGTGCCAATGAGAGAGTAGTGCATACCTATAATGCCAAAGCTCTCAATGTTATTTACTGTGTAGTTTTTCCTCACGAATTTAAACACATACACTTGTACAGTAAAAAGATCGAAGCTTCAGCTTTTAACTGAAACTTTCATGGAATTCTACTCTAAGTTGAATGACATTTGCAATTCCATGTGGGGTTTAAGAAAGAGGATTCCGGAAGGACGTATATGTAGGAAAATACTAAGATCCTTACCGGATAGGTTCACTTTTAAGATAACCTTTATAGAAGAGTGTAGGAACATAGATGAGATAAAAGTAGAAGAACTTATAGGTTCCCTACAAACATTTGAACTACACTTTAAGGTCCCCTCTAAAGGTAAGAAACTAGCCATACTAAAAACATCATATAGGCATTCACATAAACATAAAATAGTAAAATCTAAAAGTGATAGTGATGAGGAGGATGAGGAAGAGGAATTAGCTAAAACACTTAAGAAATTCCTCAAATTTACTAGAGGGAAGAGTTGTGACAAGAAGGACAAGAAGGTGGACAAACATAAAAGAAAATCTACTAAACCATCTATATAAGTCCAAAGTTACAACTATGAAAGTTATGGACATATTGCCCTGGATTGCCCTTGCAAAATAAAATTTAAAGGCATCGCAATAGCGACAATATGGGATGATACGGAGGAGTCCGAATCCACTTCAGATGACTCCTCTAGTGTGGAAGACTTGAGCCACATGTGTATCTTGTTGACTTACATCACACCATCCCTCCCTAGAAACTTGGGAGACCAAAACTCTACAAGAAGGTGAACCTAAAAGGTCTCCTATTGGCTGAAATGGTAAATCTGAGTATTAAGCCTCATTTATAAAATATGCAATGAACCACATCTGCACGAGCCATATAGGCCCTTTGGCTGAATATATCCCCTTAATATTGATCTCATAGAGACCTTTGTACAAGTGACTTAGAATGAACGGCGCCAACATTATCCATTGCCCTTGAACAAGGCATTCAACTAGAGCAATGTATTCAACCGTAATTTGCTGGGCATTAACACACAAAAGATGGCGACAAATCTAAAAAAGGAGGAAAGCAAGATGCTTGAGCTCCTCGACTGGTCCTGCAAGTTTGTTGTACGTAGTCATGAAATTGTTGTACCCTTTGGCGTTCTTATTGGGAAAATTCTTATGCTGTCCATTTTTAGCCTTTGTGTGATAAATCATCCCAAAGGTAAAAAGTTCAGTCATATGGCAAATGTCTTTGATAGAGACGCTCATCGGACCACGGCCGAACATAAAAGTGTTGGTAGAAGTGCTCCAAAATGATGTCAAGGCAAGAAGGAGATGAATGTTAGGCAAGTACTCAGAAAGTGATAGTTTAATGCATTAAAAAATATCGAGCTCTCTCCATAAACCCCCACATTGAGCCAACACTATGTTGAACCGGTCCTCCCATCCAGGAAGTGGTTTCGGCCATAATCCCGGCGTCTTTAATGCATTGGTCACATCAAGAACGACCCCAAAGCTGATAATGATGTTTTCCCTTGGGCAAAATGGGAAGAATGGATTTAAAGGCCACAATGCTTCGGTCGAAACTTTTGGAGAAAACGAAGGACCTAGGCAGAAAGCATTCTCATGGATCAGAGATTTAAAGATCATCTCCTTTATACATCATCTTGTAAACAGATCCATCACCGACATTATGTCTTTTTGGTTGAAAGTTGGTTTAGATGAAGAAGAAGCCATGACTAAAGAATAAGAGCAGAGTAATGGAAAATTCAGAAGATGGAATATAGAAAAAGAGGAATGTGATCCATAATGGATGCGAATATGAAGCCACATATATATAGGCAATCAGAAAGCCACATTAATTAGGAAATCATGCTTATTGCGGCAGAACGACTCTTTTGAGACACGTGTTAATCCAAGATTTGTCCAATGCCTACAGGCAGTGCGACTGGCTATTGTTATTTTCGGCTATTTAGGATCGAACATGTGTGAGCTGCATGTATGTGTGTTCAACGATCATAGGAATTTCCGCAGATAAGTATGGTTACATTTCGAAAGGAAACCACAATGTATCAATCGCATTGAGAACGATCGACATGGGTGCGACTGAGTCTGGGTGGATAGCAACAAGTAGCCAATGATTAGGTTCATATGATTGTTGGACAAGTGTCTAAAGACCATAGAGAGCAAGCAAAATGAGGAAAGAAGCGGTTACAATAACCGTCAAGACATGGGAAGCATCTAGAGCAATGAAGCAATGCTATAAATAGATGATCAAGCAAGCTTAAAAATTCATCTCACACCAACCCAAACACACTAGCAAATCAATTATCTTTCAATTAGCTCGTTAACTTTATATTCCATAGTGTAAACGTAGTTCTTTATCAAGTAAATTATTTTCCTTAGTATAATTATTTACTCTTCACATTTGCTATTTACATTTCTTAGCTTAACTCATAGCATAAGTAAATAGCTGATAATCATAACTATCATTAAAGTACTCTTTAGTAGTCGATATCGGTCGAATCTAAGTTTTCTTTCCTACTCTGTTTTATCTGCATTGAGAAAGTCCTTTCGTATGGAAGGTAAGAAGTAACCCATCATCAGAAGACGAACCCCACCCTCTAACTATCGCCCGATCCATTTACACTTTGAGCGAGTGGCTGAAGAGGTGACGGATCTCCTCAGACCTCGGTCATACTTAGTGTCTACCTACTTTGGTGCTCGGAGTCATTGTTGTTCGGTTTGAATTGGAACCGCATTCCAATTCTGGCACGTCTGTGTGCCACCCGTGCTAGAGAAAGGATCACAAAAACCGTGGCGAACAAAATTGGGATTGTTTTCGCATTTTGTTGGCATCCACATTATATTCTTAAGTGATGTGTGTTTGCCGAGGTTTTTATGATCCTTTCTCCAGCACGGGTGGTGGCGGGTGTGCCAGAATTGGGATTGCGGTTCCAATTCAAACCGAACAACAATGACCTTGGGCGCTAAAGTAGGTAAACACTGAGTATGACCGAGGTCTGAGGAGATCGGTCGCCTATTCAACCATTCACTCAAAGTGTAAATAGATCAGGAAATAGTCAGAAGGTGGGGTTCGTCCTCTGATGATGGGTTACTTCTTGCCTTCTATACGAAAGGACTTTTTCAATGTAGATAAAATGGAGTAGGAAAGAACACTTAGAATCGACTGATATCGACTGCTAAAGAGTACTTCAATGACAGCTATGATTATCAGCTATTGTACTTATGCTATGAGTTAAGCTTAGAAATGTAAATAGCAAATGTGAAAAGTAAATGATTATACTAAGGAAAATAATTTACTTGATAAAGAACTACGATTACACTATGGAATGTAAAATTGACGACATAATTTACTAAGGAAAATAATAAATAGCAAATGTGAAGAGTAAATAATCATACTAAGGAAAATAATTTACTTGATAAAGAGCTACGATCACACTATGGAATGTAAAGTTGACGAGATAATTTACTAAGGAAAATAATAAATAGCAAATGCAAAAAGTAAATAATTATACTAAGGAAAATAATTTACTTGATAAAGAACTACGATTACACTATGGAATGTAATGTTGACAAGATAATTGAAAGATAATTGATTTGCTGGTTTGTTTAGGTTGGTGTGAGATGAATTTTCAAGCTTGCTTGATCTTCTATTTATAACAGTGCTTCATTGCTGTAGATGCTTCCCACGTCCTGACGGTTATTATAATCGTTTTTTTCCTCATTCTGCTTCCAGATACTTCCCACGTTCTTACTCTCTATGGTCTTCAGACACCTGTCTAGTGATCATGTGAACCTAATCGTTGGCTACTTCCTGCTTAGCCACCCAGACTCGGTCGCACCCATGTCCATCATTCTCGATGTGATTGATACGTTGTGGTTTCCTTTCGAAATGTAATCGTATGTATCTATAAAAATCATATGACTGTTGAACACGCACACATGTAGTTCACACGTGTTCAATCCTGAATAGATGGAAATAAGAATAGACCAGATAGGGTACAAACAAGCGCTAAAGAAGTGACCGAGTTCAAATACCCATGTGACAAGTGGCAAGAAAAGAAGCAATCAAATTCGCACGATCACCCGACACATGACATAATGTTGATTCAAGAAATGCAGAACATGGGAAACATATGGAAGCAAAGTATTGGAAAATGGCTACCATAACCATCGGAACGTGGGAAGCATCTAAAGTTACGAATTAACCTTATAAATGGAAGAAGATTACAATGAAACAATTCGTCTCATACCAAACCAAACAAACCAAATCTATCTTCAATTGTCTTTCAATAATCTTGTCAAGTTTATGTTCCTTAGTGTAACTTTTTATCATTTAAGTAAATTTGCATTCCTTAGAATAATCATTTACTTTCTACACTTGCCAATTACATTACATAGTATAATCCGTAGAATAATCAATAGCGGTAACCCTATAGTCGTTAGCCTTAACTATAACTAGAATTGTTGCTAGCATATCAAATCTAGTTCAACTACTGAAGAGCATCCTTCAATAGCTGATATCGGCCGATTGTAAGGATTTCTTTTCCCTCTCACTTTATCTACATTAAAAAGTCCTTTCGTATGAAAGGCAATGAGTAACCCATCATTAGAGGACGAACCCCACTGTCACACCCCAAACTCAAAAATTGGATTTATAGGAATACCGATTGCCGAATCTGGTGCCGACAGCCTCCGTAGTACCCCATTCTCGACTCCTAGCGCCAATATGCCAGGTTCCGATCCTGGGATCCCACAAGGAGGATTTTTCGACGTACATTTATCTAGTAAGAAGCATAACCACAAGTTTACCCAAATTACAAAAAAACAACATCATCATCACATATCCACTAATATAAACTTTGACTATAATGCTGAAAGGAAAAATACATATGTCAAAATAAAATCAAAGTTCCAGAAGACAGCTGCACGCTCCAAGCTCAACGCCGCTGCGACCAACGCTACCTGCACGCATCTATTGTGTATAAGCTTTATAGAAAGCTTAGAGGGTGGTGTAAGTGTTGAGCAGTATATGCATGCTCAGAATGTAATATCAGAGTAAACAGTGGTAATGATAAGTCCACAAACCATACAATATCAGAGTAAGCAGAAATATTGACAAGTCTATGAGTCATACAATATCAGAATACGTAATACAAATCAGCTATGCAAATGAGGAGTTCAAGAGAGCCAAATATCAGATGTCAAGGGTACAATGCAATATGTAAATCCTACTGAGTCTGTCTAGGCCATATAAGTGCGGATGTAATGTAATATGCGATGCCAATGAAATGACCAAGCTGGAGTGTGAAATCGGGATGATAGTACGTAGTATCGCGGGCTACGGGGTCCACCACAAGGGACTTCTATCTAAACCAGTCCCATACCTAAATTTGGATAGTCAGACTTAATGTGGTAAACTCCTGATCTCGGTGAGATTTTCTTTAGCTAAGGGGCGCCCTAATGTGGACGATTAAGATGAATCCAAATGCTCCTAGGAGTCAGCGGATGGTGAGGATTGTGCCAACAATGCATAAGGAATATTCCTTTCGCAACTTCTCTCTCTCTTCCTTTTGTAAAACCCTATTTTAGAAGGCTAGAATTCTCTTGGACATACAGTCAGGATTTGAGAACAGGTTTTCAGATTTGCCAGCTCATATAGCTAGAAACAGAAAATTCCTATTTAAGAAGGAAAAAAAAACATTGCATGCTATGCTATTAGCGGACATGATTGTTCACCCATGTGAGTGCGACTCGTGTAGAAAATTCAATGGTATTGGTTAGATTCTCCTTCGGTTCCTGATGGACAATTCGGATCGTTGATCTGATCCAAGATAGTGGGCCACATCTGACACAATGGAGGCCTTCCATTTAAACTGTAACTGGGTGGGAAAGATGGAAAAAGAGAGTAAAATCTCTTTTTTCTTTGTTTTTTCGAGTCAACACAGTCAAACTGTTGACAGATTTGGTGCACAGTGCCTGCATGCACGTCTCGTACACACACAGTTGCGGTGGGCCCATAACCCATAGGTCCCAAGATCGAAACTTGTCTTTGATACCATCTTGTAACACCCTGATTCTCAAAACCCAAGGATAGTTGCTCCTCATTGAGAACTTGAGTATTACGTTATAAAATGGACCATCATACAAAGAGGAAGTTCAATAGGAGCAAAATGGAAAAGATTAGTTCACCTATAATGGAAAGATTCACTACAACCATCCCTTCGTGATAACTCGGACACTGAAAATGGAAAATTGCACTATACTTTAGATAGCGAGAAACTATCCTTAAAAGTAAGGGAAAATGAAAGGACAAGCATAATGTTGTTACATGTTACCTAACTAAACTTGTAAGCGTAATATATATATACTTTAGGAAATTGTAAATTAGCTAGGCATTAAACTAAATCCCTAGCCTTAGAAGATACCAAAACGGCTTTCAGTTCTTAGGGTTACACATATACATTGGTTGATTTGTCAGAATGAAAGTATAAAAGAAATGGGAGAAAATAGATATAACTTGTCAAAGCCAAGTTGTGTTGGCACTTTTGGACATATTATGAATATGGTACACCACTAGGATGATTTAGTGACTTATAATGGTAATGATGGGATATGCATTATCAAATCTTGAGGACAAGATTTTCTTGAGGGGGGTAGATTGTAACACCTCGTATTTTCTATACTCGGGTGTTACTATGGAGATCTAAATAACACATGTGTAAGAACACATGTGATTTAGACCACACACCTCCATCCAACAATTCTCAATCTATCCATCTTGACCATTAGATTCAGACTAAATAACCCACAACGTATCTGCGAGGTACTTTGAATTGACCTTTGACCTTTCAACAAAAGACTCACCAACAATGGTGATCAAACCCATAATCGATACAATTACAAACATAAACCAATCTTTTAACTTGGTCCTAAATCAACTTGATCAATTGACAATGTAATCATAAAATGGGTCTAATTGAGCAATCCATGTCGAGATCTACATCTAACTCAATCGTGCATAAATTAAACCAATCATTTTAATATCAAGACTCGTCATCAAATATACAGTCCATTAGGCCAACAACTTCCCATAAAGCGATCCACCGCCTAATCACACCAATCAAACAATTTAAATGTTTAGCCAAACGTTAAAGTCCACTTGGATGGATAGTAGAGCTACTAGGGTCGTTGATAAATGATTACCAAATCAATCATTCAAATTCACCTGAATAATCCTAAGAGATCCTAAAACCGTAAATTGATGACTTTTATATCATAGGATCCTAAAAGGACTAAATGATCATTTGTTCTGCTTTAATCAAATCATCCAACCATGGATCCTTGGGAAGAAACCCTGTGGTCACTTCATCTCCAATTCAAAGCCAATCTGACCATTAATCTAGGAGTCCAGCTATACACCTACACCTTGGAATCCCGAGGAAACTATGGATCATCGATTTATGACAAATCGACGGTTTGGAATCCAACCAAACATTACCAAAATGCCCTAATGCAAGAATAAACTCGAAGATGATTTTAGAAAAATTAAAATATAATGTAAGTGGACTACTAGCACACTTAATGTACAAATTAGAATTGATCTAACCATCGAATCGATTAAATGGCCACTTAATGACTGATATTGTAGTAAATATGGTCCACTTAAGCATGTGAATTGCTTAGTAAATGGATAGATGTCCTAGAAGGACAAGTAAAATCAAATGGATGGTGCAGATTGCACCATACATCTTTGTGGACCCCACTCTAAGCCTACACATGCACCTGTAAGTGGTGCACTCGCAATGCACCAAACTATAGCTCAGGTCAACAAGCTGTTGACCCAATGAAAATCCGAAAAAGAGGATTTTTCGCTCGTTTTCTTCCTTTCCCACCGAAAAGAAGGGGCCCACTGTTTTGAATTGTGGCTTGTCATCAGAGATCATCATGATGATCGGGGCCATTCATCATGATCAGCAAGGGCCACCAACCATAGTCATGGTGGAAAATGCAGGCGCTGAGCATGCTGGTGACCACCAATCAGAGACAAGCATCTTATTTCGCAAAGACATCAAACAAAGAGAGAAAATCCATGTCACACCATCATGCTGGCAAATCCATTTGTTCGGAAACATCGGACGCTACCCACGCACGCAATAGAGGCCTCGTCACGCCTACTATTTCCAGAAACAACCACCTATTTGGTAAAAGGTGGAAGAATAATTTCTATTTCAGGTTGGCGCGATCTCCACCCTTCTCCGCCTTCTAGAAGCTTCTGCTAAGTAATCCTGGACGTCGAACTTAGGGCTGCCCATGAAAATCTCGTTGCAAAATGAGATTTTGCTGAGACGTCCCAACGGCGCGAGTCACCTCCATATTAGGTGTGCATTTCGATCAAGGGTCCTAGCACACCATTAGATGGGTCCCATAGGCCTCATAGACACCATCTGAACCACGTGAACGACTCTGATCTAAGAATAAACCGACCAGTTAGAAAATGCCATGATCGTCAGTCATCTTCTTCATAACAGCCAAAAAACCCACTTCCTTAAAAACTGATCCTTTCACTAATCCTAGACGCTCATCGTGTGGCCCACCCCACCTAGATCTCATCAGGACCAATCGTCCAAGCCCATAAAATCATTGGACCGAACTTAAAAACTCTTAAGGAAGGATTCTTGATCCTTCCTTCTCTAACTACATAACTAATCCATGATTAGCAATAGAAGCCTCTCGAAACAGACAAAGGCCTATTTAAAGCCCGAAGAGTTAGGGCAACTCCCAAGGTAAATCATAGGATAAGAAAGGGATAGGGAGAGAGAGAGAGAGAGCTTGAATGCGGTAACAATGTTGCAGCTTGCGCAATCGTGGCGTGACTCGACTGAGTTGATGAAATCGGCGAGGGGGGTTTAGGGTCTGACCCGAAGAAGAAGCAGAGAGAGAGTGAGGGAGAAACAGCCCTATCCGAGATCCAAACTCAACCAGCTACAAAAACTGCTAACTCGGCATCGACTCGGCTGCCTGCATTGGAAGCTATCTCAACTCCGTGATGAGTTGACTCACCCCATTCCCTAATCAGGTTGGAATCTAACCCAACCTTAGCTGAATATTTCGGGCCATTGATGGAAATTTAAAGTGCTCCTACAGACCCAGGAATCATTAGCCGATTACTTCATCGGGTAACATCTTCTAAACTCTCAACTCAACTAACTAGTTCGGTAGTAATCTCAATTGAGTCACATTCTCGAGATCAACACAATCAGGCTCGTTGCAAGTCATACCCTAATCTCTTCCACACGATCAGTCAGAGTCAATCTCAGTTTAAGTATTACCATTAAACGCCATTTGTTTCAACTAGTCTTTCAACCAACTCGTTGATGAGTTGACTCAGTAGACATCCAACTGTAACACCCTGAAAATTGAGGGCCGAGCAGAAGCTCAACTCCTGAGTTCTGACGCATCACTTATGCAACATAGATAGTGATGATTAAATGTTGTCCATATTAGCACATTAACATGAGTGGGATTATACTAAAACAGCATCTCATACTCCAAAAATGATTAAATTTAGCAAGCGAAAGACTGTAATAGATGTATAAAGTATATAAGTGGTTACAAATCCCCAGAGTATGATCATGTCACCAGGCTGAATATATACATGTATAGTTTCAAAATTTACAAAATGGTAAATAAGTAATGGTCATCTAATCCATATCCCTGTAATCCCGGCGACGCAAGTCCAGGTCTACATAAACCCGCCAGAGAGTTACATGTAGGAGAACTCCTCGTCATCATAAAAGTTAGGCTCTGCTACGTAAGCATCGCCATCATCTGCAGCTAAAACAAAGTCTGGTTGGTGTTTTAAAACACCGTCCCAGAGTGGGAGTGAGTGATCAACTCAGTGGAGCTATAAGGCAAAGGTTAACATGTTATCAATTCAGTCAAGCAGTAATGATAAAGCAATACAACAATCATATCCTAAGTACTCTTGTTAATGCAAGAATGGTATGCGATAATGATGCATGCCCTCGCCTGCACTCTCTCAATGACATCATCTTACGATCGCGCATACACCACTCCAGACACGTGCACTTCCTCGCCAAAGTACATGCAATGCGGTGCATATCATGTTAGCCAATATTTAATTAGGCTTATTTATATAGCAGATTCGGAAAGCTAAGGTACCTCCCTTTATATCATTTACCCAAACAATGATCCATCTAGGGTCGTCAATCCTAGTTAATCACATACGATAGGCAAGTTATAGGGTAACATCACCCCTGATTGAAAAGTAGTGGATAAGCAATTTCAGGTCACTACGGAGAGGCTCGTCACCTCAGCGTAGGCCTAGTTTATACTTGAGGTCACTACGGAAAGGCTCGTCACCTTAGTGTAGGCTAACAACTCGAATACAGTGTCTCATACCACCGTATTCAGTTTATGAGTTTGGTTTGCTCACTAGACACTACGGGGAGGCTCGTCACCCTAACGTAGGCTGACAGCTCGACCACGGTGTCCTATACCACCATGCCCGGCTCATGAGTCTTAGCGGATCGTGGTACCAAGGTTAAACGGGCTTTTCACTAGTAAGTGGTACCTTATGAACATACATTAGGCTAATCGGGTTACTTGACAAGCTCGACTGGTATGAGTGCACGTTAAATTAATTGACATGAAGTGCATACGCACTCCTTGTGGCCTAACCACTATCGATAATCACTGTATGACTCGGATTCATCGAACGTATCGTTGTGGCGAACTAGTTTGGCCACTGATTGTAAACCGTTATTGATTGCCTGGACCACGTATTAGTCTCAATCGTACTCAAACACAATATGCATTCATATGTGATAGTCAAATAGCATGTGACAACTAATTCAAATATAAATCTCATTTGAGCATTTTAACAAACACATAGAACACATGTTGTCATACATAGGCATTTCATTCATAAATCACGTAGTAGCAAGATAGGTTAAATGAAAGAAACTATAACTATAGATAAGGTAATTGAGAATCCTATCTCAACACCCTCATTAAATACATTTCAACTAGCATTTTCTTATTCAAGCATTTTATCAAACACTTAGACTACACATATCAACATACATGTAATAAATTTGTTATAACATATATTATAGCAAATCCTTTCACAAGGAGTTGCCACACATACAACAATCATGTATTCTCAATCAATAATCATGGCAAGCACAAATCATGATTCCATATTCATTCAAACATTTCAACAAACACATGGAATGCATTATATTCAACATAGTTCATATATATATATATGTGTAATATACGGGAAACATCGCATCTAAATACATGTGACAGCAATCAAGTCAGTCATAAATCATTAACTGATATTGAAAGCCTTGAAAACCATAACCTAAACGTTTATAGTCTGCACCATTCGTCGGTTTGCTCGTTACACTACATCTCCGTTTAGAGCAAAATGGCTACCTAAATCATGAAATAGATTAGCTATTTCACCGATTCCTCTATTTGAATTTCTAAAATAGATTAGGGTTTGGATTCCTTACCCAAAAATGGATTTGGATTCGACGGTGTAGCGATACAGGAGGGATGATTTAGCACGTGGAGTGGTGGGAATGAATCCCAGCAATAAACCACTGATCTCACTCTCTTCTCCTCACTTTTTCTCCTCTTTTCTCTCTTCTCTCTCCTAGGGTTAGGAAAATTCGTATGGAATGAGAGAGGGGTGGGTTAAGGGTCTTATTTAGGCCCAAAAGTGATGTAAATGGCCCCAGAGCCATGGTATACTAAGGGTATAACTAAGAACATCTGTTTCGGGCCAACGGAGCTCATCTGGAGGTCCATTACCTGCATACAATCCGATGAAAGTTCCCTGACAATGGATCTAGGTCAGGATAAGATTTTGGTCCAATCGGATTTGTGAATCGACCATGGAGGACCAGTTTCGTTTCAACGGCTATCGTCACTCGATCAGGGCCACAAGTATACTGACATGTGCAGGGAAATTTCTTTGATCCAAGTGTATAGTTAGGTCAAAATCTGACGGTCTGAAACCTTAAATTTGGCCTGCAAACGAACGGCCGAAATCACTTAAGTTTGAGTTCATTTTCTAAAGATATTCACGTTTCTCACACACTTCACTCTAGGCTCAAGTTGTGCATTTATGGATACTATTTGGACTTGATTCTTGCAATGCTTGTCAAGCCCAGTAAGGCGGTCATAACCGTATAGTTTCGCAGTAATCGGACTTTCGACGCGAGGTTCAGGTCCGATACAGAGTTTCAGTGTGCTCCCGAGAGCAACTGGGTTTTGAGATTGATCCTAGGTTTCTAGGTAATGTAGAGTTAGCGATTCTACTGGTCTTGGGTCTTGAATTTTGTATAGAAAATAGTTCAAGCTAATCTACTAATCAATTCAGCTTAGTACTTAATTATTTTTTGTCTAATTTCTAAAGGATTTGGTCCTTAGTGATTGCTGCCTAAGGTGATACTCGGGTCGTTGTATGGATTTTTCTGAGACGTTACACCAACTGAGTTGAGTTAACTCCATATCAAAAATATCTAGAGTGGATCTAGAAAACATTTGATCCAAAGGATCATTAGCCTAAATGCATGATTAATAGATCTCTTGAAATTTCTTCACTAGTCGTTAGTTGAAGACCCCAACTGAGTTAACTCAATCATGACTCACTAAAATCTTGAAATGCCTTATCCAGGTAATGTTTACAAAATGATATCCTTGAGAGATACTCTCCTTCAGTCAACCTCAAATCAAGAACTCATAAAATCAACTCACAAGAAGGTTCAAATTAAGAGGAACATTTACTCCAGGTGAGGGATATCTCACTTGGCTTCCTCATTTCAACGAATTCTAAGATAATTTAAGCTTAAGACATTGTAATTGTGAAAATATTGATTGTGGTTCCCTTTGTCTTGAATTGATGTTGATAAGCATGTAGGAATGCCTCAAATTATGTTACCCTAACATATCTTATGAGAATTGCTTTAAGATCACCATGCCATAATTGGAATTGCTTATGTACATGCATATTTCTACTAGTTGCACTAGGAAGTGGTCATCGTTTCCATGATGGGTTTACTCCATTAACTCCTTATATATGCTAGATAATTATAAATCGAATCTAATGAAGTCTTAGAATGTTACAAATAAGAACTTGGTCTTCTAGTTTCTATTTGGATGTGGTGAACATGAGTTATTTCGTTAACTTACTCAAGCCCTGTGATTAATAACTGAGTAACTATGATTTAAAATTGTATTCTTTATGTTATCCTAGTACTTGCTTAATTTTGTATATAAAAAGAATCATGACGCCTATAATCTTTCTACCTCATAAGGTGTACAACGAATATTAGGAGTGGGATATCTCTTTTCTTAAGATGTGTAGAAATCCTTTTACTATCCTATGTTTGAAATGTCATATTTGGGGCCCTCCTTTGGACTTGGGAAAGTAAATGAATTTATATTGAGCTCATATTTAAATGCTAGATATCCTATTAAAAGACCACAAGTCTTGATCATGTTTATGAGAGTAATCCTGTTAATCCTATGGAATGTGCATGAGCATCATGGTACATGACGTTCATGTATGATATATGAGCTTTTCTGAGTGCTCAATGTAAGTCACACTCTGTTCGATTTATTGAAAGTTTTAACACTTTAGTTTAACTCACAAAACCTGTGCATTTGGGTCACTTTGGGTGCTTTTCTTTATATGAGGCTTTTCCGGGATTAGACACTCCTCGGGTGTACCCCGTGTATTTTTTCAGGAGATATCCTTGGGTGCACTCACCTACATAGTCTTTTCCTGGTGGCTAGTTCTCCTTGGGCATAGCTATGAGTATTTTTCCGGGTGACTAGTTCTCCTTAGGTGACCCTTTATTTTGATAGCTGGATGTGCATGCCCAGACTACGACTTGAGCATACATTCATACCTCCATACATTACATATAATTTCATATTCTTCTCATTATGATTTAATATATTGGTTTAAACTATGTTGGAATAACTTGATATGCACGAATCCTTGTGGAAAATTCCCATTGAGTTTTCACTCACCCAATCGTATGGTTGCACCAAATAGACACAGGTATGATGAACAGGTAAAGACCCTTATGATGGGATTCTAGGGATGGATGAGGCAGAGTTTGGTGAGGAAGAACTCTATGTAAATATAGTTGGAGCTCAACTGATATTTTAGGAGTTCAACTGATATTTTAAGATTTACTTGCTTTCATATTTTAGACTTTAAGTTTTGTTTAAGTTGTAATAACAATTCCCCTGCTGAGGGATTTCATGTTGCTTTCATTTACTTGTATTGAACTTCCTTGTTGTTACCCTTAATATTCTAGTTTACATGGTAGTTGTCTTGTTTTATATTATGAGATTTGCTACTAATTAGATGTATGTTAGTTCACTTCGTGACGTAACCCTCGGGTTCTTGTACTCGAGCGACTATCCTCGGGTTTTGAGAACTAGGGTGTTACAAGATAACACCCTGGTTCTCGAAACCCGAGGATTGTTGCTCGAGTATGAGAATCCGAGTATTACATTACGAAGTCAACTAAATGGCATCTAATTAACCAAAAATTTCATAGCGTAAAGTAAAGCAACTACTCTATAAACTGAGAAGATCATGAGTAACAACAAAGCAGTCCAAAATAAGTAGATAAAAGCAACATGAAATCCCTCAGTAGGGGAATTGTTATTACAACTCAAACCAAACTTAAAGTCTAAAATATGAAAGCAAGTAAATCCTAATATTCCAATTAAGCTCCAACGACTTAACTACATCGGTGTAGAGGTCCTCCTTGCCGAACTCCTACTCAGCCATCCCTAGAATCCCGTCATAGGGGTCTCCACCTGTTCATCATACCTGTGTCTATTTGGTGTAACCGCATGATTGGGTGAGTGAAAACTCAATGGGAATTTTCCGTAAAGATTTATGCATATCATGTCATTTCAAAACAGTTTTAACCAACGTATTTAGATAATAAAGAGGATAACATGAACTTGCAAATAAATGTATGAGTGTATGAATTTATGCTCAAGTCACAGATCTGGGGATGCACATCCAACTGCCAAAATAAAGGGGTCTCCCTAAGGAGGACTAGTCGCCCAGAAAAATACTCAAGGTATGCCCAAGGAGAATTAGCCACCCAGAAAAGACCATGTAGGTGAGTGCGCCCAAGGATATCTCCTGAAAAAATACACGGGGTACGCCCGAGGAGTGTTTAATCCCTGAAAAGTCTCATGTAAAGAAAGAGCGCCCAAAGTGACACAAATGTACATGCTCTGGGAGTTTAACTGAAGGGCTAGTACTTGTATTAAATCGACAGAGTGTGACTTACATTGAGCACTCAGAAAAGCTCATATGTCATGCATGAATGTCATGCACCATGATACTCATATACATTCCATAGGATTAACAAGACTTCTCACATAAACATTGTCAAAATTTGTGGTCCTTTAATAGGATATCAATCATCCAACATGAGCTCGATATAAGTCCATTTACTTTCTCATGGTCCAATGAGGGCCCACAAATATGACATATCAAGTATAGTCAACTGCTGGTAAACTCATTCTACATTTCTTATAAAGGAGGGTATTCTACTCATAACCATCATTGTACACTTTGGAGAATAAGAGGGAGTGAGAGTTCGTGGCTTTTGTCGTCACTAGTAAAAAAATGTGCAGGAAATCATGCAATTACAAATATGACATAATGGATATAAGACTAAGTTATATTCACATGATTAATAAATATGCGATTTGAATAATTAAAACGTTACCTCATGTTCACCATAACAATTAGAAATGGAGGAAATAACTTACAAGTCTCATCATTCTAACATTTATACAATTTAAATTTAAACTAAAGTGGAGTCTAGCAAATGTAGGAAGTAATGGGGAATTTCCTTACTATGCATTTTATGAGATGAATGTAAATAAGATTTTCTACCTCATGTTATAATTAATAGAAATGTACCCATATCAAGCAATCACAAGGTGGCACAAGAAGTTTAATGTACAATCCTATCTAATAATTTAGAGTAATCAGGTTTTAAACATTCATTCAAGATTATCAACATTAACTAAGAATTGAAAGGAGTGAAATTAACGTTTACACTATTCCACCCTCGAGGCTTAACATCAATTTAGAATTCAATGAAATGAAGAAGCCATGTGGGATATCCCTCACCTTGAATGAATGTTCCTCTTAATTTGAACCTTCTTGTGAGTTGAGTTTATGAGTTCTTGATTTGAAGTTGACTGAAGAAGAGTATCTCTCAAGGATATCAGTTTGCAAACAGTACCTGGGTAAGGCATTTCAAGATTTCAGTGAGTCATGACTGAGTTGACTCAGTTGGGGTCTTCAACTAACGACTAATGAAGAAATTTCAAGAGATCTACTAATCATGCGTTTAGGCAAATGATCCTTTAGACCAAATGTTTTCTAGATCCGCTCCAAATATTTTCGATATGGAGTCAACTCGACTCAGTTAGATGTCTACTGAGTCAACTCACTAACGAGTTGGGTGAATGACTAGTTGAAACAAATGGCGTTTAGTGGTAATACCGAAACTGAGATCGGCTCCGACTGATGGTGTGGAAGAGATTGGGGTATGACTTGCGATGAGCCTGATTGTGTTGATCTCGAGAATGTGACTCGATTGAGATTGTTATCGAACCAGCTAGTCGAGTTGAGAGTTCGGGAGATTCTACCCATTGAAGTAATCGGCTAATGATTCCTAGGTCTGTAGCAGCACTTCAGATTTCCAGCAATGGCCTGAAATATTCAGCCAAGGTTGGGTTAGAGTCCAACTTGATTAGGGAATGGGGTGAGTCAACTCGTCATAGAGTTGAGATAACTTCTAATGCAGGCAGCCGAATCGATGTCGAGTCAGCGGTTATTGCAGCTGGTTGAGTTTGGATCTCGGATGGGGCTGGTTCTCCCTCATTCTCTCTCTCTCTCTCTGCTTCTTCTTCAGGTCAGACCCTAAACCCCACTCGCCGCTCTCAGCGACTCAGTCGAGTCACGCCATGACCGTGCAAGTTGTGGTGTTGTTACCACATTTAAGCTCTCTCTCTCTCCCTATCTCTTTCTTATCCTATGATTTTCCTCAGGAGTTGGCTTAAGTCTTCAGGCTTTAAATAGGCCTTTGTCTATTTCGAGAGGCTTCTATTGCTAATCATGGATTAGTTATGTAGTTATAGAAGGAAGGACCGAGAATCCTTGTTAAGAGACCTTTAAGTTCGGCCTGCTTATTATATGGTTCAGGGCGACGGTTTGACATACGTTTAGGATGGATAAGAAATGATATGGACGACTCGGATTAGTGGATGGGCCATCTCCAAAGAAGATGGGTTCTCGGATGACGTGGAGAAGATGGGACCTTGGTCATGGCAGTTTTGTGATGACTAACCGATCTAATGATCTAGTTCATTTATGTGGTTCAGATCCTTACCAAAATGTGCATGGGGTCCATCACACAGTGAGTATGGACGGTGGTGATGATAGCTGCTCTGAAGTGGAGTCAATATGAGTTGTAGCTGCGACTCGTCAAAATCTCCTTTCTCCTTACGAGATTTTCGGGCAGCCCTATACTGGACACCCCAGATTACTTGGACGAAGCTTCTAGTGGGCGAGTGATGGCTGGGATTGGTAGTTGCTACGAATGGAAAGGATTCTTTTCGCTTTTTGTTGAGTAGGGAACTAAAAATGGAAATGGTAGGGGTGACGAGGCTGCTGCTGTGTGCGTGGCTGTTGTCCGACACTCTTCAACGGCTGGATTTGCCAGTACACCAACGGACATGGATTTTTCCTCCTCCTCAACACCCTCCCCTTTGAAATGTCTGTTTGGTCACTGACCAAGCTCGAGTGGGGGTCTTCCAACCATGGATCTCACCATGGTTAGGTCGGTAAGCCACTACGATCCCAATGGATGGTACAGATCTAACTCCTGTATTTGGAAGGATGACCATTTGCATCGCCAAACGGATGGTTTGTTTTGAAGGTGCGTCAGGTGGGAGAGGTTTTTTAAATTTAGTTGGAGTTTTTAGTTCCTTTCGGATCAACTATAGTTTGACCCGATACTCAGGTATCATGTGTGGCATGTGCACATTATCTATGTTCACGCACAGATCCTACGTGGGTCCACATCATGATCCAGGCCGATCAACACCATCCATTGATCTTAAAAGGCCCACTAATGGCCTTTTGTATCTTCTAAAGGTTTGGTGAGTCATTCTAGGAGGGTTTTCATCGATAGGTGTAGAATACATCACAGTCTATAGTCGTTTTAGTTCCAGTAGGACACTAAAGGTAAGCTCATGCGGTGATAAGTGTGATCCGGGCCACCCATTTGTCTTAGTAAGCCTATTGTCTTTCTCTAGTTCACAATTAGTCTGATCGATGGTTTAGATGGCTGGTTTGATCGATTTATTGGTGACCATTGGTATTATTGATCCTATTGGCAGACTAGAGTTTGGGAATTTAAAGTGTGAGTGGTTACATGTGTAGTCTAAATTAAACATGTTCTCACATGTGTATAAAGTTATTTAGATTTCTATAATAACACCCGAGTATAGAAAATACGGGGTGTTACAATCTTATAAATTCCAGCACCTACAATTAACTAGAGGAGAAATTACAGAATTTTGGGTAAATCTTCAACTCTAGGCCGAGCATAGCGGAATTAGATTTGAAATCTTAGGGAAATCTAGCAATCTTCAAATTCAAAATTATTTAGAAATCCCGATAAAATAATAATAATAATAATAATAATAATAATTGCAAGTAGTACCCTAGGTATTAAGATTGCACACTGAAAACATGACGGTTATTTAGTTTTATTTCATGTAAATTTTGAGTACTCTTGTGGTACAAATAGAAAACTTTATGATATTCCCAAGTGTCTAGAATAATAGGGACCACGAACTTGTGGAATCATATTTTAAGTAAAGCATATGCAGTTTGATCCAAATCCTATATCCTAGAAAATTTCTAATCATCTCAATGCCTTGATCAAGCAGAAGATCGAAAATTTTCTAGGATTAGGAAATGATACTAGTAAATCCACTACCCTGCGCAAGTAGAGGATCAATGTACCGGGCTCAAACCTAATACAATCATCTATTCGTAATAGCCCGAACACTAAAGAATAGAAGATTGTATTATACCTTTAGGATCACCCTACCACTTGTACCGTAATAACTATCGAATCTCGAGGGTGAGATTCTTCTTTAAGGGGGGTAGATTGTAACGACCCCAGTTCTAATAGATAGTGATATGTGTTTGTACACATAAACAACCTTTATAAGAAAATAATGAGTGCTTAAAATCACCATAAATTATGTTGTCATTGTTCCTAATCATATTAGAAGCACTGAATTTCGAGGACGAAATTCCCTTTACGGGGGGGGGGGGTAGATTGTAACACCCCATACTTTCTAGTACTCGTGTGCTACCTTGTAACCTAACTTAGTATAAATACAAACCCAGCCTATTTGAATGTTTACCTTCATTATAGCCTAAATTGACCATTGACGGTAATCTCCATCCAAAGATTACTCCACCTGATCATTAATTTGGGAGACCCACCATAGATCTTCATCTCAGTAGCTACAAAGTCTTGTGAGCCACTCAAATAACAAACCTTAAGGTCGCCAGATTAACAAGAATAAATCTAAATGATCAATAGAAATTAAGTGGTAGCTTAAGACTTATCTAATGAAGGTGAATAACATAGGTTATGTCCATCGTCATCTAACCGTCAGGTATATTCGTCACCCATAGATTGAACCATCCATCGTCAATGACAAACCCCTGATCATCAAACACACCATCATCAGGCCGCAATAACTAAGATTTATAATCCACACTCAATCATCACCTAAAAACTTTTAAGTAAACCAGATGATCAACTACAAATTCTAACTCGGATCAAACTAGAAAGCTCTAATGTTGATAATCACGCCATCCAACTATTGGATCACCTAACATCACTGTTTAAGATACCTAATTTCATGCTATAAGTACCCTTGAATTAATGCAATCGTCATGAAATTGTTGGCATATATCACTAGATCCATCTATGGTTAGGTTCACATCACTCAATATGGAAATCCAACACTGACTATCATAATCAAGTTATTCGATCACTAAGTCCATTGTTAATTACCCTTTTAAACAAGTCCAAAAACCTTGTACTTTAGTGTGAGGCAAGTTGTGAATAGATCTGACTAATGGAAGACACTTGAAGCACCAAGTGTGGTCCACCTAATCACCTGATTGACCCCACTCTTCATCCAGTACCCTAGCAAGACCCGACAAAACTAATGAATGGACTAAATCTCATGGATATACATCAAGGCGGGTCCCACTATAACTGTGTGTGCACACGGTGCACATGTGCATGCAGCACTGGAACCATCAACACGGTCAAACCATGTTGACCCAAAAAATTTCAAATTCTCTGTTTAGCAATCCCACCCGACAACAGTTTGACCGGACAGGGTCCTTTCTAGGTCATGTTGGCCCACCATGACCATCCAATCAGATGATCTGAACTGTCCATCATGTTCAGATATGGGATCTGACCAAAACCAAGCTTTTCCCACACCATAAAACACGAGGGCATGTGCACAATTTCAGGTACAAATAGGTTACGTGTGATGATTTCTAAAAACATCAACTCCACGTTATTTCCAGGCTAGAATTCCAAGCTAGCTAGACTCCTTAGATCTCGGCTATCCATTTCGAACAAATCCAAGAGAGTAGAAAGCTCCGTTATAGCGATTAGGGCTTCAAACCGCAAGTTAGGATCGGTTGCGGCGGAGGAAACTCATGCCTCATCTAGAAAATGCTCCTATCCTTCCAAAATGTGGGTCTCACTATGATCATTGAGCAAATCCACACCATCCATAGGCATTAGATCACCGGATCAGCCACCTGTTGAGAAACTGTCATGGAAGCTCAACTCATCTTCCTCGTCCATCTGAAAAACCCATCATCATGAGATGGGCCCTATTTTTTTATCAGATACAACATTTTGATGGGCCATACAATCAGAGAATTATCCATATCATCAGATCTTGGCCACATAAGCTAGATTTTAAGTTACCGTCTATAGCACTCTTGATTTATGAGCACTCATAACTAATCTTGTGATTAGTTACGCTCAAAAATTCTAGAAGCCATTTAAGGTGGTTATAAAAGCCCTTTTTCCAATTCAAGAAAGAGGCCAGCAAAACCCTAAAAACTAGTGAGAGAGGGGAGATTTTGAGTGGGGCGCCGCTTCTGGAGCCGTTCTACCACACTGAGTTGAGCCAAATCAGACCGAGTCACTATAAGATCGGGCTGAGTCTAGGGTGTCACCTGGTCGCTCCAACAGAGAAAAGAAAGAGGAAGGAAGGTGAGAGATAAGATGGAGAAAATGAGTGAAAGAGAGAGAAAAATGAAAGGGAGAGAGAGCTCAACTCAACTGCACTGAGTCAGCTTAGTTCGGTCTGAGTCTGGGTCGAGTCCAGACCCATCTATGCTGGGAAAAGAGGGAGAGAGAGAGAGAGAGAGAGAGAGAGAGAGAGAGAGTAGAAGAAGAACAGAAATAGAAAGAGAATAGAGAGAAGAAAGCATGAAAAGATGGGTGCATTTGTATTGTTGCGAGCTCGGACTGAGTCCAGCGCTGCCTCCGATTTTTCCTAGTAGAGTTAGACTCCATCTAGATGCAGGAAGGATGAAATGAAGAAGAAAGGAGAAAGGAGAAGAAGAAGCAAAGAAGAAGAAGAGAAGATAGAGGAGAGAGGAGAGGAGACGTTACTCCTTCCCTTAGATCGAGCCAAGTCGATTGCAAGGAGACCCAGTCCGAGTCACCGCTTCTTCCATTCGAGCTGGGTCAACCTCAACTGAGTCCAGACCTCGCTGGAACTCAACATTTTAGTAAGAAGGAAAGAGAAAGTAGAGAGGAAGGAAGAGAAGGAAAGAGAGAAAAGAGGGAAAGAAACCCGAGTGACTCGTCTGAGTCGACTCGCTGAGTCAACTAGGGATCGGGGTTGTGATCTGTCCATTACAATCTGCCTGAACTGACACATCATCTCAACTCATTAGGTAATCTTTCCCCTAGTATGAACTAGATCAATCTTATTTTGTTTTGGAGTGATAACTTGTGTCGAATTGACTCAATAGAAGCACTGAGTCTTTGTTGACCCATCTTTGGCTTTTAAGAATTGCCTAGGGACTTACTGTTAGATTGTTAAATCATCTATACTCGGCTATAACCAATAATAAACTTGATTATGAGTCAAGTTAGCTAACTGGATTAACTCTCTTATATATGGGAGTCAATGAATTAGCTAAGTTCCTGATGTTAAGATAATATAGTAGATTAGCTGATAATAGCTTTTAATTTGACAATGTAGCAAATGGGGCTTGATAATGCGGGCCGATTTAGAAATGAATCAAATCGGTTCAAGCGTTACGACCAAGTGAATTGGCTCTTTATAAGCATTTTATCAATGATTAAGCTAAATTTGCCTAGGTTATTGATTACTTGTGTTGCGATCTAATTGTACAAGTGGTTTAAAGTGTGGCGTCTTGGACTCAAGATCGGGTGTTTAGTGAGAAGCGAGAAGTATGTCCACACCAAAGGTGAGGATTACCCTTCAAGCTTTTCTACATCTAGATAATTGACTTGTTTATTCGCTTTCGTTCATGTATCTTATTGATTGCCTAGTATGGTTGGTTGCCCATGTTGAATTCGAATGTTATAAATAGTTGATGAATTAAGTTTAAAGTCAAATATTTGAATATGTGATAAATTTGAATTATCTCTATCTTGTTTTAAGGTCAATACTTTAACTATGCATGTGTTATTAACATTATACGTAGCAAAATTTATTATTTATGATTATTTGATGGTGTTTTTAGGAAATCCTTGAACTAGTGGCCACCTTTGTTATGGATTAAATAAATTTACGTTGTGGACTTATCATCTGGTGGATCATTTATGCCTATATGACTTTTGGAGAATAATCCCTTCTTATCGTACCATTAAATGGAATATTCGGCCCTTGCGGCTTTTATGGAATAATTGCCCCACATGGCTTTAATGGATTATTCTATATAACCTTGCGATGGTAAGTTCCACTTGTTGGGCAACGATTGGCCAGTAGTTGTGTAGGTTACCTTTAAACACCCCATTTGCTAGTTCATGAGCCAGGGATGGTGACATGGGACACTATACTTGAGTTGTCGGCCTATGTTGGGTGACAAACCCCCCATAGTGACCTTTGAGCTTCTTTAAAATGATGGTTTAAAATTGAAATAATAATGGTTGGGCTAATCATGCATTTTCATGGCATATGGTCTTTTCCAGGTGGTTAGTTCTCCTTGGGCGTGCCTTTGTGTACTTTTTCGAGTGACTAATTCTCCTTAGGCGATCTATATCATATGGTCTTTTCCGGTTAGGTAGTTCTCCTTGGGCGTACCTTTGAGTATTTATCCGGGTGGCTAGTTCTCCTTGGGTGATCTCGTTGCATAGTATTTTTCGAGTGGATAGTTCTCCTTGGGCGTACCTTTGAGTATTTTTTCGGGTGGCTAGTTCTCCTTGGGTGACTTTTTACTAACTGGATGTGCATCCCCAGGTCTATGAGTATATGCATACATCCATGCATTTAAATAAGATTATCTTCTATAATTTATTTAATGAATGCATATTGATGAACCCCACCTGATTCCATGATAATCATTGTGTAATAATTTTTATACGTTGTTTATGATAACTATGCTTAATTATCTTGATAATACGATAAATCTTGGGGGTTATACCTCACTAGATAGCCACTGACGCAATCGAACCGTATTCAGTGTGCAAGAGACGCAGATGATGCGTATGCTGGTGTTCATGTGAAATGGGAGGAGCCAAATGATCTTGCAACTATCCATTCCTAATTTTATTTCTATTAAATTTATACCATTATATTTGTAAAGGTTAAGACATTAGTTTGTATAAGTTTTTGGATAACCACTTGAAACTTTGGTTATGTATATTTGGACTCCCTCTTATACTTGATTTGTTTTTGTCCCGTTAGTTTATTAACCCTGATAAAAGAAAAAAAACATACGTGAAATTTGGGTATTTTCAAAGGTTAATGCTCGGGTTTTTGGAACATGAGTAGTGTACTCGGGTTTCGGGAACCGTGGTGTTACAAAAGTCCTTGATGAATCTTCTATAAAAACCAGCATGCCTTAGAAGTGATCTAATATCTCTAACAGTTTGGGGGATAGGTAAATTAGCAATAATGTCGAGTTTTGAGCGATCTACCTCGATTCCATTTTCGAAGATAACATGACCCAAAATAATTCCTTTTTGAACCATGAAATGACATTTTTCCCAATTTAAGATAAGGTGCTTCTCTTCACACCTAGATAAGACAAGAGATAAATTGTTGAGGCATTCCTCAAAACTACTCGCAAATACAGAGAAGTCATCCATGAAAACCTTAAGAAACTTACCAACCATATTTGAAATAATACTTAACATACACCGTTGGAAAGTTGTTGGGGTGTTACACAATCCAAATGGCATTTGTTTGAAAGTAAACGTGTCAAATGGACAAGTGAACATGGTTTTCTCTTACTCTTCCAGAGCTATCTCTATTTGGTTATATCCGGAATATCCATCAAGAAAACTATATAAGGAGTGACATGCTACCCTCTCTAAAACTTAATCAATGAATGGTAGAGGGAAATGGTCCTTCTTTGTGACCTGGTTCAATTTTCTATAGTCAATGCAAACACGCCAACCAGTGGTGACACGTGTTGGTATGAGTTCATTATTAGAATTCTTCACAATAGTTATTCCGAATTTCTTTAGGATTACTTGAGTTGGACTCACCCAAACACTATCGAATATTGGGTAGATGATTCCCACATCCAATAATTTGATCACCTCATTTTTTACAAGTTCCATCATATTTAGATTGAGACGCCTTTGAGGTTGTCTAATTAGTTTAGCGTCCTCATGGAGGTGGATCCAATGAGTGCATATGGAAGGGCTTATACCCTTGATGTTAAAAATGGTCCAGCCTAAGGCTCCTTTGTGGTCCCTTAGAACATTCAATAATTTAATCTCTTGATCCTTGTCTATAAATGAAGAGATCGCCACAGGATAAGTTTTATTTTCACCTAAGTATACATAGTTAAGCTCATTTGGTAATGGTTTTAAATCAAGCTTTGCAACATTGGTTGGTGATGGCAGAGGTCGCAAGTTCTCGATAGATAGGATTTAAGTGTGTGGTCTTCATTAGTACATACCAATGTCCTAGGTGGTAGTGCTCTCATTATCATCACAAATTTCAGCAAGCACTTTTTCTAAATCAGAATTTTTCAAGACCCCAATGACTTGAATCAATTCCTTAGTCAGACTAGGTTCTAATTCATATTCTTCTATCAAGCAGTCTATGAAATTCAGCTCATGGATTTCATTATTATCAATGGGCTGTTTACATAGATTGAAAATATTTAGCTCTAGAGTCATGTTACCAAAAGACAAGTTCATCATTCCATTCCTGCAATTTATGATTGCATTTGAAGTTGCTAGGAAAGGGAAGCATAAAATGATGGGAACTTGAGCACTAGCGTTTACACATGGTTCAGTGTCTAGTACAATAAAATCCACGGGGAAGTAGAATTTTTCCACTTGGACTAGCATGTCCTCTAAAATTCTCCTTGGTACCTTAATGAAGTGGTCAGCGAGTTAAAAGTATAATCGTGGTTGGTTTAAGCTCACCTAACTCCATTTGTTTGTAAACTGAATAAGGTACTAAGTTGACACTTGCACCCAAATCTAGCAAAGCATGCTCAATTAGGAAATTCCCAATAATACAAGGAATAGTGAGACTTCCTGGGTCTTTATATTTGGGTACAGCCCTTTGTTGAATGATGGTGCTCACTTTCTCAGTAAGGAAGGCCTTTGTGCACATTTAATTTCCTCTTTATAATGCATAAGTCCTTAAGATATTTAACATATGATGGAATTTATCTAATGACATCAAGCAGAGGAATATTGACAGTAACCTTTTGGAGCACATGCAACACCTCTTGATATTTCATGGGGACAGTCGGATTCCGAAGTTTAGATGAGAATGGAACTGGAGGCTCATATGACTTAGTCTCTTTATCCTTTTATTGTTGCGGCTCTTGAACCATAGCCGGTTCGTCATTCTCTTGAGACAGTGGCTCATCATTCGGTATTTCTACCAGTTGCATTATCTTGTTATCAACCTCTTTTCCACTTATCAAGGTAATAATGGCCTTAGCTTGTTAATGATGTAACTCACTTAGATTTGAGTCTCCAATGAAATGTGTGTTTCTAGGGTTTGGCACAGGTTGAGAAGGAAGGGTGTCTTTTTCCCTAGCATTTAGTTGAGTCTCAATCCTAGCCACGGCCATCTTTAATTCTTGATTTGATTAGATTAGAGACTAATTCATTTGAGCTTGAGAGTTCATGAATGCGGTCAATTCATCCTCCACAGATGATCGCTTTGGCAGGGGCACATATAGTGCATTGTTAGGTGGCCCAAAGTTATTTTGTAGAGGCATTTGACGTGCATTGGGCGCATTAATTTATGGTCCATTCCTCCAACTAAGATCAGGATGGTTACGCCAATTTGAATTTGTAATGACCCAAAAAATTTCGTGCAAAGACCCGAGTACTACCTCAAATTCTTTAGAAGTTTAATGTGGGTTAATTAGCGCTAAACTCGATTGCTTGTGAAATTAGCATCAATCACTTTAAATTCGATCTGCAGGACCCAAAACCTGTAGAATCGTTAGCGCTATGTTGCCCTGAAATCTAGGATTCAACGCTATATCCAATTACTATCGAGAGTACTTGGAAACTTTGTATCGGACCTGGACCGCGTGTCGAAAGTCCGATAGTGATGATCTTAGATAATTATGATCTCCTGGTTGGGCTAGACTATCACCTCAAAAATCAAGTCCAGATGATGTCTTGGGTCGATTTACTTGAGTTCGGAGCAAAGAGTGTGAGAAAGTTGAGAAATTAAATATGAATTTATGAAATCTGAGTCGTGTCGCTTGCGCACCGATTCTAAGCTTTCTGACCGTTGGATTCTGACCCAATTTCACCCTTGGATCAGGGAAGATGGCCCTGGCATGTCGTAGTGCTTGTGGACCTGATCGAGTTTCGGTGACCATTGAATAGAGATTGGTCCGCCATGGCTGATCTGTAAATTCGATTGGTACAAAAACTCAGACTGACCTAGATCCAAGGTCAGTGAGCTTAAGTCCGACCGCACATGGAAAAAGGACCACCAGAAGTGCTCCATTGGACCAATACATACCTGATTTGGTTATAACCTAAGTATACCTTGGCCCTGGGGCTATTTTCATCAATGTTAAGCCTATATAAAGACCTTAAAACCCTCACTCTCTATTCCATACGAATTTTCTAACCCTAGCTAAGAGAGAGAGAGAGGAAAAGAGAGAAAAAGTGAGAGAGAAGTTGGTGAATCATCTTGAGATTCTTCCTTGTTACTCTGCATCCCTAAACCATCACTTCTGAATCGTTATTCTGGCGATTCTAAGTTCATTCTTGGGTAAGTCAATCAAACCCTAGTCTGTTTTAAAGCTTAGAATAGTCTAAGTGTTGATATAGCTCATTTCTAATCATGCCTTAGGTTGTCTAGTCGCCGTTGACGAAGACCTTTCGTCTGAATCAGATCAGTGCGCTTTTTCTGGTTTAAGGTGTGGACTATATTCGTATAGGTAATGTTTTCAAGGCTTTCAATGTTGGTTAATGATTTATTATTGTTGTGGATATAATTTCACATGCCAAATGTGATGTTTATATTACGTTTCTGATATATATGAACTATATTGAGATTGCGTATTCCTTGTATATGTAGAAAGTATCGTATACGTATGAAATACGAACATGTGTTTGCCATGATTAATTATCGTGTATTTGTGCTAGTTGTATGTGCGTCAACTCCTTAGCAAAAGGAATTGTCCAAATATGTGTTATCACCAACATACGTCATATATGTTGGAATATGTAGTCTAAGTGTTTGTAGAAATGTCTGAATGATCTAGCGTGTAATATATTATTCTGTTTACGGGCGTTGAGAAGAGATTCTCAACTCTCCTATTGGTGTGTATGATTTCCTACATGCAATTTACATTCTTTGTTGTTTAACTTCAAGTACTACTTATGTGTAAATCCATGTTAAGTTGATATTCATCAAATGCTTCCATATTGTATGATTAGAATTGTTGTTCCATTACGGTTCTAAATTATTAATATGAATATCTGTTATAATTGAATGTGTTTGGGACTATGAAATAGTCCAGGAAATCGGTAACAAACCTTGAGTTCGTGGCCGAGGTTGTTTTCGCCACGTAGGACGTGTTTGACGAACCCGAGTCGTATTAGGGTTGTCGGCAGTGGTTTGGCCACACGGAGTGTTTGTGCACTCTATGTCGTTCAACTCAACGTGCGCTCGTGTTAGTCGAGTTCGTCAAGTAACCCGATTGTCCCAATGGATGTACACCATGTATGGACGCTATTGTTTGAATCTAGGATACCAAACTTACCAATGCAATCCCATTAACCATTGTACCTTGATCCACTAAGACTCATGAGCCGGACATGGTGGTATGGGACACCGTGGTCGAGCTGTCGGCCTACGCTGGGGTGACGAACCTCCCCGTAGTGACCAGTGAGCACACCAGACTCGTGAGCCGATTATGGTGGTATGAGACACTATATTCGTGCTGTCGGCCTACATTGATTGGTGACGAGCCCTTTGTAGTGACCTCGAGCATACCTTGATACTACATTAAAACGACGAGCCTTAGGGTAGTAACTAAGGTATGATAGCCATGCATTGATTGGTGACGAGCCCTTTGCAGCGACCTAGAACCATATGATCGTATGAGACTGCCTAGGACTGACGACCCTAGAATGGATCACTGTATGGGACTTGATATGAGGAAGGTACCTTAGCTTCTCAATCCTGTTGTATGAAAAGGACTAATAATAACTTGGTAATCATGTTCATGCACCACATTGCATGTGCATTGGTGTCGTTGGCACTGCGGGAGGTTGTCATGCGTACCGTAAGATGAAGACGCTGAGGGAGTGCAGGCGAGGGCATGCATCATTTCTACATACATCCTTACATTAACAAGAGTAATTAGGATGTGCTTGATTGTATTGCCTTATCATTACTGCTTGATTGATTTGATAACATGTTAACTTTTACTGTATAGTTCCACTGAGTTGATCACTCACTCCCACATTCTGGGACGGTGTTTCAACACCAACCAGACTCTATCTTAGATGTAGATGATGACGCGACCCCTGAGGCAGAGCAGGAGTATGAGGATGATGAGGACGCATTTTCTTTTATGCAGTTCTCAGGCGGGTTCATGTGAGTTGTGTCCTGATCTACGGGGATACGGGGTTTATTTTGTACTAGTTTATTTCATTTGATACTTGCATTTTGAGACACACATGAATGTAATTATGACCTGGCAGAGTATACATATTACAGGGACTTGCACATGTACACATATATTTCTTTAAGTCTTCCGCTTGCGTCTTTCACTTATCTCTGGATTATGTTTACAGTTTGGCTTAATCTATTCCATGTTTTATGCACTCATACAGACAACATACATTCATCATTAAATATGTTGCATAAGTGATGTTTTGAAACTCGAGAACTGAGTTATGCTCGACCCCCGAATTTCAGGGCGTTCCAGAATTATACGTGTTTCCCATTGGTTACATAACTGACCTTTAGTAGTTATTTATAGCATTTGCTTGTTCGTTCTCATGCGTGATATTTTGTACAACTGAGACTATTGAACAATCTTTTGTATCATGGTCTGTACCACCACAAATGCTATAAAAATTACCTAAGGAAGTGTTTGCTTTAACCATATCAACCTTCCTAATTTCCAAGGTTTCAACCTTTCTAGCCAATCCAGTGAATTTTGCATTAAGGTCGTCTTCCTCTCTTAGGACATACATCCCCGCTTTCTCTCTAAGAATGGGTCTAGTTTGGTCTAGTTTAGCAGAAACATCCCATGTCTGCATATTCTCTGCTCACAAATCTAGAAAATCCCAAGCCTCATTATGATCTTTGTCAAGAAAGGTTCCACCACACCATCTCTATGAACTGACGGGTATCCATTGTGAGCCCCTTTTGGAACGCATTAATCACATGTCATGGTTCATAACCATGATGTGGACAAGTAATTAGAAGGTCTTTGAAGCGCTCCCAAGCTTGAAAAAACAGTTCATTCCCCTTTTGGGAGAATGACATGATTTCTTGTTTTAGTGCATTTGTTTTGTGCTCGGGAAAGAACTTTTTCAAAAACTCTCTACTTAAGGCTTGCCATGTAGTGATGGTATTAGGTCTTAGAGAGTTGAGCCATGCTTTGGTCCGATCCTTTAGAGAAAATGAGAATAACCTAAGCTTAAGTACATCCCTATTATCATTGTTTACTTATAATGTTGCAATTACTTCCTCAAAGTCCTTGAGGTGCAAGTAGGGGCTTTCAGAATCCAAGCCATGAAATTTAGGAATTAATTGAATCACACCTGGTTTAAAATCAATGTTCTCTGTGTGAGTAGGAAACACTATGCAAGATGGTAAAGTTGATCTCTCAGGGTGTAAATGTTCATGTAAAGTTTGTGGTTGGTTTAACACATTCCTATGAACTTCATTTTCATCCTCAAGATGGGGATTAGGTTGATTTTATCTATTTTGATTTATAGTTGGATCTGGTATATATGGATTTTGATTATCAACTAGGTCTGTCATGGAATCCAAGTGATGTTAAGTGCCTCTTCTAAGTGAATGATCAAGGCCTGGAACTAGTCCGTCTTAGGAGGAGAGTCGATTGTTTTGATCCCTACTCCAACGAGACATAAACCATCCACACCACACAACAAATACCACTAATTCAAATAGTAAGTATGATACTTAAAAATAAAAATAAAAATAAAAACTTAACTAACAACCCAGGCGGCAGGGCCGATTATAAGGGTTCAATCCATAAAACAAAAATTTAACTAACAACCCAAGCGACAAGGCCGACCATGAGGGTTCAATCCACAAAGTAAAAATAAATCAACAACCCAGGTGGCAGGGCCGACCATGAGGGTTCAAACTAAAAATAATAATAATATTAAATAAATAAATCAACAAAAGTAAAACTAATGCAGAAATTAAACTATGCTAATCTAGAAAATAGATTCAGCGGATGATTTTTGTGATCAAACAGCAACTGTAGGACAATCATAGCACTTAGGTGATAAAATCCCAAGCAGGGCAACCTTATGTCATAGTTAGTGCTTGAAAGACCCAACTGAATTTACTTTCAAAGAAAAAAAAGAAAATCTATAGAAAATTTGGAGGGTTTAGAAGAGAACTTACCTTAGAAAAGAACTTACCTTAGCTATCTTGCACAAATCTGATCTATCTCAGTCTTTCCCCAGCAATGGCGCTAAAAACTTGATTGCTTGCCTCCAAGTGCAGAGGTTTGTAGGTAATATCCCGTGAATACAGGGTCGATCTCACAGGGAGATGAATTGCGAGAAAAAGAAAATCAAATGCAAAACAAACTAAGTAATAAAAACTAAACTGATGATTTGATTTTGAGATTTTTAAATGGATGTAATTCAACTTAATTAAAACAACACCCGAGCTTCAAAGTTCCATACCTAGGTTAATGTTCCAAAATCATGATGACTTGGATAACACAACTAGGATTCGAGCACTATGGTCAGCCTAATCAGAAAATAAAATAGTTTAAATATTTTAATAAATGATACAAATGGTTAGAAAATCATGGATTTGTACCATTGATATATATTCTCAAGCGCCAGTGATTTTAAGAATTCAATATCAATGAGATAATGAAAATAAAAAATATATATAACAAGTTGAAAACCTCTCCTATCTAGGAAATCTAATTGATCTAGGGTAAGCCTATCCATCAATGCGAATCTTATATGATAGAAACATATGAATCTTATAAGAGGATCAAAAATAAAACCTAAATAATAGATAACATGCATATACCATTTTTTTCATCATTAAAACAATCAATCATCATAACTTAAAGAATTATTAAACCCATGTGCTTCCCTTCTAGCTTAGGCTAGAGGGAACTTAGAAAAATATAATTACATTAGAAAAAGAAAGAAACAAGAAAGAAATAAATGCAAATAGAAAAGATCTAAAATAAAATAAAAAATAACTTATAAAACTGAAAACCCTTTAAAAACCCTAAATCTTACTCTTGAATGCTTTTAATGATGCTTAGGAATGCCTTAGGAAGCCCTATTTATAAGTGGAGAACTCCATTTTTTGTACAAAGTTGGAAAACTCTAGAAATCGCTTCAAATTTATGCAGTTTTCCAAAATAGACTTCTCACTGCATAGTTTGTTTAAAATAGATTTCCCGCTGTGTAGTTTTCCAAAATAGACTTTAGAGCTTCAAAATACACTTTTCAGGACGATTTCAGGATTCTTCACTTCAAATCTTCGATTCTTTTCATTCCTCATTTGGTTTTCTTGGATCTTTGACATGTGAATTCTTCAATCTTGGTCTCCTAAGATCCATCCCTTGCCTTGGTAATTCTTGGGCATCAAATCTATGTTTTTCGCACCCTTTTTAATCCAAGCTCTTAAATTCACCTTGTAACACATACATGAGTAAAATAGAACATTAAGCTGATTCATGTTCATAAAACTAAGATGTAAATTGGGAAAATTATGCAATATTTGAGTCTCAATAATTACACCACTCGTTGTGGTGAATGTACAACCGTTCGTATCTAAAACTCCGAAGGATATTAAGTTTGTCTTCAGATCTAAGACATGCCTAACATCACCTAGAGTCCTTATGACTCCATTAAACATCCTTACCTTGATGGTCCCTATTCTAATGGCATCTGCATGCAGCATTTTTCCCATTAGAACACTTCACCATCATAGGACTTGTAGAAATCGAACCAAGTCCTATTCAGGCATATATGATACAAATATCTTGAATCTAGAATCCATGTATCTAAGAGATGACTTGTACCTGAAGAGACTGAGAAGAGATCTCCTTCTAATCTCTCTTTCACTACATTGGTAGATTCACTTGTGTTCCATTTTCCTTTACTTTCTAGGTCATCTTTCGTTTCTGGCAGTCTCTCTTAAAGTGCCCCTTTATGTCATAATAGAAGAATCCATCTTTTACAATCAATTTCGATTTGTGCTTTTTTTTTCTGTCAGACTGAGATTGCTCCATGAATCTTCCACATCCCTGACCCCCTTTCGCGATTAACCCTTCTGCTTGAGAGTCATCATCGCTTTACTTCTTCCTCATCTCCTTAGACACGAGAACCACATTGATCTCTTCTAGCTTCACTATATTCTTCCCATACAACAGAGTAGTGGCGAGATGGACGTATGATGTGGGCAACGATGTTAAAAGTAGTACTGCTTTATCTTCTTCATCGACCGTCACTTCGAGCCTTAACAACTCACTACATAGCTTTATAAACAAGTTCATGTTCTCCAAGGGATCCAATCCTTCCTTCATCTGTAGCCCAAATAGTTGTTTTTTCACAAACAACTTATTTGTGAGAGACTTTACCATGTATAGGTCTTTTAGTGTAACACCCCGGTTTTTAGAACCTGAGTACAGGCCTCGGGTTCTAAAAAAAAAAACCCAGGAGTTAACTACTAATAGTGGTAATCAATAAGTAAATCAAAGTGTGAATGGCAGGAATGAAACATAGCAAAGACGTGATCCAAAATGTGAACAATATTCTAGCCCACTCAGCTGGGGGCCAATTACATAACTTCAAGTTTCTGAATGTACCAAAATAATCAAGAATGGCTAATCTACTGGTTTAGCCCAAAATAGGCGGCCGCCTCCTACTTCGGCTCCTCGTCATAGAGCTCCTCCTCGACCGCCGCTACCTCTAGATCTTCTACGTATTCATCGATACTTGTACCTACGTCCTCCGTGCGGTTGAACATTGATGAATGAGTGGCCAGCTTAGTGTGATCTCCCCTTAAGATTTCACACCACCGCCATAGATAAGAAGTAGCCTAAAACATCTAGCTAAGTCAAAACATTACAGATGCAGTCTTATTACATGCATGGATGTGTGGAATGCAATCATCACCCCCGGGGATGCTCATCCATGTAGACAATGGGCTCGTCACCCATGTAATCATCGACCTGGGAAATCTCACCCAGAATACGTACATCACGTATGATAGTAATAGATGTTGGTCTATGCCATGTATGCATGATTAGCCAATCCGTTAATAGTCTAATTACACTCAGCCAATTTAATTAAGCTCATGGTCACTATGGAGAGCTCGTGGCCCAGCGTAGGCTGATGACTCGGGCATAATGTTCCATGACCACCATCCTCGGCCCGTGAGACTACCGCCTTAGGGTATGTGTAGTACCCGCCAACACGTGGTCAATCAACTTAGTATAAAGGGACCGCCACCCAATTATGATGATTAAACATGGCGGTATGAATGGTTCAAAGATGAGTAAACAACGGTGTTTAAAAGGGTGCAAAGATCATCCCAAATTAGTTAGGTGAAACCACATATGGATGGTTAGCCCCATAGTCATTTACCACAACATAAACCTCCATGTTAGGGGCCTACTCATATCGCAACCAGTCTTGTTACACCCTAAGCACGGACTCTCCTTAATTAGAGTTTTTCATGAAGAGATTCGGACAATGTGGGTGTCATAACGACATGGATCTCATTGCGAATGCGAATTTAAAGAACAATATCGTAACAATAACCTGGATCTTGCTATGAATTAAGTATTGAAGAACAACATATGTATCTCTATAAGAACATACTAAATGAGCTGACATAAGGTACATGAAATGAATAGTTCACCTAGGCAGATCAATTCACATATTCAAGGGTCTAAACAACAATAAGCATGGAAGTCATTATGCTAAATAAATATGTCAGTTAAATGCGATTTAATCCCATACAATTTGTCACGAGCCTAACTAACCATCAAACCCTTATGTTAACTATTTCTAGTCTAGTTGGAGATGGAAAGCTCAAGGGGAAGAAAATCATCACCTGAAGGGTTGTAGCTTCTTCCTTGGTTCAGTTCTCCACGACTATCTATCGGCTCAATACCGTATAAGGGACTTCCTGGAATAACTTCCAACACATGAGTTGTATCTATGAGTTGACAATTTAGCAAGTTGATGAAGGCCTTCTTATATGCAACTTTGGGCCAGACTTGGCCCAACAATCAAGACCCGAACTGGCCCTACCTTGGCCTAATCGGGCTGCCCAATTGTAGTTAAAAATGGGCCCGATCAGAGCCCATTATAACTGGCCATAGATGGCCCAAAGATTTTGGGCTGGACTAGGCCTTGTTTGGCAACCCTTAACAATTCAAGTGAGGCCCGTTGCAATGAGAAGTGCAACCCATAAGTAAGTATGACCCACCTTCCTGGTGCAGTGAGTGGCCCACCGTAATATATATGGTGTGGCCCACCTGTTTTAAATAGGGTACGGCCCACCACTGAATATAGCATGGCCCACATGTTTCAAACAAGGTGCGGCCCACTGGTATATATGGTGTGGCCCACTTGTTTTCAAACAAGGTGCGGCCCACAACACCTGTGGTGAGGCCCATCATTACGTGAGGTGTAGCCCACAGCAGGCGAGGCCCACCACGATAGAACGTGACCCACTGTGATTTAAGGTGAGGCCCATCCTTCTAAAATGTTTAGGGCCCACAACCCTAGTGTGGTGCAGCTAAGATCAAGCCCATACCGCATCTGGCCTCAGCCCAGCCCTCTTTGGACTAGAACTAGTTCTACTCACAGCCCAGTTGTGGGGCTGGTTTTTGGCCCGTTCCTGGGTCTGTCTAGCCCAGGTCTAGGGCTGATTCCAGCCCATCACCTGGCGCTGTAATACAACCCATTACTCGGCTGTTTTAGCCCAGCTCAAGGCCTCAATCCTCTCATCAAATGGTGGTAACCCTCTAGCCCTAACCAGGGGCTGCACCAGCCCAGAACTGAGATCGATTTTTGGTTCGACTGGGGCAAATCTCGACCCATTTTAGAGTTGTTATTGTAACGCCCTGAAAATGGGGGGTTGAGCAAAGCTCAACTCCCAAGATCCAACACATCACTTATGCAACATAGATAATGATGATTAAATATTGTCCATATTAGTGCATTTAAACATGAGTGGGATTATACTAAATCAGCATATCATACTCCAGAGTTAATGTAATTGGGCAAGCGGAAGACTGAGATAGATATATAAAGTATATAAGTGTTTAACAACCTCCAGAGTATGAGCATGTTACCAGGCTGAATATATACATGTATGGTTCCAAATTTTACAAAATATCAAAGTGTAATTATCCAACTAATCCATGCAACCCTATAATCCTGTTGAATCAGAACAAGATCTACGAAGACCCGCCTGATAGCTGAACATAGGAGAATTCCTCCTCTTCATCCATGAAGTCCATTTTAGCTACACAGACTCCTCCATTACCTGCATCTACAACAGAGTCTGGGTGGTGTTTTAAAACATCATCCCAAGGTGTGAATGAGTGGCCAACTTAATGGTACTATAAGGCAAAGGTTAACATGTTATCCATTCAATCAAGCAGTAATGATAAGGAAATACAACAAACATTTCCTAACTACTCTCTCAGCGACATCATCTCACGATCGCACATGGCAAGAATGATATGCGTAATGATGCATGCCCTCACCTGCACTCCCTCAGCAACATCATCTCACGATCGCACATGGCAAACTCCCTAAACGTGCTCCTCAACGCTAAAGGCACATACAATGCAGTACATGGTCATGTTAGTTGATATTTAATTAGGTTCATTCATACAGCAGATTCAGGAAGCTAAGGTACCTTCCTTTATATCATTTGCCCAAATAATAATCTATATAGGGTTGTCAATCCTAGTTAATCACATACGATAGGCAAGTTGCGGGGTCATCACTCCCTGTTAAAAGCAGTGGATAGGCAAGTTCATGAGTTTATACTCGAGGTCACTCTACCAATGCCCTACCAACTAGAGCATTATTTTCAAAGGGGTCCGAATCAGACGGCTCACTCGAAGGTCCTGAATCAGACGGCTACACCCAACCCACACTGGGACCGCAGCCAGGTTGAGCCAATGTAGGCCGACAGCTCAAAAACAGTGTCCCATACCACCATGCCTGACTCATGAGTTTGGGTTGCTCACTGGTCACTACGGGGAGGCTCATCACCCTAATGTAGGATAACAGCTCGACCACAGTGTCCCATACCATTATGTCTGGCTCATGAGTCCTAGCGGATCGGTACCATGGTTGAAACGGGCTTTACATTGGTAAGTGGTACCTTAGATTCAAGCAGTAGCGTCCATACAAGTTAAGCATACAATAAGCCAATCAGGTTATTTGACAAGTTTGATTGGTTCGAGCGCATGTTGAATTAATCGACATGGAGTGCGTAAACACCCCACATGGCCTAACCACTGTCGACAATCAATGTATGACTCAGATTCCCAAACATATCCAACGTGGCAAAACTAATTCGGCCACTTAAACGAGAATTGTTACGGATTGCCTAGACAAGGTAGTAGTCCCCAAACATACTCAATTGCAATAAATAAACACATGTGATACTCATAACAGCATTTGACAAACAATTTAAATAAAATAATCATTTGAACATTTTATCAAAACACATAGAACATGTTATCATACATAGGCACATTATACATGAATCATATAATGATGATTTACAATACATGAAGAAAACTTATTCATATGACTAAGGAAACTAAGAATCCCGTCTTAATACGCTTAATAAGTACAATCCATCAACAAAATCTCATTCGAGCATTTTTACAAACACTTAGACTACACGTTTCAAGTATATGAACTGGACTTATTACGACATGAATTACAACAATTCATTTCATGACAATTTCTATAAAGTACATAACATACAGTTATCTAAGATTAGAAATCATATAAAATACAAATCAAAATTTTACATTCATTCAAACATTTCAACAAACACATAGAATGCATTTTATATTCACATAGTTCACACACACATATAATTCATCGAATACATCGTAACTAAGGTCACAAGGTAGTAATCAAGTCAGACATAAATCATTCCTGACATTAAAAGCCTTGAAAACCATAACCTAAACATTTATAGTCCACACCTTTCGTCGATTTGCTCGTTTCGAACTCAGTTCGAAACCTATACTTCCATTTACAGAACAACAGCTACCTAAATCACGAAAGAGGTAAGCTACTTCATCGATTCCTCTATTCAGACTCTTAAAACGAAACTAGGGTTAGGATTTCTTACCTAAATCGAAGTCATAATTGACGGTGTAGCGATGGTGGGGTGGCGATTCGACGTGTGGAGTCGTGGGAGTGAATCCCAGCAACGATCTCCCTATCTCTCTCTTCTCCTCACTCTTTCCTCCTCTTTTCTCTCTTCTCTCACCTAGGGTTTGAGAAAATCGTATATAGGCCCAGAACGGATGTCAATGGCCCCAGGGCCATGATATACTTGGTTTCTATCCAAAGGGGGACTGTTTTTTGACAAACAGGGCTCATCTGGTGGTCCGTTACTCATTTACGGTGTAAGGGTAAGTTTTCTCACCATGAATCTAAGCCAGGTTATGATTTCAGTGCGATTGGGTCAGCGGATTGACCATGAAGGACCCGTTTCAGTTCAATGGTCATCGGCACTCGATCAGAGCCACAAGTATACTGACATGTGTAGGGAATTTTTCCTGATCTAAGGGTATAGTTGGGTCAGAATCTGATGGTCTGAAACCTTAAATTTGGCCTGCACGTGAACGGCCCAATTCACTTAAATTTGAGTTCATTTTCTAAAGCTACTCGCATTTTTCACTCACTTCGTTCCAGGCTCAAGTTGTGCATCTCTGGATACCGTTTGTATTTGATTCCCACGATTCTTGTCTAGCCCAGTATGGTGGTCATAACCTTATAGTTTCACAGTAATCGGACTTTCGACGCGCAGTCCAGGCCCGATACAGAGTTTCAATGTGGTCCCGAGAGCAACTGGGTTTTAAGGTTGTTCCTAGGTTTTTAAGTAATGTTGCATTAGTGATTTTAATTGTTTTGGGTCTTTTAGTTTCTATATAAAGTAGTTCAAGCCAAATCCGTCGATCGTTTAGTTTAGTACTTAACTAAATTCTGCCCTAATTACGACCGAATAAGGTCGTAGGGTAGTTCTATACCTTTTTTAGGCACTTTTAGTTAGTAAATTATTTTAATTATTTTTTAGTATTTCATCATCAAGTATAATTCATTGCTATCAAATTTTATTAGATTTCATATTGTACAAAAATTCTAAAAATTCTAGAAGTAGTAGCTGTCCGGATGAATAATTTTTGGACCATTGTCACATCAACTTAGATTAAAATATATTAAAATTTTTATTATATTTTTTACTTATTTTTATATTAAATTAGACTTATCAAGCTTCAATCTGGCTTTTGAATCACCTAAATCGGAGTTATAACGAGGGAGATATGACTTTTTAAAGTCGGTCAAAAAACTGTAGAAAACTGCAGCGAGGGTCCACCAAAACTTGGTGCACCGGCGAGGCATCACGGTCGGCGTGATGCCATCGCAGTCCGCTGGACCTAGGGCGATGCCATCGCCGCCTGGTTGAGGCCTTGCACTCGCCTGGTGGTGGTTCTGCCACTCACCTTCTTGAAACGGGCGTATCTTCCAATCCGGAATGAGTTACGCGACGTGCCATATATGAATTTGGGGTAGGCGAAGCTGATCTATCCAAATAACCTATTGATTTTGGGAGATTCCATAAGTTTAATGATTAAAAACCTATTTTATTTATAAATTTACTATTTATAGTAAATTTTAGTTTAAGTATTGTTCTCCATCATTTATACTTTAAGATTAATGTTTAATATGAAAGTACTTGGAAAAATTTGAAGAATAAGGTGGTGAAAGGTGAGATTTTGAAAGAAATGGGTTGAAAGGGGATTTGAGGCTTTAGGATTGAGTTCTGAGAAGTTAATAAGGGGTTATGATCGACCCATTGCCCAAGGACATCCATCTCCAAGTTGGGAAAAATTCAGGACGTTACAGTTACCAAGGTGCTTTAATGGCCCAGTTTGAGGCCTGACTCTAACTATCCGAACGGCTAAGCTGGGGGCCGTCTTCTGCCAGAATTTTCGACCCAGCTGAGGCCGATTTTAGCTTACAGTTCATCCTAATCTTGATACCATGCATGGCCCTTTGAGGGTTTTTTTTCAGTCTGTCTGGAAGCCATTTTCGGCCCAGACTGCACGCAGGTTTCAACCTAGCACAAGCCTAACTGAAGGCTATGTTCAACCCATATTTGGGACAGCTTCTGGCCTAAACAAGGTTTGGCCTGGTGACTGGGATTTTTAGGCTGTTATAAGACCTGATGAAGGCCAACTCTTGGTCTATTTTCACGATCTGATGAGTGTCCTCACCTCAGTCTTATGCTCGGCCCAGAATGTGGGCCAGCTTTGGGCCCACGGCTGCAGCAACTGGAGAGGTTTTTAGGGCCTGCTTCAAAGCTCAACTGAGAGCTCGAAATAGGACCACCTTGGCGTCGTTTCCCCACCAACGCACAGCCCAATGGGTCTTGTTTTCTACCACAATCCAGGCCCAGAGATTGGCCATCAATTGGCCTGATTCTGGCCTTAGCAGAGCCATGACTTGGCCTAGTTTTAGTCCCAAACAGAGCCATTGTTTGGCTGGGTTGGGGGTTTGAATTAGGGATATTTCCTGACCTCATTTTAGGTCTGATCACAGCCATCATTTGGCTGGTTTCTGACCTAAACTACGACCACTATTTGGGTCTACTATCAATCTGATACGTGGCCATTGCTCGGCCTGACTCTAACTCAAAATAGAGCCACTATATAGCCTGCTTTCAATCCCAACAATGCAACTGTTGCTGGCCTGATATCTACCTGAAAACATGGCCATTGCTTAACCTATTTTCAGCCTAGAAAACAGCCATTGGTTGGCTTGACTCTCAGCCTAGAAAATAGCCATTGCTTGGCCTGTTTCTAGCCTAACATGCAACCATCAACCAGCATGGTTCTGGCTCAAAACGAAGGCATTTCCTGGCCTGGTTCTGAGCCGTCTGGTCTTTGTTTTGGTCTGGAATATAGCCATTGATTGGCTCAGTTTCGGCTCACACAAGTGCCCTCTTCAGCTCAACGAAAAACAACAAGAAGATGGCGGAAGACGGTTTACCTGACTAGCTCCTAGCTCCCTGTTTCTCTCCTCTCTTCTCCCGTATTGCTATCCCTTTCTTTCTCTCTCGCTTGGGTGCAAATCCCGAGGTCTAAAAGACCTCCATTTATAGAGCCGGGGGAAGAGCTCCCAATGATCGGATCTCTTCACGTGGTCCAGGGAACGGTCAGTATCGATTTCCTTAAAAGGAATGCCCTCCCTTACTTTCCTTGAGCAGCTGGCTGTCCAGCCATTTTTGGCAACGAGGAGGTGCGGTCCCGTGGTTGAAATGGATGGATGGGATGGCTTGATCAGGCTAATCTTAAGCCGCCCATGCAATCCCAGATGGGTCCCATCTCACGGATACCTCCCACGTGTGATGTGTTGGATGGTTGCAACCCATCTCCCCCGTCTGTTTGCGTGGGTTCGAAAGCCTATAAGGTTTGGTTGAGGCGAGGTCCCTGAATCTTTTGAACAGTTTAGATTATTTGGAAAGTGGCCAAGGTGGTCCACTTTGGGGTCCAAAACCCAACAAGGTTTGAATGGCACGTTGGCGGGAGGAAGTTTTGAAATGAGTTGCGTGTTGGGCTCGGTCAAAGCTGGTTTGACCGGGTAGACGCTACCGGTGCGCATCGTGTACGAGCATGGTTGGTGCACTTGCACCCTATGCGGGGTCCACTTTGATGTTTGTGGTGAATCTACACCATCCATTTATCTTGGGGGCCAAAAATAAGGGTCCCGACCTAGTTAGGGTGGGGTCCAGGTCCAGGTGGGCCATATCATGCTCTTTAGACCTTCTAGTGGTCAGTATAGCCGATCCAATGGCTAGATTGACTTGATTTTTAGTCCCAACAGCCAAAGGTGGTGCCCAGGTGTAGTGGTGATTTGATTTGTCACCTACTATTCCGCGAAGACTAGCTAGTAGGGTGTTTGTTCATTACCTCCATACTTATTGACTTAAGACTATTTTATTCTAAGGAAATTAGTTAATTTTTACCTTCTTAATTGCCATGGGATTCTATTTTAGCTCCTAAGGCCCTTAGATGGATGGCTTTGATGCTGGCTGGAGTTCACATCCTGCATGCACTGTGTTTGACTAACTAGTTACTCTATTATTTTCCATTAGTGTGGACTTAAGAAGGTAACACCCATGTGTCATGTGAACGGTGTGTTACATTTAGTTTCTTCCACATCTTTTGACATCCTGGATTTTTTCCCAACTTGGCAATGGACGTCCTTGGACATATAACTGCCCTAGGACCTTATTCTGTTGTAATTAGGGCGTAATTTAGTTAAGTATTAATAGCTTGGATCACTTTCTATACAAACTACAAAGGTCGTACCACCTCAGGCAGAAATCAAATAGGACCAAATACTTTAGAAATTAGGTTAATATTAGCAAGTGTTAAACTAGAGTATTTATGAAATTAGCACTAATCACTTTAAATATGATCTGCAAGACCCAAACCTTGCAATATCATTGATGCTACATTACCCTGAAATCTAGAATCCATCCCTAAACCTAGTTACTCTTGGGAGCACACCGAAACTCCATATTGGACCTGGACCGCACGTCAAAAGTCCGGTAACCGTAAAACTATACAATTATGACCGTATTACTAGACTTGACAACCCCCTCAGAAATCAAGTCTTAATTGTGTCTAGAAATGAACAACTTAAGCCCGGAGCAAAGTGCATGAGAAACGTGGATATCTTTAGAAATAAATTTCGAATTTAAGTAATCTGAGTCATGTCACTTTCGAGCCAAATATAAGGATTCAGACCGTCAGAATCTGACCCAAATACACCCTCGAATCAGGAGAAATGTCCCCTATATGTCGATGTACTTGTGGCCCTGATCGAGTGCCAGTGACCGTTGAACTGAAACTGGTCCGCCACGGCTGATCTGTAAACCCGATCGGAACAAAAACTCAGCCTGACCTAGATCCATGGTCAGGGAGCTTAAGTCCAACTGCATGTGGAAAAGGGGCCACCAGAAGTGCTCCGTTGGACCGAAACAGTCCGTATTTGGATATAACCTAAGTATACCTTGGCCCGGGGCCATTTTCATCAGTCCTGGGCCTATATAAGGACTTTAAACCCTCTCTCATTCACTCCATACGAATTTGAGAAAAAAAACCCTAGGAGAGAGAAGAGAATAAAGAGAGAGAAAGTGAGAGAGAACTTGGAGAAGATTCCTAGTATTCTACCCTGCCTCTGCCCGTGCTTAATCATCGCTACCAGATCGCTATTCCGGCGAAGTCCATTCCACTATTGGGTAAGAAATCCTAACCCTAATCCGTTCTAGGGTTTTCAGTAGTTAAAGTAACGAAGTAACTAACCTATTTCATGAAATAGGTTTCCGTTGGGCCGTAGACGGAGCGTGAGTGAACGAATTGAGTTCGTTACGTGTCTACCGGCGTAAGGTCCGGACTATAGACGTATAGGTTATGGTTTTCAAAGCTTTCAATGTCGGTTAATGATTTATAACTGACGTGGGTGCTATTTTACATGCGAAATGCGTCGTCTGTTTCGTTTTACAAGTATATATGAATTATGTGACATATAGTGTATTCTATGTATATGTTGTGATATTTGAATACGTATGGAATTTGGATTTATGCCTAACATGATTATCTATCGTGGATATATGCTTGTTATATATGCGACAACTCCTTAGCGAAAGGACTTGCCCTAAATCACGCCATGACTAATATACGTTATATATGTTAAAGTGTGTAGCCCAAGTGTTTGTGGAAATGATTAAATGAATATGGAACCTGGATTCATGCATGCCATGATTATCCGCCATGTGTATATGCGTGTGGTATACGGGGCAACTCTCTAGTGAAAGGATTTGGCCTAATACATGTGTGATCAACATACATCATGTATGAAGATTTATGTTGACTAAGTGTTTGTAGAAATGTCTGAATGAGCTAGTTGTTACTAAGGAGTACTTTGTTTGAGGGTTGAGATATGAATCTCGGCTACCTTAATTATGTGTACGATTTCCTCCATGTATGTTACACTATGATGTTTGTTACATTATGGAATGAATGTGTGTAAACTCATGTTTACGTTGCTTTTCACTACATGCTCATATGATAGTAGAAATTGAATTATTGTCCGTTATTGCTTTGACAGTCTCATATGATTACTTGTGAAAACTGAATGAGGTTGGGACTATGATATAGTCCAGGCAATCGGTAATAGGCCCTGATTTGGTGACTAAGGTTGTTTTCGCCACATTGGACGTGTTAGGTCAACCCGAGTCATGCTTTGGTCGTCGGCAGTGGTTAGGCCACACGAAGTGCTTGCGCACTTCATGTCGATCGATTTGATGTGCGCTCGTACTAGTCGAGCTCGTAAAGTAACCCGATTAGCCCTATTGTATGTTCACCATATATGGACGCTACTGTTTGAACCTAAGGTACCAAACTTACCAGTGAAACCCCGTTAACCTTAGTACCTCGATCCACTAAGACTCATGAGCCGGACATGGTGGTATGAGATACCGTAGTCAAGCTGTCGGCCTACGCTGGGGCGACAAGCCTCCCCGTAGTGTCCATTGAGTAATATAGACTCGTGAGTGGAATACAGTGGTATGGGACACTGTATTTGAGCTGTCGGCCTACACTAGTAGGTGACGAGCCCTTTGTAGTGACCTTGAGCATACTCTGAACTAGCAGTGATGCGGTGAGCCTTTTCATAGTAATCAGAGTATAACTAGGCCTGCACTGATCTGGTGACGAGCCCTTTGCAATGACCTAGAACCGTAACATCGTATGAGATTAACTAGGACTGACGACCCTAGAATGAATCCTTGTTTGGGAATGATACAAGGGAGGTACCTTAGATTCTTAATCCTGCTGTATGAAAGGAATTAATAATAACTCGGTAATCACGCCCATTCCATCGCACTGCATGTGCCCTGGGTTGAAGAGCACGGAGGGAAGAAAGCATGCCACGACCGTAAGATGGTGTCGCACGAGGGAGTGTAGGCGAGGGCATGCATCATGCTTACATTTCATCCTTGCATTAATAAGAGTATCTAGGAATGTCTGATATGTCTGCTTTATCATTACTGCTTGACTGAATTGATAACATGTTAACCTTTACTCTATGATTCCACTGAGTTGATCACTCACTCCCACGTTCTGGGATGGTGTTCTGAACATCCACCAGACTCTGTCTTAGTTGCAGATGATGATGCGACTCAAGAGGCGGAGCCCGATTACTATGATGATCAGGATGAGTTCTCATATATGCAATTCTCTAGTGGTTTCGCTTAGGCCATCCGGACCGACGAGGCTACAGGGTTTATTATTGTAGTTGAACTATTTTAGACATTTAATTTTTTTTTCTTTTTTTCCTTTTTTTTTGAACTATTACATGTATATGGTGACTCAATGATGTATTCATACTCTGGAGACCGATCGTGATCCTTTTGGCTCATACACGTTTATATACATTTTCCAGTCTTCTGCTTGCGTTATACGAATTGATCTGGAGCATGAATTATTGTTTTGGTATAATCCCACTTATCATTAATGCACTAACACAGACAACATTTAATCATCATTATCTATGTTGTATAAGTGATGCGTTGGAACTCGTGGGTTGAGTTTATGCTCAACCCCCAATTTTCAGGGTGTTACAATCTCCCAGGGAGATTCCTCATTTAGAATGTTGTACATGACCTCGTTCGATAAACATAAATGGATGGTGCTCATAGCCTTCTCCCTGAGATTGCTCCAATCATCATCTGACATTTTCTCCGATTTAGTCTCTAGCAACACCTTACTAAACCCTTGCAAGACTAGAATATCCTCTACCTTCCACTACCACAAACTGAAATTATTCTTCCCATCAAAATTTTATATATCAAATTTTGACCTTGACATCTTCGTTGAATTTTCAAACATCTTTAGACCTGACGCTCTAATACCACTTTGTTAGGATTCAAACCCCTCAACAAATCCATATCATCCCTAGGTATTATAAAGTAGGATTTAATACCACCGTCAATTTGTGTGCTTTTCAGAAGCACATACAAGGAAGATGGAACAATGAAATAAAATAGAATAACCAAACAATAAAGCAATCAACCACAAAACACAAGATATTTATGTGAACGACCCATGCAGAAAAAAAATCACGGCATAAAGCGATAGAGATCCACTATAATAAAAACCGTAGAATTTTACAGACTCGCCTTCTTCTATTATAGATGTACCTAATCTCCCATTACGATGCGCAACCCCTTGGAAAACCCTTTCCAAACCCTTATAAGTTTCGACAAGCCTCCCGCCTTATGAAAACCCTCACCTTTAGAGAGAACACTTGTAATGGAATACAGGCCCTAATCTTAGATTAGGCTTAAATAGAGTGATTTTTGCAACTCTGTGTAACGAATCTAGTCAAAGCAAACAAAACTTTCAGTTGAACCGAATCAACCTGAAACACTTTTCAGGCGAACCGAAAAGGTGCAAAACATCACAACGAGTAACTTTTCTTTCCACCAATTTTTTGTTAAACCGAAAATGGACTCAAATGAACTAAGATAAGACGACTCTAAACAGTAGATTAGCATAATTAAGGCATCCTACACAACTAGTCCAATGCCCAAGCCTTAAATCTCTACATCTTTTCTCCTTTTTATCACTAAAGAGCTTAAGATCTTAATCAGATTGGACTTCTATTAACGGGCTAGGAGTTCACTTACACAAGTATTTTAAAAAAAAAAATAGAGAGAGAGAGAGGATAGGCCTAGCTTCTCAATGAACATGTCAAGTTATACAAGCTTAATTACAAATTAGGCATTTTCAGCCCCCCAAATAAAGCCCAAAAGGCTATCTCTCCTTATCTTCTTCTACATCATCTCTCACTTAGGGCTTGAAGAAACCCTGAATTATCTTCTCGTTCTTCTTCCCCTTCTCATTATTTCCCTATTTCCTTTTTTCCTTTTCTTATATAATAAATATAAGAGTTCCTAGATGTTTCCATTTTAGCTTAAGTTCACTATGTTGCTTGTAATGTGTGTTTTTCCTTAATTAACGTAAATTTTAACTTATTTTTTAAATAACTCTTTATTTGTAATGATTTAGATGAGGTTTATTTTGTAAGATTTGCTTAGAAACATTCCTAAAACTATATAAAATAATTAGATTTTCCAAAATTCCCACATTAGAAATAATTCTGAAAATACCATTAACCTGGACCTATGATTTCTAGATCACATGGTTCTCATCATCTATTCGACTCGAGATTTTATATCATGCCTATCTATCATAAATGAACTATACATATTAAATTTCAGCCCTTAGATCATAATAAAAGTAACCCAATTTCTAAGTCAACCACTTAACCCTTGATTTTAGTATCCATCGAGTGAGTGAGGAAAGTTAATGGGTAGTCGTAGTTAAATATTTTTCTTTATAAGAGTGACTTGGATTGCCTATCACATGGACTGAATGTGTAATATAAGTACCTTACCTTGACAAGCATTTTTCTTATGCTCCAAGTTACCAAGTTTTTTGAAATAACCAAGTTTCCCAAATCTCCCCAAATTCCATAAGGTGGACATTCCAATTGACCAACTTCCTACCATCAATTGCAACCCAAATTTTGACCACACCTTAGTCTTATATCACTACGAGATTATACAAAATTTGGACCCTGATCTATGATCCTACACTGTCGAATGATAATCACCTTAAAGCTAGTTTTGCCTTTTGACACAACAGATGGAATCTCATATTTAGACATTTTCCACCATTGATAAACCATCGAATTTAGTCCGATCATTTTTCTATCATGATTACGCATTTGCTTCAATTTTGGACCTTAATCATCATACATGGACCCTTAATCAAGATCAAGTTTGTTTTGGCCCACCTACATGTCCTATGATCAAACTGAGACATACATCTTAAAGATATCTTAAATCTCATCATTTTTATGGTTTTATATAATCAATCAACAAATCCAAGAAGGCCCAAAAGTAAGAATACGTATATCAGCCCCATCAACTATTAATCAAGAACCTATAAGCCAATAGGGGCGTCTAATCGAGAAACTAATTTATACACTCGTGAGAGAAAATTCAACCAATATCTATAGTTAATTATTCCATATCTAATAAGCATCTTAGATATCAAAGATTACGGACCAATTGAGAGATCTTATTATCCAAGTTATAACATATGCAAAAGAGGTAACTGGTTTCCTAATCCAAGCTAAAGAGAGATAAACCTAATATTAAGCTTGATTTCAATGGAGTGGGCCCTAAGTTAATCATCTTCTCACCATCCATCAAGGATATAATCTTGAGTGATGATTTTTCTAATAAGATTATGAGTTTTGGTGGAAAGTGCGGACCCGATCAATGCACCATGACCGTCCATCAAGTCCCACTCAAGATCAACCATTGTGAGGGGTGGACCTCTAACAAATTACATATCTTGACTCATCGTTTTATCCCAAAACATATTATTGGAGTGTATCTCCCAACACATCAGCCAAAACATCAAAAAGTGGACCGTCCTCACCCTTCCCTTTAATGTGGACGTCGAAGCCCCTTCTACACCTACTACAAAGTGTACATGTCATTCCCTTTAACCCATTTCTTTTTAAAAACTTAAAATTCCAGCAAAAATCCTAGCCCCCCACATGCCCCACCTAGAGAGAGAGAGAGAGAGAGAACAAGAAGAAGAAGACAGAGCGAGAGAGAGAGAGGGAGAGAGAGAGAGAGAGAGAGAGAGGACGCCCACCCTAACTGTCCATCCCTTGGGAGTCCTTTTTCCCTCTTCTCCACCTTGAGCGTGCCACCCCCTTAGACGTGTGGACACCTTCCTCCCTTTTAGACTGACCAAGATTCTTAATTAGGCTAAGTTGAGGAATCCATTCATACTTTTCTTCAATAATAACTTGTTTTCCCTATAATTTATGTAATATTTCTTATGTTTATAGTGCTGATTGTTTAGAGCCAAAATCCCTATGTTAAATTATGTTTTGTAATGAATTTATGCTGTGAGTTATGTGTTGAATGATCAATTACAAGAATAATTATGTTGGGTTCGAGTTGGAACAAAGTTAGGTCTAAGAACCAAACTACATGTACAAGGGTTCATGATTCATGATGATACGATATTGGAAACCACATAAGTTGTGCACATGTAAGTTTATTATGATGGTGTAAGAATGTATAGATAAGCGAGCCAACTCGTTAAGATGAGGTAACCCGCCTAATCTACTAGGTGACCCACTAACCGAACCCAATTGAACCCTATATGTTATAGTTTGTATTAGCCTACTTTGTGACACTATTATAGGTTGTTTGATGATGATTCTTATGATGTTTATGAATGAATATGTTGCTGGAATTTTGTAGAATATGATGATTCTATATGTGAGAACACATGAACATGGGTTTGAGACTAGTTCCTTAGGGTAGATGAACCTATGTTGTGGATATAGGTATTTTATGATGGGAAATACATGATGATGGATATGGTGTACACTTATGATGGTTGTGATAAATCATATGTATTTTTAGAATTCCAATTCTCAAGGAACCACGCTTTTATAATTAATGAAAGTATGTTGATTATGGTGATCCCATGAGGATTGGATTGATGCTGATTACGGAGGATCCAAGTGGTTGGATTATCATTGGTTATGGATCCACATATAAATAAGTAGTGGATTGGTTCATGTGTAGCACCATAACTTAGGTATGATCGTCCCTCCAGTTTAGGTGTCATGTGAAAAGTAATGGCTATCTTAGGGCATGGTGGACCATGAGGGTTTGGAATATGGTGGATTGGTGGTAACTTGGAGAGTGTGTGCATCACTAAGATGGTTGGATGTTAAATTGGATTGACTTAAAAGGATTTGTATAATCTCATGCATTCGCTAGGATCCAGGAATTAGATTAATCCCTCTGGGTGTGACAACAGAGGAAGTGTCGGTGATTCCATTTTCTCTAGTTGTACACTATCTAATGAAAGTGAAAGGCTACTCACATTTTATTAGTTGGATTTTTGAGAGCATGTGAGAGTGATGGGTTCATCGTCTTACAAGTTGGGCTTGGCAAACTCTAATGACTAGTGGCTAATGAGAGTGGAGGGGTCATCGTCTCATTGAGTCAGGATACCTTCATCAAAGCATGCATATCATGCATCACATTAAACAAGATTTTATTCTTGGATATTTTGAATTGTTTATGGACATGATTAATTATGTTATTATTGAGATAATCATAGAGGGATGCTCTCACTGAGTTGATCGCGAGCAACTCATTCCACTTATTGGAAAATAACCAAATACAAGTGATGATTCAGTAAATGAGCAAGAACTTCAAGGCGGGGAAAATGAAGGTTCATGGAAGCATATGGTGGATGATAAAGCTGAGGCAACTTATAAAAGATTTATTTTCATTGTTTACTTTATTTTTCCTAAATTAGTTTTTTTATTTGAAATTATAATAAGTCCTCAATGGGAGGATAGAACATGGACTATATTTGTTGGTTTGATTGAACGTTTGGTGAATGCAACTTAGAATAGTAATTTAAATGGAACAAGAATTTATTTTTCATTAGTTATGCTATGGTTGTAATGAAAATTTGAAGATTATGAGAACGCAAGGAATATGTGAGTTTTTTATACTCTGTCATATTTAAGTTAACACCCGAGAACTCGACTTTTCATCTTATCCATGAGAGACGGATTTTTGGGGCATTACACGTTGGTATCATAGCATAAAACAGGAACTTGGGCTTAAAGTCTAACCTATCAAAAAATCAACTCACCTTAGTATTTAGGTTCCTGAACAAGTGACAAATACACGTAGGCATTTTTCCAAATTGGTTGTTTGTATTACCTGAACATAGAAACCCACGTCTAGGTTTCCCACAAGTTTTGAGATAGCAGTTGAACGTTTAAAAAATAAATAATAATTAAAAAAAAAAACAACTTCGATTCTACAACCTTGGGAAGGAAATTCCCATTTAATTTTATATTTTAGAGCTTTCATCTATTTCCCATATTTAGGTCAGCGTCCTCGCTATGTAGAATAGTCCGCACCCACCGGAAACTTTAGTTTCCTAATTTTCATTTATTTTACTACCATGTGGCAGATTTTCAGACCTAGCTGTAGAAACTCTATTATAAAGTTCCCAAATAAGATTGGAAAATTTTTTTTCAATTTTTTTATAGGTTTTTAAATTGACCCTTAGTACCTCTATAAGTTTTCAGGCCCATTGGATAAGTAGAGAAATTAGGAAAAACCATTCAGTGACTGATTTCCTGCACAAATTTGTGCTGACCTGCAGCATTTTTCAACCTTAGGTAAGGTGAAACCCTATGTTAGATTTTGAATCAGGATCTGTAAAAATTTATAAATGTTACCCATGTAATCTGTAATCTGCATTTAAAATTTCAGAGGAATCAGACATTATGTTTGGGACATAAAATTCTGGGAGTGTTTGATGGTCCTAATTTTCAAATGTTGGCACTACAAGAAAACTGGTCTTTCCCGGTGGTCAAAACCGCCGGAAGAGACCAAGAAAACCGCCGGCAAATCCTTTGCCTATGGTTAGCTAACAGCCAGTAAAGCCTCGGTCGGTAAAGGCTTTACCGCGGCCAAGACCTTAACTGACGGTTGTGCTAGATGTCACTAAATCGTCAGCTTTTGTTGCAAAAATGGTCTAAAGCTACGGATAAAATCCATAGCTAAATATCATTAGCCCACAGTACGACCGTAGGCATAGTACTGTAGCTCTTTAAAACTTTACTGCGGATTAAATCCGTAGCGATAGAGCTAATGGCCACAAATAATCTGTAGCCATTGAGGAAATCTTTCTTAAAAGCAAAAAAAGAAAAAAAAAAGAAGGAAAAGGTGACCCACATATATCCTAGGTTTTTTTTTTTTACACAGTATAAGCAGCTAACATACCTTGGTTAATGTCAATGATCTCCTTGTTGCCAATGATTGCCATTGTTTCTAGGAGACCAGTTTCTTCTGTCGATATTTGGTGAGCTGTGTAGCACTAAAAGGCATCAGCACCAGTATTTCGGAGTCCTTCAGCAGGTTCGGGCCCTCAATGATATTGAGGTTCACCACTTGTGAGCGGAGGTTCTCTGTTTTGTCTACCAGAAGCTCAATCTTCTCACCACGGTCCAGAACCTGCACAAAGAGATATTACAATGGGTTTATGTTGTTCTGTACATCACAAAATTTAAATAATTTAGGGGCTTCAAAAGATAGGGCTGCATGGAGGACACTAATCTTGGCATTTGGGTGGCCCAAGGAAAAAGATTTTCCTAACTGCACATTGAAATATTAGAGGCAACCATCTACACATTGAATGTTATACATACACTAATTGCATATTGATTATTCCCCTACAGTAACACATCTTTCAATTCAACAATCTGGAAGAAAAACCACATTAAAGCAACCACTTAATAAGCAAATACGATACATAAGCATGAGATCCATGTCATTTATCTGGAGGGCCTCACCATGAACATGTTGTGGCCTAAAATCAAGCTGATTTTGATCATCGGGTGGGCTACACTTTTGAATAGTCATGGTCTAACAACCCAAACAGGCCATCCTCTAAAAGTGGGGTTGGGCAAATTAAAATTTTGAATAGTCATGGCCTAACAAGCTAGCCCCAAACAGTTCAAAATCCAATCCCAAATCCTACATGTGGTGCTTGTGAGGATAAACAAATCAAGTGATCAATAAAGCATTAGATTGAAGCCTGAAGCAATAAGTTTGCAGAGAAACATTGACATAGATACCTTTGGTTAAGTAGAAAAAATGCATGTGCTAAAACCATGGATAGACTAGAAAAAATTGCCAAGCTTGTTTAAACCATCCGCCGTTTTCATCTATGTGGCTTAACTGATTATTTAACCATCCTCATAGTTATGTACATGGTAGAGCACACCTGATACATGGCTCAGATGTCCTGCATATTTTCTAGGTTAGCACGTATCTGCTTGCGGAAGTGCATGTGGAGCCAGCAAACATTCCTGACACATGGCTCAAATGTCCTGCACATGTAAGGTTAGCACATATCTGCTTGTAGAAGTGCAAGCGGATCTAGCAAACCTCTTTAAAATCCATGCACTCTGCATTCCTTTGGCTTCTTTAGCAAGTACTAAGAATAAACTTAAAAATTAAACTATGGGACACCCTGAAAGAATCACTCTAGTTAGATTATCCTATCCACCTGAAAAGTAGCCGTCTGTTTTTTTTCTGAATGTCCACATTAGATCCATGGATTATAAGTAATATTAACTTAATAATAATATCTTTGGATAATATTGTAGTATTAAATAGTGGATTGTAGCCTTTTAAAAAAATATTTATTTAAATAGTGGATTGTAATTTACAAAATTATGTGTCTGTGTGTAAAAGAAAATAACATGGAGAATATATAATCCAAGAAAAAGCTATAGGATAAGTGGCAAGTGGTTTCACCTACTGATTTTTTTTTTTAGTAATGCATTCATGATTGCTTATTAGACTATGTTTAAAATCTTTGATATCAGATCTGTTCGGGACCAGCTAGGAATATTGTTTGATTCATGTGATTATATGCTCCATCCACAATTGGGACCTACAATTGGGATGGTCTAGATAACTATACATCACTGTCAGATCTTGTGGGTTTGGTGGTATCTTACGACACCAATATGAAGCTAAAGGATAGTGTCATGAGGCGAAAAAAGAACAATACCATTGTTCCACCCAGCTGCAATCAGGATCGACGCACTCAGCTCTAGCAGAAGTTGGTGAAGAGAACTTTATAACCTGATGCAGACATGTGCTTAGACATTTTTGATACATTCAACTCAAAGCTATTTTTTTCAAATAGATGTTTCCTCTACTCACAGCATGTTCAGTGCACGTATCAGATACCCCAACACTAATAAGGTTTATGTAGAGCTTTTAAATTGGGATAAGATTGCATGGACTTGAATTTGCATATCTGAAAGTATAAGTTGTTAGAATATGGGCAAGAAAAACCACTAGGGCTCAACCCCATGTAAATATCTTACTAAGAGATTAGAGGTCTTAGAATCCACGTACCTTGGAGTCTTGGATGCTGATAAGTGTGTAGTTACTGGAGACAGTTACACAGTGCCAAACATGATGGCTTTTAGTTGGATTCACGACATCCATACATTTTTTTCTAATTAGCCTGCCTTATATACTCATTCATTACATTCATATATATATATATAAGAACATGAAGGTGTCAAGAGAAAGGGGAATATATATTATGGAAAAAAAATCTATACTTCTTCCATTACTAATATACTCAATTGGCCTGCCTTATATTATACAGATCCCAAATCAGAATCACAACAAAAGCTGATAGCTGTGATCATTAGAACCATCAACTATTTTATAGTACATAAAGGAATAATGTTTGTAAATGATTCGAAGATGAAGAAATGGAAACATGAAAGGAAACAGGATGCAAAGAGACTCACCAAATCCATAGCCAAATACCAACCAAAGAAAGTAACCATTTAATATACCCTTCTTATTTAATCCATCGAATCTGCAATAACAGCATAAGCCCATAATAAATACAAACGATTATTTGATTTTATGTATCTGTTTAACAAAAGCCCATTGCAAATACAAACAGCTAGACATTGACTTGAGTCTTAAGTTTTCAAGTTTTTAAACTATGGTTGTTGAGCATTTACTGTCACATTAGGAGAAGAAAAAATGTCTCCTAACAGGAGACATTGGGACAATAATGCATGAATAATTAGTATGACAAGCCCTAGGCCGAACCTAGCCCAGCAAAATTAAAATTTTGAATAGGGCCAATCCGAATAGCTCAAAATGCAGGCCTTATAAACAGAGAAATTAAAATTTATTGATCCTAATAATCAGGTGATCATATGTTGAGAGTCTCTGGTTCTCAATCAATGGATGAGACAGTCATCTAAAATCAGAAGTGCAGACCTGAACCGAAAACCAATCTCTCCATCTTCCGTGGCCGATTTTAGGATTCCTACTTGGTGTCCCGAGAGTCCTAAATATCTGCAATCATGTAGAAATTAGATGAACATATTGAGCCAATGTGGCAAAGATTAGAGATGAACAAAAAATTTGATGGACTAGAGATTACCTTGTCGAGCTGGTCGAATTTAGTTTTCCCATTGAATAATGGTTCCTTTGCAGTTGTTGAATTTTCTTTACTCCTAATATAAGTTCAAGTGCCCTGTGAAGAAAGAAGTGGAGCAGAACTGCAGTGAGTTGCTAAGAAAGCGCAATATTTTATAGAAATGACAATTAAAAAGTAAACAAACACCGATACCATTAAATTCTGTGGAATTTCATCCTTACACTGAGTAGGGTCGAATTCAGAAGACGTAACCACATCCGCAAGTAGAAGAAAACATGTAAGAAAGGCATTTTATTTCATCAAATAGACGTATCAAGAACTTGTAGCAAGCATGGGACAAACACCAAGAGCTACTCCTTGACTAGCAACAGAAAAGGCCCCCACAAAGCCTGCACACGTGGTGACAACACATGATCAGAGAGAGAGAGAGAGAGTACATCTAAGACACTAAACACAGCAATTATCAAACTTATGATCAAAGATTTGTTTAGTTTAAAAATGGGAGGGGGGACAATCAAGACACGCACTCTTCTCCAAAAAAAAAAACATAAAAATAAAATATTGAATTTGAAGCCACTACCCTCCAATTGGTAGAAGCTCAATGTGTATAGTTGCTTGTTAGGTAATCAGGGAGATTCGAGCATGAGTCGTTGACCTGAGTGCCTTCTAATAAAGTTCATCCTTCAAATAATAATAATAATAATAATAATAAGAGCAGCCTACTTCATCCAAGCAATATTACATGCTAACAATGACATAATTCAACTCCTAAAAAGTTTAACACTCAATTGGTAACAAATTATCGGAACTCAATAGATGCCACCTCTTAAAAAAAACCTCAACAAATGCCACTGCAGTAACAGTTACCAAATGCTTTGGACTCATGCTTTTACATAACTATGCAAATCATAAAAAATGCATGACTAATTATGGAAGTTCACTGAGCAGCAATACCTGCAATTGCACCAATGGTTTTCCCCACATTTGGTAAATTAAGTTCTGTGCACACACCTTCTCCACCTACAGATGGACACCAAGAAAAAGGGCCTGGACTTAAATCAATAAATGCCCATCTGATACAAAATATGTACAATAAATAGTCCTCCAAAATGTAGATCTTCTCACATTTTGATAATTAACAACCTGATTAATAAAGGAAAACAGGTAAAGTTGAAGAATGTGTAGACTATGATTTACACATGTATGTATGTAGACACACACACAAAAAGCCAGAGAGAGAGACGAACCTCTCTCCCTATCCATATGTCTGTGAGACATTCTGCATGAAGACCAGCTAATTCCCCTATTTTTAACTCATTTCCAAGAGGAGCTTATCATCATTAATCTCATGCAACATCTAGAAACAACCGAAAAATTATAAATGATTAAGTTCTAATTTAGAAAGAAGCTTTGTCAAGTCTTGCAAGGTTGGCAGTTCAACCAGACTATTAAAGCATACCATCATTAGCCATTTGCTTTGACATACGGTCATGACGTAGTTTTGCCCATGAAAATAATTGTACCATCATTAAGGTCCTTTTATTAGCCATTTTCTGCCCGCGTTGATTGAGATGAGCCAGTGTAGCAAGCGATTATGGAGAATCCCTTTAGGTGATGAGCCTATGTAGCAGAAGGTAGGGGAGCTTTATACCCTGGAACCTCCTAGCATGAGCTGGCACAGTAGCTAGATGGATTGTATAAACACATCACAATGGGTGCGGTTATATGGGCTCTCGGTAATGGGATGTAGAAAATTGGTGTCCATGGGCTTTTCAGATACTTTGATTGTGCCAATCACTACGAGTTCTTTGTAATTTTCAGGTGGCCAATAATTTTCAAAGGGTTAATATTAAGACTAAGGCTCCTTATAAATGATAAAATAGTTAAAAATAGGAATATAAATAAGAAGTTAGATTTTTTATTTTTTTTTGATAAGCTCGGCGTGGCCGGGTAACAGTGAATTTGTTGGGTTATGATGTGGCACTATTTTATTGGTCCTCCAAGCATAACTTGCTTGGATGGCTTCGAGCAAGGCAAGGGCTCTATGGGATTGATTGTGATGTACCTGTTTTATCCATGCCGTCTGTCCATTCTGCCAAATCATTTTTATGGCATGAGCCCAAAAATGAGACATATCCAACTCAAGTGGACTGCACACGGGGATGTTCTCCTTGGAGGCAATAGGTGTTGGACATGTCTGTGTTGGTCATTGCATTGGCAATTGCTAAGTCTCCTTGTTTCTGCTTTGGGTCTTTTTGGTTTAAGTGCAGGTCATGTGTTTTGGGCTGGCTATGCTGGTACCATCTCTTTATTCTTGTCCAAGACTAGTTTTTCCTTGGTTTTGATTTTGCTTTGTGCTATATGGTGGGTGACTCATAGTAGCCCTTACCATCTCGAATGATTGGCGTGTTATTTAAGCAGAAGAAAAAGTGTAGAAAGATCTCTCTACACCACTTTATTTATAATGTTGCAGGTGAAAGAAACACTCTAATAATACAATCCAGGCCCACTTAATCCAGTCAAAAAAAGATCCACAAATATATAATAAATAAATAAATAAAATTGTAGCAAATAACAATAAAGATGGAACCTGAAAGGTAAAAAATGTTTCATATCATGCAAAAGTCCTTAAGCACATGCCAGGATTCCATTAATTGGCATTCTTAGGAGCACAAACATTCCAAAAACTAAAAATAATATGTCATCCAAGTAACCCAGAAACTCATTAGATCGTGACCTCTTCATCCAAATAAAATCCACTCATTTAAAGAGTGAGTGGTTCAGAAAAATGGGAAGAGGTATTGCATAAATAAGATGTTCTTCATGTTTAGTACTTAAAAAAGGTGGAAATAATACTGATAATAGAACTCGCAACAAACTATGACAGTTTACCTTCTAATAACTGAGACACCGCATAGCCTTTTACAAAAATCCACCCCAGTATATACTGATCCTGCATTCGGTAAGAAAAATAAATAATAATAATAATGTTACAAAAGTGTTCTCCCTGTAAATCAAATAGTGCATATATCTACTACCATTTAACTTTCAGTAAGACATACAGGGAGATTTTGTAGGCATGGGGTACTAATAACCAAACCTAATGCCTCATTTGTACGAAACAGGTACAGAGCACAAAACATCCATGTTTTCATCACAATAAGGATTTATAGATTGTAACTGTTTGTGAAACAAAACCACCACCAGAATCGAAAAACTTACATCCAGACTTTAAATTAGTAAAGGCTTTAGATTCACAAAATAGGACTTGGAAACTCTGTCAACAGAAGAAGGGTTAGCATGAAAGAGGGAAATGAGGAGCTTTACTAAATATAACGCCCACATGCACCTATTACGGGCAGGCATACACATGTGGGATATTGAGTTGTGCTCTAGCCAGGTGGGTGATGTGGGTCCCACCACAAAAACCTAACCCACTACATGGAGGGCCCAAATGCAGAAAGCAGACTCTTGAGAAATGAGAATCAGCCAGATTGGAAGATCCTGAACCTCTTACAAATGGCCTTTGAATGGATTGTGAAGCAGAGCGTACAGCAACAGTCCACATCCAATAGAAAACATTACAACGGTTAAAAGGTCAGGATCTTCCAATCCAAGAGCTTTCTAGGCATCCCCATCCAAGAGTGCGGCCCATCAGATAAATGGCATGGATCACCGAGTTGGATCCACTGCTACCGAAAACCATTCAGTTGCAAACGCAGGTTTATTGAAAAATCATATCAAGGGGAGAGAATTGTATGAATCTAGAAAGCGAAACCAAAATCCAAAGTAACATTGTCAAATCTCGTCGGGAAGTCGGGATATGGGAAGAAATTTGGAGAAATAGGAGTAGAAATCTAGGGTTTTGAAATGAGTAAGTGAGTTGGAAAAGGGCGGTACCTTAAATTGGAGAAGGAAGAGCGTGGAATGAGATCCGGATCTGTTTTTTTACTCTCTCAGCTCACGAGATGAGAAAGTCCTGAAAAGTACATAAGAAATCCACATATGAAAAATGGAAAAAGAAAAAGCATCTTCTCACTTGAATTTTCTAAAATCCAAACCCTAGTTCTAGATCTAGTAAATCCCCTCCATAACCAGTCAAAAAACCTTGTAAAGTGCAGAAAATAGATCCAAAACCCTAGGAAACAAGAGAGTAGTAGATCTAGATACTTAATGGGTTATCAAGTTGCTATAGCTAGAGAGATCCTAAAGCAGTCGTGAAAGAGAGAGAGAGAGAGAGAGAGTAGAATCGGGAGCGGAGACCGGGATAGAGAAAGAGAGGGAAAGAAGAGAATCGGGAGAGAGGGAAAGAGAGGAACAGGGGCGAAAACAGAGAGAGAGAGAGAGAGAGAGAGAGAGAGAGAGAGAGCAAATGAATGGGCCGGTTAGGGTTATTGATATGTTCAGCGCCCTTTGCCAGCAGTGCACGTTGGGCGCCCGAAAAAAAGGGTCGGCAATGCCGCACTTTGTTGTAGTGCGCTTCTTCTCGGTATCTCAGCTTGGTAATCCCTTAAGTATATTGTTCTTGAATAACCTTAGTATCCATTCATGTGTCTCTATGAATTTAAGGTTCCATTTTGTTATCTTATATAGATTCTCGTAGCTGTAGGATGCTACTTACCACCCTCTACCTAGATCATCTATATATTTATTGATGAAAAAGTAAGCAAGACTTCATATTTTTTTTATAATTTATTAATAATTGGTTGCTATTTCTTGTTTTAGGTGATTGTTTGTTAATATCTGCCTTGTATGTATTTTGGGATAGTACATAATGTCCCCACAATATTAGAATAATCAGCCACATGGAATTACAGAACCATACCTTGGGCGATGTGTAAGCGATTGGATCCAAGTAAAAATCATGAGGGTTGACACCCATACTTCTGGATTGATACTAATGAATCAATGCTCAAATTTGAGTAGAAGATCTAAGTACATGACTTGATCTACTTAAACCGTTCTTCCGTGATGTCGATACCATATAAATTGTATTTGTCTTAATCTACGGATATTAGTGCATTCTCCTAAAATTTGGGTAGGTGTATTTTTCTCTAAGTTAGATGTCAAGAGTATGATAGACATATACACAACCTTAGAGCACAGATGTAAGACCTCGTGCATTTTATACCATTTCTATGCCTATGTGCATGATGATCGACGCCCTTAGCCAGACCTAAATTGGTCGTTCATAGTGCACACCCAACTGACCAAAACCTCAAGACCTCGAAACCTATTTCATATCAACCGCTCCATTACCACGATCATGGAGGTACAACCCGTGCATTTATACGACGCTCCATTAGTGAGATACGCTGCGAAGAATCGTTGGTGTATCATGTACGCATGTCACCATATACTCCATTTCACACATGTACAAAACACATGCCATGCACACATGTACATGCCACACATGCATGAGAGAACCTCTACCCATGTGTTTGATGTCACTCTCTCATGCCATCCCTCTCTCATGTGCTCCCCAAAGTCAACTTCTCTCTATACCATACCCTATGTATGACATCATCACACCATGTCATCCCATGCCCCTTTAATCCACCATTAATTCTTAATCATGCACAATTTCCCATAATCCTAGCCTAAGCTAACATTAATCACATTAGCCTAACTTAACTAAATTTTTATCCATTTCTCTACAAATAGTCCTTCATCCCTTAGCATTTCACCATTTTTCTACACAAGGGGAGAGAGAGAGAGAGAGAGAGAGAGAGAGAGAGAGAGAGGAGTGATCTTGGTGGGCCATCAATCCCATCCCTTCCATCCATCTAGTCCATCAAGGTGAGTACACCCCCTCCACTCTTATGGTTTGTTTTCTTTCTTAATTATTCAGATGATTAATTGTGGTGATGATGTGAGAATAATGATAATGATGATGTAGGACTCGTTGATGGTAGGGCCCATTACACACATATAGATGATGAGATGAAACAAATATTAGCTTGATCTAAAGCTTGTGTGGGACCCACTAGCTGTGGGCCCACCGTGATGTTTATTAACCATTACAAATGGGTATACAGTCACAATGATTTGGATGAAGAGAAAACATAAATACCAGCTTATTCAGTACTAAGGTCCACTATGATGTCCAGGCACAATCCAAGCCGTTTATCCATTTTCCCTGATCATTTTAGGTGGGACACACTGAAAACCAAGCCAATCAAAGGCTCAGTTGAGCCACACTTTTAAAAACAGTAGGGACAGTGGCACCACCGTTGGAACCATGGGAACCCACCTTGCTGTTTGTCAAAAAACAAAAAATAAATAAATAAATAAATAAAATATATATGTGGATGCTGCTGCCAGCATCCAGAGGACGCTGCAGCAAGCAGCGTCCCAGCTGCTTTATAACAGGGGTTGGGGTTGTGGGTCCACAACAGGATCCACCCATGATGTACATATTTAATCCACACCGTCCATCCAATTTTCTAGCTCATTTTAGGCATTAAGCCGAAAAATGAAGCCAATCAAATCTCTGGTAGGCCACACCATCAAAAAGATTATTTTAACAGTAATAATCTGTTAGGGCCCACTGTGATGTTTCTATACATCAAACAATGCTGAATATTGGGCTTGTTAGATCTGTCTCTGGCCATAGAATCCGATAGATGGAGTGAATCGTCTTGATGTGGGCTCCACCTAGGAAAAAATAATAATAAGGCTGGACGCTGATTGCTGCCAACGTCCAGAGGACGCTGCAGCAAGTAGTGTCCTGCTGCTGGAGGATTGGCAGGGACGATGGGTCTCACCACAGGCCCCACAATGATGCATGTCGACCATCTACACCATGCATTTGATGGATCCCCTTTAAAAATGGGTCACTCCCAAAAATCAGTCGTACACGGAACTCAGGCGGCCCACACCATCAAAAATCATGTGAAGACATGCTAAAACATATAAAAGTACTTGCTGGGGCCCACCTAAAATTTGCATGCATTTGAAACTTGGACTAAACCCTCAACCAAGTGGGACACACATAACGGATGGGCTAGATTTGTGAACCACGTCCCGGTGGCCCAATAAATGATTATGAATGTTTTAATGGAGGATAACCCTCTCAACCTTTGTGTGTGGTGTGGCCCACAAGAGTCACAAATTGACTTAATTTTAAGCCCCAAGCCCCACCATAATATATGTGCTAAATCCACACCGTTCATCTATCTTACCAGCCCCATCCATTTCACGGTATCAAAAATCAGGCCCATTAGAAGCTCATGCAAGCCATGCCACTTGGACAATGGAAATTGTACTCAAATGCTCAGATTTTTCTAGGGCCCACCTTGGTGATGAAAAGTATATCTGGGCCATTCATCCACTCCTTCAAACCATTTTAAGACATGACTAAAAGAATGAGGCAAATCCACACCTTAGGTGGACCACACTATAAGAAACAGTGGGAATAAAAATCTCTACCATTAAATCCCTTGAGTTTTACTGTGATGTGTAACTGCCACCAAAGTTGAGTCGGTCATTGGACAATGGAGCCAACTTGTTACATGTATTTTATATCTAGGTCTTCCATCATTTAGACCATCCATGTGTTGAGGACCCCACCCGACCTATGTACCTTATAGCCATGTCATTCATCTAGTTGGTGGTATCAATTATGATGTTGTTTGTTATACAAATTGTTCATCAGGTGGACCCCACCATGTCAAAGGGACCCACAATTATACAAAATATAATAATAATAATAATAATAATAATAATAATAATAATAAGGAAAGGGAATTACATGCTTACTAATGAAAACTTCCGTGGACATAATGGGATGCATGTGGAGCCCACCTAGGTGCATGTGTTGATACCCACATCGCCTATATTTTCCAGTCACTTGGGAAGTGGGCCCACCTCCTGCCTGTGGACACAAGATGAAGTAGAACTTAATTTTAGGTGGGCCACACTGCAAGTAGAACCAGTGGTAACAACCATTGGAAATTCTTAGGCTCTAGTGTGCCCCCTATATGCTGGGACACTTCCTTGACAATGGACTCCACCTTGTAGTATAATGTAGATCCATGTCATTCATCGGTTTATCCTTATTATTTTAGGGTATGGTCCCGTAGACTAGTCAGATCTAAATTTCATACCACGGGAGCAATATTGATCACTTATCCACTGTTAAATATTTCCTAGAGCTGCAGTGATGTTTGTGAGAAATCTATCCATCCTTTTTAATCGATCATGGGCCACCTAATATACATGTTTTACCAGCCATTCATCTATTTTGTTAGATCATTTTAGAGTGTGGAGCTACCTATATATTTACTGCAATCTAAGTCATTTTCATGGTACCCATTGTAATGGTTATTCCTTATTTAGACCGTCAGTTAGTAGAAATCATGTGGATCACTACACCATAGGAATTTGGGATTTTGGGTGGCCCAACTAATCATGTGAATTTATGGAAGTTATGCGAGCCACCACACCATATGAATGCATGATTTTTATAGCCCACCTAACTATATAAAATTGGAGCAATTGTATGACTACTTGTCTAAGTGGATTTATGATTGTTGTGGCCCTTAGCCATATGATCACTGACGGGATGGACGGAAGCTAGATTTGGCAAAATGGTGTTGAATATGTAGCTCATAAATATTATGATCATGCGTGACTGGATAGCCATAAATCATGTGGGTATGTGGGGAATGTGTGGCCCAACCATATGATCATGTGGTGCTTAGGTGACTGCTAAACTATGTGAAATTGTGGTACTGGCCGCTTGACTATGTTAAAGTTTAGTAAAGTGGTTGCCCTATTATGTGGGCTATAAGGTAGTGAAAGTACATAACCATCTAACCTTAAATCCTTTATTATGGCAAGTAGAGTGACATTTGTGTGGCCACTCAACCATATAGACTTCTGATAATGGAGTGACCATAAGACCATGTGAGTATATGAGAATTGTGTGATTACTCAGACTCGTGGACTATGCTGATGGCGTAACCTCTTGGGTATGTGAATTTAGGATGTGTGTCAAATTGATTATGAACCCTAACTTGATGTAAGTATTGCATATTTCACCATTTATCCATTAGGCTAGCTAATTCTAGAACATGATTCCAAAATGACCTAGATCCAATTCCTAAATAAGTCAGACAATATGAAATAGTGTTAATTGAACGTATAACTTTCGAACACTTGTGAACTCACTCAATGTACGTATTTTATCCGCACTGTTCAATTATTTTGCTAACCCAAATAGTTCGATCATGGAGCCCACTGACATATGCCTTGTGCATCTGAACTATTCTTCCTTGTACTACCTTAATATATGTGAGTTACCTATACTATCTACTTGTTGGGACCCACCGTAATGTTTGTGTATGGACCCATCTACTTGCAGGACCACTTGGAAGTAGGACCCACTACGTTGTATGAGACAAACCCATGTCATCCAACCATGACTAACTCTTATGTGCATATTATATACCCAAGTCGTTCAACTTAGGGCTCACTGTATCTTATGAGGTTTACCTGTGCCTTCCAAACCATTGTAGAACTGCTATAATAATTATTTTCAAATCTAACCTACTAACGGCCCACTTGAAAGTGAAGCCCTCTACATTATATGAGTTTCACCAGCACCATCCATCCTGTGGCTCATTTACTATATGTTATATCTATGTCTTTCATCTCATAACCACTTGGTGCATGTACTTTGCATCACCACCACTCATTAACCATAAGGCCTAGTTAGGGTATAACCATGTGGTCCCCATAGAAGAAAATCATGTCGGACCAAAGCCACTAATGGAATATCTATCTTACGAAGGATATGGTGTAATTTTGAATACAATTAATGCTCGTGATTATGATACTTATGAATGATATTAGTGATGTTAGTGATTATGGTTAATAGAAGTATGTGATTTAGTATCCTGATTAATGATGTTCCACTTCCTAGCATACTAAATTCATCTACTTAACTATATTGATATTGATCATACTCATGCACCATAGAATGATGGTATGTGCAAGTGTACTTCAATACATTTTTCATGTGTAAGATATGTCCTCTTCAGTCTAGTCACAGGACCATGGATTGATATAGTTGATAGTGGCACATGATGATTATGTGTCATTTTTGGCTTAAAGGTTAAGCAGGCCCTAAACTCATGGCATTATATGCATACTACATGCCCTTGAACGTATGCCATATCATAATTGCTTGAATTCATGCATAATCATGACATACATGATGATCGAAATACCACAGTCATGCCGTATAACATGAGTTGGATCTTGACGACAAAATGTGCATCTATGATAATGACTTAAGTTATCCCTGAAAATGAGCAGGACACTGAAAGTGTGGAAATAGTAGGGGATGATGTGCCCCTTGGGTTGAAAGTCACTAAACCTCGATGTTAGTTAGGGATACCTCACCGTCGGGCTGAGTGGATACATGGGTCATGGATTTGACTCCCACTGACGAGGTCAGGTTGAGAAGAGGTGGGTCCAACCTGCCTAAGGGCTGAGGTGCAAACAGGGACCGATCTGACCCGCCAGCGAGGAGAAGCTCAAACGAGGTCCGCTACTCGTATACCAAATGGAGGTTGTAACCCCATTGGTGGGTAAAGAGGTCAATTGTTGGTGTCTGGTGCATGGGTGTCGACCACGATTTTTTTCTGAGATATACAGTTATGATATGGCATGACAATATGATGATGAGGATGTGATTACAGATGCATGTAATACGGTTATGGCTGTGGTATAAGAGAAATGAAAACATGAGTTGGTGATGCTAGTAGCATTGAATCGGAGTATTACTATGATGCATATGCATTGCATTGGCATTGGCATCATACCTTACGTACTACTCGCCTTTCACCATATATGATTTCTTCATGGCATATTTATCTTTCTTGCATGTAGGACACACTGCACACGTGTGTACTCACTAGGCTTTTTGCCTAAACTTCCTATTTTCCATTTTTTTCAGGGCAGGAGTAGCTTGGAAGACTTAGCTTTCTCGATGCATTGTATCTATTTTTCGATTTGGCAATGTTGACATTATGTACCTTTTGGAAAGCATTGTACTTGTAACCATCAGGATTTATAATGGAGACTGTTGCTTAGTATTTTGATCATGGATCATGCTCAAGTATTATTATATACATATAAAAAAATCAGTCAAAAAGCTTCCTTGTGGTGCACCGAACTCAGAACTTGGTGTATAAAAGTCGAGTGCCAGATTCGGGGCATCACGAAAGCTGTCCGTCTCCAAATTTGGGGCGTGACAATAGAGATTGAGTCACTTAGAATCTAATGAGAGTTAAGTTATGGTATCATCAACATCATCTATCCTTCAATTCATTGTACCTTCATGTATTGGAGGATCATCGAAGACATCGAATCCATTTATTTATCTACTCGTGTATCCATCTGTAACGCCCTGAAAATCGAGGGTCGAGCAGATGCCCAACTCCCGATTTCCAACACATCACTTATGCAACATAGATAATGATGATTAAATATTATCCGTATTAGTGCATTAAACATGAATGGGATTATACCAAAACAACATATCATACTCCAGAGACAATTGGATTACGCAAGTGTACGACTGTGATAAGTATATAAAGCATATAAGTGGTTGTAGGTCACCAGAGTATGAACAGGATACCAGGTTAAATAATTACATGTTTAGTTCCAAAATATACAAAATGATGAAGTGTAATGTCATCTGATCCATATCCTTGTAACCCCGGTGACCAACTCCAGGTCTACATAGACCTGCTAGAGAGTTGTAGGTAGGAGAACTCCTCCTTGTTGTTGTAGAAGTCAGACTCCGTCTCGTAAGCTTCGACATCACCTAAAACTACAACAGAGTTTGGTTGGTATTTTAAAACACCATCCCAGAGTGGGAGTGAGTGATCAACTCAGTGGAGCTATAAGGCAAAGGTTAACATATTGTCAATTCAATCAAGTAGTAATGATAAAGCAATACAACAAGCATTCCTAAATACTTTGATTAATGCAAGGATGGTATGTATTAATGATGTATGCCCTCGCCTGCACTCCCTCTGCGACATCATCTCACGGTCGCGCATGCAACACTCCCGCTATGCTCAACTCCAATGCCATAGGCACATGCAATGCGGTGCATGTACGTGATTAGCCAAGTTCTTAATTAGACCTATTCATACAGCCAGTTTGGGAAGCTAAGGTACCTCCCTTTATATCATTAACCCAAACAATGATCCATCTAGGGTCGTCAATCCTAGTTAGTCGCATACGATGGCAGTTCCAGGTCACTACAGAGAGGCTCGTCACCTCAACGCATGCCTAATTTACACTCAAAGTCACTACAGAGAGGCTCGTCACCTTAGCGTAGTCCTAATGTATGCTCGAGGTCACTACGAGAGGCTCATCACCTGATCGTAGGCCGACAGCTCAAATATAGTGTCTCATACCACTATATTCGACTCACGAGTTTGGTTTTATCACTAGACACTACGGGGAGGCTCATTACCCCAGCGTAAGCCGACAGGTCAACCACAGTATCCCATATCACCATGTCCAGCTCATGAGTCTTAGCAGATCGTGGTACCAAGGTTAAACAGGCTTTGCACTAGTAAATGGTACCTTAGATTCAAACAGTTGCATCCATACATGGTGAACATACATTAGGCCAATCGAGTTACTTGACAAGCTCGATTGGTATAAGTGTACGTTGAATTAATCGACATGGAACGCATGAGCACTCCGCGTGGCCTAACCACTGTCGATAAACAACGTACAACTCGGACTACGTATCAGTCTCAATCACATTCAAACACAATAGGCATTCATATGTGATAGCCAAAAATAGCATGTAACAACCAATCCAATTATAAATCTCACTTGAGCATTTTAACAAACACATAATGCACCTATTATCATACATAGGCATTTCATTCATAAAGTACCTAAAAGCAAGACAAGTTACATGAAGGAAACAGTAACTTGTAACGACCTTAGAAATTTTGTGATAATCTTTCCTTAAGTAGTTGCCTTTGGGGTAATTAGCGCTATACTCGATTGCTTGTGAAATTTGCATCAATCACTTTAAATTGTATCTGCATGGCTCAAAACTTGTAGATTAGTTAGCGCTATGTTGCTCTGAAATCTGGGATCCATCGCTAAATCCAGTTGTTCTGGGGAATTTTTGGAAGATGGTTTGCTAGAATTGGGTTTTATTCGGCCCAATGTGTCTCCTTGGGGAGCACCTGTTCTGTTTGTGAAGAAGAAGGATGGTTCCTTGCGATTGTGTATTGATTATCGCAGGTTGAATTTGGTAACTGTGAAGAATAAGTACCCTTTGCCCAGGATTGATGATCTGTTTGATCAGTTGAAGGGGGCACGGTACTTCTCGAAGGTTAATCTGTAGTCAGGGTATCATCAGTTGCGCGTCAAGGATGGAGACATGCAGAAGACCGCTTTTAGGACCAGCTTCGGTCATTATGAGTTCCTTGTGATGTCGTTCGGTCTGACGAACGCACCGGCCGTGTTCATGGATCTGATGAACAGGGTGTTTCGGCCTTTCCTGTTTCGATTCGTCATTGTCTTCATCGATGACATTTTGATTTATTCGATGAGCCGGGCAGAGCACGAGGAGCACTTAAGAACGGTTTTGGGTACTCTTAGGGAGCATCAGCTTTTCACACAGTTCAAGAAGTGTGATTTCTGGAAAGAGGAAGTCAAGTTCCTGGGACATGTGGTGTCCAAGGACGAGATAGCCGTCGACCTTGCCAAGGTAGCTGCAGTGCAGGACTGGAAGCAGCCTGGTTCAGTTACTGAGGTGAGGAGCTTTCTTGGCCTTGCAGGCTACTATCGACGCTTTATTCAGGACTTCTCGAAGATTGCCAGACCGTTGTCGCAGCTGACACGGAAGGATTTGAAGTTTGCTTGGAGTGAGCAGGCGGAGTTAGCTTTTCAGGAGCTGAAGGACAAGTTGACGTCCGCCCCTGTGCTAGTATTGCCAGAGCAAGGGGTTAAGTATATTATATATACTGACGCCTCTCGCGTTGGTCTGGGTTGTGTCCTTATGCAGAAGGACAGGGTGATTGCTTATGCTTCGCGTCAGTTAAGGAAACACGAAGAGAATTACCCTACGCACGACCTGGAATTGGCAGCTGTCATCTTCGCATTAAAGCTTTGGAGACATTACCTCTATGGCGTAGAAGAGGCTACTTGGGAATCTGAAGCTGAGGTCAGGAAGACCTACCCTCTGATCCTCGAGGATTATATGAAGGTATGAATTTCGAGGACAAAATTTTCTTTAAGGGGGGTAGATTGTAACGACCTTGGAATTTTTGTGCTTATCTTTCCTAAAGTAGTTGTTTTGGGGTAATTAGTGCTTTACTCGATTGCTTGTGAAATTCGCATCAATCACTTTAAATTGTATCTGCATGGCTCTAATCGTGTAGATTAGTGAGCGCTACGTTACTCTGAAATCTGGGATCCATCGCTAAATCCAGTTGTTCTGGGAAATTTTTGGAAGATCTGGATCGGATCTGGACCGCGTGTCGAAAGTCCGATGGCGATGATCTTAGGCTGTTGCGGTCACCGAGTTGGACTTGATCTTCACCTCGAAAATCAAGTCGATCTGATGTTCTGGGTCGATTTGGTTGAGCTCGGAGTGAAGAGTGTGAGAACGGTTGGAATTTATTAAGCTTTATTAAAATCTGAGTCGTGTCGCTTGCGCGACGATTTTAAGTATTCTGACCGTTGGATTCTGACCCAATTTCACCCTCTGATCAGGATAGTTGGCCCAGGCATATCCTAGTGCTTGTGGACCTGATCGAGTTTCCGTGACCGTTGAATTGAGTGTGGTCCGCCACGGCTGATCTGAAGAGCCGGTCGGTACGAAAACTCAGCCCGACCTAGATCCATGGTCAATGAGCTTAAGTCCGACCTTTCGTGGTTATAGGCCCACCAGAAGTGCTTCGTTGGATCGAGAAAGGCGTGCTTTGGTTATAACCTAAGTATACCTTGACCCTGGGGTTATTTCCATCATTTTAAGGCCTATATATAGTCCTTAAACCCTAGCTCTCATTTCCATACGAATTTTCTCTAACCCTAGCTTGGAAAGAGAGTGGAAAAGAGAGAGTTAGTGAGAGAGATTTGTTGGTGATTCATCTTGATTCTTCCTTGTTCTTCTTCACCTTTGAACCTTCACTTTGAATCGTTCTTCTGACGGTTCTGAGTTCCTTTGGGGTAAGTTAACCTAACCCTAACCTGTGTTAGAGCTTAGATTAGACTTGGTGTTGTTGTATCTCATTTCTATCCTTATTTTAGGGTATTCTAGCGCTGTTGACGAAGACAACTCGTCTAAATCAGCTCGGCGGTTCTTTCTTCGCTTAAGGTGCGGACTTTAAGTGTATGGGTTATGGTTTTCAAGGCTTTCAATCCCAGTTAGTGATTTATTCTTGTTATGGATGACATTTCACATGCCAAATGTTGTGTTTACATTGCTTTCCTGATATGCATGTGCTATAGTGAGATTTGTGTATTCTATGTGTATTTATAAAGTACCGTATACGTATATATTATGCACTTATGTTTGCCATGATTATTTGTCATGTATGTATGCTAGATGCATGTATGACGACTCCTTGGTAAAAGGAATTGTCTAAGTGCATGTATTCCAACATACGCCATGTATGTTGTTCCATGTATGCTAAGTGTTTGTAGAAATGCATGAATGATCTAAGTGTAACTTATTACACTCATTGCGGGCGTTGAGAAGTGATTCTCAATACTCCTTTGGATGCGCATGTTTTCCTTTATGCAGTTACCTTTCAAGTTATTAAAATTCAAGCATCTCCTATGCTTACATTTATGTTAAGTTGATATTCTTCAGATGTGTATGTACCATGATTTGAGTTGTTGATCCATTACTGTTTTACATTCCATATGAATATCTGTCGTAGTGTAGGATGTTTGGGACTATGCCTTAGTCCAGGAGATCGGTAATTGACCCTATATTCGTGGTTGAGATTGCTTTCGCCACGTAGGACGTATTAGACAAACCCGAGCCGTATTAGAGTTGGCGGCAGTGGTTTGGCCACGCGGAGTGTTTGCGCACTCTATGTCGTTCAATTCAACGTGCGCTCGTGCTAGTCGAGTTCGTCAAGTAACCCAATTGTCCGATGTATGTTAACCATGTATGGACGCTACTGCTTGAATCTAGGGTATCGAACTTACCAGTGAAATCCTAATAACCATGGTACCTGATCCGCTAAGACTCATGAGCCGGACATGGTGGTATGGGACACCGTGGTCGAGCTGTCGGCCTACGCTGGGGTGACGAGCCTCCCCGTAGTGACCAGTGAGCAACTAAACTCGTGAGCCGATTATGGTGGTATGGGACACTATATTCGTGCTATCGGCCTACATTGATTGGTGACGAGCCCTTTGTAGTGACCTCGAGCATACCTGAATACCGCAAGGAGGTGACGAGCCGATCTGTGGTAGTAAGGGCATGAAAGGCGTACATTGATTGGTGACGAGCCCTTTGCTACGACCTCAAATATAAAATCGTATGAGATGTCTAGGATTGACGACCCTAGTATGGATCATTGTTTGGATAGTGACATGAGGAAGGTATCTTAGCTTCCCAATCCTGTTGTGTGAAATGGACTAATAACAACTTGGTAATCATATCCATGCACCGCATTTGCATGTGCTTTGTAGATGTGGCGCACTTTGAGGCGATGTCATGCGTAACGTAAGATGAAGACCCTGAGGGTGTACGCGTGAGGGCACACATCATATTGCATTCATACTTGCATTAACAAGAGTACTTAGGATTTAATAACTTATCCTGCTTTATCATTACTGTTTGATTGAACTGATAACATGTTAACCAGTGCCTTATTGTTCCACTGAGTTGATCACTCACTCCCACGTTTCTGGGGCGGTGTTACACACCCACCAGACTCTGTCTTAGGCCCTGATGTTGCAGATGTGGATGCGACGTCTGAGGCAGAGCGGGAGCTGGATGACGACGAGGCTGCCTTCTCCTATATGCAGTTTTCAGACGGGTTCTAGCGAGCCTCGGTCTGATGCGCGGGATTCCTGGGATATTTTTGGGGACTGAAATGATGTAATTTGATACTTATAATTTTGTTGAATAACACTTTTACACGATCTGGTTGTATATGTAATTTAGGGATTTACACTTGTACACTTTTTACTATAAGTCTTCCGCTTGCTTTATTCACTTGTCCCTGAATCATATCTGTGTTTTGGCTTAATCTATTCCATGTTTTATGCACTAATACAGTCAACATACATTCATCATTAAATATGTTGCATAAGTGATGTTTTGGAACTCGGGAGCTGAGTTATGCTCGACCCCCGAATTTCAGGGCGTTACAATTAGTCTTGGTGTCGTTGTATCTCATTTCTATCCTTGCTTTAGGGTATTCTATCGCCGTTGACGAAGACAACTCGTCTAAATCAGTTTGGTGTTTCTTTTCTGGCTTAAGGTGCGGACTTTAAGTGTATAGGTTATGGTTTTCAAGGCTTTCAATGCCAGTTAATGATTTATTCTTGTTATGGATGAGATTTCACATGCCAAATGTTGTGTTTATGTTGTGTTCCTGTTATGCATGCGTTCTATTGAGATTTGTGTATTCTATGTGTATGTATAAAGTACCGTATACGTATAAGATATGCACTTGTGTTTGCCATGATTATTTGTCATGTATGTATGCTAGATGTATGTATGACAACTCCTTGGTAAAAGGAATTGTCCAAATGCTTGTATTTCAACATACGTCATGTATGTTGCATCATGTACTCTAAATGTTTGTAGAAATGTCTAAATGAGCTAAAGTGTGATATTTCAACCTAGTATGGGCGTTGAGAAGCGATTCTCAACTCTCCCACTAGTGTGTATGATTCCTTTATGCAAGTTACATTCCTTGTTATTTAATTTCAAGCATTACTTATGCTTACATTTATGCTAAGTTGATATTCTTCAGATGCTTGAGTACCACTTGAATTAAGTTGTTGTTCCATTATTATTCTACATTCCATATGAATATCTGTTGTAGTGTAATATGTGTGGGACTATGCATTAGTCCAGGAAATCGGTAATCGGCCTTAAGATCGTGGTTGAGGTTGCTTTCGCCACGTAGGACGTATTAGACGAACCCGAGCCGTATTAGAGTTGGCGGCAGTGGTTTGGCCACGTGGAGTGTTTGCGCACTCTATGTCGTTCGACTCAACGTGCGCTCGTGCTAGTCAAGTTCGTCAAGTAACCCGATTGTCCGATGTATGTTCACCATGTATTGGATGCTACTGCTTAAATCTAAGGTACCGAACTTACCAGTGAAACCTATTAACCATGGTACCTTGATCCGCTAAGACTCATGAGTCGGACATGGTGGTATGGGACACCGTGGTCAAGCTGTCGGCCTACGTTGGGGTGACGAGCCTCCCCGTAGTGACCAGTGAGCAACTAAACTCGTGAGCTGATTATGGTGGTATGGGACACTATATTAGTGCTGTCGGCCTACATTGATTGGTGACGAGCCCTTTGTAGTGACCTCGAGCATACCTGAATACCGCAATGAGGTGACGAGCCGAACTGTGGTAATAAAGGTATGAAAGGCGTGCATTGATTGGTGACGAGCCCTTTGCTACGACCTGAAACCATATGATCGTATGAGATGTCTAGGACTGACGACCCTAGAATGGATCACTGTTTAGATGGTGATATGAGGAAGGTATCTTAGCTTCCCAATCCTGCTGTATGAAAAGGACTAATAACAACTTGGTAATCATATCCATGCACCGCATTTGCATGTGCTTTGTAGATGTGGCGCACTTTGAGGTGGTGTCATGTGTAACGTAAGATTAAGACGCTGAGGGTGTACACGTGAGGGCACGCATCATTTTGCATACATCCTTGCATTAACAAGAGTACTTAGGTTATGTTTAATTGTTCTGCTTTATCATTACTGCTTAATTGAACTGATAACATGTTAACCAGTGCCTTATTGTTCCACTGAGTTGATCACTCACTCCCACGTTCTGGGGCAGTGTTAAACACCCACCAGACTCTGTCTTAGGTTCTGATGTTGCAGATGTTGATGTGACTTCTGAGGCAGAGCGGGAAATGGATGATGATGAGGCTGCTTTCTCTTATATGCAGTTTTCAAACAGGTTCTAGCGAGCCTAGTTCTGATGCGCGGGACTCTGGAATTATTTTTAGGAATCAAATGATGTAACTTGATACTTGTAATTTTGTTAAGTAACACTTTCATACGACCTGGTTGGTGAATGTACTTCAGGGATTTACACTTGTACACATATATTTCTATAAGTCTTCCGCTTGCTTTCTTCACTTATCCCTGAATTATATCTGTGTTTTCGCTTAATCTATTCCATGTTTTATGCACTAATACAGTCAACATACATCCATCATTAAATATGTTGCATAAGTGATATTTTGGAACTCGAGATCTGAGTTATGCTTGACCCCCGAATTTCAGGGCGTTACGAGTTGGTATCAGAGCATGATCTGGATTAAACCAGACCTGAGTTATGGTCACACACCACACATTATCACCACTTTAGTGTATTTGGGTGCGGGTCTATCATAGATTTTGTGTTTGTGCTCCGTAGCTTCTATCGGCGAAAGTTTCCTGAAAACGTTCGCCGAGATCAAGTCTGTGCTCTCTCCTGATCACACACAGCGACCCAAAACTTTTTCTAGATCATCTATTAATGAGTATAGATGGTTTATCATCTTGTTTTAACTCTTAAACCTTCAAGAAATCTTTATTTGAATCAGATTTCTGCCAGAATGGCCCGATAGGCGTCAAATCATGCAAGGGGCCGATCAGGGCATTTCCTGTGAGGCCCAGAGGGGAACCACACTTTTCTAACCATGGGGGACCAGGAGGACCTCGCCCAAACGGCGAGGCATCGCCGGTCAGTCCAGAGACTGGCGATGCCAACGCCGGTTCGGCGAGGGCTCGCCGATCAGCGGGCTAGACGGGCCGGGCCGGCGTGGGCCGATGATTCCTAGGCCTTGTGTGGCCCACCCCTCCACGGTTTTCAACTTAAAACCTCTCCTTTAACCTATTTCCTTCACAATCTCCCCTCCCAAGCTCTCCTTTTCTTGAAAACCCTCTCCAATCTTCTCCAAATCTCTCCCAAATCTTCTTCTTCTTCCATTTTTCGTGCAAACCCATCACCCTATTTCAAAACCCTCACTCCCATTGCTGATTTTCCTTTCTTTCCTTCTCATTTGAGCTCTTACATTCACTTTTTGGCTCTCAAGTGTATGGAAGCTTTACCATCTTCCTATTTCTCTCTTTCTCTCATTTCTCATGGCTCTCTTTGAGATTGTGACGGCCATCTTTTCTATTTCTTCCCTTCTTTCTTTGATGGGGAAGAAGAGAGCGCCCGTGGATGAAGCCGAGCCTAGCCGCCCAACCCGTGCACGAAGGCCGAGAGGTGCCGCCGCGAGCACGTCCGTCACTCGTGAATTTCAGACCAAGCGGGACCTCGATCCTCGAGCTCCCATTGGTAGAACTTTGTTGGTGGAGTTGTCGCATGGAGTCTATGAAGGCCGTAGAGTCCTTTTTGAGGCTCATGTTGATCCGCGGCTCTTTGGTGAGTTTATGTTGTTGGAGCGCCTAGAAGGGGCTGGTTAGGGTCCCTTGTTCGAAGGCGAGTATCGCACGAATGCTAGCACTGTTCGAGCATTTTATGTCAATATTCTTGATCCTTCGCTGGAGCCTCTGCAGTTCAAGATTCCTTGTGGTAGCGGTCGAGTGGGTATTATCAATGTTGCTTTGATTTTCTGACTCCTGAATGTGCCACTTGGTGAAGTGCATGCCAGCGAGAAGAATGTGAACAGTGTGCGCGAGAGGGATCATCGCACCCGATCCTTGTGTGGTCGTCTGGTCGAATGGCAGCCGAATAGGAGTCTTCTGGCTACCTACATGACGGACGACTTCCGTTTGCTTCACCACATATTTACGTTCAATGTATACCTAAGGTGGAGCAACCGCATCGAGTGTACGCGCCTGATGGTGGATTTCCTATATCAGGTGGGGCAGGAAGCGAAGTTGTGTGTGCCGACGTATGTCCTGCGCCAGATTATTCTCATCGCTCGTTCGAGTAGGAGGACCGAGTCGCTTCCATTTGGCCGCCTCATTTGCAAGCTTGCTCATGAGTTTGGCTATAGGCTTGGAGCAGAGAAGCCGGTCCCTGTTCGTCATATTAATCTGAGGACTCTTAAGCAGATGGAGATTCTGGTCAGCATGCCTTAGAGAGTGAGGCTAAGTCTGAGAGCGATGGTGAAGAGAGTTATACTGAAGGAGGTGCGGAGATTGAGGAAGAAACAGAACAAGACGAGGAAGAGGATGAGGCACAGGATTCGAGTGATAGCTCTCCTCCTTTGGCGCCAGAGCAGAGCGCAGAGCAGACTGCCAGAGATGGCCGTCTCGTACGGCTTGAAGAAGGGCAGGCTGTTTTACGCCAGGATATTGTTGATCTTCGAGGTCTTGTTAAACATAAGTTTAAGAAGGTGACTCGAACTCTGAAGTCTATCCTGTGTTGCTTGCAGGATAAGGGTGCCCCGCCTCCATCTCCTGATTCCGACGAGTAGCATCATTGTGGCTGTCCTTTGCTTTGTTTGTTGTTTTCTTTCTATGTGTAGCCGTTGTTGGCTTTGTAGTTAGAGTTGTTTGTGGTTGTTTGTAGTTGTTGTGGTTGTTTGAAGTGTTAGATGTTGTTGTTTACATGCTTTCCTAGTCGTGATTCATGTATTGCTGCACTACTTATATTGCGACGATTTTGATTAATGGAATGCATGTTGTTTGTCTTTGGAGTTGTGCTGTGTTGCTGTGTGGATGGATAATGTGACGTAGAATCTGACAGGTTGCATCCTCTGTTGAATGTAGGGATGCCTCCTAAGGGTTCGAAGTCTTCGGCTCGTCTCTCTTTGGTAGAGTCGCTTGCAGGGATTCCTCCCTTGAGCGATAGCCAGTCGGATCCACAGGCCGGCCCGTCTCATGCCGGTGTTGGGTCGACACCTATGGCTCCTCCAGTCACGCCCTCGGTTCCTGAGCCGAGCCGTGCGCCTTCGTCTGCTCCACCTGCTGATAGGTTTGAGCAGATGATGCTGTTGATGCAGCAGCAGCAGCACCAGCAGCAGTAGGAGTTCCTCTCTTCCATGGCTGGCATCTTTGCTCAGTCAGTGGGGGCGACTCCACCTGTTTCACCTATGCCTCCATCTGGGAGCGCCAGTGCCAGCGGCACTTTCGAGCGATTCCAGCGCTTGCGACCTCCTACTTTTGCACGTTCTCATAGACCCGAGGAGGCCGAGTATTGGATAAACAGCATCTCTAAGATGCTGAGACCACTGCACTGCCCTGAGGTTGAGCAAGTTGAGCTTGCCTCCTTCATGTTTGAGAAGGAGGCCAGTCTGTGGTGGGACAGTGTTCTTCGCACTGTCGAGGAGGATTTTGTGTGGTCGTGGCAGGCGTTTGAGGCACGCTTCCATGAGAAGTATTTTCCGGTTACGTACCGACATGAGAAGGAGAGTGAGTTCCTTCACCTCCGCCAGGGAGGGCTGTCGGTGACGAAGTATGAGAACCGGTTTACTGAGCTGGGTCGGTATGTTCCTTTGATCCTGGGTGATCAGCCGATGAGGATGCGGCATTTCTCTGAGGGATTGAGACCTGAGATCCGATCGAAGATTTTCTGTGCTAGCATTTCTTCTTATGCAGAGCTGGTGAGCATGTCCTTGCGAGCAGAGCAGGACGGGGATAGGTCGTCCCACATGCGAGCACCGATGGTTCCTAGGCCACGATCGGATTTCCAGGGTGCACCTTTCCTCGGCAAGAGGCCATGAGCAAATTCTCCTCCGAGGCATTCAGCGCCGCCTGCTCAGCAGATGAGAGCTGATCTTCGATGTTCATATTGTGGGAAGACAGGGCATTTGGACCGTTTTTGCTTCTCCCATATGCGAGCCAGTAGTTTTACTCCACCGCAGAGGATTAGCCGTCCGATGCCAAAGGTTATTTCTCCTCCACCTCTTCGATCAGCACCAGCTCATCCATCCTTCAGACCTGCAGTTCCTGACTTCAGGCTACCTCAGCGGCCCATGGTTCCTCCGCCGAATCGTCAGTAGCAGGCTCGAGTTCATGCGCTTTCAGCTGAAGTGCCTATGTCTGACTTAGTGCCGAGGTCCTTCGAGGTGACAGCGCACATGGAAGGTATTCCCATTTCTATGTTAGTGGATACAGGGTCCACTACTTCTCTTATATCTTATGCGGCAGTTAGGCGTTTGGGTTTGGGATCTGTTCCTATACAAGGAGTGACGCTTACTACCGCTACGGGGATTTCCTCTACTTTGGGCAAGCGTTGTTTGGATTGTTTGGTCGATCTGGGAAGTGGATCGATCCGTGTTGATTTCTTAGTCGCACCGCTTTATCACTACGATGTTATTATGGGTATGGATTGGCTCACGAGGATGCGAGCTGAGATTGATTGTGAAGCTAGATCAATGACGATCCATAGACCTGAGGGCGAGATTGTTACTTTCGCAGTTCAGGTCAGCTACCCTCTTCGTATTGATTATTATCTTCTCTGTTGGAGAGTTTGGCTGAATCGGCGTTGGTTAGTACGCCGGTAGTTCAGGAATTTGAAGATGTGTTTGAGTCGATTCCTGGATTACCTCCTCAGCGTGAGATTGATTTTGCTAACGATCTTATACCTAGTGCGGTGCCCATTTCATTACCCACCTATCGTATGCCTCCGAGTGAAATGGAGGAGTTGAGGAAGCAGATAGATGGTTTGCTGGATTTGGATTTTATTCGGCCTAGTGTGTCTCCTTGGGGAGCACCTGTTCTGTTTGTGAAGAAGAAGGATGGTTCCTTGCGATTGTGTATTGATTATCGCAGGTTGAATTTGGTAACTGTGAAGAATAAGTACCCTTTGCCCAGGATTGATGATCTGTTTGATCAGTTGAAGGGGGCACAGTACTTTTCGAAGGTTGATCTGCAGTCAGGGTATCATCAGTTGCGCGTCAAGGATGGGGACGTGCAGAAGACCGCTTTCAGGACTAGTTTCGGTCATTATGAGTTCCTTGTGATGTCGTTCGGTTTGATGAACGCACCGGCCATGTTCATGGATCTGATGAACAGGGTGTTTCAACCATTCTTGTTCCGATTCGTCATTGTCTTTATCGATGACATTTTGATTTATTTGGCGAGCCGGGAAGAACACGAGGAGCACTTAAGAGCGGTTTTGGATACTCTTAGGAAGAATCAGCTTTTCGCGCAGTTCAAGAAGTGTGATTTCTGGAAGGAAGAAGTCAAGTTCCTGGGACATGTGGTGTCCAAGGAAGGAATAGCCGTCAATCTTGCCAAGGTAGCTGCAGTGCAGGACTGGAAGCAGCCTAGTTCAGTTACTGAGGTAAGGAGTTTTCTGGGTCTTGCAGGCTATTATCGACGCTTCATTCAAGACTTCTCGAAAATTGCCTGACTGTTGTCGCAGTTGACATGGAAGGATTTGAAGTTTACTTGGAATGAGCAGGCGGAGTTAACTTTCCAGGAGCTGAAGGACAAGTTGACGTCCGCCCCTGTGCTACTATTGCCAGAGCAAGGGGTTAAGTATATTATATATACTGACGCCTCTCGCGTTGGCCTGGGTTGTGTCCTTATGCAGAAGGACAGGGTGATTGCTTATGCTTCGCGTCAGTTGAGGAAACACGAAAAGAATTACCCTACGCACGACCTGGAATTAGCAGCTGTCATATTCGCATTAAAGCTTTGGAGACATTACCTCTATGGTGAGGAGTTCGAGCTCTTTTGCGACCACAAGAGCCTTAAGTATATTTTCACGCAGCGTGATTTGAATATGAGGCAGCGTCGATGGATGGAAACATTGAAGGACTTCAAGTTCGATGTTTCTTACCATCCGGGCAAGGCGAACCTTGTGGCAGATGCGTTGAGTCGCAAGAAGGCTATTGAGTTTGCGGCTTCGCTGATGATAGCAGAGTGGGATATGTTAGAGTTCGTGCGAGATTTTGAGCAGAAGCTTACGGTGGTTGAGCCGTATGAGGTTATCGCGCATATTCGTGTACAGCCCCTTATCGACGAGAGGATCGTTGCAGCTCGGGCAGATGATGAGCTTTTGGTGAAGATGAGGAAGCGGGTTAGTACAGATGAGAATTCCGATGGAGTGTTAGTTCTGATGGGGGCCTACGTTTTCGTGGCCGGTTATGTGTTCCTGACATCCCTGACTTGAGACGGGAGGTTCTCGAGTTAGCCCATAGTTCTAAACTTGCGATGCATCCAGGTAGCACGAAGATGTATCAGGATATGAGAAGATCCTATTAGTGGGACAATATGAAGGTCCAGATTGCTGAATTTGTTTCTCGTTGTCTCACGTGCCAGCAGGTCAAGGCAAAGCCTCCTGGGTTGTTGCAGCCCATGCCCATAGCTGAATGGAAGTGGGATTTCATCTCTATGGATTTTATTTCTGGGTTGCCGAGAACGAGGAAGGGATATGACTCTATTTGGGTGATCGTCGACCGATTAACGAAGTCGGCGCATTTCTTACCGATCAGAGTCACTTACTCTGCAGACGAGTTGGCTAGGTTGTATATCAAGGAGATAGTGCGTCTGCATGGAGTTCCCCTAGAGATTGTGTCTGATAGAGACACGCATTTTACATCTATCTTCTGAACTCGTATTCAGGAAGCGATGGGTGTGAAACTGAAGTTCAGCACCGCATTTCATCCGCAAACAGATGGGCAGACGGAGCGCGTGAATCAAGTCCTGGAAGATATGTTGCGAGCTTGTGTTTTGGATTTCAAAGACTGTTGGGATGATTGTCTTCAGTATGCAGAGTTCGCGTATAATAATAGTTTCCAGGCGAGTATCGGCATGACTCCCTATGAGGCGTTGTATGGTCGCCCGTGCAGAGCACCACATTGCTGGGCAGAAATTGGTGAGCGTAGTTTGCTTGGCCCGGAGTTGGTGCAGGTGACTTGAGAGAAGGTTGACATCATTCGACATCGACTTCTGACAACCCAGAGTAGGTAGAAGAGTTATGGTGATACGAGGCGTCGACCGTTTGAGTTTAAGGTTGGAGACCATGTTTTTCTAAAGGTCTCTCCTATGAAGGGAGTTCTGCGGTTCGGTAAGAAGGGGAAGCTGACGCCGAGATTTATTGGTCCATTTCAAGTTCTGGATCAAGTGGGAGCGGTAGCATACCGCCTTGCCTTGCCCACACCTCTTGCGGGCGTGCATAACGTATTTCATGTTTCTATGCTAAAGAAGTACGTTCCTGATCCTTCGCATATTATCAGTTGGGAGCAAGTGCAGTTGAGTGAGGATGCCACTTATGTACTGCGACCGATGCGTATTCTCGACAGGAAGGAGCAGGTATTACGTAGTAAGGTTATCCCTCTTGTGAAGGTGCTATGGACGCATCATGGTGTGGAAGAGGCTACTTGGGAATCTGAAGCTGAGGTCAGGAAGACCTACCCTCTGATCCTTGAGGAATTTATGAAGGTATGAATTTCGAGGACGAAATTTTCTTTAAGAGGGGTAGATTGTAACGACCTTGGAATTTTATCCTAATCTTTCCTTAAGTAGTTACTTTTGGGGTAATTAGCGCTATACTCGATTGCTTGTGAAATTCGCATCAATCACTTTAAATTATATCTGCATGGCTCAAAACTTATAGATTAGTTAGCGCTATGTTGCTCTGAAATCTGGGATCCATCGCTAAATCCAGTTGTTCTGGAGAATTTTTGGAAGATCTGGAACGGACCTGGACCACGCGTCGAAAGTCCGATAGCGATGATCTTAGGTTGTTGCGGTCACCATGTTGGGCTTGACCATTACCTCGAAAATCAAGTCCATGTGATGTTCTGGGTCGATTTGATTGAGTTCGGAGTGAAGAGTGTGAGAACGGTTGGATATTTAATAAGTTTTTATGAAATTTGAGTCGTGTCGCTTACGCGACGATTTTAAGCTATCTGACCGTTGGATTCTGACCCAATTTCAACCTCTGATCAGGGAAGGTGGCCCAAGCATGTCCTTGTGCTTGTGGACCTGATCGAGATCCCGTGACCGTTGAATTGAGTGTGGTCCGCCACGGCTGATCTGAAGAGCCGGTCGGTATGAAAACTCAGCCTGACCTAGATCCATGGTCAGTGAGCTTAAGTCCGACCTTTCGTGGTTTTAGGCCCACCAGAAGTGCTTCGTTGGATCGCGAGAGTCAGGTTTTGGTTATACCCTAAGTATACCTTGGCCCTGAGGTTATTTTCATCAATTTTAAGCCTATTTATAGTCCTTAAACCCTAGCTCTCTTTTCCATACGAATTTTCTCTAACCCTAGCTTGGAAAGAGAGTGGAAAAGAGAGAGAAAGTGAGAGAGAAGTTGGTGAATCATCTTGGATTCTTTCCTGTTCTTCTACATCCTTGAACCTTCACTTTGAATCGTTATTCTGACGATTCTAAGTTCATCTTTGGGTAAGTTAACCTAACCCTAATCTGTGTTAGAGCTTAGATTAGTCTTGGTATCGTTGTATCTCATTTCTATCCTTGCTTTAGGGTATTCTATCGCCGTTGACGAAGACAACTCGTCTAAATCAGTTTAGTGTTTCTTTTCTGGCTTAAGGTGCGGACTTTAAGTGTATAGGTTATGGTTTTCAAGGCTTTCAATGCCAGTTAATGATTTATTCTTATTATGGATGAGATTTCACATGCCAAATGTTGTGTTTATGTTGCGTTCCTTTTATGCATGCGTTCTATTGAGATTTGTGTATTCTATGTGTATGTATAAAGTACCGTATACGTATAAGATATGCACTTGTGTTTGCCATGATTATTTATCATGTATGTATGCTAGATGTATGTATGACAACTCCTTGGTAAAAGGAATTGTCCAAATGCTTGTATTTCAACATACGTCATGTATGTTGCATCATGTACTCTAAATGTTTGTAGAAATGTCTGAATGAGCTAAAGTGTGATATTTCAACCTAGTATGGGTGTTGAGAAACGATTCTCAACTCTCCCACTAGTGTGTATGATTCCTTTATGCAAGTTACATTCCTTGTTATTTAATTTCAAGCATTACTTATGCTTACATTTATGCTAAGTTGATATTCTTCAGATGCTTGAGTACCACTTGAATTAAGTTGTTGTTCCATTACTGTTCTACATTCCATATGAATATCTGTTGTAGTGTAATGTGTGTGGGACTATGCATTAGTCCAGGAAATCGGTAATCGGCCTTAAGATCGTGTTGAGGTTGCTTTCGCCACGTAGGACGTATTAGACGAACCCGAGCCGTATTAGAGTTGGCGGCAGTGGTTTGGCCACGCAGAGTGTTTGCACACTCTATGTTGTTCTACTTAACGTGCGCTCGTGCTAGTCGAGTTCGTCAAGTAACCCGATTGTCCGATGTATGTTCACCATATATTGGACGCTACTACTTGAATCTAGGGTACCGAACTTACCAGTGAAACCTATTAACCATGGTACCTTGATCCGCTAAGACTCATGAGCCGGACATGGTGGTATGAGACACCGTGGTCGAGCTGTCGGCCTACGCTGGGGTGACGAGCCTCCCCATAGTGACCAGTGAGCAACTAAACTCGTGAGCCGATTATGGTGGTATGGGACACTATATTCGTGCTGTCGGCCTACATTGATTGGTGACGAGCCCTTTGTAGTGACCTCGAGCATACCTGAATACCGTAATGAGGTGACGAGCCGAACTGTGGTAATAAAGGTATGAAAGGCGTGCATTGATTGGTGACGAGCCCTTTGCTACGACCTGAAACCATATGATCGTATGAGATGTCTAGGACTGACGACCCTAGAATGGATCACTGTTTGGATGGTGATATGAGGAAGGTATCTTAGCTTCCCAATCCTGCTGTATGAAAAGGACTAATAACAACTTGGTAATCATATCCATGCACCGCATTTGCATGTGCTTTGTAGATGTGGCGCACTTTGAGGTCGTGTCATGCGTAACGTAAGATTAAGATGCTGAGGGTGTACGCGTGAGGGCACGCATCATTTTACATACATCCTTGCATTAACAAGAGTACTTAGGTTATGTTTAATTGTTCTTTTTTATCATTATTGCTTGATTGAACTGATAATATGTTAACCAGTGCCTTATTATTCCACTGAGTTGATCACTCACTCCCACGTTCTGGGGTGGTGTTAAACACCGACCAGACTCTGTCTTAGGTTCTGATGTTGCAGATGTTGATGTGACTTCTGAGGCAGAGCAGGAGATGGATGATGATGAGGCTGCTTTCTCTTATATGCAGTTTTCAGACGGGTTCTAGCGAGCCTAGTTCTGATGCGCGGGACTCTGTGATTATTTTTGGGAATCAAATGATGTAACTTGATACTTGTAATTTTGTTAAGTAACACTTTCATACGACCTGGTTGGTGAATGTACTTCAGGGATTTACACTTGTACACATATATTTCTATAAGTCTTCCGCTTGCTTTCTTCACTTATCCCTGAATTATATCTGTGTTTTGGCTTAATCTATTCCATGTTTTATGCACTAATACAGTCAACATACATCCATCATTAAATATGTTGCATAAGTGATGTTTTGAAACTCGGGAGCTGAGTTATGCTCGACCCCCGAATTTCAGGGCGTTACATAACTATAGATAAGGGAATTGAGAATCTTATCTCAACACCCTCATTAAATACATGTCAATAGGCATTTTCTCATTCAGGCATTTTCTCATTCAGGCATTTTATCAAACACTTAGACTACACATATCAACATACATGTAATAAATTAGTTATAACGTATATTATAGTAAATCTTTTCGTAAAGGAGTTGTCACACATACAACAATCATGTATTCCCGAACAACAATCATGGCAAGCACAAATCATAATTCCATATTCATACAAACAATTCAACAAACACATGGAATATATATATATATGTAATACATGGAAAACATTGCATCTAAGCATATGTGATAGCATTCAAGTTAGTCATAAATCATTAACTGACATTGAAAGCCTTGAAAACCATAACTTAAACGTTTATAGTCCGCACTTTTCGTCGATAAACTCATATAAAACTCAGTTCAAACACTATGCCTTCGTCTAGGCACAACGGCTACCTGAATCACGAAATAGGTTAGCTGTTTCGTCGATTCATCTACTGGATACCTAAAACAGATTAGGGTTAGGATTTCTTACCCAAGAACAGAATCAGAATCGTTGGTATAGCGACACAGGAGAGGCGATTCAATACATGGAGCGGCGGGATAGAATCCTAGCAACTATTCCTCGCACTCTCTCTCTCTTGTCCTCACTTTCTCCTTCTCTTTTCTCTCTTCTCTCTCTTAGGGGCTAGAAAATTCGTATGGAATGAGAGAGGGATGGGTTAAGGCCCTTATATAGGCCCAGAACTGATGTTAATGGCCCCAAGGCCATGGTATACTTAAGTTATAGCCAAAGAGTGGCTGATTCGGGCCAACGGAGCTCATCTAGAGGTCCATTTCCTACATACGGTCTGGTGAAAGTTCCCTGACAATGGATCTAGGTCAGGATAAAGTTTCGGTCCGATCGAGTTTGTAGATCGACCGCGGAGGACCAGTTTCAGTTCAATGGCTATCGACACTGAATCAAGGTCACAAGTACACTAACATGTGCTGGAAATTTTCCTTGATCCAAGGATGTAGTTGGGTTAGAATCTGATGGTCTGAAACCTCAAATTTGGCGGGCAAACGAACGGCCCAATTCACTTAAGTTTGAGTTCACTTTCTAAAGATATTCGTGTTTCTCACACACTTCGGTCCGGGCTCAAGTTGTGCGTTTCTGGATACTATTTGGACTTGATTTCCAAGATAGTTGTCAAGCCCAATAAGGCAATCATAAACATATAGTTTCGCGGTAATCGAACTTTCGACGCGCTGTCCAGGTCCGATACAAAGTTTCAAGATGCTCCCGAGAACAACTAGGTTTTGAGATTGATCCTAGGTTTTTAAGTAATGTAGAGTTAGCGATTCTGCTAGTTTTGGGTCTTGCAGTTCATATCGAAAGTGATTAGAGCTAATTCGTTGGTTAATTCAGTTTAGTTCTTAATCAATTTTTATCTAATTTCTAAAGGATTCGATCCTTAGTAATTTCTACCTGAGGTGGTACTCGGGTCTTTATATGGATTTTTTCAAGATGTTACACCATCCCTTCACTTTACTATTTGATCATACCTTGTTTGGTTGAATGTCCATTGATTCTATATCCCATAAATCAATAATAATTTATCATCAAATTTAGTCATCCATCTCATCATTCAATCAATAATCTACCTATACATCTAATCAACTATATATGTATCCAACCGAACCTGAACCTATCTTTTTGAATCTCATGATCAGTTATCTTAAATATTGTGCAAGCATCATTAATAATTATATGACCCTAATTATCCTTTAAATCACTCGACTATAAGAGAACCTTTAGGTCTGAGCGTATGATTAGAGAAAGACCTCTGTGATGGGTTGTTACCCTTGACTTAGTAAGAAACCCCGAGACTGGTGCCCCTATTAAAACCAAGACCTAGACCAACTCTAGAGATTTAAGGTTTAGTTGAGGATCATGACAATGTCATTTGAATATTAAGATAGTCAAAGAGTGGATAAAAGAATTCATGGATTAGAATTATACTTCCTCTAAGCTTTAGTCCTTCTACCTTACCTTTTCTCAATAGTACTTTCCCTTGTAGAGTACCACATAAGAGAAATAGATTCTACCCAAATTGATTAAGTTGTGATAAGGCGGTAAGTGATTAATTATGCTTTAATGATCCATAACCAAATGTAGAGCCATGAAATAATCAAAATGTGCAATGGAAGCATGTGTGGCTCGATTCCAAGAAAAGTTTTTATAACCAATTTTCAAGGACAAAATTCTTTGTAAGAAGGGTGAAATGTAATAACCCCGAATTTTAGATAGACACTGGAATAAATCAAAGATAATTATAAATAAGAAATATATTGCAAGCACGTATTTTTTTATTTCATAGGTAGTAGGAACGATTTGCTTTTGCTCGTTAAATTCAATCGTAAAGTGTTTTTAGACATTCTTATCATGCGCTACATCATTTGGAAGATTAGCAAATGTTGATGAGAAAAAAGGGACTGAAGGTTTTTATAAGTCACCCCAAAGAAGACTGATATCATTTAAATGTTTTTTTTAAACGACTCGGAGCATATAGAAAAGTTACGCGGCTATTAGGCATCAAGATCTTGAGTTCGAGGTGGGATATCATTTGTTTTTTAAGGTATTGCTGATGAAGGGTATGTTGAGATTTGGTAAGAAAGGAAAGCTAGTGTCGGGGCATATTAGCCCATTTAAGATTTTACAACGTGTTAGAGAAGTGGCGTATTATCTTGCTTTGACCTCGTAATTATCGAATGTGTATGACATCTTCCATGTTTCAATGTTGTGAAAGTACGACCAAGATGATCATGTGATCCAGTGGGAGAAGATTGAGTTAAGAGATGATACGTCGTATGTAAAAGAGTTGGTGTATGTTTTAGATTGAAAAGAGCATGTTCTTTGTACGAAAGTCACCCCCTAGTTAAAGTCCTCTTCGTTCCATAGAAAAGAGGAAGAGACGTGGGAGAGTCAGGAGGAAATAAGCAAGAAATACCTTCATCTTTTCGACATCGCACCTCAAGTAAACTTTAAGGATGAAGTTTATTTTTAAGGGGGGTGGATTGTAACATCCCAGATGTTTCCGTTTTAGCTTAAGGTCACTATCTTGCTTGTTATGTGTTTTCCCTTAATTAATGGGATTTTAATTTATTTTGTGAATAACTCTTTATTTGTAGTTATTTGGATGGGGTTTCTTTTGTAAGATTTTCCTAGAAACATGCCTAGAACCATATAAAACTATTAGATTTTCCAAAACTCACAAATAAAAAATAATTATGAAAATGCCATTAACTTAGACCCGTGATTTCTAGATCACATGGTTCCCATGATCTGTTCGACTTGAGATTTTATATCATGTCTGTCTATCATAAATGAATTGTACATATTAAATTTCAGCCCTTAGATCATAGTATAAGTGGCCCAATTGCCAAGTCGGCCCCCTTAACTCTTGATTTTAGTGTCCATTGAGTGAGGAAAGTTAATGGATAGTTGTAGTTGAATATTTTCCTTCATGAGAATGACTTGGATCGCCTATCACATGGACACAATGTGTGATATAAGTGCCTCACCTTGATAAGCATTTTTCTTAGGCTCCAAGTTACCCCATTTTTTGAAATAACCAAGTTTCATAATCTCCCGAAATTCCATAAGATGGACTTTCCAATTGGCCCACTTCTTACCATCAATTGCAACCCAAAATTTAACCACACCTTAGCCTCATATCACTATGAGATTATACAAAATTTGGACCCCGATTTATGATCCTACATCGTTGAGTAATGATCACCCTAAAGCCAATATTTTCCTTTTGACACAACAGGTGGAATATCATATTTAGACTTTTTTCATCATTAATCAACCACCAAATTTTGTCCAATTGTTTGTCTATCACGACTACATATTTTTTCTCATTTTGGACCCCAATCATCATGCATAGAGCCTTAATCAAGATTAAGTTCGTTTTGGCCCACCTGCGTGTCTTATGATCAAACTGAGACGTAAACATTAAAGATCTCTTAAATCTCATCATTTCTATGGTTTCATATCCTTGATCAAAAACTCCTAGAAAACCCAAAAGTGGGAATACGTATATCAGCCTCATCAACCATTAATCTAGAATTTGACCCATGGGCTAATGAGGGCATCCACTCGAGAAACTAATATTTACACTTGTGAGGGAAAACCTAACCATTATCCATAGTCAATTATTCCATATCTAATGAGATTCTCGTATCTTAAAGATCATGGACCAGTTGAGAGATTTCATCATCCAAGTTATAACATGCACAAAAGATGTAACTAGTTTTCTAATCCAAGCTAAAGAGAGATAAACCTAATATTAAGCTTGATTTCAATGGACTAGGCCCTAAGTTAACTATGTTCCCACCATCCATCAAAGATGTAACCTTGAGTGATGATTTTTCCAACAAGACTATGAGTTTTAGTGGAAAGTATGGGCTCGATCAATGCACCATGACCGTCCATCAAGCCCCACTCAAGATCAACCATTGTGAGTGGTAGACCCCCTAACAAATTACATATCTCGACTCATCTTTTTATCCCAAACTAGATTATTGGATTGAATTTCCCAACACATTAGCCAAAACATCAACAAGTGGACCATCCTCACCCTTCCCTTTAGTATGGATGTCCAAGCCCCTTCCGCACCTACTGCAGAGTGCCCATGCCCTTCCCATTAGCCTATATCGTTTAAAAAGCCTAAAATTCTAGTAAAAACCCTAGCCCCTCACATGTCCCACCTAGAGAGAGAGCAAGAAGAAGAAGAAGAAGAAGAAGAAGAAGAAGAGAGAGAGAGAGGACGCCCACCTTAGTTGCCCATCCCTTGGTGTCCTTTTACCTCTTCTCCACTTTGAGTGTTCGGCCCTCTTAGATATGTGGATGCCTTCTTCCCTTTTAGATCAACCTAGATTTTTAGTTAGGTCAAGGTGAGGAAGTCCTTCATGCTTTTCTTTAATAATAGGTTATTTTCCCTATAGTTTATGTAATGTTTCTTATATTTGTAATGTTAATTGTTTATACTAAAAGGCCTTATGTTACATTTTGTTTTGTGATGATTATATGTTGTGAGTCATGCGTTGGATGATCAATTACATGAATAATTATGTTGGGTTTGAGTTGGAATGAGGTTAGGTCTAAGAACCAAATTACATGTAGAAAGGCTCATGATTAATGATGATACGATGTTGGAAATCACATAGATTGTCCACGTGTGGATTTATTATGATGTAAATGATGTCCTAAGATGGTAATCATGTAGGGACGTGTAGATCAGCGAGCCAACTCGTTGAGACGAGTTAACCCACAGAGCCTACTAGGTACGCCCACTAACTTAATCTGATTGAACCTTATATGTTGTAGTTTGAAATTAGCCTACTTTGTGACACGATTGTTGGTTGTTTGATTATGATTATTATGATGTTTATGCATGAATATGTTGCTGGAGTTTTGTAGAATATGATGATTTTATGTGTGAGAACACATGAACATGGATTTGAGAATAGTTCCTTGCGATAGGTGAACCTATGTTGTGGATATAAGTATTTCATGATGGGAAACACACGATGACGGATATGATGTACACACATAATGGTTGTAATAAATCATGCGTATTCTTGGAATGCCATATCTCAAGGAACCACCCTTCCACGATTAGTGGAAGTATGTTGATTATGGTGGTCCCATGTGGATTGGATTGATGTTGATTATGGAGGATCCAAGTTGGATTATCATTGGTTATGGATCCACGTGTATATAATTAGTGGATTAGTTTCATGTGTAGCATCATGACTAAGGTATGACCGTCCCTCCATATTAGGTATCATGTGAAGGGTAACGGCTATTGTAGGCCATGGTGGACCATAAGGGTTTGAAATGTGGTGGATTGGTGGTATCTTAGAGAGTATGTACATCACTAGACCGATTGGATGTTAAATCGGATTAACTTACATGTTGGTCTAATCCCATGCATTCACTAATCACTATAATCCAAGTGTTACGGTAGAGGAAGTGTTGACAATTCCTATTGCTCTAGTTGTACATTATCTAATGAAAGTGCCAAGCAACTTCCATTTCATTAGTTGGATTTTTGAGAGCATGTGAGAGTGATGGGCTCATCGTCTCACAAGTTGTGCTCGGTAAACTCTGATGACTATTGGCTAATGAGAGTGGTGAGGTCACTATCTCATTGAGTCAGGGTACTTCATCATAACATGCATTTCATGTATTGTACTAAATAAGATTTTTTTTTCTTTGACGTTTTGGATTGTTTACGAACGTGATTGATTATGTTATTATTGAGATAATCATGAAGGGTTACCCTTACTGAGTTGATCTTAAGAAACTAATTTCTCTTGTTGGAAAACAACCATAGATTGTGTAGGTGACGATCCAATAAATGAGCCAAAGCTTCAAGGTGAGGAATACGAAGGTTTGTGCAAGCATATGGCTGATGATGAAGTCGAGGCGGCTTAGAAAAGATTTATTTTCTTTATTTACTTTGTTTTTCTTAGGATTATTTATTTAAATTTGAAATTATAATAAGTCCTCAATAGGAGGATAGAACATGGACTATATTTGTTGGTTTGATTGAACGTTTGGTGAATGGAACTTAGAATAGTGATTTAAATGAAATAAAAAATTATTTTCTGTAATTTATGCTATGGTTGCCATGAAAATGTGAAGATTTTGGGGTCATAAAGAATAGATAAGTTTTTTTTTATATTCTGCCATATTCATGTTAAGACCTAGGAACTCAGCTTTTCATGTTTTCAACAAGAGACGAAATTTTAGGGAGTTACAGGAGGGTGGTTGCCACAGCCACATTGGGTGGTGACGGCCATGATAGTCGCAACCCATGTCACAGTAGCGGCTACCCGATAAAAAAAGGAAAGAGGGGGACCATGAGGGAAGAGAGAGCAGAACAACGAGGGAGACAAAGAGAGAGAGAGAGAGAGAGAGAGAGAGAGAGAGAGAGAGATGATAAAGGGGGCGCTACCACTGCTATGAGTGGCGGTGGCCATGGAAATTGCTATTATTGCAGCTGGCAATGGCGGCAGGCATGGATGCTACCATTGTTGCAGCTGGCGATGGTGGCGTAAGAGAAAAGAAGGGAAGAGGAAGATATATCGCGAGATGAGCTAACAGTGCTTCCATTGAGCTGTCATTACGTGCGACAATGGCCACACCATTGGAAAGAGGAAAGGATAAAGAGATTGAGAGAGAGTAAGGATAGGGACATTAAGAGAGAAAGGGACAAGGCAACCATGCCTTTGTTGCTACAACTGCTACGGCTCGACCCCGACAGCTGTGGCTGCGAGGCTGCCCTTGTCAGAAACCCTTAAATTTTTATTAGGATTTGAAAAAACCCATTTTATACCCAGGATTGTCGATTTCCTTTCCTTTCTTACTCTATCTTAAATTCTTATCTCAATCATAGAATTTCTCTCCCTTTTTTATTCAGTTTTAACTTCAAAAAATTATATCTTTGTAATATTATCCCAGTCTTCTCATTCATTTTTCTTACATAGCCTTATTTTAGGGTGAGTTCTATTTTTGTAAGTTAATCCAGATTATAAACCACCTGAATCTCTTTATAATTCAAATCCTCAGTGTCTCTTAATGAGATAGGAATATTCTAATGTTATTCTCTTTTTTCATTAATCTCATACCTCAGAGATAAAAGAGAATAAATAAGATAAATGTAATTAATCCTTTTTTTTAATTTTCTCTTTTGCATGTCAATTCAGAGGATTTTTAATAGTGATGATTGATGTATAATTAAAATAGAAGTATAATTTTTTTCAAAATGTAAGGGAAGGGCTACTGACCTTTCACGATTAATACACTAAATCAAAGATTCACCATTGAGTTACTCTAATACTACTGAAAGTTGTCCTGGAAGAGTGGGCCCGTAAGATCCGACGATGTAAGACCCATAACCCGCCAGACTTTCCATATGCTTCTACTTCAGCATTGGCATGTTCCTAACAAACCGGATCGACGAATTTTGATTGCGACCCTATTTTAGTACCGCAATGCTCCGAGACTTGTACCCTAGCGACCATGCAGGCACTACGTTTCCAATGTCACGCGGTATGCCCCATTGCGACCCCTAGATTAGAAATTGTAATTTTTGAAAGTGCCCTTTATTGTCAATATACGTGAGTGTTGAGTCTGTCAGTCAAGTGAGCCATAAAATGAAGACATAAAGACCAAGTCTCTTCAAAGATTAAGGTACATGATCATGCTTAACAGGTAAATTATAGCCTCATCAACCCTCAACAAACCCTGACAGGTATATGCCCTCATAAAAACCCAAATTACCCAAAAAACTATTTTAAAACATCTTTTGGTAAGTTTGAGTTAAATTGCACCTTGAATATTATTGAAAGAAAGAAAAACAGAAAATTCATATCCCTGTCGAGTGCATTAAACTGCAATCGAGGACATCTTCGATGCCATCGAACATTGTTCGATTACATCAAATACACGTCCATACTGTCCAGCAACAAAATGAAAGAAATGCTGAAATTATCGATTGCATCGAATGCCATTCGATGACATCGAAACCTATGTTTCAATGACATTGAATGGAATTCGATTGCATTGACCTTGGACTTACCTCTTTCAAAATCCAAAATACTTTAAGTGCTCCTCGATGCAATCGAACCCTTTTCGATGGCATCGAGAGTGAGTTATCAATGACATCGAAGGCTGATCGATCGCATCAAAACTAACTCTAGTTTATCCAACAAGTTTTCAAAGAAGATCTTCTTTTCTTTGAGCTCATCAATGACCGTTCGTTTCCATCGAAATTCAAATCTTGATGGGTCGAAGGTCTGTTCAATGGCATCAAACAAGGGACAAAATTGTCCAATAACCTTTGTGTATTTTTCAAAAGATATCTCAATGGCATCAAAGTGCACGTCGTCGATGACCTCGAAGGATGCTCGATGGGAATAATTAGAATCTGTCCTACACCCATTTGAAAATCAAGTGTAGGAAGTTGATGCAATCAAAGAAGGATCGATGGCATCAAAATTCAAATTTCAATGATATTGAATACCCTTCGATGCCATCAACAATGTCAGATTAATGCCTGTGAGACTCGTATCCTAGCCTATACCATTCCGTAGGCTTCCGTGGTCCTCCCGGTCGAATTCCGGCAACCCTCGACTTGTATCCAATATTTGCTCGCGATCCTAAGCCGAGTCCTGCATATCGGAGTCGACTCAACTCGAAACTTGTACCCTAGCGATCGCGTCGTCACCGCGGTTCCAATGTCGTGACTCGCGCACCGATCCGATACCCAGGCTAGAAGTTGTGGGTCCGCGTTCATTTCAAAGAAACGCCGCGTGTTGCGAATTTCGAGAGAATCTCTACGACATGTCCCATCAATCAATCAATCAATCAATGTCAAGTACGCACCATACCCTAAGTATAACAACCATCCTTCCTTTTCCAAAAGTCAACCCTCTCTCTCCCCTCACCATTCCTCTTTTACAAAAAAATCAAACTCACCCATACCTCTCATCCCCTTCCTTACATCATCCCATCCATCTCATCCCATCACTCCACCTCACCACTTCTCTCCCTCATTTCCAAGCAAATCTCATGAGACTCCAACGTCTAAGCAAGCTCCATGGATAGAGCTTTTGTAGCCCACCTTTCTATCTCCTATCTTTACCATCCTAAGTCGATCTCAACCGTTGAAGTCCATCCATTTGATCTCTTGCATGCATTGATGGAAGAAAAAGTCCAAGAAGATCTAAGGTGGGTGCTTTCGAGGATTAGATTCATATCATTTTACTTGAATTTGATGATTGAGGGACCACATATGGTGGGACCCATCTTGATGTATGCTTTGTATTTAGGGAGGGCCCATAGTGGCGGGGTCCCTCCCCTTCTTACCTCTCTCTCTCTCTCTCTCTCTCTCTCTCTCTCTCTAATCATGACCCACCTATGATGTGTGTATTTTATCCATGATGTCCAACAAATGGGCCACCTTGATGTCGGTTGGGGCCTACATGACCGGACGGTCACATTGGCCCGGACGAGAGGGAAAGGCAAATATCAGCTTGATCAATAATGCTGTGGCCCACTACGTGGGACCACCATGATGAAGTGCATCATCCAGCACCGTTCCAGCTTGCTGGACGGTGGCTAGACCCTGGACAGATGTGGTATATAATATATATTCATATATGTATATGGTTTGCATTTATATTATAATATTATGTTATATTATAATATTATAATATGATATATATTATATTATGAATATAATATACATGTTAGCATGTATCCATACGTGTGGGCCCCATGTGGGACCCACATGTTTTTGGGTGGGGGATTAGCTGGTGTACGACCACAACAGCTATATACCTACTGTGGTTTACGTCACCTGGGACCCACCCATTGGATGTATCTCTCCCCCCTGCTGCAGTAGACGCTGGCGTTGACGTCACCAGTTATGATGGTCCCACCATGGCCTGTGTTTCATCTCACCGTCCATCTGGACGGTGGGGACGTTGCAGCTAGGAGCTGCTGTGTACGGCAGCAATCTAGGACCCACCGTGATGTATATGTTACATCCTAACCATTCATCCGTTGAGAACGGTGGGTCCCCACCATGTCATGTGTTTTTCCACGCTGTGTACCCCCTTCCCCCTTTTTGCAACGGCAGCAGCTGCTGCTGTTGACGTCAGTGAGCAAGTGAGACCCACCTTCTATGGTGTATGGCTTAGATCCAGACAGTCCCTCCATTAGTGGCCCATGTGTGGGGCCACACTGTGATGCATCGTCCAGGCCGTCCAGGGCCTGGACGTTAATAATTTATTAAATCTAATATTAATTTTTTATATATATATATATATATATATATATATATATATTATAAATTTAGTGGTGTGGTCGGCCCTACGTGGGACCCACCTCTGCCCTCTTTCTGCAGCTAGGCTGCACGTGCAGCAGCTATATAGCTGCTGTACTGACCACAACAAGTCCTGTGGGTCCCACCTGTTTTGTCCACGCTGTCCATCCATGGACCCACCATGATGCATGTGCTGTATCCATACCGTCCAACCATTTTAAGAGATCATTTTATGGCATGAGAGGTAGAGTGAGTTAGATCCAAAGTTCAAGTGGACCCCACCATTTACAAATGGGGACAGTGTCATCCACCGTTCAAACTTCAATAGGACACAGTAGCTTCCTATCAAACTGATATTTGTTTTCACTCCATCTATCTCTATGTTAACCTATGAATAGGTTGGATCTCAAACACATCACGGTGGGCCACACCATGTAATCTAGCCATTGATCAGGTGGACCACACCGTAAAAACCAATGTGGATTGAACGCCTACCATTGAAACTCCTTTTGGGAGTACAGAAATTTTGGATAAGTATGAAATTTGTTTTCCTCTTTATCCAGGTCTTGTGACCTTTTGAACAGATTGGATGGAAAATAAACGTTATGGTAGGGTTCACCTTGATGTATGAGCTGTACATCCATGTTGTTCATCTGGTGAGCCCATTTGGGAGGTGCAGACCCACCTGCTGGTTGTGCAGGGCCCACCTGCTGTATGGCTCAGTGTGATGTATGTGAGGCCCAGATGGAGGGGCCCATTGTGGTGTATTTGAGGCCCATGGGATAGGGCCCATTATGATGGAATTGTGGCCCATCATGATGTATATTTGAGGCCCATGCGATAGGGCCCAGCTGCCTTGTATTTAAGGCCCATGTGATGGGGCCCACCTTGGTATACGTATTCTATATTCGCACCGTCCAAGGGCCTACCATTGATGCATGTATTGTACATCTACACCGTCTATTTGTGCGGCCTACCATGATGAATGTATTATATATCTATGTTGTCCATTGATGTGGCCCACTTGATGTTTATAAGGCCCATTGGTGTGACCCATTGGTGTGGCCCACTTGATGTTTATAAGGCCCATTGGTGTGACCCATTGGTGTGGCCCACTTGATGTTTATAAGGCCCATTGGTGTGGCCCACTTGATGTTTATGAGGCCCATTGGTGCGACCCGTTGGTGCGGCCCACTTGATGTATATGAGGCCCTTTGTGATATATTTTCGGTCCACTTGATGAGGCCCTTTGTGATGTATTTTCAGCCCATTTGGTAAGGCCCATTGTGATATATTTTCAACTCATATGATGAGGCCCATTGTGATGTAATTCTGGCCCATTTGGTAAGGCCCACTGTGACGTATTTTCGACCCGATATGATATATACGAGGTCCTTGTGATGCAGCCCACTTGTTGTATGTGAGGCCATGGGCCCGCGATACGTTTGGCTCTATGTGGGCCACTCTTTGGGAGCAATGTTGGTTGAATGGCTGCATTGATGGGCAATGATGGTTGAATGTCCACATTGTGACATTCCCTTAGGCCTTGTTCGGCCGATTATCATGACCGATTGCCGATTCAGATTATCGGCGATCGATTCCGATTGTCGTGGCCAATTGTCGATTTTGATTGTTGTGGCCGATTGACCGATTAGCGATCGAGGCAATTATCGTGGCCGATTGTCGATTCTGATCATCGTGACCAATTTGCCGATTTTGAGTATCGATCGATTTTGATTGTCGTGGTCGATTGACCGATTAGCGATCGAGGCCGATTATCATGACCGATTGTCAATTCTGATTATCGAGGCTGATTATCAATCAATTCCGATTGTCGTGGCTGATTGTCGATTTTGATTGTCGTGCTTGATTGACCGATTAGCGATCGAGGCTGATTATCATGACCGATTGTCGATTCCGACTATCGAGGCCAATTGTCGATTAAGGCTAATTATCATGGCCGATTGTGATTCTGATTGTCGAGGCCCAATGTAATGTATATGCAGCCCATATTTGAGGCCCGTTGTGATATGTATTCGGCTCGTGTTTAAGGCCCAATGTGATGTATATGAGGTCTATGTGATGAGGCCCATTATGGTGCATTTGAGGGTCAGGCTATGGAGCCCATTGTGATGCATGTTAGGCCCATGTGAAAGGCCCAGCGTGATGTGTATTACGCTCTTAAGTGAGGGCCATGGTGTTGTATATTAGGTCATTGTGTGAGGTCATGGGTCCATTATATGTTTGGCTCTATGTGAGCCATTCCTTGGGGGCAATGTTGGTTAAATGTCCACATTGTCGATACCGATTATGAGTATGTGACAGCAGAGCATCATGATACATGCCCATACACATCATCTGCATGTTTGTTATGAGATGTGATTGACCATTGCATGTGTCATTGGGCAGGATGATATGAGACTCCCTGATAGGCGGAGGTTATCTCACATGAGCACACGGCATGCGCAGGATTGATGCATGACTGGATTGTATGACTCATGCATTTTGCATTGTATTGTGATTATTGTACGCCCTAGCGACATCAGGGTTGTAGCCTCCACGGGCATATCGTGGATGGTCAGGTGGGACACCGAAAATCTATTACTAGCATCGGGCTGCTATAGATGGCCCTGGGTGAAAATCCTTAAACCCTCTTGGTACCAGAGGTTGCCCCAACATCAAGACCGAGTAGATACATGAGCGCCCGAGTGCCAAATACTAGGAGGCCACGTCTCCCATTGTGTCGTGGTCGGTTGGGAGGGGGTGTGGCCATACCCGCTCGAGTGTATGGGGCATTGTTAGGCTGAGTTTGACCAGCTCATGAATGGGTCCACTATCGACATGCCGAATAGGTATTGGCAGACTATTGGCCAGGCGGATAGTGAGGTTTCTTACGCTCACTTGTACTGTGCGGTTGGGAGAGCGGCAGTGCCATTTGGAGTGTACTAAATCCCGGTGATGATCCCAGAGATGAACTGTACTGATACGTGGACTTATTGAGCAGGAGTTGCATACTCATTCATTCATTCATTCACTATCCACTCGGGCTGGTGGTGTGTAACTATTTGCTACGTGTACATTCGCAATGGCCAGGATTTCGATTGGGGAGCGCGACTAACCTGAGATCAGGAGTTTACCACATTGAGACTGACTATCCAAATTAGGCATGAGACTAGTTTGGATAGAAGTCCTTTGTGACGGGCCCCATAGCCTACGATACTACGTACTATCATCTTGACTTCACACTCTAGCATGGTCACTCCATTCGCACCGCATATTGCATTATATCTACAGCATATGGCAATCCGAGTTATTGTGTTTCTACATTTATATAGTCTAGGTACGGCTGACGCTATTTGCGTTACTCATCAAGAATGTATATTGCATTGCATCCTCTGCACCTAATATTTAGCGCTCTATGACTCCTCATTTGGATAGTTGATTCGTATTGTGTATTCTAATATTATATGAGTTATGGACTTGTCAATATTTCTGCTTACTCTGTTATCTTATGATTTATGATCTTATCAGTATTTCTGTTTAATCTGATAATTCCTGATCTTATCAGTATTTCTGCTTACTCTGATAATTCATGATCTTATCAGTATTTCTGCTTATTTCGACATTATACGATTTATGGATTACCAGTATTTTCTGTATTATATGACTATGGCATTGTATTGAATACTTAGCACTTACCTTGTACACACACTTACACCACCCTCTAAGCTTTCTATAAGCCTATGCATGATAAATGCGTGCAGGTGATGTTAGGTTGCAGCAGTGTTGAGCTTGGAGCGTACAGTGGTCTTCTAGATCTTAATTTTCGATTTATGTATTTCCTTTTTAGCATTGTACTGAAATGATTATATTAGTGGATATGTAATGGTGATGTTGCCTTTGTGAATTGGGTAATCTTGTGGTTATGCTTATTACGAGTCAAATGTATAAAAAAAATAAAATCCTCCTCGTAGGATCCCAGGATCGAAATCTTGCGTATGGACGCTAGGAGCCGAGAATAGGGTACTATGGAGGCTGTCGGCACCGGATTCGGCGATCGGGATTCCTGTGAATCTGATTTCTGGATTTGGGGCATGACAATGCCTATTTTTTAGCGTCAGAATTTCAACTTTATAAATACACTAGTGTTGCTTCTTGTACAATGAGCTAGAATTTAAGAGAGTTTGAGAGAGTTGCTTCAAAGATAATATACTCTCTTCCTCATTCCCTCTTTCCCATTAGAGTTCATCATTCAATCTAGGCATAAGCATTAACTCATCATTTTCACTGCTTAGATTGAATTATGAACTCTAGTATTCATTAAGTTTCCAACTGACCTCATCATAGGTAAATCCTAGTATTGGAACTCTTGAATGCATAGCTCATGGGAACCTTTTCTATGTATTTAAATCATATCATTTGAATAGAGAAAACCAAAACCCTAAACCTCACAACTTCGGAACATTGATCGACACATCAAAAGCCGTTGCTATTCAAGAGAGCTAAAGACTCTTCGCCATCATCGAAGATTTTCACATTGTGCGAGAAATTGGTTCACTCATTTACTTGTAAGTATACAAAGTTTGTTGAGTCTGAAGCCCTTTCCCTATGTAAGATTGTGATTCAAAGTTTGAGTAACAAACTCACCAAGACCTCTTTCTATGCCTCCAACGGGAGAATATGTGGTCCTTGTGTAGGACGAATTGCCTTGTGTAGGCTCCCAGCTGTGTCCTTATGTAGGACTCATCGCCTTGTATTGGCACTTAAGGGAACCTTGTGTAGGTCCATTTGTTAACCTTGTGTAGGTTGTGAAGGTTCATGGTTAACCTAAATTAAAACCAGTGGATGATGAAATCTGGTACACTCTAGGAGAGAGTGCATCTGCCGGGAGTGGAGTAGGCAAGTAGCCGAACCACTATATATGATTGTGTTTGAGATTGCTTTTTGTGCATTATTCTAATTATGTTTATGTTTATCAAATGACTTTTACGATGCATGATTTAGTTAATGCATAAATATTAATAGAAATCACATCCCATACACTATCATATACGCTATCCTTAATAGGCTTGTTCTTCATATGTAAACCTTGTGTAAGCCTATCCCCCCCCCCCCCATTTAGACATACTTCATACTTTAGTAATAGTGGTTCTACCGCAATTTCAATTGGTATTAGAGAGAGTTCCTCTTGAAGGGTTTAACAACCTAAAGGGAGATCCTAAAGTGAAGTAGGAATTATGGCTAAAGGAGAGGGAACATCGGTCTCTCGACCTCCTATTTTCAATGGTTCAAATTATGCATATTGGAAAGAAAGAATAAACTGTCTTCTATAATCTTTAGATCATAATGTTTGGGAAATTGTTGAGAATGGATATGTGCCACCAACCGAACATGTTATATTGGAAAATGGCTCAACCATTACTAAACCCAAACCAAAAGAAAAATGGACAGCTTTTGATAAAGAAAATAAAAAAAAAATAAAGTAAAAGCTATGAATGCCATTTACTATGCAGTGTCTGAAGAGGTATTCAATCAGATCAGTATGAGTAAAACCTCAAAAGAAGCATTAGATTTGTTGGAAAAAACCCATGAAGGAACTCACACAGTGAAAAGATCAAGGTTGCAATTCTTGACTACTCAATTTGAACACTTGAGGATGGAAGAAGATGAGATTTTTATGGAGTTCTTCACAAAATTAAATATTATATGTAACTCCATGGGTGGACTTGGAGAGACAGTTTTGATACCTAAAATATGTAGGAATATCTTAAGATCACTGCTGGAATGGTTTAACTCTAAAGTCACCACCATTAAAGAATGTATGAACATTGATGAGATGAAAGTAGAAGAACTAGTAGGTTCTCTATAAACTTTTGAACTATATCTTAAAACACCCACAAAATCCAAAAATAATGTACTCAAAGCCTCTAAAAACATACCTACAGTAGATGAATAAGATGGTGAGAACGAAGATGGAGATGAGGAGGTTGCCCTCTAAGCAAAAAAATTCAAAAGATTCTTTAACAAGAACTGTGGAAAAACATACAATAAAAAAGGAATTCATTTGGACCGCAAGCACCAAACAGGTAAAGCTTTCAACAAATCCAAAGAACTTCAATGCAACAACTATAGAAAGTATGGTCGCATTTCTAAGGAATGTCCCACAAAGAAATCTAAGGGGAAAGCTATGGCAGCCACTTGGGATGACACTGATGACTCAAACTCATAAACAAGTGAGTCAGAAAGTGATGGAGACCAAAATTCATTGAAGATACTCATGGCCTCCACCACTACAGTCATTCCCAAGAAACTAAAAGAGGAAGATGAGCTTGATCTTGAGAGAATAAAAAAGGGAAGAGGAACTACTGTTAGAAGTATTACTTTTGAAAATCTTATTAGGAAAATAAAGCTTCTAGAATCAAAAGTTGAGAAACTGAAAAGAGAAAATAAAAGTGTGAAACTAGAAGTTGAAAATTCTAATCATACAGTAGAACTAAGCAATGAAAAGTTAGAAAAATTTCTAGGCATGGGTAGAAACTCCAAAAACATGAAAGGCCTAAGATATGACACAGATAATTCTGACTCTTCCTCTACCTCATCAGTGATGAAAAATTCAACCATATCAAACAAGAAAAAATTGTTTGATTCATCTTGCCATCATTGTGGGAAAATAGAACACTACAAAGGTGAATGTCCTAATCGTAGACATCCTCACCTCACTTCTAGGTCAAACAACAGATCCAAATTCAAATCATCTGGAAATCACTCTAAGAAAGAATCTTCCTGCTTAAATAAGATGGTTGCCAAGTGGGTAACAAAAAACAAACACAATTGCCCTGAAAATAATGTAAAAATAATTTCAGGCTCTTGTAATGATTTCTCCAAGTAAAACAACCAATGACCATGACCCATCCTTTTGATATACTTTATAATGAGTCGGGTACTTTATAAGGGAGCTATAACAAGAAAAAGTGAGCAAAAGAAGAAGTTTTCTTTTTTTTGTGAGGATTGACTAAAAGATGTTGGTCAATATGTAAAACACAATCTATCATAATTGATTCAAGGACATTAGAAAGCATAGATAAATGAAGATAAGATTTTTAAAAAAATTAATTTATAATCAATCACTTGACTAATAGTTTCTTCAGATATATGGAGCTTGTTGAGATTCATGAAATATAAGAAAATTTGATAAAATCCCAGCTTCTCCATATGATCAAGGTATCATGCATGATTTTGGAATCTGTAAGTGTTATTATGTTTAAAGCACATTTTACACCTAATTTGTCAAATTTCGCCTTGCAAAACAACTTAGCAAGTGATCTTTAAGCCAAGCTCATGTTGAAGTTCAAGACAAGCTCGTGTTTAAGCTCAAGTTCAAGCTCAAGCTTAAGCTAAAGACCAAACTCAATTTACTAAAAGTTCTAGTAGAAGATCAAGCTCCTTTGAGAAGTTTAAATTTCTAATCCTATGAAATTCAGTCCATACAGGTATTATAAACCCTAGAAAGACCTTAGGTTTAGGTGCTTTTAAAACATATTTAAAATTAGGTTTTTATACTTATTATTAGTTGAGTTTCGACTAGCCTAAGTTTTGCCTCGACCAGTCTAAGAATTTCTCACTAGTCCAAGCACCAGCCGAAGTGTAATAGAAATTTTGTTGCATCTTTAACTAGTCAAAGGGTCTCTTCGACCAGTCGAAGGTTCCTCGACTCGAAATCCAACAACAAAAACTCAGTTTGGATTTAACTTCCTTAAACAGTCGAAGACCACCTTCGACCAGTCGAAGATCTGTTACATCTTATCCCGCTCAAATTTGAAATTTTGTTAGAACTGAATCCGGTGCTTAGGCCAGTCGAAGACTGCCTTAGGCCAATCGAAAGAATAAACTTTTTACCTATAAATTAAGGTCTTTTCTCAATCCGAAAATATAATTCAAGCCTATCAAAGTCCTTATACAAGAGAGAAAGAAGCCTCATTTATTGTCAAGCTATCAAGCGATATTAATAAATCATTTTATAGCTTTTTGTTTAATTCATTAATCTCTAATTCTATCATTCTTATTCTAAAAAGAGAGGGAATACTATTCTTTTTGAGATTTAAAGGAATTAATACAGGTAACCATTGTTTTAAATCTAATTAAAATCAATAGAACTCTGGACCTTTTCTATCGGACTGAACATTGAACATTCGTAATTAAAGAAAAGTAGTTTTACAGCTACAACTTCTTCTACGGTGAAGATAAGTATTCATTTATATTTTGTATTTATTTTTTTATGAGATAGCAAGAAAATCTCGGTGTTGGTTTTTCTAAGATAGCCAGAAAATCTAAGTAAGGGGTTTCTTTGTTTGTGATAGCCTGATAAAATCACAACTGTATCAGGTTTTAAGGTGATCCTATGAAAACCTCATTCATAGTGAAAGTCGAGATTACGTGGTTATTAATCTTGGGAGTGGAGTAGGTGTGGCTGTTTGAGAACAGTTGTTGACACATCGAACCACTATAATTCTTGGTGTTGTGGTGAATGCTTTTATTATTTTTATGGTGAATGGTTGTAATTTCTTTTATGCAAAAGTAGTGAATGTTTGTAATAGATAATTTTATTTACTCTTACTTAGTTTAGAATTTTGATTCTTATCACATTCGTGAAATAAGGTTGTCCTGCTTGAACTTGTTTAGGTGAAGGTTGTCCTATGAATCAATTTCAATCAACGTTTCAATACTAGTGCGATTGATATTTCTGATTTATTTACTTATTCAGCCTTTTATTCGATTATTTGGAATAATCCTATTCACCCCCCTAGGACTTCTTAAGATAGCCTTTTCAAGTGGTATCAAAGCTAAGTTGCTCGTTTTTTTATATTAATTTCCTTAAGTTAAAGATCTAGAGCTTTAATTATGTCAAATTTCGATAGTTTAACCATTACCAGGCTACCTCCTTTTGATGACTCTAACTATTCATACTGGAAGGCCAGAATGAGGATTTTTCTAAAATCCTTATATGAAAGTGTGTGGCAAGCCACTGTTTGGCATAGTCTTATTCCCCCCCTCCCCTTAAGCTCACCTTTTCAGAATCTTTACTGAAAAACATTCTAAGTGTTTTAATACCAATATTAGACCTGAGAAGGTTGATCTACATATAACAATTAATTTTTAAAATAGAAGATCAACCATCTCCAAAGAAAGATCAACTGTACTATGGTCCATCTGTTCTAATGATAATATTTGAGGATCTATAGCCTCGTCATTCTTTTTGGAAGAAAATATGTACACTCTACACTTTTTTTATTGATCTTTTGATTTACAAAACACTGATGAATAGGTATATATTAGTGTACATCGTTTGAGATAGGTGAGCACAAATTGAAATGATAAATGAGCTGTTTTTTAACTATTTCGATGGAATCGAGGGACGGTCGATGTCATCGAACAGCTTTCGATGGAATCGAACACTACTCAATTGCATCGAAGCATTGCGAAATCTCTCTGACCTATCTGGACTCTCTTTAATAACATCGAACATGGTTCGACGGCATTGAAGTATCTTCTTCGATGACATCGAACATACTTCCATGAAATCGAAGAGTCGGGATCTATAAATACGGCACGGGTAGGAATTGTTTTTTCGCTCATTCATCTCTCTTCTTCCTGCGATGTCTCAGCTTCCAAACACAGGTGAATCTTCCAACAACTCATCTCTCTTCTTCTCGTGACGTCTCGATAATTTAGGACCTGATAGCAGTCATCACATGCCGATGTGACAACACTGTCCTACTTGGAGCTGGTCCTTCTACCTACGTTGATCTATAGATGGAGATTTAGGGTCACAAGCTCGCTTATTAGCTCTTTTTTGGATAAACGAGCCAATATAATTAGTCTCAATTCCTTATCTTTATCATATTTATGTGTACCCATGAGGATGTATGTTGTTACATTTTGTTGTTTGGATCTTTATGCCCTTAAGGGCTTGTTCTTTTGGATGATACACTACTTAAGCTTGGGGTAGTTCTTTTTTTTTTGTGAATGAATTAATGATAATATCCTATTTTCTTTTGATGATATTGCTGCCATTCATATTCTTTGTAGGTATATATCTCAATGGCATGCCTAATTCACATTAAGTTCTTACATTATATGATTATATCTTATGAACTTTTATGATTGTTCTCCTTCTAACCTTAGATATGATTGAAAATCTCATACTTCAGTTTTATTGGCCTATCTACTTCATTTATTACCCTTTGCCAATGACTGACAAAAAGGGGGGAGAACCATATGTGCTCCCAAGTTTGTTGTTTTTTGTGTTTTGCAAAGCTTAATGCAAGAACTTAGGGGGAGCATAAACAAAGGGGGAGCTAAAGCACTCAAGTCATTTTATTTTTTCTTTGATAAATTATAATAGCTTTAGTGGTTTGTAATATCTAGGGTTTGTTACTTGTTTTGTCACGTAATTGACAAACGGGGAGATTGAAAGTGCCCTTGTTTGTCAATATACGTGAGTGTTGGGTATATCAGTCAAGTGAGCCCTACAATGAAGACATCAAAACCAAGACTCTTCAAAGATGAAAGCACATGATCATGCTTAATAGGTAAACTATAGCCTCATCAACCATAAACAAACCTTGACAGGTATATGCCCACATAAAAACCCAACTTACCTAAAAAAAACTATTTTAAAGCATCTTCTGGTGAGTTTGAGTTAAATTGCACCTTGAGTATTATTGGAAGAAAGAAAAATAGGAAAATCACATGTCCCTGTCGAGGGCATCAAACTGCAATCGAGGACATCTTCGATGTCATCGAACATCGTTCAATTGCATTGAATACACGTCCATACTGTCCAGCAACAAAATGAAAGAAATGTTGGAATTATCGATTGCATTGGATGCTATTCAATGACATCAAACCTATGTTTCGATGACATCAAATGGCATTATATTGCATCGATCTTGGACTTACCTCTTCCAAAATCCAAAATACTTTTAAGTACTCCTCGATGCAATCGAACCCTTTTCGATGGCATCGAAGGTTGATCGATTGCAATGAAACTAACTCCAAGTTGTCCAGCAAGTTTTCAAAGAAAATCTTCTTTTCTTCGAGCTCATTGATGACCATTCAATTCCATCGAAATTCAAATCTCGATGGGTCGAAGGTCTGTTCGGCATCGAACAAGGGACAAAATTGTCCAACAACCTTCATGTATTTTTTAAAAGAAATCTCTGATTCAGATTTTTGCCTGTTTTTTTACTGTTAGGATTTCAACTTTATAAATACACTAGTGTTGCTTCTTGTATAATGAGTTAGAATTTAAGAAACTTCAAGAGAGTTGCTTCAAAGATAATATACCCTCTTCCTCGTTCCCTTTTTCCCATTAGAGTTCATCATTCAATTTAGGCATAAGAATTAACTCATCATTTTCACTGCTTAGATTGAATTATGAACTCTAGCATTCATTAAGTTTCCAACTGACCTCATCATAGGTAAATCCTAATGTTGGAATTCTTGAATGCATAGCTCATGGGAACCTTCTCTATGTATTTAAATCATATCATTTGAATAGAGAAGACAACCTCACAACCTCAGAACATTGATCAACACATCAAAAGTGGTTGCAGTTCAAGAGAGCTAAAGACTCTTCGCCATCATCGAAGATTTTCACATTGTGCGAGAAAGGGGCTCACTTATTTGTAAGTATACAGAGTCTGTTGAGTTTGAAGCCCTTTCCTTGTATAGGATTAAACTCTAGAGTTTAAGTAACAAACTCGCCAAGACCTCTTTCTATGCCTCCAACGGGAGAATACGTGGTCCTTGTGTAGGACGAGTTGCCTTATGTAGGCATAGATTGCCTTGTGTAGGTATTTGCATTGTGTAGGCTTAGGTTGCCTTGTGTAGGCTCCCAACTGTGTCCTTGTGTAGGACTCGTCACCTTGTATAGGTACTTAAGGAAACCTTGTGTAGGTCCCTTAGTTAACCTTGTGTAGGTTATGAAGGTTCATAGTTAACCTGATTTAAAACCATTGGATAGTGAAATCTGATACACTCTAGGAGAGAGTGTGTCCACCGGGAGTGTAGTAAACAAGTAGCCAAACCACTATATATGATTGTGTTTGGGATTGCTTTTTGTGTATTATTCTAATTATGCTTATGTTTGTCAAATGACTTTTATGATGCATGATTTAGTTAATGCATAAGTATTAATAGAAATCACATCCCACACACTATCATATACACTATCCTTAATAAGCTTGTTCTTCGTATGTAAACCTTATGTAAGCCTATGTGATTTGGACCCTCTTTTGGCTTGGAAGCCATAGAGTTACTTTGCCTTACTCTTTCATTAAAAGTTAGGGATTGTTTGTTCTTATTAGAAAATAATTTTTGAAAAGTCCTATTCACCACACCCCCCCCCCCCCCTCCCCCCCCTCTAGGACATTTAGACATACTTTATATTTCAATAATAGCGGTTCTACAGTAATTTCAGTTTTGACACAATCTGAGGTGGGTTGCGCAATGTACGTGAGCCCCACTTACATAAATCTTAGGTTGTCCAATCAATCCATCAATCAAGACATCACTTCTCCCTCCCCATTAGTGAAAGCAACCTATGCCTCTTTCCTTCTTTCTCTCTCCATTCTACCCCTCCATCTTCCTTTAATTCCATCCCTATCCTAAAAGTTCTACCACAAAATCCCCTAACTCCCTCTCATTTCTACCATTTGCTAGCAAGAGAGTATAATGATATATCAAGAGAAAGAAAAAGATTAGAGAGAAATAGGCAGAGATTAAGAGAGAAATAGAGAAAAGAAAGAAAGATTAGAGAGATGGCTCAAGACAAAAGAGGGAGCTTGAGAATTATGAGGGATCAAGAGGCTAAGAGAAAGAGATAAGAGAAAAGAGTGATTAAAGGAGATTAGGGATGGAGAGGAGCTTGGTGGACCATTCAATCCCTGATCCGAGCCAATCGAACCATTCATCTATCATTATGAGTTCATGGGAGGATTTTGATCCTCCCTTTTTGTGATTTATTCATTTTTAGTGGGCCCACAAGGGTGAGACCCATCTTGTACCTTGATCATGTATGGAGTGTATGATGGATCCTATAATAGTAGGGTCCCACCCTGATTGCTGGATCTTCTTCCCTTGCTTCTTCTTTCCATTTCCTTTCCCTTTCTTCTCTTACTTTGATATTGTTGTGGGGCCCGCAAGTGGGCCAGACTATTAGAGAAAGTGTCCTGCACGCTATCACAGCGTGGACCACTTTGTGTGGCCCACCGTGATATTGATTTTCTATTTAACATGTCAATAGATTTATTCAAATTTGGATTGTGGAAAACCTCCCAAAATTTGGTTGTTCTTAAGTTCCTTGGCCCATCATGAATTGGTTGATCCAATGGATATAGTCGATTTCCTAAGTAGAACCCACCACCTTTTAAAAACACAAGAGAGAGGGGGGCAACGACAACTATCGCTGGACGCAACAACATCCAGAGATGTTGCTAGCAACGTCCACCTTCCATGATGCGTATATTGCATTCACGCCATCCATTCTCTTTGTTAAGTCATTGTGGTCGTTGAGCCTAAAAATGAAACCGATCCACATCTCAGGTGGGTCATATTGCAAGCTGCAAGGGGGCTGGTGAGCCCAAGCATCAATGGCGCTACTTGCATGGGCATGTTGGGGCATAAAAAATGCACAAGTAGATACGAGTTTGGTTTATTGCGCATCGAGGATCCAAGATAGGCAGTCATGCCCATTTCGCGGCCCTCTCTCTATCTCCCTGGATCTCCCATTGCACGGCCCTCTCTATCATTCCTCTCTCTAGAAAATCTATTGCGCAGGAATAATGTTGCACAGGAATAGTATTGCACGTGAATAGTATTGTGCGTGAATAGTGTTGCATGGGAATAGTGTTGTTCAGGAATAGTGTTGCGTGTGAATAGTATTGTTGCATGGAATGGGGCTTGTGGCACATAAATTGAGGTCTGACACGTGTAAAAGCCTATAAATACCTCCTCCCCCTCCCATTTACATCATCAGAAGTTCCAAAGAAGGAGCAGGTATGGGGAAGAGCCCTGCCTGTTGCGCGTGAATAGTGCTTTGCGCGGATTTGTTGCGTGGCCGTGCAATAAGGATAAGCCACATGCTCATGCAATAAAGGCCTTCATAGCCCTATGCTTTGTAGTTTTGTGATTTTCCTTTGTAATTTGATTTTTGTTGCATATACCTCTCGAGTGTCTACTCGAAGCAAAGGATCTTGGATCCACACAACCCCTCTGTCACTCTGACAGACACCAAATATGCTGAAATGCAGTCGAAATGACTATTGAATTGATTATCCTTTCTTTCATTACACAGATTCATCGTACTTTATTTCAGAATCAAGGGAAACACGAGGATGTAATTGAAATTCAGAATTAATGAAATATATGATGATAAATGTTATTCTATATTCTCTGTTATTATTGAATAATATAATCTCCAAATGAAACACTTTCGTTTTTTGTCGAAATAAAATGACGACTCTGTTGGAAAATTATTATTATTCAATGATAACTTAGAAAATATTTAGAGGATTTTCACACTGTTTTGCATCATATAAACGCCAAAATAGCGACTCTCAATGGGAACATCCCCCCCTTCATCTCTAAAACAAAGTACGATTTTATTAAATTAACATAACTGGTATTCTGTTTTGAATAACAAGTTTTCCGTCCTTACACAACTGCAATGGCTTTTCTCCCGACTAATGCGATTGTTTACTTCACACCCAACGAATTCGCGGTAGATTATATCGATAATACATGATCACCACTACAGAAAGTATCAGAGAAAGTTGAATCAGTTATGATTAAAGATAGACAATGCCAGGTGATGTTTGGAATAGTTTCTGCTTCATCAGCAGTGTAGTAGGACGATGAAAGATTGATGATAGTGACATCTGAAAGACGAAGGGTTCGATCTATTCCCACAAGAAGTATCGTCCCGCTAAGTACAGTTAGAGGGTCAATTATGCAAAATGTCACGAGACGCAGCCTCATCTCAGTTACGCAATCATTTCATCCAAGAAGGACCGAAAAGCTATCACTCTCAAATGTCTTCCAATACTGACAATTACAATTGTAAAAACATCTTCCGCAGAATCATTATGAATTCAGAAGAATAAAAGGGAAAGCTGTTGTGACAAGTGAATGTTCACTTACAACATCCCCCTCAAAGAATTTAACATGAACTCATGCACCAAGGATATTGCGATTCGAGTCAGTTAGTCCTTCGAAGCGACAGTACACTGGTTTCGAATTAAGCAACAGTTCATCTTCCTCAACAGCATCAACAATACAGCACTCGCTTCATCCTTTAATATTAAGACAATTAAAGTATAAAGAAACAGAAAACTTGTCGGCAGATATTAATCAGCCTAATTAGCTTTTGCCAGATGAGCACGTGGCTAAAGAAGTCCCTAATCTTCTGACAGCAACTGCTATGAACAACATTAAACCACAAGCAAAAAGACCACAACCACAAACGATTAGATTTCAGGGGCATGCGCCTAATATTGCTCAAATCATAGCGCAGGAAGAAATCTGACAAATGGTCATTGAAACCATTCATCTAGAAAAAGAATGAGGTCAGAACAAAAAATTTCAATACCGGACATTATATCCCCCTGAAATAGAAGAAATGTCATGTCCCGCTGATTTTAAACACCTAAACTTTTAGAAGTTTAATGGGAACGGGTCACCAGATGAACATATAATATACTTCATAACAATGATAGGAAATTTCTCTAGAGTTTCTCAGTATTGTTTGAGATTATTTGGGTCATCCCTGACAAGAAAAGCCTTCAGATGGTATTCAGCTTTGGATCCAGTGTCTATTCATACTTGGGAACAGATGCAGGACAAATTTATGTCAAACTTTTTCTCTTTCGACAGAGAAGTCAGTTTGACTGAATTGGCCTCTATCTGCCAACGAGAAGATGAATCAATTAACGAATTCATCAGCCGATGGAAAGACTTGGGGGTATCATGCTGATATCTTCCAAGAGAATCAGATCAGGTTAAATTATGTTTGGAAGGTATAAGATCAAAAATGGCATGCAACCTGATTAGTGCAGATATACAGACCTTTCATGATCTTATTACAAAGGCTTATGCTCTTGAAAATATGATTAAAAAACTGTCTGCTTTTTATGTAAAGTCATTAGATCATAATCTTTATGAAACATCGGCCAACATCACTAGTAAAGAAGAAAAGAAAGAAGATCATCAAGATGATGAAAAAAATTGTGACGAAGCAGATAGAAATGGTTGTGCAATTACGATGGCATATGAAAGGTCTGGACAATATAAAGACCATATGAAGTATGCATTCGCAAGAATAGACGTACTTCCTATGATGAATCAATTGTTGAACATGAAGAGTATCGAATTACCTCGGCTAAAACACTTCGGAGAAACTAAAAAGACAAGAGGAAAAGATTCTTGTCATTATCACCTTACATTTGGAAATCATACAGAAAGATATAATGCTCTTAGGAAAAAGCTACAAAAGATAATCGATAAGGGAGAAATCTTCATGGAATAACATAACAGAAAGAAAAGACTGGCGAGCCCAAAGCATTGATAATATTTCGAGAAATGGAATGATGTAATAAGACAAGCAATATTCTGGTCATATGTCTTTATGAACCTTCATTCTCCATTAAAGTATGAATGAAAAGTGATCAATGAATGGAGAAATCAGAAAAAGATACAATTTCCAAATATTCTTTTTAACATACCCTTCCGAGCAGCTGTGCGAGATTCTTGATCCTTTGATCCAAAGAAGGTAATTGTTAATTTCCAGAGATGATAATTGTCAATATCAATTTTTGCATGTCAACATTGGGGCAAGAATCATTACCATAGCTGAATTATTATTATATATTAATGCTCAAACTAGGGACATTATTATTATGATTGATTTATTGCTACGAGCGACAAAAGTGGTTCCAAAATTAAATATATTCTTTAAAAAAAAAGAGAGGAAGCCATCACAAAACTGTTTTTAAGCCCTGTATGGTTATCTACAAGATTTATGAAGTGACAATTATATCCAGATTATCACCAATTATCAGACTTATAATGCCAATCAAGACACGAAGAGATTTAGCATATATTCTTCAAGAAAGATGATATACTATGATTTATTGAAGGTCACTTACAAGACCAGGGCTAAATTTAAATCCTAAATGAGACAATCAGTATATTATCACTGAAGATTATATCGACAAGACTTATCAAGCTATGGATCAGAATGAATAGCGCATTAAAATGCCTATAAATGTTCATTTTATCAAATTATTATTCTTGAAAGGTAAAATAGTTTTGATTGTGAAGATTCTCAAAGAAAATCTCATCTAATCAAAAGGGGACAGATCGGGTAACATTTATATGTTACCATAGTAGCGGCCTGAAGCCCTAACAAGTCGTAAGTTATGTTCAACAAATGATGATCATAAAGGGATAAATATATAAGCATCGTTTATATTGTTGCTTGACAAAATAATATTATCAATTATTATTAAACTGTTATTAGCATTGAATGCTGACATGTTGATATTGATATCGATTTATTTACTAATTCATCTTATTCACTAATTCATCTTAAGTGATAACGCAAAGCTCTATCATAAAGCTCCATCACAAACTCCATCGTAAAGCTCCATTAAAGCTCCATCGCAAAGCTCCATAAAAAACTCCATCTCTACTGCAAAGCTCCAATACAAAAGCACAATAACAATCGAAAAATCTCTGATAAACAATAAAGGTAAAGCCACCTTGATGTTGTCGCTAGGCAAAGTCATGAAGGTAAAGTTACCTACAAAAACTATGAAACACTGTCATAAACTGTAAACACTCTAACAAACTTAAGAACTTAAATTGTGAACGCTCGAACAAACTTAAGAGCCTAAACTGTGAACGTTCCAATAACTTAAGAGCCTAAACTGTCAATGCTCCAACAAACTTAAGAGCCTAAACTGTGAATGCTCTAATAAACTTAAGAGCCCAGCCCGAAATCGGTGGTAAGCTATAATTGCTCCATGAGCCCAGCCTGAAATTGACGATAAACTATAATTGCTCCTTGAGCCCAGTCAAAATCAAAGTCAAGTTAAAGTCAAGTCAAAGTCATGTCCAGTCAAAGTATGTCTGGTAAAAATTATATTCTCTCCAACACCTCAAGAGCTTAAACTGTGATCTGAAGTTGACATAACTACAGTAAAGAATACAACAAATGCAATGCAAAGCACGCTAACAAGCATGAAGATGAAATGACCAAATCATTGTCAAAGAGAATATTGCAAATAAAAGGAAACATTCAAAAAAAAAGAATATTGCAAATAAAGGGAATATTGCAAATAAAGAGAATATCGCAAATGGAGAGCATATTGCAAATGAAGAGCATATTGCAAATAAAGAAAATATCGCAAATGAAGAGCACATTGGAAACAAAAGGAACTTTGCAAATAATGGGAACATACAGTTCAAATCATCATACTTTCTAATTACTCCAAAGTCATCAATACATCATGATTATTTCAGAATTGTCAATATATTACAATTATTCTAAAGCTTTCAATATATTTCGAAATTATCAATACTTCATGAAATTAAATTGGAAAGTTATGATATCTTGAGATACTAATTCTGATTAATTTGGTATGAAAGATTACCATTCGAAATCCTGGATTATGTAGACCATGAATAAAGGAGACAACCTCAAAGATTGTTGTAGCAGGAACAACATTAAAGAACAATTCCCTAGCCATGGAGTTTAAAGAAAGAGTTGCTGACATTGATTAAAGAGATTGTTGTAGCGGGAGCAACATTGAAGGACAGTTCTCTGATCAAATTACTCAAAGATGAAGTTGCCACAGCTGTTACAGTGGCAAGTTTCGATGAAAAGAGAATTGTGTAAATAAGGGAGTTAAAATTGCAGAGGATGCAATTACGACCCTGTTCATAAAAAGGTGTTCTATTTGATTGACTACTATGAATACAGAGTGCTTTCGTTACTGCCATATCCTCCCTATTGAAGCATTCACTCGGTGCTTTTGACTGAGGGTATTCAGTCTGTCGTTCGAGCGTGATCATTTAGTCTTCCGTTCGAGCATGATCATCTAGTCATCCTTCAACCACAATTTATTTGAGCTCAATTCCTTCGACCATGATTTATTTGACAGTAATTCATTTAAACACGATTCCTCTGAGCTTGATTCTTTCGAGCTCGACTCTTCAATTCTTTGTTCGAGCAATCCTTCTCCGTTATTTGACCAACTTTATTTTCATAATGAATCTTTTTCCAACGTGAAAGGATTTTTATGCAGAAGAAGATCGATCCTCAATTTGATTTCTTAAATCAATTAAAGAATGATCGAGGGGGCATCTGTTGGGGCACAAAAAATGCACGAGTTAATAGGAGTTCGGTATGCTGCGTATCAATGATCCAAGATAGGCAACCATACCCATTTCGCGACCCTCTCTTTATCTCCCTGGATCTCCCATTACGCAACATTCTCCCATTGTATGACCCTCTCTCTATCATCCCTCTCTCTGAAAAATCTGTTGTGTGAGAATAGTGTTACGTAGGAATAGTGTTACATGTGAATAGTGTTGCGTGGGAATAGTGTTGTTGTGCAGAATAAGGCTCATGGCACATAAATTGAGGTCTTACACGTGTGGAAGCCTATAAATACCCCATCTCCATCTCATTTGCATCATCAGAAGTTCCAGAGAAAGAGCAAGTATGGGGAAGAAGCCCTGCCTGTTATGCGTGAATAATGTGCGTGTGAATAGTGTTGTTGCACGGATTAGTTAGGTTTGTTACGTGGTCGCGCAATAGGGATGCGATGCATGCTCGTGCAATAAAGGCAGCCATGTTCTTTAAAGAATTGTGGGTTCCCTTCATAGTTCGATTTTCATTACATATACCTCTCAAGTGTTGGCTCAAAGCAGAGGATCTTGGATCCGTACAACCCTCTGTACTCTGACGGACACCAAATACACCAAAATGCTACCGAAATCGCAATTGAATTGATTATCCTTTCTTTCATTACTCAGATTAATTGCTAAAATTGCTATTGAATTGATTATTCTTTCTTTCTTTGCCGAAATGCTGTCAAAATCACTATTATCCTTTAATTCTCTTAAGATCAAGCTCATCTTCCTCTTCTGATTCCTTGGGAATGACTGTAGTGGTGGAGGCCATAGGTATTTTGACTTTGGTCTCCATCACTTTCTGACTCACTTGATTCTGAATTTGAGTCATCAATGTAATCCCAAGTGGTTGCCATAGCTTTACCTTTAGATTTCTTTGTGGGACATTCAGTAGAAATGTGACCATACTTTTTACAGTTGTAGCACTAGAGTTCTTTAGACTTGTTGAAGGTTTTACCTGTTTGACGCTTGTGGTCCAGATGAATTCCTTTATTATTTATAATTTTCCATAGTTCTTGTTAAAAAATCTTTTGAATTTCTTAGCTAAGAGGGCAACCTCCTCATCTTCATCTTCATTCTCACAATCTTCTTCCTCTATTGTATTCATGTTTTTAGAGGCTTTGAGAACATTATTTTTTGGATTTTGTGGGTGATTTAAGATGTAGTTCAAATGTTTGTAAAAAAACCTACTAATTCTTCTACTTTCATCTTATCAATATTCCTACATTCTTCTATGGTGGTTACTTTAGAGTTAAACCATTCCAGAAGTGATCGTAGGATTTTCCTACATATTTTAGGTACAGGAACTGTCTCTCCAAGTCCACCCATGGAGTTGCATATGATATTTAGTTTTGCAAAGAACTATATAAAGGTCTCATCTTCCTCCATTTTCAAGTGTTCAAACTAAGTTGTCAATAACTGTAACCTTGATCTTTTTACTATGTTGGTTCCTTCATGGGTGGTTCTCAATAAATCTCATGCTTTTTTTGAGGTTTTACTCATACTGATCTGATTGAATACCTCTTCAAAAAACGCATAGGAAATGGCATTCGTAGCTTTTGCTTCATTGGTTTTATTTTATTTATCAAAAGTTGTTCATTTCTCTTTATGTTTGGGTTTGGTGATGGTTGTGCCATTTTCCAATACAATTTGTTCGGTTCGTAACACATATCCATTCTCAACGATTTCCCAAACATCATGATCCAAGGATTGCAGAAAATAAAACATTCTTGCTTTCCAATAAGCATAATTTAAACCATTGAAAATCGAAGGACGAGAGACTGATGCTCCCTCTCCTTTAGCCATAATCCTTACTTCAGTTCAAGGATCTCCCTTTAGGTTGTTAAACCCTTTAAGAGGAACTCGCTCTGATACCAATTGAAATTGCGGTAGAACCGCTAGTACTGAAGTATGAACTATGACCAAATGTCCTAGAGGGGAGTAAATAGGACTTTTCAAATACTTGTTTTCTATTAGCAACCAACAATGACTAACTTTTTAAACAGAAGGTTAAGGGAAAGTAACTCTAAGGCTTCCAAGCCAATAGAGGGTCCAATTCACATAAGCTTTCACAAGATTTTCAAATAAGGGACCTATAGGGATAGTGTGAGTGATGAAGTGTAGGATGTGATTTCTACTAACACTTATATATTAACTAAATCATGCATCATAATGATCATATGATAAACATAAGCATAACTAGATAAATGTACTCAAAGCAATCCCAAACATAGTCATATATAATGGTTCGACTACTTGCCTACTCCACTCCCAGCGGATGCACTCTCTTCTAGAGTATACTGGATTTCACTATTCAATGGTTTTAAATTAAGTTAACCATGAACCTTTACAACCTACACAAGGTTAACTAGGAGACCTACACAAGGTTCTCCTAGGTGCCTGCACAAGGTGATTCATCCTACACATGAACTCAACTGGGAGCCTACCCAAGGTAACCCAAGCCTACACAAGGCTACTTAGTCCTATACAAGGACACAACACTGGGAGGCTACACAGGATAACCTAAGCCTACATAAGGCAACACGTATTCTCCCGTTGGAGACCTACAATTAAGACTTGGCGAGTTTGACAGTTAAACTCTGAATCCCAATCCTACACAAGTAAAGGGCTTCAGGCATATTAGACTCTAAGTACTTACAAGTAAGTGGATGAGTCTCGTTCTCACAAAATGTGAAGATCTTCAATGATGATGAAGAGTCTTTAGCTCCCTTAAACTACAACCTGCTTTTGATACTTTGATGAATACTCTAAAGTTGTGAGGTTTAAGGTTTTGATCTTCTCTATTTAAATAATATGATTTAAATACATAGAGAAGGTTCCCATGAGCTATGCATTCAAGAGTTCAAATAACATGATTAGCCTACAAGGAGGTTTGTTGGAATCTTACTGAATGCTAGAGTTCATAATTCAATCTTAAGCACATAAGATAGTGAGTTAATGCATATGCCAAGATTGAATGATGAACTCTAATGAGAAAGAGAAAATGAGGAAGAAAGTATATAGATCTTAAAAGAACAGGCTCAAACTCTCTTAGATTCTAGCTCATTTTACTAAAAGGCAACCTATGGTATTTATAGAAGAAGAATCCCACGGTAAAAAAAAATGGACAGAAATTTGTCATTGTCGATACTATAGAATAGCCTTCGATATCATCGAAATTTGAATTTCGATGGTATTTTGTTTAATTCAATTGTATCAACACTCTACACATATATGTTCGTTTTTATGTAGAACAGATTCTGCTCGATTTTATCGATGTGCACTTCGATGTCATCGAAAGGCAGTTTGATCCAATCGAATTTTCTTTAGAAAATTACCTTTGGTTGCTGAAAGATTTTGTCTAGATATTCGATGTTATCGATCATCATTCGATGCTATCGAAATTTGAAGTTCGATTATATCGAAGCATATTCGATGTGATCAAAAAGTTTGTATTTTCTTTGATGGCTTGCTGGACAAAATGTTCCTTATCTTCGATGTAACTAAACACACTTTGATACAATCGAGAACTTATTCTCGATGTAATCGAAGGTGACTCGATTATATCGATGAACACTTTTTAGAATGTAATCTATGTAGAAGGAGTACCCTAAGTCGATGTTATCGAATATGATTCGATTTTATCGAAGTTTGAATTTTGATATCATCGAACATCATTCGATATAATCGATAATTCTCAACATTTGGTCTTTTTGTTGCTGGACAGAATGGGCCTAATCTTTGATTTAATCGAACTATGTTCAATAAAATCGAAACTGACTTCGATTGCAAATCGATGCGATCAAATATATCTGTGTAGTTCATGTTTTACTCCTCTAACATTCTAAGTGTTCAAGCTTAGCAAAGGTGATTTTCAATGAAATTGAGGTAAGTTTAAGTTGGATGGGGGTCATATACCTTAGGGTTTGGTTTAAGGAAGAGAGGATTCATTCACCTATTTGGAGCACTCAGGTTTCTCTTTTGTTGAGGTCTTTATCTTGAAATCTTCATCTTGGGACTCTCTTAAAGATAGACTCAAGATTCATGTGATTTGACAAACTAGGGCACTTTCAAGGAGCCACCTTGATATTATATCTAAACACCAGCAGCGCTGCTGCTACTGCTAACGTCCAAGTGGGCAGACACCTAGCCAGGGGTATGGAGTGGGGACCACTCGTGGGAACCCCCATGATGTATGTGACTTATCCACTCCGTTCATAAGTTTTACCAGTTCATGTTAGGCCATGAGGCCAAATATCAGGCCCATCCGAATCTCAGGAGGACCGCACAGATGGAAACATGGGCAAGGAGTGGCTGCCCCTTTTTCAAGGACCAGGGTCCCATGAGTGGGACCGACCTTGATGTTTATATGCTATCTACGTCGTTCATCCTTTTCTTCATAACTTATTGGGCCAGGGGCCCAATTTTCAAGACGATCTAGATCTTAGGTGGGTAGCACCACAAGGAACTGTGGGGTGGAAACCTCTTGGACTTGGAATCCCCTGGATACGAAATCCCCTGGATTTGGGAATCCCTTGGACTTAGGAATCCATGATGCGGGATCCCTTAGATTTGGGGCTCCCATGGACTTGAGATTCTTGAATTTCTAGAATCTCTTGGCTATGTTTGGCACCTTGGATTTAGGGCCTGTTTGTTAACATTGAATTTTTGCACTTAACACCGAATTTGGAAAATGTTGTTTAGTGGTGTTTGTTAACGCGGACGAAGGAAAACGCTCCACCGTTTTATGCCGAAATTTTTCCGTGATAGGAATCTAGCTTAATGGGGAATCAAGAATGCGCTTTGTGATTATTATTTTTAATCCAAAATTATCCTTTGCGACAAAGATTTTCTCATTTGCATTATACACATCCTAACTTTTAACATGGGGCACTTCTCTGAGCCCACCATGATTTATGTATTAGATCCACACCGTCTATCAACTTTTCTATATCATTCTAAAGTATGATCCGAAAAAAGATGCACATCCAAAGCTCGAGTCAACCACACCACATAAAGTAGTGAGACAGGAACGACTATCGTTAAAACCTTCCTGATATCCACCGTGAAGCTTATTTGCCATCAAATCTCTTTATAAGGTCACACAAACCTGGATGAAGGAAAAACACAAAAATCAGCTTGATCAAAGCCATATGTGGCCCCAAGAAGTTTTCAAAGATAGGCACCCAATTCCCACAGTTTCTTGTAGTGTGGCCCACTTAAGCTTTATATTTGCCTTGTTTTCTTGTTTTAATTTCTAAAATAATATGAAAAAATTAATGGACGGTATGGATAAAACATATATATCATGGTAGGCCCCACAAAGCCCTTAATTGTCTATATTTATGTAGAACTTGGTGAGGTAGTACACAATCCCCTCACGGGTGCGAATTATGTGCAAATGTCTTTCACAGGAAGTGCTTGCGCTAGAATCTTATGTGGAGACCACCATTATGTTTGTGATAAATCTAATCTATCCATCCGTATTTTGAGATCATTTTAGGACTCGAGACAAAAAATAAGGAGGATACAAGACTTAAGTGGGCCGCAAAAGGAAAGGTGGGTAGGAAAATTATTATCATTGAAACCTCCTCGGGGTCGACAGTGATGTTTACATGCCATCAATACCGTTCATACTATCATTCCTAGTGACATGAACTCAAACCACAAAGATTAGCATGATTGAAAACTTAAGTGGCCGCATGAATATTTTAATTATGGGCATCTAATCCTCACATTTTCGGCCCATTTAAGTATTCAATATGGCTCATTTTTAGGACTATGTCCTAAAATGATCTCACAAAACGGATGGATGGGGTGGATTTCACACAAACATTACGATGGACCCCACTTAGATTTGAAAGGCTTTTCCATGAAATCCGGCTCACACTTGGGGCCTACTGTGATATATGTGACTACATCCATACCGTCCATCTATATTGAAAGCTTATTTTAGGGTGTGATCCAAAAAATAAATTAATTTTAAATCTTAGATGGACCTTTGTATAGGAAACAGTGGTGATTGACCATTTAAAAAAAAAAAAAAAATTGGGCCACAAAAGCTTTGGATCATGTTAATATTTGTGTCATCTCTTCGTCTAGCTATTTGTGACCTTTTCAATAGGTTGGATGACAAATAAACATTTCAGTGAAATTCATGGAGTCTTTAAAGGTAGGGATTCAATCATAATTGTTTTATATGGGTAAATGTGTCAAATTAATATATTTTAAACATTTCAGACGCTAGTTAACAAACAAGTTATTCTAGATTCATTATTAGTTTTCCAACTTGAGATTCAGACTTCAAATTCAAACTTCAGATTTCAGATTTAACAAACAGGCCCTTAGAATCCCTATGATCCTAAGTTAAATGCGAGTATTTGTAGGATTTGAAATTAATTATGAAATCAATTTAAAATTCTTAATTAGTGTGTGCATGTAATTTTGACACTATGGTTATATTAAATCTATTAGAGCATAAACCTTGCCGGAAATGATGAAATACCGAGACTTAGATGGGCAACTAGCACATGATCACATCCTAATGACAAACCAACAATTTATAATCGTCTATTACATCAACAATGTTCAAACTGTGGAGATCATCCTATTGATGCCAATGATAATATGATCATTTTGGGATATCATCAGTGGGCCACGTGCCCAATAGATTGATAGCCTAGTGGCACACATGTTGCACATGTGAGTGTCCACCCGGGTCATTCCCAATGGACCCTGCCTTGGTATATGTATTTTATCAATACATTACATCCGATTACTAGATTTTTATGTGCAGGTTACATGAAGATCCAATGTTAGTCTAACGTGGGACACACCACATAGACCTCTATATTTATAGTGGGGCCTATTGTTCGGTTCCCACTCTTTGTGTATGATGTGCTAATTAGGGCCAATTATATGATGATATGTTTAATAACATGCTAGTGTTCTTGGCTTGATAGGACACACTGATAACATGCTTAGTGTAATGGATATCATGCCTAGTTATATGTCCATATGCAACATTTGTATGCATATTGTGGATGATGATTATTCATAGCATATGCTCGTCGACTTGAGACACTTAGGGAACTATATATGAGATAGGATTGCTCCAAATGATCACGCGATATGCGCAGGTTTGGTGCATGATTTGGATAGTATGACTCATGCATTTTGCATCCTATATGTCACGGGGACTTTTACACCCTAGCGACATCGAAGTTATGGCCTCTACGTGCATATCATGCATGGCTGGATTAGATACTGAAAATATTTGTTCTAGTATCAAGGAGCTATCGATGTCCTTAGGTGAAAGTTCCTAAACTCTTATGGTACTAGTAGGATGCTTCGACGTTGAGACCGAGTGGATAACATGAATACCCGGGTGCCAAAAATCAGTAGGCCGCGTCTCCCATTGAAAAGGGGTGTGACCTTATCCACCCAAGGGTAGGGGCTGTAAGCTAGGTTGTCATGCCCCAAACTCGGAAACCGGGCTCACAAAATTTCGGTGCCGACAGCCTCTGTAGTACCCCATTCTCGACTCTCAACGTCCATACACCAGATTCCCTGAAATCTTACAAGGAGGATTTTCCAACTTATATTTAACTCGTAATAAGCATAACCACAAGTTTACCCAAATCACAAAGGCAATATCATCATCACCACATATCCACTAATATAAACATTTGAATACAGTGCTGAAAGAGAAATACATATGACAAAATCAAAGCTCCAGAGGTTTGCTGCATGCTCCAAGCTCAACACTGCTACAACCTAACGCCACCTGCACGCATCTATCATGCATAAGCTTATAGAAAGCTTAGTGGGTGGTGAAAGTGTGTACATAAGGTAAGTGCCAAGTAAGCAATATCAGAGTAATTAGAGTAAGCGGAAATACTGATAAGCACATAATCATACAATATCAGAAATACTGGCAAGATCATAAATCATACGATATCAGAGTAATGCAAACGCATGCTGATAGGCCCATAAATACCATCAGCCTTATCTAGGCTATGCGATGCAAAAATATAATAAAAACAATATCATATACTGATGAAGCAATGTAGATCAGCTATGCAATGCGGGGATAATAAGTAAAATATCAGATGCTGATGATACAATGTAATATGCAGTGCGAATGAAATGACCAAGCTGGAGTGAAGTCGGGATGATAGTACGTAATATCGCAGGCTATGGGGTCCATCATAAAGTACTTCTATCCAAACTAGTCCCATGCCTAAATTTGGATAGCCAGACTCAATGTAGTAGACTCCTGATCTCAGCTTAATCGCACGCCCAACTAAAATCCTTACCATTACGAAGGTACACAACAATTAATTGTGCACCACCAACTCGAGTGGATAGTAAATGAATGAATGAATATACAACTCTTACTCGATAAGTCCACATATCAGTACGGTTTCCCTCTGAGATCATCACCGGGGTCTAGTACACTCTACATGCAAATCGCCGCCCACTGACGTGCGACCATGCAAGTGGAAGAGACCTCACCATCTGCCTGGCTAGTAGTCAGCTAATATCTATTCGGCACATCGATAACGTACCCATTCACGAGCTGGTCAAACTCAGCCTAGCAATGCCCCTACTCTCGGGCGGGTAAGGCCACACCCCCTCCCAACCGACCACTACACAGTAGGAGACGCAGCCTCCTGGTATTCGACCCTCATGCGCTCATATATATCCACTCGGTCTCAACGTTGGGGCGTCTCTTGGCCACGGAGGTTTAGGAATTTTCTCCTAAGGACATTTATGGCACCCGTATGCTAGAACCAAACATTTTCGGTATCCTATCTGGCCATCCACGATATGCCTGTGGAGGCTATGGCCTTGATATCGCTAGGGCGTACAGTAGTCATAACACACAATGCAAGATGCATGAGTCATACAATCCAGTCATGCATCAATCTTGCACATACCGTGCTCTCATGTGAGATAACCTCTGCCTATCAGGGAGTCTCATAACAATTTGCCCAATGACATATGCAATGGTCAACCACATCTCATAACAAACATGCAGATGAAGCGTATGGGCATGTATCATGATGCTATGCTGTCACATACTCATAATCGGTATTAATATTGGCATCAACAATCGGCCTCGATAATGTGGACATTTAACCAACATTGCCTCCAAGGAATGACCCACATAGAGCCTAACATATAGTGGACCCATGGCCTCGCACAAGGGCCTAATATACAACACCATGAGCCTTACTAAAGATCTTAATACACATCACGATGGGCCTCTTATATAGACCTAATATACATCACAATGGGCTTCATCACCTGGCCCTCAAATGCATCAAATGGGTCACATCACATAGACCTCATATTCATCACATTAGGCCTTAAACACGAGCTGAATACACATCCCAATGGGCCTCAAATACGATCCGCATATACATCACATTGGGCCTCAAACACGGGCCGCATATATATCACATTGGGTCTTAAACACGGGTTGAATACACATCCCAATGGGCCTCAAATACGAGCCGCATATACATCACATTGGGCCTCAAACACAGGCCGCATATACATCACATTGGGCCTCAAACATGGGTCGTATATACATCACATGGTTCTCGACATTCGGCCTCAACAATCGAAATCGGCCTCGACAATTAGCCTCGACGATCGGAATCGACGTCGACAATCGGAATCGGCCTCGACAATCGGAATTGGCTTCGACAATTGACAATTGGAATCAGCCTCGACAATCGGAATCGGCCTCAACAATCGACTTGACAATCAAATTCGGCCTCGATAATCGGAATCGGCCTTGATAATCGGGCTCAACAATCGAAATCGAAATCGACCTCAACAATCTGATTCGACCTCGACAATCGGAATCGACCTCGATAATCGGCCTCAACAATTGGAATTGGCCTCGACAATCGGAATCGACCTCAACCATCGGGATCAGCCTCGACAATCGGAATCGGCATTAACAATCGGAATCAGCCTTGACAATCGGAATCGGCCTTGACAATAAGAATCGATGTTCAGCATCGACAATCGGCACCGACAATCAACATCGATAATCGGCATCGATAATTAGTATATAAACAAGGCGGGATCCATGGATGAACAGTCGATCAACCATAATATAAAGATCGGCCCTTGGCCGTAGTTATATTAAATCCGATAGAGCAAAACCATCCGTCTATGGCGAATGGGGCCCACTTATTTGGGTTAACCCACAAGAGAATTATGAGAATGAGCCTACTAAGGCCAAAGGGAAGGTCATAATGTGGACATCCAACCATCATTGCCCATCAATGTGGACATCTAACCAACATTACTCCCAAGGAGTGGCCCACATATAGAGCCAAAATATATAATGAGCTCGTAGCCTCACGTAAGGGCCATATACACATCAAGTGGTCTGCATCGCATGGGCCTCAAATACATCACATTGGGTCTTGCTCATGGGCCTCAAATACATCACATTGGGCCTCACCCACGGGCATCGAATACATCACATTGGGCCTCGCCCACGGGCCTTGAATACATCACATTGGGCCTTGCCCACGGGCCTCAAATACATCACATTGGGCCTCGCCCATGGGCCTCGAATACATCACATTCGGCCCCATACAAAGGCCCCACATACGTCTCATTGGGCCTCACTCGTGGTCCTTATATCCATCACATTGGGCCTCAACCCATGGGCCATCAAATACATCAAGTGGATCGCATCCACGGGCCGCACCAATGGGCCTCATATATATCAAGTCGACCATATCACATGGGCTACACCAGTGGGCCTCATATACTTCAAGTGGACCGCGTCCAAGGGGCGCGCCAATGGGCCTCATATACATGAATTGGACTACATCAATGGGCCGCACTAATGGGCCTAATACATCTCAAATGGGCCTTGCCCATAGGCCACGAATACATCACAATGGGCCTTGCCCATGGACCTCAGATTCAAGCAGGTGGGCCCCATCATATGGGCCTTGTATATACATCACATTGGGCCTCACTCATGGGCCCAATATACAACACGATGGGCCTCTCCATCTGGGCCACAATTCCATCATAACAGGCCCTATCCCGTGGGCTTCAAATACATCACAATGGGCCTCTCCATCTAGGCCTCACATACATCATGCTGAGCCACACAGCAGGTGGGCCCTGCATAACCAGCAGGTGGGCCTGCACCTCCCAAATGGGCCCACCAGATGAACAATATGGATGTACAGCACATACATCAAGGTGGACCCCACTATAACGTTTATTTTCCATCCAATCTGTTCACAAGGTCACAAAGACTTGGATAAAGAGGAAGACAAATATCATCTTGGTCCAAAACTTCTATAACCCAAAGGGGTTTAATGGTGAGCATTCAATCCCCACTGGTCTTTGCAGTGTGGCCCACCTGATCAATGGTTGGACTCATTATGGTGTGGCCCGCCGTGATGTATTTAAGATCCAACCTATTCGTAAGTGAACATAGTGATAGTTGAAGTGAAGACAAAATATCAGCTTAATTAGAAACTGTTGTGGCCCTTAGAAGTTTGAATGGTGGATGTCACTGCCCACTATTTCAATGGTGGGGCCCACTTGAACTTTAGATCTGACTCATTCGTTTACTTATGTCATAAAATGATATCTCAAATGGTTGGACGGTTTGGATACAACACATGCATCATGGTGGGTCCCATAGATAGACGGCGTGGATGAAACAAGTGGGACCTTCAGAACTTGCCGTCGTCAGCACAACAGCTAGGCAGCTGCGTATGATGCAACTGTTGTTGCTGTCATAGCATAGATGGGTCCCACATAGGGCCCACCACATCATTCATCTATATATAAATATAATATATATATATATAATATTATATCAATATTAACAACGTCCAGGCCCTGGACGGCCTGGACAGATGCATACCTCAGGGTGTAGCCCCACACGCCGTCCAAGGACGGTGGATGCAACACATGTAATATAGTGTGGCCCATCCAAATGGATGGACGAAGTGGATGGGGTCCCACGGACCTGCTGACGCCAATAGAGCAGCCATATAACTGCTGCTTCAAGCAGGGCAGGTGGGTCCCACGTAGGGCCCACCACCATTTACTATATAGTATATATATTAATATAATATTAATTCTTTAATGAGCTGGTTAGTACACTCCACCGTCAGTTCACACTACACTGTTAGCTACACCCCACTGTCAGTTCACACTTCAACGTTAGCCACGTCCAGCGTCCTTGGGCGCTGGACGGATGGTGTGGATATATGTATTTAAGGTGGGTCCCGCGTGTGGGGCCCACGGCTGGTGGGTCCCACCGTCTTGCTGTGTGGACAGTGTGGATGACACACATCACGGTGGGTCTCACATGGACGTGGCCCGCCTGATTGGATCAATCTACTATTTGTGTTTTCCCATCACCATTAGGTAGGGCCCACATAGCCCGGACGGTGTAGATCCAACACGTCCATCAAGTGGGTTCCACGAAGGTGGACGACATAGATAAGTTACATACATCATGAGGCCATCAACAAGGGAAAAAGAGAGAGAGAAAGGGAGGCGAGTGATGGAGGGACCCCGGTACTATGGGCCCTCCCTTCCATGATTTATAACATACATCAAGTGGGTCCCATTACATGTGGGCCCACCAATCAAAATCAACAGTGGAGATCCTTTCTCCACCAAAATGTAAGGCTAGATGACCATATTCATACAAAGAAAATAAACATCATGATTAGGTACATGGAAAATGACCCCATCATGGAATGATCATGAGGATCATGATAGGCCATCGGCGACACCTAGGGTCCAAAGTGGGATCCATACCATCAATCGGTAGGCCCCACTTGGCCCATCATAAAAAAAATGAAATCTAGGCCAAAGAAACACCCACCTTTGATCATGGACTTCTCCTTCCATCAACGCATTCTAGAACTCTAATGAATGAGATTCAACGGTCGAGATTGGTTTTGGAGGGTAGGGATGAGAGATAGGAAATGGGCCACATAAAGCTCTCTCATGGAGCTTGCTTGGACGTGGGTTGCTTGAGAATGAGTGAGAGAGAGAATGAGAGAGAGAGAGGTGATGAGAGAGAAGTGATGGGAGAGAGGTATGGTGAGTGATGGGTGATGGGGAGAGTTGACTTTTGGGGATGGGTAGTTGTACTTGGGGATAGGTGTGAGTGATGGGAGTGATGTATACTTGATTGATATGATTGATGGGATTCTCTTGGGATTAGCAACCCGCAGTGTTTTTTTTTGAGATGAACGCGGGCCCACATCTCCTGGCCTGGGTATCAGATCGGTGCGCGAGTCGCGGCGTTGGAACGACGGCGACGGCGCGGTGGCTGGGGTACAAGTTTTGGGTCGAGCCGACTCTAGAATATGGGATACAACTCAGGATTGCATGCAATTACTGTTTACGCATCGCTGGTCACCGAAATTCCACCGGGAGGACCGCAGAAGCCTACGAAATAGTATAGGCTGGGTTATGGGTCTTATATAGGTTGAATCTGACTAGCTCGTAAAATGGGTCCACTATCAATGAGTCGGGTGGGCATTGGCATACCATTGACGATGTAGATAGTGAGGTCTTTTGAAAAAATGAGCTATAGAAGTCCTAGAAGGGGGTGAATAGGACAATGTCAAATATTTCGATATAATGCGGAATAATAAATTAATGTAATACAATTTTGCAAAGTATTGAATTCTTGATATCAAATAGTTCGTAGGACAACCTTACACCTAAAAGATTTAGGTAAGACAACCTTATGTCATGACGTCTTTAAAATCAAAATATCAAACTAATTGCAAAAAATAAAAAAAAACACAATAACACAAGTGATAAAATCCAATCACCACAATGCACAAAAGAATTATAGTGGTTTGGTGCCTCAATGTAACCTACTTCACTCCTAAAATTACTACCCTCGCAATTTTGACTTTTACTATTTCAAGGTTTTCTAAGGTCACCTTAACAACCTTATACAATTATTGCGATTTTCATGGGCTATCACAATCAAACCCACTTCGTGATTTTACGGGGTCACTACAAACAAACCCACTGAGATTTCTGGGCTATCTCAGAAAAGCCCAAACTGAAGTAATTAAAACAAACAGTACTTATCTTCGATTTGGCGAGTCGAGGTTGTAGCTGCAGCTTGAGTGTAGCGATATTTTTCTTGGGTGATTGATGAAGCTGATGTATGAGTTCAACCCAAAAAGATGTAAAGGGATCTAATAGATTTTCAATGAAATGAATGAAACCGTATTACTGCAGATTCAATTCTCCTTCTTCTTAAAGTAGAGTATGGATTACTTTTATTAAAACAATTTAATCTAACTTTGAAAAGGAGAATAAAATAAGATAATAATAAAATATGAATTACAACACAAATAACTTAAGGAGGCTTGAAGGATCTTTCTCTACAACACAATAAAAGAATATGAATTTTCGTGATTTAGAATGTAAGAAAAAACCTTTATATATAGCCAAGGATATGTGTAGTTCGGCTGGCCCAAGATTCAGTTCGGCTGGCCAAACTTCAAAGATTATGTTCCAATCAGAATCTAGAAATCGCGGGATAAAAGCTTTTAAAACTTCGGTTGGTCTAAGCCTAGGTTTGGCTGGCCTAAGCTTAAGTTCGGCTGGCCTAACCGGTCTGGATTTCGAAATCGTTCCATTGCTGGAAACTTGACTGAACCACCTTGGGCTAGCCGAACCCTACCTTGGGCTGGTCAAACCTACCGCAAAAAGAAAAAAAAAGAAGATCTTATGAGATTTGAATTTTGTTCAAATTTTGCATGATTGGTCCAAGTAGTTATGCTGACCGAACCAGACATTAGGCTGGCCTAACTAGAGTGTATGTAATATAAAATGTGATTTAAAATATGCATGAGTGAAATACACCTAACCTATGATTTAACTAGGTTCATACCCTCTGTAGGTTGACCATTACGAATTGTTCTGAACTTCGAATCATGAAGGCTCTTACTTTGAGATGTTGAGCCTTCCATCAAAATGCTTGATCGAGTTGATAGCTTGTCTTCAGTCGAGCTTGCGATCGTAACCGAACTACTAAATTTGACAAACTAAGATGTGCTTTAAGTATAAGTACTTACGTCTTTTCTACTTACTTGATCATGTGCATAATGGGTGTTAGCCAGTGTTGGAGTGTACTAAACTCCGATAATGTTTCCAGTGAAGAACTGTTTTGATATGTGGATTGAGTTGAGGATTGACATATTTGCGTTGCATCTCTAGCATATGATATTCAACCACGTAGGCCTTGCATTACATAGCCTTGGTATGACTAATAACATTCATGAAGTTAGCAACTTAGCCCTCCATCATTTTCCGTATACTCTGATATCTGTATTATTGTTATATGTATTATGCACACACACGCACCCTACTGAGATTCGTAGGAGGCTTATGCGTTTATTTACGTTGCAAGTGATGTTAGTGCGTATCAGCAGTATTGAGCTCGGAGCATGAACCTGTTCTTTTGAGTTCTTGGTTATATATTGTATTTTTTTTCTAGCTCTGTACTTAAAGATTATATTAGTGGATATGTGGTGATGATGTTGTTTTGTGACTTGGGTACAATTGTGGTTATGATCCTTTATAAAAAAAAAAATTATCTTGAAAATCCCCCTTATAGGATCCCAGAATCAGAACTTGAAATATGAGAGATGAGAGCGGAGAATGGGGTACTACAGAGACTGTCGGTATTGAATTCGGTGGTTGAAAATTTTGTAAGCCTAATTCTCGAGTTTAGGGCATGACAAGTGGTCTACATTATATGCTACCTTTACAAAAGCTAATAATGAACTGTGCATGTCCAATGGTCCATCTAACCACTATAAGAGCAGATGTGTCTGATCACCTTTTTGATTCTACAATAAAGACGGTCCCGAATTATATTCTATAACTTGAATAATTTAAAATACGGCTAGTTGAATATATAAGGGATACGATAGTTTTCATCATTTAATATTGCATTTTACCCTAAACCTTTTCCTATTTAAAGAAAAGGTTAAGATAGTTTATCTCTCTCTCTCTCTCTCTCTCTCTCTCTCTCTCTCTTTAATAATTTTTTTATTATATTTAAATTACAAAATCAGTCATTTATTATGCTATCGATATAATAACTCAAGTACATTATAATTATTTAAAGTGTCAAACACAGTTCAAATCATAGTTTTTTAAGAAATCCTCTGGCAATTCTCCCACTGCCACCTTTTGGTAAGAAACCACCAGGCTTGCTTTCATCGCTGGTTCCATAGACCATCGCTGGTTCCATCGTTTTTATCCTATTTGAGACTAAGTTGAATTTGAATTTAAATTTTAAATTACAAACAGAAAACAGAAACAAGTATGGTGCACCCACCCACAACTAGCCCACGAGTGAGCCCCCTAACACCAACCTGTTCATGATGTCACATGGTCCTATAGGCAGATGTTTAATCCCCACTATGTGGTCCACTTGAGCCTGGGAGCTGACTAAGTTTTGGGCCTGTACCCTTAAAATGATATGGAAAAATGGATGGACGGCGTGGATAAAAGCCATACATCACTGTGGCCCCACGTAGCCGTGCTTGGATGCAGTCCGCTTTGGAAACGGATGGGCTACTTCCGCTGCTACCAGCCAATGGCTGGTGGTCGGTGCCCTATGAGACTCAGCATGATGTAAGTGTTTCATCCATGTCGTCCATTTATTTTTTCAGATCATTTTATGTTATAAAACCAAAAATTAGATATATCTCAATCTTAAGTGGACCACATTATATGAAACAATGTTGAATGAGCATTGATTATTAAAAACCTTTTGAGGGCTATAAAAGTTTTGGATCAAGCCGATCTTTACTTTTTCCCTTTCATCTGGGCCTGTATGACCTAATCAACAGATTGAATGTCAAATAAACAGTACAGTTGGCCTTAGGAGGATTTTAATGATGGATATCCAATCACTGTGGTTTTCTGTGGAGTGGTCCATGTGAGATTTATATACCTATCATTTTTGGTGTAAAGACCTGAAATAATACGTAAAAATGGATGAAACACACGCATCATGGCGGGGCTAGCAGAGCACTGGCAGGGGAGTAGGCCAATCCGTTTCCGTCCGCTTTCGTGTCTCGGAAGCTCGCGTGGATCGATAGCTTGTCCGTGTCCGTCGGATCGTACGGCCAGAAGTTTCCTAACGGCCGGTGAGATGCACGAGACGAAACTTCTCGCCTACAACGCTCTCGTCATCGGCTAAAAAAAAAAAATTTGCGACCTCTGCGTCTTGGTATCTTCTCGCTACCCCCTCCTCTCAGTACCGCAGGATCCTCCCCATTGGACATTCCAGATTCGTCCACGTCAGCACTGTCATCTCGCTTCTCCTGTTATTTATGGGGCTGGTGGGTTAGGGTTTTCACTCCTCCTTCCGCGGGCTCATACAGATTTTCTTTTTTCTTTTTCTGTCCATATAAGGTGCGTTCTTCATACCTTTTGATTTTTCTTGGAATCTAAAATTTTTAGAAGGTTTTGCACAAGCATGTTTGTGAGATTTCTTCTCATCCCTCTTTAACTTGTAGAAAGATTGATGATCCAGTAGTTTGATGGCGATCGTAAAGAACGAAAACTCGAAGGATTCTAGATCAGACGGCGATATTTCTTCTGCGAGTGGAGACACTCTTTCAAGTGATGATGACAGTGAGGTTCAAACTCCAAGTTCCGTTTCAATTTCTGATGATGATGGTTTTCATGTTGTTGATGATGATGATGCGGACTCTGGGGCGGGTTCGGACGACTTTGATTTGTCGGAATTGGGTGATATTGGGGCTGAATTTTGTCTGATAGGAAACTGGAACTGTTCAGTTCCTTTCGAGCTCTATGACCTTCCAGATTTGAGTGGCGTACTTTCTCTGGACACCTGGAATAATTGCCTCAGTGAGGACGAGCGTTTTAGCTTGGCAGAGTACCTCCCAGACATGGACCAAGAGACATTCATGCACACCTTGAAAGAGCTCTTCGCAGGCCATAACTTCCACTTTGGGAACCCCATTGCTGACCTCTTCAATCGTCTCAAGGGAGGCCTCTGTGAACCGAGAGTCGCTCTCTATCGACAGGGTTTGAATTTCTTCGAGAAGCGCAATCACTACCACCTCTTACGCAAGTATCACAACTCTATGGTGCGTACTCTCGTCCACATAAGGGATGCTTGGGCGAAGTGTGCAGGTTGCGGGATTGAGGAGAGGCTCCATATTCTGGATATAGCGAGAAGCCACTGTAGGGTTTCGATGCATGGAAATGATGATGGGTTGGGATCTGAGTCGGAGTCATCATTGAGGGAGGAATATGACAAGCGGTTTCTGGCTAAAGGCACAAATCTGAGTAACCGTGCTTCATATACCGTAAGACCGTCATTGGATGTGTTGTCTCAAGAAATGGTTATGACTTTGGCGCCTACCACAAATGGGAAACAGAACCTGAAGGGGATTTTGAAGATCACCACGCCAGAGGCTTCTACAAAGAAGGGTCATCTGGCGGGTCTCCTTCCTTCTTCTGCTAATCATGGCTTGGGGATGATGAAATACAGGCCGTCTGCTTCACCATTAAACCCTCAAGCTTTTGGGTATGATTCAGGATCTGCTCACCGGGCCTGGAATCAGATGACAGCTGATGTTGATGACAGAGAATATGCTTATGAAATTGATTCGCAGAAAAATAGGAATCTGGCACGAGGCAGTAAGTGCAGTACAGTGGATAAGGTTAGATCACTAATGCAGGGAAAGAAAGATGCCTTTTTGAAGAAATATGACACAGATGCTTGCATTGGACTGGGACAAGAAGACAGTGAATGTTACATTGGGTTGCCTTTACCGGTAAAAAAAGAGAATTTGCATCGTTATGGTAGAAACAGGAATGTCAAACAGGTGGTCGACGTTGAAATATTGATAGGTAAACCGATTTGCAAGAGATCTCATGATTATTCTTCCCGTGATGCTGGGAAAAGGGCCAAGCATCCTGAGAAACCTGGGAGGTCCTTGGTTGATGATGGGATGGATCCTGCAAAAGGTAGGGATCGGCAGGTGTTTGTGGAAGAAACTCAAGCTGACTGGTTAGCTGGAAGTCAACCATTTCGGAACAGACAAGCACATCAAGATGACTTCTCCATGGATCATCCCGTTAGATTCGATGAGTCGAATTCTAGAAGCAAGAAACAGAAGACTGGAGGGGAGTTCCAAACTGGTGAGAAAAATGCGGTCCGATCTTATGGAACTATTTCACGCCAGGCTGATCATCATCATAGGATCAAAGCATTACATGAGACCAATAGAAGAATATCCGCGCAAAATGGAGGAATGGATGAGGAAGACTGTAAAGGCATTGGCATGTTCTCCCGAATTGAAGAAACAGAGTCAGATTCATCCAAAGAGGTTGATGAAGATGAAGATCTCAATCCTACTAGCTATCCAAGTGGCACCTTTGAGGGTGGTCGATCTGCCTATGTCAAATCAGCTGATGATCCTGAACTGCTGAATAAACTAATGAGGAGTGATAAAAAAAATTATGACCAACTTTTTGATGGGGTCACACGCTCTTCCGAAGAAGTGGGTAATCTTGACGAGCGGTTTCCTTTAAAAGGAACACGGAGCGGTAAGTTAACTGAGCTCAGTTACCAGTCTCACTATTCTAATGTACATCTGGAGGGAAAAAAATTCACCACTTCCTCTAAGTTAGTAGATGATCGAAAACGAATTAATAAGTCAGTGCAGAATGGCCAAATGCATGATGATCATGGTAGAAGGTCAAATGTACCATTTGTGAAGGTCCATTCTGCAGAGAAAAGGCGGAAAGGGAAGGATGACCTGGACTATTCTATGCGTCTTTCAGATTACATGGACAAGTACACCCGTGGAGTTCTGGAGGAGGATGATTTGCATGTGATGCCAAATGTTAATGAACAGGCACGGACTCATAAATCAGGGAAGAAAGGTAAAAAAACCAAAGCTTATCTAGCTGAGGCTGATGCTCATGAAAAGTCAAGCATGCCGTTATTAGGATGCAACTCAATAACACGGAAGCAGAAGGGGAAGGTTGATTTTATGCATTTAGATGGGCCAGATAAGTCCAGTTATCCACAGCCTGTTTCACAGCAGCCCATTGGTGACCCCAATTTCATGAAGAAACAGAGCAAAAAGAAATTGGATGCTGAAAGCAGATCTTTGACAGTGGTAACTTCTAATTCGATTATTTCAGAAAGGGCAATGGCGGACAGAGAGCCAGAAACAAAGCTGCCAAAGAAGCCCTTTACTTTGATAACACCATCTGTTCACACTGGATTTTCATTCTCAATCGTACATCTTCTTTCAGCTGTTCGAAGGGCAATGATAACTTCGAATGCAGATGATACCACTGAGGTAAACAGGGATTTCGAGAAGAGCAAAGGTGGGGAGTTCCCTTCTAATGAGAATTTGGATGTTAATTATCCAGAATACACAGGACAAAAGAATTTGCCTTCTCTTACTGTTCAAGAAATTGTCAATCGTGTGAGATCGAACCCGGGAGATCCTTGCATTCTCGAAACACAGGAACCCCTTCAGGATTTGGTCAGAGGAGTTCTAAAGATATTTTTGTCTAAAACAGCACCTTTAGGAGCAAAGGCTTGGAAGGCGCTTGTATGCTATGAAAAGTCTACTAAAAGTTGGTCCTGGATTGGTCCAGTTTCTTCTAGTTCATTGGATCGTGACATGGTTGAAGAGGAAACATCTTCTGATGCTTGGGGTGTTCCTCACAAGATGCTTGTGAAATTGGTTGATGCGTTTGCTAATTGGCTAAAAAGTGGTCAAGAGACCCTTCAGCAAATAGGAAGCCTTCCAGCACCGCCCCCAATGTTGCCCAATGTGGACGAGAAGGAAAGATTTAAGGATCTAAGAGCTCAGAAGAGTCTCAACACTATCAGCCCGAGTTCTGATGAAATGAGGGCGTATTTTCGCCGTGAAGAAGTTCTAAGATATTCAATTCCTGACAGGGCCTTTTCTTATACTGCTGCTGATGGTAGAAAATCTATAGTTGCTCCATTGAGAAGATGTAGTGCCAAAGCTCGAGAACATTTTATGCTTAAGCCTGATCGACCACCGCATGTTACAATCCTCTGTCTTGTAAGGGATGCAGCAGCCAGGTTGCCTGGAAGTATTGGCACCAGAGCAGATGTCTGCACCCTGATAAGAGACTCCCAGTATATTGTGGAAGATGTATCTGATGCTCAAATTAACCAGGTAGTCAGTGGGGCTCTTGACCGTTTGCATTATGAACGTGATCCTTGTGTACAGTTTGATGGCGACAGAAAGTTGTGGGTTTATTTGCACCGAGATAGAGAAGAAGAAGATTTTGAAGATGATGGAACCTCATCTACAAAGAAATGGAAAAGGCCTAGGAAAGGCACTGCAGGAAGCTCTGACTTAGGAACCATAAATGATGTGGGCTGTCAAGGGACTGGAGATCAAGTTGCAGGTGGTCCAGCCATTGGATATGACTTTAGATCTGATTTAAATATTGAATCATCATCCATGTATGCAGAGGGGAAGAAAGAACTTGCAGATCGTGATTTGAAGGCAAATATGGTGGACAACATTGGGCCATTCATTGATTCGGCACAAAGCAGAATTGGTCAGGGTCATCCCATGGGTTGGGAGGTCCTTGATTTGAATCCCATGCGAGAGAACAAAATGCTGGGTCAGGAAAGTTTCAGAAATGAAGATTTTGATGATGAGCAGTCAGCAGGGAAAGGCCAGTTGGGTGTGATAGCTCAAAGTTCAATGCGGAGAATGGATGATACATGACAGGGGCCCATCCCATCATGTCCCCCCCCCCCCCCGCCCCCACTTTTTTTTTTTTTGTTTTTTGTTTTTTGTTTTTGTTTTGTTTTGGGATTGGTCAAGGTATCCTTTAATATCATATATCTTTTAAGCTTTCTCATTTTTTTGGTAGTTGGTTTAGGCAGACTGAAACCAGTATGTCTGAATGTCTCAAGCCCGGGTCTCCCCTCCGGTAGGGGGTGTGCAGTGCTGTGCACTAACCAGCTCAACTAAAGAGCAGGATGCTTAGCTCAAGTTCATTGTTGTCTCGGGTTTGCTATCCCGATTTCTGAGGATAGTAATCAGTTGATGCATATGCTTTTTTTTTTTTTTTCTTGTTACAACTATTAATTAACTTTACCTTTTCATTTATTTCTATTTCACACATGGCTAATGTTCAACAACTTGGTGACAGGACAAATGTGGATTTTTTGTTCGGTGGTTGTGGATTGTTTTTATATTTATTTGCTAATGCGAAAGACATCTTGTGTCTTGATGCAATAATAACCTCAATTATTTGACATTTTGTGAGTTGCAAATGTTTTGTTTACTACTTGTTTGTTTGGATCTTGGAGCTCAAAGATGTTTCTGACTGTGTTAGCACTTCAATGGCTTGATTTGATCTTTCTGCAGTTCTTTTGCTTACAATCTATCCAATTCTCAAAAAGAGAAGAAAAAAATCGAAAAAAAATCATGTTAGGCATCTGAAGAAGATAACTAGGCTAATCACCTTGTGATCACTCAGAGGCATGTTGCTAACTTTACTCTTAGCATTTCTTTCTTCAATTTACCCTTGCTAAATTTATTTCGTTTTCAATATTTTGCATGTTTTATGAAGAAGGAAGTTAATCATCACATGAATGACCCTTCGCGGCATATTATAATGTCGACTTGCATTTTCGTATCCTTAATGAAGAACATTCATGGTTCAACCCCATAATTAGGTAATTTCGTATCTTACCTGTGTGTTTCTTTGTCAACTTGTGTTCTGATTTTATCTTTTCTTTTCATTCAGTGGATGTTTTGCTTGATAAACCTCATATAGAATGTTGTCTTTTTGGATGCCTTTTGTCACAGCTTTTTTTTGGATAGACAACAATAATCTCTATTTAATATACCACAAAGAGCATTTGGCCAATTTAACCCTCGCAGTTAGTCATGAGGGGTGTAAACTTCTGATTTTAAAAGGAAAATGGGATTTCTCTAACCCTTCAGTGGAGTGCATTTTTATCCTTCGATTTCTTTCATGTGATTAGCCCACTCCCTCATCTCCCCTCCGTGTATAGGCCACACCTATAGGAGCCCGTGCAACAATAGATTCTGTGGGCCCACTGTGATGATTGTGTGACATCCACTCTGTCCATCTATTGCGCCGGTCACTGTAGTACCATAGCCCCCAAAAGAGGTAGATTGGAGTCTCAAGTGGGCCACTAAACAGGAAACAGTTGGGATTGGGATGTCCACCATTCAAACCATCCTGGGGACCACCGTGATGTTTTTATCCTATCGATAAAGTCATTCCAAACAGGATGGATTGAAAAAAAAGAAGAAGCTGATCCAACAGTTTGGTGGATTCCAAGAAGGTTTCAATGGTAGGCATCCCCATATCTACTGTTTCTTGTGTTGTGCTCGCTATGAGTTTTGGATCTCCCTGATTTTTAGGATCATGCTCTAACATGATCTCATCCAACTCTAATGGGTGGAACAGATTTCACAGAGAAATTAAGGCGGGCTACATGGAGCTTTGGTTTTACCCACTCTACTTTGCCTTTCTCTGGGCGTAGTCCACACCCAGGCAGCCTCCTCCGCATACTGCCCTCACACTTTCCTTCCTGATCTGTCTCTCTCTCTCTTTTCTTCCCTCAATGCGTGTTTCCCATGTGGCGTGCCATCCCCCCTAGTTCTATCAAAAGCAAAAGCTCCAAGCAAAAGGGAAAAGGTTCTTGATTAAAAAAAAAAAAAAAAAAAAAAAAAAAAAAAGAAAAGGAAAAAAGGAAAAAAAGAAAAGAAAAATACAAAGGGAAATAAGTTTCCGATACAAAGGACTGGGTGATGGATACCCTTCATAATTAGTTCAAGGATTTTGATGTTCTTTCGTAACAATGGATGTGCTAAGCTAGATACCATGTCTTGGATTCTTAGCTCTTTCAGGTTTTCAACTTCAAGCTCTTTAGATGTTTATATTTTTCATACATCAAGTGAATTAAATGTTATCTTGCTCTTGGTTGGAATCCTCTGCCAGCTCCTGTTTGTGGAATCGATGCACGTTCATTAGTGATTGAAAATTCGTTGATGCATACTTTTATTCTTCGTTCATCAGTTCTTGGTAGGCAATGGAGCAACTAAGATTATTCAACTCATATCCGTAATTGAACAATCAGGAGTGAAGCGGGAGTGGATTTAGGTGCTAGAGTAGGGAATCCTCTTTTTCAAAATGTTTGCAAGTATAAAAGCCTAAGATGCAGGAGCAGGAGCACAAGTTTGTAGCAGAAGAGATACCTTAGTAAAAGGTCTGTGGGGTAAATTTTTGCAAGGGAAGAGACATCATATGTTCTTTAGTGCATTATGCTGTACACCCTTGAGCTTCAATTTATGCACATGTGAATATGGTCACACTGTCACAGTTTGTGAAACACTGTTGTTGATGAGAAGCATGTTAAACAGACAATTTTAAATGGTCTAATACGAACATATCTGATCTTTGATATATTACCAACATAAACTTATTTGAGACTTTGATCTTAAGTGTAAATGCCATATTTTGGAAGCACCCTTCCTGATGAAGTATACCTGCTTTCTTCTCGAGCATTGGTTACAAAAGTTGCTTTTGCTTTGTTTGACACTCTCAAACAAACAACAACATAATTAGCAGCTAAAAGCCTTGGTTTTTTTTTTTTTTTCTTCTTATATTTATGCATTTTATATACTATTTATACAGTCTTGATGTATTTTAGTTATACGTGCTTTTATGAATGATGATGATGATCGTCATAATCATCATGTCAACCTTATCCCAAGTAATTGGGGTCAGCTACACATCCTTTTTGCCATTCCACTCTATCATGGACCATATCCTTAGTGAAACTATAGGTCATCAAATCTTTTCTTATTGCCTCACCCATGTTTTTTGGGCCTTCCCTTGCCCTTTTAGTTTTAGAGCCTTCAACTTGAACCGGTTCACTCCTAAGATGTGTAATAACTGATATCCATATAATAGTATGTTAAACCATCATCATTTAACTGTGTGGATGTGTTAGCATCTCCAATTTTTCCACAGTCCCTATGGTGGAAACCATGTGATCTCGTCTGACACGCACATTTGATATGTGTTGTTGTCCAAGTTACATACCTATATTTCTATGTATTGCCTAGGGATGACATTAGTATGTCAATTATACAGGGTTTGTGATGCATAGGGCTAAAGCTCAATTTCTTCACCACTGCTACATGAAATAAGATAATAGACTGGATATAAATCAAAACAAACTTTATTCAACTAGAACTAGAAGAAAGAGATCTAAATGTGGGGCAACATATGCTAAGGAGGATAGAAGAAGCACACGCTTCAGGAAAAGCTTTAATAATCTTAATTCATTTTTTTGACCAATAAAATAAACTTCATTCATAGTTGTTAGATGAGCTGGTGGAGACAGTGTAGTTTGTGTGAGTGATTGGGGTTCAATCCCTGGTGGTGTCACTTAAAAAATTTTCATTTAGTCATCATTTTATGTATCTAGTTCATTAGTGTGGCTATAAATTAATAGTTTTTTTTTTTTTTTTTAAATTTTTGTTTAAAATTTTTTTAATTTTTAATTTTTAATTTTTTTATTTATAACACAAATCTCTATTTAATACAAAAACTGTAGATTCCATTGGTTCCATATGGGGGTAGGGCTGGGAAGCCCGGGCCTATAAGGTGAGGGCCTGGGTGCCTAAACTTGCCTCGGGGTCGAGCCTAGGATTGAAATCCATGCCCCAGCCAAGTCAGTCCCATGCCCAGCCCAAAATATTTTCCCTAAAGTAGTTTGTGCCTATCTTGTGTAGAACATCGTAGTTGTGCAAAATGTGGGTCAACATGAAAATCACATGGTGTGAAGATCAGGTGCTCCACTAATTATGCAAGCTATATGGTTGAAATCAATAAACACTCAATGGTCTGAATCAATGCACGCCCATGTGATGAGTGGATTAGTTTTATTTTTGCCCCTATTAATCTTTTATGGTTAGCCTGATCCTTTCGGGCTAGGGCCAAAGCCTTTTTAGCTAATTAGGACCAGGGTCGGGCTCGGGGCAAGGCTTAGGGGACTACGGCCAAGCTAGAGCTAACTGAGATGTGGCCCTAGTCAGGTCCATTACCACCCATGGTCCACATAAAATGACCTTTTCCTACTCAAAATTGATGATAAATAATTCTCCTATATAGGATTTTAAAAAACAACCAAAGAGTACAAATCTGCAACTTTTTTTTTCAAGGATGAAATACTCTTAACTCAATACATCAATTATGTGGAATAGCTAAAGAAGAATGATTTTAACAGAAACTAGAGAGAAGAAAAGAAGAAAGATGAGAAAAATAGAAGAAAAGGTGAAGAAAAGAACAGAGGAATGACTGCTCATATGCTAGCCTCCTCATGTTTATCCCATCTTATTTTATTAGGGATGGAGTCATTACAACTAAAATTACAAAATCGCGCTCTTTTCTTAAGTACAACTGAAATACTCTTAACTCAAAACATCAATTATGTGGAATAGTTAAAGAAGAATGATTTTAACAGAAACTAGAGAGAAGAAAAGAAGAAAGATGAGAAAATAGAAGAAAAGGTGAAGAAAAGAACAGAGGAATGACTGCTCATATGCTAGCCTCCTCATGTTTATCCCATCTTATTTTATTAGGGATGGAGTCATTACAACTAAAATTACAAAATCGCACTCTTTTCTTAAGTACTAAGTAAAACACATTCATATGGGTCCAAACTCAGGCCTACACTAAACCCAATCAACAAACCAAAGCCCAAAGGGGCCCCTAGACCAAAAACGTGTGAACCCACAATACTTTTAACACTCCCCCTCAAGCTAGAGCATAGATATCATACGTGTCTAGCTTGGATACAAACTTTAATAATTGAGACTTCTCAAGAGCCTTGGTGAATAGATTTGCAACCTAATCATGGGAGGAAATATACAGAGCGTCAATTTCCTTTTGAGAGATCTTGTCTTGAATGCGGTGAGAATCGACCTCTATATGCTTCGTTCTCTCATGGAACATTGGATTGTTGGCAATGTGGATGGTAGCTTGATTTTCACAATGCAGAGGCATTGGACCTTGGACAACAAATCGCAATTCTTCAAGGGGGATTTAAGCCAAATAAGCTCACAAGTGGTGTGGGCCATTGATCTATATTTTTTGCCTTAACACTTGACCTGGCAACCGCATTCTACTTCTTACTTTTCCAAGTAACCATGTTTCATCCAAGGAAGGTACAATAACCTGTAGTTGACTGCCTGTCATATCACGACCTTGCATAATTTGCATCGGAATAACCGATTATCTGGAGATGGCCATGAGACCTATGCAAGATATCGAAGAATACCAAGATCTTTGATTTGAAACTGAGATTGAAGATAAACTTCAACTTCTCAATACCTTCCAAGTCATCACCTGTCATTATAATATCATCCACTTGAGCAACAAGGATAATATAGCCAGGTGTTGTATGCTTTGAGAATACTGAGTGATCTACTATACTTCTCTTCAGCTAATATGATACCGCCACACCACTGAACTTATCAAACCAGGCTCTCGGTGACAGCTTGATGCAGGGACATGTGATGACCTAATCCTATATGCATATATAATCAGGTTAAAGAATATTCAAATAAATACACCAAATAACTAACCCTTTCCAGTCAAAGGGATCAGGTAAACTTCAAAACAAAAATGATGTCATTCTGTCAGGATCATGCCCCTTAGCATAAAATCGCGTAAACAGTAAAAAGGGAGGACCTAGGGATATGAGAATATCTCAGATCTAGCATAAGTCAGTCCGCAGTTAAGTTTGGATCTGATTCTACTCACTAACCATCCCTCTTTTCCGTTTAAACTAGAAAGGGGATATCCAGAGGAACGAAGGGGGTGAAGAATGAAGGGTTTGAGATGAAGAAAGTATAGGTCCTTTTGTTGTCAAAAGAAAAGGAGGAGGATGATTCGTACCTTTTCTTACACCTTGAAGATCTAGAAAAAAGGAAACTTGAAATCGGGGTGGAATCCTCAGCACCCAAGAGCCAATCCTGAAACCCTAATCTCTTGAATAAAAAGGAAGAAAAGAGACGAATTTCTATTTATTCAATAATGAAAATAGAGTTTCTTACAACGTATATATAAGCTATGGAAAAAGTAAAGTGCACTAAAGCCCCTGAAACTAAGAAAAATAACAAAAAAAGATGAAAAGTAAAGAAAGTGCAATAAAGCCATTGAAATAAGGAAAAAAACAAAAACTTCTAAAATTAAAACACCCGTGTAGTAGGGTGTGAAATCCGACCCATGGATCTATAGTCAGGGTGCGGTCATGCCGCTCCTGCACTTATAGTGCCTCAGAAAATGGGTTCGATGGACCCAATGTCCATCCACGTCAACTCCTCCACTCTGGTACTTTGTCAGCGACGCCTCCTCCTATGGTACACTCTAAATGGTGTACCACTGATGTTCGCGTCACAGCTTCAATCCATATATAGATTTCTTTAATTTGCACACATTAGACATCATACAATACCATCACACCACTGAACTTCTTAAAACAGGCCATGCCTACTTTAATCCATATATAGAGTTCTTTATTACCACCACACCACTGAACTTCTTAAAACAGGCCATGCCTACTTTAATCCATATATAGAGTTCTTTATCTTGCACACTTTAAACGTCTCCTTTGAGCAACATACCTAGGAGGTTGCTCCATTTAAACTTCTTCATGCAATTCTCCATGCAGAAATGCATTTTTAACATCTAGTTGAAAGAGGGCCCAATCATGATTTGCAACAACAAATGTAACAACTTGAACTGAATTGAGCTTGGGCATCAAAGAAAATGTATCTAGATAATTTACTCCATTAGCTTGAGTATATTCCTTGGCAACTGACCTGGCTTTATAACGATTAATTGATCCGTTAGGAAGAAATTTTACCATACAAACCCACTAATGCAGGGGCATTTTCACACCGGGCTCAAGTGGGTTAGCTTGTGGGATGTGGGGACATACTCGGGGTGGGTGGCCCGTGTAAGGCTGGTGGCTTGTGTGAGGTGGTACCCATGTGATTTGGGGCCCACGAGGGGGGTTCGGTCGATGTCCTAACCTATGAGATGTATGGCCTGGGCTATGAGATAGAGGGATTGATTTGCCATGCTCTAACAATTCGATATTTTAGAGCAAGTGGTTAATTGTCCTGCATCAAATTGGTATCAAAGCGGGAGGTCTCGTGTTTGAGACTCCTCACTGGGGGTGATTAATGTAGGGGCATTTTCACATCGGGCTCGAGTGGGGTAGCTTGTGGGATCTGAGGACACACTCGGGGTGGGCGACCTGTGTGAGGCGATACCCATGTGATTTGGGGCCCATGAGGGGGGTTCAGCCGAGGTCCTAACCCATGAGATGTGGGGCTTGGGCTATGATATAAATGGATTGATTCGTTGTGCTCTAATAGTTCGAGCTTTTAGAGCAAGTGGTTAATTGTCCTGCATCACCCACCTACACTTAACTAGTGTCTCACACCTGATGACAAATCAGTTAGTACCAATGTATTATTGGAATACATTGCAATTATCTCCTCATCCATAGCTCTTTTCCAATTTTAATCCAACAGTGCATCCTGAATGGCCTTTGGAATAGAGACAACAGACAAGGTAAGAACAAACTTCTGATACTTTGTGGACAAGTGGTTAAAAGTAACAAAATTGGAGATTGAATGAGAGGCTCACGAATGTTTACCTTTATGAATTGCAATGGGGAGCCATTCTCTGTAGACTTAGAAATAGGGGGAATCTCATTAGGTGCAGAAGCTGATGGTTTCGATTGAGAGGGAATATTCTGTTATACTTGGTCCTCTCTCTCTCTCTCTCTCTCTCTCTCTCTCTCTCTTTCTATAATGTCTTTGTGAGATCCTTCTAGGATGGTGGTTCCTCGATATCAGAATCTGGTGGGAAAACATTGGTTAAGGGAACCTCCACAGGCACCACTTCTGCAACAAGTCCAGTTTGACCATATAATGGGACATCTTTAAAGAAGGTAACATCTGCTGACACAAAGTGCTTTTTAAGAGAAGGACAATAACACCGACAATCTTTTTTAAAACGAGAATGTCCTAAAAATATGCATTGCGCAGAACAAGAGGTAAGTTTATCTTGACCATACTTAGGCAGATGGACCAAACAAGTACAGCCAAATACTTTGGGGGGAACATAAAAAGCTGGTCGATCAAGAAATAGTAATGAGAACGTTGTTTTACTACCTAAAATTGACAAAAGCATCCTGTTTATTAAATGACATGCAGTAAGAATGCATCACCCCAATAAGATTGTGGAACATTCATTTCTAACAATAAAGCACAAGTAACCTCAATCAGATGTCGATTCTTGCGCAGCCACCCTATTTTGTTAAGATGTATAAGCACAATATGTCTGATGGATAATACCATGACCTTGTATTTACTTTTGAAAATCCCAAGAAACAAATTCCAAAGCATTATCAGATTTAAACATACACATATCTGCACCAAACTGATATTTTATGTCATTATGAAAATTCTGAAATATATGAAAGAATTCTAACTTATGTTTCATAAGATGTAATCACGTCATCTTGGAAAATCATCAATAAAATGAACAAAGGTACTTAAAGCCTGATAAGCTAGACACACGAGTTGATCCCCACACATCACAATGAACTAATTTAAAGGAACATCACTCCTAGTATCAATCATGGACGGAAAATGAGATCTATGATGTTTACTCAGTGGGCACATTTCATATTCTGAATATAGCATCTTCAGAAGGGATGGAATAAGAGTCTATAATTTATGGAGAGATGGATGACCTAAGGGATGATGCCACTGAATTATTGGACTCTCATGAAGCACAGCAACACCTATTAATTCCCCCTCCAAACAATACAGACCATTCTTCTCATGACCTCCACTAATCGTCCTGCCTGTCTTGAGGTCTTGGTCTTGAAAAACACAATAGGAAGGAAATAACGAGACAAAACAATTCAGTGACTTTGTCAGTTTACTAATAGATAAAAGGCTAAAATGGAATTTGGGGGCATACAAGACAGAAGATAAAGATACAATGCGTTTGGCTGAGTAGTACCCAATCCAACAACAGTAGACGAGGTGCCATCCGCCAAAGTAACAAATATATTTGACGAGATACGATCAAGGGAAGAAAATGAACTCTGATTACCAGAAATATGATCTAACATCTCAGAGTTGAAGATCCAGGGAGAAGAAAGAGATGACAAGAGGTACATTTTTCCTGTTTGAGCTAAAGTGGCTGTAGAGGCAGAAAGAACATTATTGGATATAGAGCCATTAGATGAGAGAAACTGCACATATTCTTCCCTTGATGGTGAGACACTAATTTGATCGTCAATGGAGTAGACAAGGTAGGTTTCTCATCAGCAGAAACATCATCCATCACAAGAGCTTGATTAGCCTTCGAAGTCTTCCCATGAAGATCCTAACAGAAGTCCACAATATGATTTGACAGACCATAGTGAGTGCATACGTAGTCTCCTCTGCTGCCATGGCCACCTTTATGTCCCCCTGGTAATTTACCACCTCTGCCACCACGATACATACCACGACATGTTCGACCTCCACAACCTCCATGCACACCAGTGAAACCAGATGAAGAGGCCAACACGCAATTTTATCAAACACATTAACACGAGCACTATTCAAGTCATTTGCAAGAGAGACTTGCTGAAGTGAAGTCTAGCATAAACTTCCGCCAACGAGGGAATTGATATGCCACTTAGAATTTGATCTTTAGTCGATTGATATTATTTTGACAAATCAGATAGAAGCTTCACTAGTTTCATATATTTCAATTGCTCTTCATAAGAGTAATATTGGAAGTAATAGGATGATATATTATCAAGAGCTCTTCCCACATGCTAGTAAGTATAGCAAAATACTCTCCAAGAGATTTGTCTCCCTTCTGAAACAAGAAAATATGCTCATACAACTAATAGACTCGTGAGATGTTTTTCTCCGAGGAATACATTTTTCTTACGGTATCCCAAACTTCTTTCACAATGTTCAAAAACACTAAATTAGAGCTAACCTTGGGTTCCATACTATTCCATAACCATGATCTAATCTGGGCATCATCACACATCCACTGTCTGAATTTAGGATCAAATTCCTCTGGTTTAGATTCTATAAGGAATTATCATTTTCCCGAGCCAAGAAAAAACTTCAACCGATTTAGCCCAGTGAAGATAATTCTTCCCATTCAATTTCATGGAGGTTGTGGACGCATTAAATGAAGGTCCAAACACCTCTCCCAATGATGAGGAACCACTAACTGCATTTTTTCAGCTCCATAACAGGCTAGGGACTGATTTACTTCAATTTAGAATGACAAGTGTTGATCTATAAACAAGTCCAAGCACAACTATCCCTTGCAACAAAATCACATAAGAATTTCCAACCCCTCATCGACTAGAACACCCATCAATAACATCCACACATCTCACACAACTTAACAGATATGCAAAAAAATCAAAAAGTGTTTCCAACACAGAAGAGTAGCTGAAGGAAAAGCACCTAAACGTTACCTTAATAGAACAATAAGCAAGCCTTCATCTTGAGGCTCCAACACTCCCTTTTTGTGAGTGATTCCATTTACTTGACAGAAACTGCAGAAAACAACATGTTTTCTGCACACATGCAATGAGAACCACCTTTTTCGTAAGTTCCGATCAATCCACTAGGGTTTTGGGGACCTCTAAGCTTGATCCAAATATTAGGGATTTGAAGAAGAGAGGTCTGTGGCCCAAATCACTCCAAGTTGGGTGCTGATACCATGTGGAATAGGGAAAGAAGAATGGTTTTAACAGAAACTAGAGAAGAAAAGGAGAAAGATGAGAAAATAGAAGAGAAGGTGAAGAAAAGAAGAGAGGATGAACGACTGTTCACATGCTAGCCTCATGGTCTTTACATCTTATTTTATTAGGGCTGGAGTCATTACAACAGAAATTAAAAAATTGCCCTCCTTGCTTAAGGACTAAGTAAAAAACATTCATATGAGCCCAAACTCGGGCCTAAACTAAACCCAATCAATAAACCAAAGCCTAAAGGGGCCTAAGACCTAAAATGTATGAACCCACAATACTTTAAACAAACTCTATAGGTCATTTATGGGGCATATATTATTTGGCCGTTTATAATTCCAAAGATACAAGCTGTTTTTGTATACACCCTTATTATAATCTAATTGAGCTAAAGAGCATTTTATATCACTAAAAAGTCCGATTTGGGCACGTGAGTGTGTATGTGCGTGTAGTATATACACGTGTGTGTGTATGCACTTGCGGAAATCATCACCTGATTGGACTTGTGGATCCCATAGTCCAATTAGTTCTTTATTTCTCCAATTGGATTTATTGGCTCCACTAACCAATTAGATGACTTCTCTTAGTCAATCTTCAATGAGCCAGCTTGTGTGGCCTGGATGCATCCTTTTATGGACCGTGTATGGTCCTAGATGCATCAATTTCCCTTGGCATGAAAAGAACTCATCCTCAACTAAAAGCCACTCTTGATCTGAGATCTTGATGTGTCTTTTTTGGCAACTCCTCTCCATCTTGGTGGAAGTTGATGGCGAAGTCCTCAATGTGAGCTACACAGGACTTTGACTGAGTGTGCTCCTTATCTTTCTCTCACAGATACTTCTCCCACGAAATCTTTTTCATTGTCGGTGACGGTTACATCTCACTTCCCATTCGTTGCATTCTTGCTGATGACACAATCACTTCTTGATTTGTACAATAATGTGATCATCCATAACATTATCCAACATCATAATAATGGCCTTAGTCTTGCTGCCCTCCAGTGGCAGGTCATCTCTCATGAACTTGAGGATGATTTTCTTTTGCACAAAACATTGTTGGACGCGGTGATCATACACCCATGGATGACCAAGCATGATATGGAAAAATCTCATTGGATTGATGTCATGCCATCTAGATTCTGTGTAATATGGTCATAATAAGCAATTCGTTGGGAATCTATGGCTCATTGGTTGGTACACATTTTTCCAAGCAATCCTTATAGGGTTGGGTGCTCTCGACCTTTGTCTTTAGCTGACCTATCTGTTTGAGGCGATGTTCTTGCTAATCTCATTATCGATAAATAATGCATCCAAGTCATCCATCACCGTCAGATGGGCCCCAGATAGCTATAATAGTTATCTAATAAAAGATTAGGCCATAGGATTGAACATTAGACCCAGGTAAGCTCATCCAATGGTCTTGTTCAAATATTGGAAACTTGATTAAATATCTGGATTATTCAACTCTCCATGTTGCTGATCTATACCACTTCAAGTGTCCAAATAGGTTAGATAGATGATTTGGGCTAAAATCAAGGCGGATATGATATATCTGGACCTGGGTTAATGGTCCAATTGGTTTCTGTGGTCTATTGACCTAATTAGTTGACCGTGATGGATCACTCAAGTGCCAAAATGGATGTAAAACAATCCATACTCGATATACGTTGGTTATTTTGCACAAAACTTTTAAAACTTCAAATTTTTTAGTTGCTAGTCTCTCTCTCTCTCTCTCTCTCTCTCTCTCTCTCTCTATTTCGAAAGGTGTTAGTGTTTCCTTTTCATTTTTTAAATTTGGATGTCAATCTTTAGAGGTTATTTGAGCCCTAGAAAGTCACTAATAAAACTAGATTTGTTCTCAATTTTTGTCTCCCTTTCTCCCCCAGTAAGGTGTTTCAATTCATAAGTTTGATGTGGAGGCCATGGAAGGTGCATGAAAGCGATCTTGGGAAGTAGCCAGAAACTAGTGTGAATGCCAGGGATCAGACGGACCTGACAGGCAATGAGGGGTGGTATTGAAAGTGTGAAGACAGGGCATGGAGGGGCAGAAGAGGAGTGGACTATGGTAAGCCGTATGAGAGCAGAGTCGGAGAACAATGGGAAGGCGAATAACTTCCTGAGGGAATACCCGACTCTCTTTGTTGAAGGTTTCCAGGTGGGATGGTTGCTAGTAAATTTCTCTAGGGTCTTTGGAAGGGTAGGTGTAGTCATGGAGGTTATCTTGCCTAGAGATAGGCCCACAACGGTGCCCCGAAGTTTCACATTTGTTCGCCTAAGCTTGGGGGGAGCTCAACTGAGTGATGGAGATGCTTCATAGAGAGGTCTTTGTGGGAAGAAGATTAGGGCCCAGAGAGCTCGGTTCGTCCTTGCATTAAAGAGCAAGGAGAGGAAAATTCCTTTTGCGAGGAAAGTGCAGAAGCACTGTAGTTGGGGATAGGGGGAAGGCAGATCTCGGAGACTAAGCCAACCTTCTGGTTGACAATGGACGCAAAGGAAAGGAACCCATCTATTATAGAGAAGCAGTGGTTGGGAAGGAGAACACCAACATCTTGACAAAGAGAGGTGGAAGCAGTTTTGAGGTCGAGCGTCACGAGATGGTGGGGGTTGCCAAGTGTCATTTCAGATCATAGACCTATAATGCTTGATATTGATGAGGAAAATTAGGGTCCAAAACCTTTTATATTCGAGTTAGTGTGGCTGGAAATTGAGGGTTTCGATAAGTCTATAGTAGAGTCGTAGTCCTCATTTTCAGTCCAAGGTTATGCCGGATTTAGATTAGCTAGAAAACTTTAATTGTTGAAAGAAAAGCTGAGGTTGTGGAAGAAAGAGATTGTCGACAAAAGGGTAGAAGAAGTTGATAAGTTGGCAGAGGAGATCCATGATTAAACTTGACCAAAGAGGCCCGAGGGCTGTCGGAAGAAGATAGAACGAGAAGGGCTGTCAGATATGCGCATAGAGCTAGGGAAGAAGAGATTAGATGGTGCAAGTGATCATAATGGGGGGCATTTTCACATCGGGCTCGAGCGGGGTGGCTTGTGGGATGCATGGGCACACTTAGGGTGGATGGCCCGTAGAACCCATGGATTTGGGGCCCGTGTGAGGCAGAACCCATGGATTTGGGGCCCACGAGGGGGTTGAACCCATGGATTTGGGGCCCACGAGGAGGGTTCGGACAAGGACCTAACTCATGGATTTGGGGCCCGGGCTATGAGATAAAGGGATTAATTCGCCATGCTTTATCAATTCGAGTTTTTAGAGCAAGTGGTTAATTGTCCTGCATTAGATCAAGAGCAATATGGTTGAAAGAAGGGGACAAAACACCTGATTCTTCCACAGTGTAGCTCGTGGAAACTAAACATCTAGTTTAGTGGTGGACGGGGTAACTATCATGAGCAAGGACCATAGCTTTCCGGTGAGCAATGGAGCATACCGAAATTAGACAATTTGCAGTTTCGCCATCTTTCTTGACGACATTTCCTTCCTTGGACGACCTTTCTCTGAAGAGGAAGTGGAAACAAATATTAGATCCATGTGCAGGGAAAAGGCTCTAGGACCGGATGGCTTCCTTATCACATTTTTTTTTTTTTTTTTGGCATCTTGTGGGGAGGGATGTTATGGATTTTCTAGTGGAGTTCTTGGAGCATGGTCATCTCTCGTTTGAACTGGGGGCTTCTTTTATTGCCCTCATTCTTAAAGCGGATGGGGTTGAGCAATTGAAAGATTTTAGATCGATCAGCCTTATTGGGGGCCCTTACAAAATTTTGGCTTAGATTCTTGCCTTAAGATTCAGGGAGGCCATCTCTAAGGTTATTTTGAAGAATCAGGGGGCCTTTGTATTGGATAGACATATTTTGGATATCTCTCTTGTGGCCCACGAATGCATTGACTCGAGATGTTAAGAGACGAAAACCGAGCTAGTATGCAAGCTAGATATTGAGAAGGCTAGTGATCATGTGGACTGGAGTTTCGGATTACATGCTTGGTAGAATGGCATGCGGCTCAAAGTAGAGGGGATGGATAAACCCATGTATTTAGTCAGGTTGGTGCCTCTATCTTGGCAAACGGGTCTCGCACAAATGACTCATCAGAGCTTCCCATGGTCTTAGAGAAGGAGATCCCCTCTCACTATATTTGTTTGTGGTTTTTGTTGAGGCCTTGGCATGATGCGTCGAAAGGTGAGGAGAACAGTCTCTTTTACAGTTTCAACATCTCGGGCCCTGAAGGCAACATTAGTCACCTCCAATATGCGAATGATACACTTCTCTTTTATGTGGCGAAAGTGGATTCAGTTTGAAACTTATGAAAGATTATCATGTGTTTCAAAGCGCTCTCGGATCTTAATGTCAATGTTATTAAATCTGAGATGTTTAGAGTGCATGTTGAAGATGACGATCTCCTCCAGTATGCTAATGCTTTTGGTTGTCGCACTGACTCCTTTCCATCGAAGTACCTTGGGTTGCTTCTCTGCATTGGGAAGTCAGTCAAACACCTGTGGGATAAGGTGATCGAAAGGATTGAGAGGAAACTTGCATCTTGGAAGTGTAGATATCTTTCATTGAGTGGCCGCCAAATGTTGATTAAGATGGTTTTCTCCAATATGCATGTGTACTTTATGTCCTTATTCAAATGCCCGAGATTGACGATGGACAAGCTCAAAAAGCTAAGGAGGGACTTCTTATGGAATGGTGTTAATGAAGGGAGAGTTCTACCTTTTAAGGTGGGATGAGGATTGCAAACCAATTGTTTGTAGAATGGGGAGCGAGTATAAAACCCTTGGTCGATATGAATATGATTCTTTTAGGGAAATGGATATGGGGATTTGGCACGGAGGAGGAAAGACTTTGGAGAAACATGATAGTTGCCAAGTACAGTTTGCAGGAGAGGCTGGTTTGTAGAAAATTCCTCCTTATATAGAGCTTTAGGGCTTTGGAAAGCGATTGCAGCTACTCAACACATCGTGAGTAGGGGCATTTCCTTTGGGGTGGGTAAAGGTTCACGTGTTTGATTCTGGGTTGATATTTGGTGCAGTAATCAGGGATATTTTGTTCATGTGGCATCATTTGTTTGGTTGGTGGGGCGGAAGAGAATCCTAATAGTTGATAACTTTCAAAGAAGAGCGCTATCCTTCCGATCATATGCCTAGTGTGCATGCATAACGACGAGTCGATTGACCATCCTTTCATACATTTGACCTTTTGCTATGAGAGTTTGGGATTAGTTTCTTTCATGGTTTAATACTCATTGGGTAATGCCAAAGACTGTAGAAGATTTACCATAGGCCTGACAAGGAGGAGTTGGCAAAGCCCAAAAAGCCTTATGGTGGCTGGTCATTATGGTGGTGTTGTGGGTCATTTGGGGTTCTAGGAATGGGAAATGTTTTAGGAATGAAAGTGAGGGGGTGAATGAGGTCATTTTGAAAATGTTAAGGTAGCTTTGGGCTGCCCTCCCATTTTGAGTCCTTTGGTTTTTGTATTCTTTTCTTGCTTTTGTGAGTTTTTTAATAATATGTTGTTGCCTCTTAAAAAAAATCTTTATGATATGAGTTAGGTCTAAAATTAATTAAGTCTAGATTCTTAAGATCTTTTTGGATCTTAATTTTTGTATATTTGTCTATATAAGACATCTCAGGCTATATGTGTAAAGGCTCATATTGGTCTTGGGTTGAGAACAGGAGTTGAACTCAATGAGATCTAATCTCTTGTTGTTCCTTTGTAACTTAGAGTAGTTGGCTATTAACTAATTTGAGAGTTGATGAATGATTGATTGGAATAAACAAAAAGTATGAGTTCATGATGTAGGGATGGACGTGATGAGGTTGATCACCATCTTCCTCAGGGATAACTACTCCGAATCCACGGAGCTTCTCTGCACTCCCCATAGAGATTCCTCGAATCCATGAGGAAAAAAAATAGGAAAATTAGAAATAAATTCGAAAATTAATTGATTGATAATTGTCGCTTCTGTATGTGCCCCCATTATAATATTAATAAAGAAAAAAAACCTAAACCAAAATTCGTAATTACCAAAAATAGTAAAATTCCAACTCTAATAAAAATCCTAATTCTAGTAAAACTCTTCTAAAGCCTAATTTCTAAAAATAAAAATTCCAAATAAACTTTTAGAATAGTTCTAGCATGTTTAAAAGTTATTTCTAAAAAAGAAGAAAATCTAAAACTGTAAAAATAAGAAAGCATTAGAAAAATTGGAATTACTAAAAATTGTATTTTTTTCTTAAAATTTTGTTTTTGAGCTGAAAGCGTGCGTTTTCTAGCGAAATGGATAGATACAACTCACTTTGTAGGTCAGTTCACCTTGGATGGCCCGTTGCAGTAAAGATTGATAGGTTGTGCGCCCCGTAACGATACCGAATCAAAAGTTATGGCCAATTTACTATTCACCTTCTTTTGGTCCAACCATGCTAAGAATGTATCGGTGCCATGTCCTACATCAGACTCCTCCACTTGGAAAAAACTCATCCTCGAGTTACTCAAAGGACTTCACTCATTATACTCAAATAATTTATGGTGCAAATATTTATCAACCTTTTCCTTGTACTTTACATTAGGTTCTTGAGCTAACACTATATGTACTCATGCTCTCATTGACTTGACTAGTTGGATCAGTTCCTTCACTTGTGCTTGCAAGATCTCACATTCTTTCTGATAATGTGGAGAATTAGGCAGACTTACCCTTGAGACAAGATCAATGTGGTTTTGTATATCTCGTATGGGAGGCAATTCCTTAAGGAGTTCATCGAGCACAATTGCCTTGAACTCCTGCAACACTAATTTTAAATCCTCTGGGATGTTCATTGGCTCTATATATTTTCCCTTTTCAACTAATGCATCTACATCTCCCGTCACCTCAAATTGTTTAATGAAATCATGTTTGGTTATGAGAAGCCGTTCATCAACTTCATAAGTCTTTGGTTGGTTCTCCATTCCCATAAGGACGAGGATAAACCTTCTACCATCTTTAATAAATATAAATACGTTATCTTGGCCTCTGTGCGTAGCATTAACATTATATTATCATGGTCGACCAAGTAACATGTGGCATGCTTCCATGTTGACCACGTCACGAAGTACTTGATCCTTATAATTTTTACCAATTGAAAACAAGACAATGCATTGTTCGGTTACTTCTGTTTTGTTAACCTCATTGATCCATCCAATCGTGTACGGAGATAGGTGCCTTTCTGTTTTTAGTTACAACTTTTCCACCATTGTTTTCGACACGAGATTTTCACTGCTCCTGACATCGATGATCACATTATAGACTTTTTGGTTTACAATGCACCTCGTTCAAAAGATATTATGTTGCTGTAAATTTATCTTTACCTTTGGCATGTATAATGACTTTCTCACGATCAAAGTGGTGGCCTGCGATTCACCATCATCGGGTGGTGCTCTGTGGAAATCGGGGTTGTGTCGTACAACGACCATGGGCGGTTAAGCATCGCCTTGGGCTCAGGGTGGAATAGCACATTTTCAATATGGTCGAGGGTTGCCTGTAGCCCTTGCATGGTCAACTGACTCTCCTGGTGGAAAGCTTCCATTCTTCCCAATAGATAACGAATCCCTGGATCACCGTCCATCGGATTTTGGTCCATGTTGTCATTAGTTGCCATCAGCCCGAGGGGAGTCCTCGCTCTGATACTAATTGACGCAGGGATGGACGTGATGGGGTCGATCATCGTCTTCCTTAGGGATAACTACTTTGAATCCACGAAGCTTCTCTGGACTCCTCACAGAGATTCTTCGAATCCATGAGGAAAAAATAGGAAAATAAGAAATAAATTCAAAAATTAATTGATTGATAATTGTCACTTCCGTATGTGTCCCCATTACACTATTAATAAAGTAAAAAAAAAAAAACCTAAACCAAAATTCGTAATTACCAAAAATAGCAAAAATTCTAACTCTAATAAAAATCCTAATTCTAGTAAAACTCTTCTAAAGCCTAATTTTTAAAAATAAAAATTCCAAATAAACTTTTGCTAGAAGAGTCCTAGCATGTTTAAAAGTTATTTCTAAAAAAGAAGAATTCTAAAACTCTAAAAATAAGAAAATATTACAAAAATCGGAATTACTAAAAATAGTAATTTTTTCTTAAAATTTTGTTTTTGAGCTGAAAGCGTACATCTTTTGGCTAAACGTATAGATGCGACCCACTTTGTAGGTCGATTCACCTCGGATGGCCCGTTGCAGTAAAGGTTGATAGGTTGTGTGCCCTGTAACCAGTGTTTAAATTATCGGCGACAATATCGAATTGTCGCCGATAATATCGGTATCGGTGCGATACCGAAAACCCATTTATTCGAATCGCTGCCAGATATTGCCGATATTTTCGAAATATCGCCGATATTTTCGAAGGGTGGGAACTGTAGCCAACAGGAGATGTTTTCGGCGATAAAATCGTCGAAATCAAAAACAAAAAAATACCTGTTTTTCACCGGATCTGGTTGAAAACACGGATTTCAAGCGCTTCACGGCTGTTGAGTGCGGATCGGCAACTTTCCAGTAAGATTGAACCCAAAAAAATCGGCTTTTCCATCGAAAAATCCTCCGGCAGCTTCCCAAGAAAAAATCGGCTTGCAGGTTGTGAAAATCTCGAGATTTTGTTGGAAAATAAAGGGTTTTTAAAAAAAATTTTGGGATGAGGGAGGGATTTTCGTGTTGAAAATCCAGAGATTTTGGTGGGAAGGAGAGGATTTTCAGGGTTTTTACGGAAATTGGGGATGGGATTTCATTTTAAATCGGGGGTTTGGGTTTTGACGGTGCAGGTCCGTGCTCCGTGGGCCCCACCATGATGCATTTGTTGTATCCATTCTGTCCATTAATTTTTAAATATAATTTTAGAGCTTGATACAAAAAAATAGGTAGATCTAAAACTCAAGTGGACCACACCACGGGAAAACATTAGTCATTAAATGTCCACCATTTAAAACCTCCTGGGGCCCACTGTAATGTTTATTTGATATCCAAGCTGTTGATTAGGTCTTAAATACCTGGGTGAAGGGAAAAAAGAAATATCAGCTTGATCCAAAACTTTCGTAGCCCGCAAGAAGTTTTTAATTGTAGACCGTATACGTTCAATCAACATTGTGTGGTCCACTTGAGATTTTGATCTATCTCATTTTTGGATGGTTATCATAAAATGATCTAGAAAAATGGACCGATGGAATGGATTAAACATATACATCATGGTGGGACCACAGAGCATGGACCAGTGGCGAGGCTTTAAATTGGACTGCGTACTGAGCTACTCAATACGCTTTTATGGTAGTGAGTCAGCTCATTTGGGCTCGCTGTTAATACATGTGATTTATCAACACCTTCTATTCATTTTTTCTGCTAATTTTAGTGGTTAATCCCCAAAATTTAAGTAAATCCAAAGCTCAAATGGACCATACCATGGGAAACAGTGTGGAATAGTGATTTCCACCGTTGAAACCTTGTTAGGGCCCACGATTATGTTTATTTGTCATCCAACCTGTTCATAAGGTTGAACGGACCTCGATGAAGCGAAAACATGAATATCAATTTGAGGAAAAGCTTTTGTGGCCTCCACGAATTTTTTAATGGTAGAGGTTCAATCACATTGTTTCTTGTGATGTTATCCACTTGAGTGTTTTATATTCTTTTGTTTTGTGGTAAAGCCATAAAATTATGTATTAAAATGGATGAACAAAGTGGATAAAATAAATAAATAAATAATGGTGGACCCCACAGTGTTTACTCAGTGCACTAAGGTACTCAGTAAGCAATCCGCTTCCTACCGGAACCGGATTGGCTGGTGTACCTCTAGCTATCTATCTGGCGTATTGACGTCAACAAGTTCTTTGAATCTGATCACGAAGTATGTGTTATATTCAAACCATCCATCCAGTTGGCGTGCTCATCTTAAGGCTTGAGATGAAAAATAAGATAGATCTAACTATCAAGTAGACCACATTGGAAAAAAAAAAAAAAAAAACAGTGGGAGATTAAACGTCTACCATTGAAACCCGTTTTTGGGGTCACAGAAGTTTTGGATCAATATGAAATTTGTTTTTCCTCTTCATTCCGTCCTTTGTGATCTTATGGACAGATTGGATGGAAAATAAATGTTATGGCAGGCCCTATGAATTGGTTAACGGTGAAAATCATTATCTTTATTGCTATTTGTGGTGTGGACTAGATGATCTTTGGATATGATTCATTTTTTGGATAATACTCTAAAATAATCTATAAAAATAGATGAACGGTATACATATAATAAATACATCACTGTAGGCCCATGTAACTTTGATCTACTTTGAGCCGTCCATACAAGAGGAGCGTCAGTGCTCGTCTTCGCATGACACATACCTACAACAACTGTATAGTTGGTGTGTGGTACACCAGCCAATCTGCTTCCGTTTTGTGCACCTCCGTACAACCATGATGCATGTGTTGTATCGATACCATCCATCTATTTGGAAAGATTATTTTAACACATGAGAAAAATAATGAGGCAGATATAAAGCTTAAGTGGACCCCACTGTAGAAAACAGTGGAGACAGTGACATCCACTGTTCAAAACTTCTTAAGGGGCCACAGAAGTTTCCAATCAAGCTTATATTTTTCTTTTCGCTTCATCTATCTCTATGTTAACTTGTGAATAGGCTGGATCTAAAAAACACATCATGGTGAGCCCTATAAATGTTTCAACTGAATAGGCTGGATCTAAAAATTACATCATGGTGGGCCCTATAAATGTTTCAACGATGGGTTAACTGATCCCATGGTTTTCTGTGGTAGGTCCACTTGAACTTTAAATTTATCTAATTATTCTTGTAAGTTTGCATTTGTATTATATAAACTCATTTTGATTACTATTTGAGTGATTTCTTACGACAACGTATGCCTTTTGGCCCCCATTAAATGGAAACTTATTATTTAATGCATTATTTTATAAATTTTTCATTCCTGGATATGTAAATATGTGTTTTTAGGCATGTCCTGAAGTTTCACTGAAAAATTCCACCATTTTCTCCATGTTTCCCCCTTTTTCCCTACATTTCCGGTTATCAGCGATATTATCGGCGATAACGATATTATATCTTTATCTCCAGCCAGCGAAACTTGTAGCGATACCGACAACTCGAACACTGCCTGTAACAATACCTGGATCAAAAGTTATGGCCAATTTATAGTTCACCTTCTTTTGGTCCAACCATGCTAGGAATGTATCGGTGCCATGTCCTACATCAGTTCAATAGAGATTTATTTATTTTAATGGTAAGTTAAAATATTCTCTTGCAGGAGAGAACCCTAAAAGATCAACCTTTTTGAGTTGTATGGTATGCAAAAATCCATTTTTTCTCTTCTTTTCATCTTTCTTATTCATCCTACATAAAATTGGCATAAGACCAACTTCCATCCATGTGCTGTTTTTTATTTGTTATTATTATTATTATTATTATTATTTTTTATAAAGTTGGATTAATCCAACGGATTTGCTAACGACTTTCAACTTGAGGATGAGTTCTCTTGAAACCAGGGGCAATTGATGCATCTGGGCTATCCATCACCATCAAATCGTCCCCAAATTGCTACACACATCTGATTAGAGATCAGATCATCCAATGGTCCAGTGCAATGTAGCATCTAGAATCATTTTTTTTTTTTGTTTGAAGACAGTGAGACTAATCCCTGCGGATACATGCAATCACCTACAACCACTTGTATCGGGTATCTAGAATCATTCTACCATCCATATTGCTGATTTGGACCACTTCAAGGATCCAAATTGGTTAAATCAGGATCTGGACCATATCAAGGTTGCATGATATATCTGGACCCAAAACAATGGTACCGTTGGTTGTGCAGTCTACTGATCTAATCAAATGGCCCTGATGGATCTCTCTAGTGTCTAGAATGGTTGCAGGGCCGGAGGTAAAACATCACACACATAGGATGTTTTGGTTATTTTGAGAAGATTTGCAAGATTGAGAATCTTTTTGGTAGTTATTATTTTCCTTCTTGGTAAATCTTTAGGATATGATTTAAATTTAAAATTGGTAAAGTAGATACTAATAATGTCTCTTTGAATATTTATCTTTTGTGTTTCAGACTATATAAGACATCTAAGGCCATATTTATGAAGAGAGTTGACTAGTGATAGATTGGAACAAAGAAGTGTGAGTTTGGGAGAAAATTTTCAATTGCATAGGGAAGAAATCCTAAAAATTCCTCTTTGATATGTGGTGTAAAAATTCATTCTCCTCTTCTTTTCTCCTTACTCATATAGGGTTAGGCACTGATCACGTTTGGATTCATGAAATATCGCGAGATAGGTTTAGGCACCGATCATGTTTGAGCGTTTCGATAGACCAAGTGCATATTTGGTTTGGTTTAAGGTGAGATCCTAACCCGATCATGTAACCTAAATACCCAGTAATTTAGATTACCAAGATCTTTAACTTCAAATTTTGTGATGAGTTTGACCATAAGATAATTGACGAACCATTGATTAGAGTCGGTGAGAATTATGTCAGCAACGTATACAAGGAGATCCATGATGTGTGTTTGTTGGGTAAAAGCTAAATCCAGTGAAGTGTTGTTAAAATCCTACGATTTACGATTTGAGTCGAATCTTAAGCAAAACAATTTGAATCCCACCTCTAAATCCCTTTTTATATGAATCCTACGATTTTATAGTTTGAATACTACGATTTGCGATTCAAATCCTGATTTACAATTCAAATTATACTTTCCACCCACCCACCCACCCCCCTATTTTAAGCTTTACTTGGCTTTCATTTTATGTTTTTAAATTGGCTTTCAAAAAAGGAAAAAAAAGAAAAAGAAAAAAGAAGAAGAATCATTTAGAAAAAGGTAAATTATTTTATTTTGTTCTTTATAAGAGATTAAATGATATACATTCTCTTCAACATTAATCTTGGAGCTTTTTTATTATGACTTCTTAGTTCTTTACCGGTCGACACCAAATTAATGTACAACTTATCTGGAATGTTTTTATGGACGATCATGTTGACTTATATGTATTGTGGAATGATGGTTAGAAATCAAAATATCTTTTTTCACCAGTCTACATAATCAAATGCCACTTTTCCAATGTGATTCTACATTTAAGAAAGGTAACAAGAACATAAATTATTAGTGGATCCTCGTATGTTTTTTAAGGAAAATTTCTTAAAAGATAAAAGGAACAAAAAGAAGAAGAAAACACCATCATGACATGGTATTACTTGGTGCATATTGATGGCAAAAGGATAATTGCTGAGTTTTTAATTTATTTTTTCTGATTTATATATATATTTTTCATATTTTTAAGAAATCATAAAAAATCTTATGAATTACGATGCGATTTGCAATTTGATACGATTCGACCCCCTCTTATGATTTGTGATACAATAGTGATTTTGATAACACTTTCTAGGACCTGTTTAAGGCAATTGATGGCCTTATGCAAGTGATAAACAAGATGTGGATAACCTTGATTGACAAATCTTGGTAGTTGTTGCATATTAGCAACCCTACTGAGCATTTTGTGAAGAAACGTATTCTTGACATCAAGTTGTTGGTCTACCCAGTGTTCGAAATATCGATATCGCAATATTTATTGTACCATTGGGACATAGATACATATCAGTTATCGTAGGAGATATATCATTTGTATCGGGTAATTTATCGTACTTTTAGGGAAACATGGGGAAAGTGGTTGAATTTTTCAATGAAACTTTAAGGATTGTTAAATAAGATTTTAATGCACACTTTAAATCATAATATCTTAAAAAGAAGTGCACACAATAGGTTTCCTTTGTATAGGGTCATAAGCTATGCACAATTTGACTGACCTAATGCAACTATATTCAAATTGAATGCATAACATTTAGAGTGTATGTGATGATCATTTCATCAAATACTCCCAAATACTTTGAAATTAGTCTCAATTGACAACTGGTTGAAGGGAAATTTTGAAAATTTTAAATATTTTTTATTAAAAAATAATTTTTATTTTCCAAAAATTGACAAAGACTTGACAAATTAGTAGATCAGTCCTCATACATGCTTGATTTCATGTTTGGAGTGAAACATTGCAAGCAATTTAGAAGAAATTAGGAAACTTTGGAAAATTTCACAAATTTTCCTAAATTAGACCACGTACACTCAAATTTAGAAATTAGAGTATATGTGATGAAATACTCCTAAATGCTTCAAAATTAGTCTCAATTGACAGTTGGTTTGAAGGAAAAAATTGAAGAAAACATGGAGAACATGAAGAACCAATGGATATCGAAATCAAAGCTCTAACTCCATAATATTTTATACAAAACATGAAGAACCAATGGATCTGTAACCATTTGACGTTGATTTAACATAATATCAACAAAAGAAAAGGGATCAGAAACTGAAAATGCTCACGGATCGAACATACATGATATATCGGCACTACCTGTGCGTTTCGTATCGCACAGGTGGGATACAAGATATATTGTGGGATATATTGGCCGATATTGTCGATATTTAAAACATTGGGTCCACCCACGATTAACCAGTGTTTTCAATATTGTTGATATTGACCAATATATCGTTATCACACATGTGCAATACAAAATGCTATTTGAAATAATTTGTATCGCAGGAAATGTTACTGTGTATCGCATTTTACCGCATGTTATCGCAAATATCATGAAATATCACGGGATATCGCAAACATGCCTTTACAAAAAATAATCAGTGTTTTCAATATCGTTGATATCGACCAATATATCGTTATCACACCTGTTCAATACAAAATGCTATTTGCAATAATTTGTATTGCAGGAAATATTACTGTGTTTCGCATTTTACCGCATGTTATCGTAGATATCATGAAATATCACGGGATATCGCAAACATGCCTTTACAAAAAAATAACTGATATTGACGATATCTGATATCTCATAGGAACGTGTGGGAAATCTAGTCCGGCCGCAAAAATTCCGCAAAAAACCTATCCAAATCCATTTTTTCTTGATTTCTTTCTGCTTCTAAATAGATCTATTGTATTGTGGATTTCGACCCATCCTTTTGAAACCCTTCGAAGAAAAAGCACCAATTTCGAGCTAGAATTAAGATTGTAGCAGATTTGGGGCCGTTTTCGATTTGGTAAGCATTATTTTATTTTCGATCCATTTCTTTTGGTGTAAATCATGTTAAATGTGTCAAATGGTTATAAATCCATGATTTTTCATGCATTACATGAAAAATCATGAATTTAGAGCTTTGATTTTGAGATTTAGGGGTAGGTGGTCTAATTTCGGAGAAATTGGAGAAAAGTAAAAAAATTTCCCAATTTCTCCCAAATTGGTTGCGACTTAGTGTCTAAACACGAAATTAAACATGATCAAGTGATTCTTGTAATTTGGGGATTTTCAGAAATAAATAATTTCTAAGTAAAAATTAATTAAAAAATGTTATTATTATTTTTTAATTGGAAATTTGATTTCTATTAATTGTGAATTTACCACAATTTCAGTGTATTTATGAGTGTTTGATGAAATCATCATCACATATACTCTAGTTTTGCGATTTGGGGGTAGGTCGGCAGATTTGAGAAAATTGGGGAAAATTTGAAAAATTCTCAATTTCTGCCAAATTGATTGCAATCTTAGCATCGAAACACAAAATCAAACACCAAACACATATCAAACTTGATCTAGTGATTCTTGGTAATTTGGGGAATTTCGGGAGGAAATTAGTTGAAAAATGTTAAAAAGATATTTTTTTTCTTCGAAATATCACTTCCACCAGTGGTGAATTGGCCCCAATTTCAGGGTATTTAGGACTATTTGATGAAATTATCATCACATACACTTATTTTGGGATTTTGGGGATGATGGGCTAATTTGTAAAAAAATGAGGATAATTTGAAATTTCTTCAATTTTTAATCTTAGTGTCCAAACATGAAATCAAACCTAATTACACACTATTGTTGGTTTGGGGATTCTTTGGAAAATATAATTAATTTTTTAATTAAAAATATTTAAAATATGTAAAAAAAAAAAAAATATATTTTTTCGAAAGTTCAATTTAATTGGTGGTTAGATTCTTTTAATAATTATGGATGTAGTAGACTACATATGCTAACATTATGGTTTGCTTAATGTTCTGTAGCAGGTAGAACATGTTGGGAGAAAAATGGAGACAACCTGACATCGGATGGTAGTACGGGACCCTTCTTCTTGATAATCAATTCAGGTCCGATGTAATTTATGTGGCCACATAATCAAGAGTGGAGGGTGTAATTTATGTGGCCACATAATCAAGAGTGGAGGGTGACTTGCTTAAAGGAACACTTAGCGGGAGGGTATTGGAATGTTATAGATTGCAAAAAGTGTTTGAAGGATGTGAGAGCACAAATGAATGAAGTGTTGGAAAAAAGTGTGAAGATTAGAGAAGAACGTGTTGCACAGGAGAGGGAAATTAGGTACAAATTAAGGCGGTCAAGGCGCGGTCTTGAGGATATAGTGGATTTCGGTCAGGATCCTGATCTTAGACATGCATATGAGTCTTTACGGGATGAGTGGGAGAGGCAATAACAGGCGAGTAGGCCCACTTTTGAGGCGTCTACACCGCGGGGGGGGGGGGGGGGCTGACGTAGGAGAAATTGAAGGAACTATTTAGTGCAGGTGATGTGAGGAAGGTGAGCAAGTTTATTGTAATTTTTTCTTAAATTTATGATCACATCTCCATGAATGCATCGATGAGCCCGCACTTCAAGAATATGATCACTGAATTGCAGCATGGGAGTGAGGGTGTGGTGCTACCAACACCACATGAGATACAGACAAATATTTAGATAAAGAGTATGCTGACATGCAGTGCTATGTTGAGGAGTTTCGGCTATCGTGGGAGATGTACAATTACACGATGATGCGTAATGGTTGGACTAGACCGACAGATGTCAATCATAAATTTTGTAGGTGTGGACGATGTTCTTAAAGTCCATAGATGCTAGTAATACTATTAAAAAACTCGTATTATATCTATGAGCTGATGCATGATGTAATGAAAGATGTTGGGAAGAAGAACATTGTGTAGTTCATTACGGACAATGGGGATAGGCCTTTTAATGAAGGCTGTCATTACCGATGTATGGTTAATTACAAATTTCATCTACTACCATACCTAGTTACTATTTGAGATGTGTGAGAGGTGTGGTGGGGATATAGTGTGGCCCTAGGCAATATGGTTCACCACAAATTTCATCCCCCTAGATAGCTTTCTAAAACACAGGTGATGAGAACATCACGTCACTTACACCTTTACATATGTATTAGATGAGGAAGCAGGCCGCGCCAATTTCCCTGTGGCTAAGCGAGTACCCGTGATCGTGCTGAAGACCCCATGTGCATGCGCGAGCATATGGAAGACTCCACACTAGGAAGATGCACATAGGTTGCTTTATGGAGTGATCCAAACCGTTGGATTATAGGGACGTGACGATCGGACCATTGGATCGCATGGATCACATGATCGGGCCATTGATCGTTGATCGTCCACATCAGTTTTAGACTTCATCATATTTTAGGATTTAGTTTTTTATTATTTTATATTTGGACACATTATGAGTGTTTTAGTTGATTTTATTTAGACTAAGACTATTTTCGTTGAAGTTCACAAGACAGGGATTTTTGTAATTTTTGAAACTTGTTGGATTTATAAAAGAAGAGGGCGTGTGACCTCTCCCTCATTGAATTTCGTGATTAAAAAAAAGAAGAGAAAACCTCTTGCTTTCTTCTCCCATTTTCATGCGATTTGAAGATACTTTTATGCGATTTGGAAGAAAGATTGGTGCGAGGCTAATCTTCGTCAACGGATGTGTGAGGATTTCCATCTATCCCCACACCATCTTCTATTTTCTTTCCCATCTAGGTATTTTCTTTAGATTCTTAATTCTCCCAACCCAAATCTTCGTCTTCTCCCAAACCCAACTTTTCCATACCCATCCACAATTGAAATCCTAACCCTAAACTTGAAATTTCCAATTTTCCTACTTTCCCAAATTACCCAAACCCTAATTTTCACCCTAGGTTGTATTAGGTTTCCTATTTTGAAATAGACTATATCCTATGCTAATTGGATGTCCCTACATCCATTAGATCCTAGTTTCTTTTTATTTAATGATCTTGAGTTACGATGTTGGTAGCTTAGGCTTGGATTATGCATGATTTTCTTTTGATTTTCATGATATTTGTGATGATTATAGCGATGTTTATGTTTTTTTTTTTTTTTTTGTTAAATATCTTAATTCAGCTATTTGATCTCACATGTTACGTAGTTCATGCATCGGTCCTGCATCAACAGGTAGGGGCTACGAGAGCATTTCAACTTAAAAGAGTATGCGAATTGGAATAAGAGTGGCAAGAGATTAGCTTGGAGGAGTGGGGAGCTTACATTGAGCAGCGCCTTCCAGGACCATGTTCTGGAGCCTCTATATATATATATATATATATATATATATATATATATATATATATATATAAAGATAAACATAGTGCTAAGGACTCTGGATGATGAGACATCCATCAATGAGATCCTTATTTCCATCCATGCAGTTAATGAAAGAAGCCATCAAGGCTAAAGCCCCCAATGTTTATAAATGGGTGCATGCAATAACTAATGACTGTTGGGAACGCATCCGCTTCATCAGGCTGGTAAGTATTTGTATGATTTATATTTAATTTTCTATATGTTTCAATACTTTACTAGTTCTTTGAATAGCACGTATGGCTCTTTTCTTGCATTGAGACATGAATATTTGCATCGTATTGGGTTTCAGTATACTTTTTGAATCCTAAGTACCACTACAGTCGTAGACTTTTTGAAAACAATAGCTTGAAGAAGGTTGTGCATGAGGTATATAAGAAGCTATTTCCCTAACAGTCCGGGAAATGACAACTTTGGCAATGAGGTAAACATGTTCCGCACTTAGCTTCTCTAACTTCATCAAAACCTTTATGCTCACGCTTAATGGTAAATGCCATCAACAAATTATTTGATTTCGCAATGCAGCTGGAATGTTTGGGTGCGACGTCGTGCGATTAACGAGGATGAGGAATGATGGCATGTGAGTTGCTACATTAATTACCTCTTACAAATTAAAGTTAATTTTCATATTTTTATAATATATGGAACTAAAGAAAAAATGATCTATTTTGCAAGCAAATGGTTTGCCATGTATGGGAACGATTGGAAGACTTTGCAACGACTCGTCTGTGTGCTTACACAGACGGTGTTCTCACCATGTGAAAGAAATTAGAGCACATTCTCTTTCATTCATATGAACAAATGTAATAAATTGGATTACGAGAGGCTTCAAAAGCCAGTGCACTGACACTATAACATGAAGCTACGAGAGAGGCTGCTACGTTCATAAGGGCCTGTTTGTTTCGCCATGTAGCACAGTAATGTGGTGTAAAACTCACTATTTATGAGAATATCCAATGATTGGATATTTCTCTACGCGTCGAATTCCAGTGCTTTGGAAAAAGAGCTGTATTTATTGATGAAATCCACTGCCTTCTAGACGAATCCGATCAATATCTTGCTACATCTTCCATCGGTCCCTCCACTAGAGATGATAGGGTTTCAGTGCTTCATGGTGCACCAAAAAAGTAGCCACACTTCATCAGATATATAAGAAACCTCATCTCTGGCTCATTCGTCCGTAGCCTAAGGGAGAAAGGGAGTATTATCGGTAGAGGGAACTTGAGAGTGGTAGCTGGCTAGTCGTCCATGTCCATCCCATCTGCCTTTATATTCCAGCCTAGACATGTCTATGTGGGTCCTACCATGATCTATGCGTCATATCCATGCCGTCCATCCATTTCGTGTAGATCATGTATGGCATTTGCCCAAAAAGGAGGCCGATCCATATCTGAAGTGGACCACACCACCTCTCGGGAATTGAATGAACACTCACATTAAAATCTTCTTGGTGGCCGCAAAAGTTTTGGACAAAAGTTTTGGATCTTTTTCCGCTAATCAATAAGTAGGAATGGGATTTAGGAAGGTTTGGTCTGGAAAAATGGATGGACGGGGTGGATTAAGTGTTTTTAATCATGATGGGGCCCATAGTGCACTGTCCAACACTATATATGTGATCCTCTTCCTGAATAATACTCCGTTGGAGTGTTCTTTGAATCGGGGATATCGGATAGCATATCCAATCACCGCACTTATCGTCCAAGAGGGGATTACAGTGTTACTACCATTAATGGCTACATATTGTAATGCACTTCTCTTTATCGATGTAAATCTCTTCGAATGCCATCATACACGTAATCATCACCAAAACACACCACATTACCGTGGAACTTGTCGAAACGAACAGGCCCTAATGAGGAAGAAAAGCATAGGAGAACGACTAGACTTGATGATGAACACGTTAGTGCATTGATTTATGCACCTTGTTTGTCATTCACGTGAGTCTATGTGTCATGTAGTCAGTTGAATCCTTGGAAACTGAAGATTGAAGACACAATAGGACATGAGCATCAAGGAGCAAAGAAGAGGTAAATGAGGTGCCTTAGTGACCCTAACCTTGATCCAAAACAACCCCATAACCTCTAGATAATCCTAACCTTAATAGGTAAACCTTATTGATCATCCCTTAGCCTTAGAAGCTTAATCAGAATATGATAAGTAAGGCTAGAAGAGGTGCAAAGTTGTTATAAACCAAACTGTTCAAAATAGCGAACTTTCGAGGGCTGTCAATCGAACCTCCGATCGATCGATAGACTTGCCTGATTGATCGACCGGAGCTAAAATTGTCCAGTTAGTTTTTGTCTGGAAATCATTTCGGTCAATCGATCGAAGGAGCCCCAAATCGTCCAACAACAAATTCACATAATGCTGGATTTATAGCGACTGATCGATGCCCCTATTGATCGAAGGAGAGTTTGATCGATCGAACTAGTTGATTACTGCCCGTTTTTTCACTGCTGCAACTTGGTTATATAAAAATATTTGGGCATTCTTTCTTTTTTTTTTTGGGGGGGGGGGGGGTAAAAAACATACCTCACATCCTAGACCTCTATCCAAAGAGTTTCATGCCAATCTTCTTGTGATCCTTCACTTTAATGAGCATTCCATGCTCCTATTTGAAGATGTGGATGAACTCTCACCTTTATAGAGATTAGACACTATGCCTATAACCAAATACTTGTTTAGACTCTTCAGATGACCCTTCTAGGTGAATCCCCTATGATTACAACATTCTCATAAGTTGTAAGAGATTCACCTAACTTCCCTTGCCTTATTCACCTCATTTGACACATCATATGTAAGGAAAAAGTTCGTAGGAGCTGAAGAAGTGGCAAGCATCGGCATCAACGATCGGGGGAGCAATTGAGGAGCAGATTCAAGCATGGGAGAGCTTTGAAGAAGCGGCTTAAGCATGACACTTCAAGGGGCTCAATTTGACAAGTGTCAATTAGTGAGTCCATACTCTCTTTCCTTGTGTAGGATTGAGGGGTACGAGTTTGTAACCCAAACTCAATAAATTTTTGTGTAGGATCTAGGCTCTTGTGTAGGACCGAATTCACTGGACACAGGTGTGTACATGTTAGTTTCCGTGGGAGCCTCCGACAGGAGTAAACGTAGGTCCTTGGACTAAGACTGATGTTGTTGGTTAGCTGATAGAAAATTAACTAAAGTCTCTTGCGGGAGCCTCCAGTGGGAGTGTACGCTAGGTAGGTCCTTGTGTAGGCCATTGGCACGGGTGTGTATGTGGTAAGTCCTTGCGTAAGCCACCAAAACGGGTGAGTACATGGTAGGTTCTTGTATAAGGCTATAAAGGTTAGAGGTGAACTTGATTTAAAACTTTCGATATTGAAATCCAGTACATTTAGGGAGAGTGTTTCCGCTAGGAATGAAGTAGGGAAACTGAACCACTATACATGCTGGTGGTTATGATTGTTATTTGATCAGTTTTCTAATTATGCTTATGTGATTGTTTAGTTGAATTATATGTATGCATGGTTAGATGATTGTAGGAGTTCATAGTTAGCACATCCCCCATACACATGTACATTATCATATATAGACTAGTTACTTGAATGACGTATCTATTTAGTCTATATGATTGAACCCTTTATTAGCATGGAAGCCTTAGAGTTACATTGCCTTAGTTTAATTGGTATATTACTTTAAGTAGGCAATTGTGTTTTAAAAGGCAAAATTTTATTTGATCCTAATCACCCCCTCCTTTAGGACATAACCTTCATTCCTTACATCCGGCAAACTTTCGGGCATAGCCATGGTATCCTACATCATGTGCCATTTTAGATTAATTAGCATGTATATTCTAATGATAATAGAGAGGACCCACTTTATGAAAGTCATATGACTTGAATACATCAAACGAGCAACTAGAGCCGCGTATAGCAGTGGAGGCAGTGCCATAGGGGATCGATGTTGATGCTCATGTACAGGAGGCTGGATCTCCTCTCGAAGCTTTCGACCCATTGACGATGAGCCTGGAGGGTAGTTTGTGGTAGTCACTGTTACGTGGGACACGTGTTGGCCATACCCTATCCAATACTCGGAGCGATATGGAGAGTGATGTGAGTGACAGGTCTAGTGATGATGATGGTGACAATGATGATGAAAATAGCGACGATGATGACAATGATGATGATGGCGACGGGGATGGTGGCAGTGACAACGAGACAGCCTCCGAGTTAGACTTAGGTTGGGATTTAGTTTAAAGGCCTTTTACCCCGTTCACTGCGGAGAGGGATTTTGATCACGCTACTTAGGACACCAACCACGGTTCTTGTCTAAGAGAACTATAGCCTTACCTTATTTAAAATGAGGCACACGAGCGTCGGCATTTATTGAAGAAGCAAACCTAAAAGTTGAGTGATTCTGAGGAGCTATTAGCATGGTGCATGAGGGACACAGGCGTTCGTGATAAGCATGGTGGCTCTAGTTCTAGGAGACGAACACAACATGGCAGATCCAGCTTTAGGCCAAAGTCACAATATGGATATGGATCACAGATACATGAGGGTAGCTCTAGTTTGGTGCTATAGTATAGATTTGGAACATACATGGTGGATGTGGCGAGCGACTCCAGTAGTTATGTTGCATCATTTTTTTACTACAATCAGGAGTTCACTTCTGCATACAAGTATGGATATCCACAATATGGATATGGGCAACAATATGGATATTCATGAGCTTTATATGGACTCACCCCATATCCATATTAGCCATAAACTGATGGTTACGCAATACCCACGGATGAGCATACTGGTTCAGATCGGAGAGGGTGAGTGCTAGCTTTATGTTAGAGTATTTTCATAAGTACCATTCTACTATGACCTGGGTACAATACTGTCGGTTTGTGGAGCTAGGCATGGTAGTACTGTTGGTTTGTGGAGCTGGAGTACTATGCCTAGTCCTGTTGAGATGGAGATAATGATTTTGAGCCATAGTGCAGCTCTATGTGGGTCTAAGCCACAGCTACACACATCATTCACCATATTTCTAGTTTTCTACTCCTTGTTTTGCTTTTGAATATATATATGTTTTCTTACATTTTTAGTTACATGAAATGACTTTGCATATACTTGCATCAGTTCAATCAAACAATGTATAAGTTAGGATCTTATACTAAGGAAACCTATTATGTGCAGTTGTTTTTTTGTGATATTTTGATTATAAGTATGTATTAATATCTTTTTTAACAATCCCTAAAGTTTCATTGAAAAATTCAACCAATTTCCCAATGTTTCCCAACAATAACGATATCACGCGAGTCAACCGATATATCCCATGCGATAACTGATATGTTTCCATATCCCAAGGGTGCGATACATTACACGATAACATTATGAAAACATTGTGGTTAACTACCATAGAGAGAAGAATTGAAGCAGGTTTTACTAGTAGACTCAATGTGTCCCCTCATAGTCCAGAACATGTTGCTGATACAACCTTTGACTACTAAGTGAGCTTTGTACTGCCTATGGATCCATCAACTTATTGCTTTAAGTTATAAACCCACTTACAACCAACAAAATTAGATGTAGAGGAGGCAAAAACTAATGACCATGCCTTCTTTTTCAATAGAGCATTGAACCCATCAATCATGCAACACTTGAATTAGGATCTTTCAAGTGCTTATACTTGACAGTAGTGATGCCCCAAAATGATAGAGATGTGTCGGTTGTAGGACCAAGAGGGTAGCATCCTGCACTCTTGAGTCGAACAACAATGGTCTTGTGACAAACGTGTTTTTGGAACTTATTGCACAACCAAATGGGTAGCGATCACGTTGATCTGGGCATCTAGTAAGGCTCGTGTACATGAAAGGGTCACTAGGCATGGAGGGTAGCAACCTTAATTTGGTAAGTAACTCCCATAGGATCCTCTGGAAAATAAAGAAGGCATCAATGCCTCGTCAGGACCTCGCGGAAGTCATACGGCTAGGAGGATAGTGATTACAACCAATGTTGTCAAATCGCATATGCGATCGTGTGCGATTGCATATGGCTGTGTGCATATGTGATCGCACATTTTTTTTTAAATAAATTTTTTCAAAAAATTAAAAAAAAATTAGAAAAATAGGGAGAAATTAAGAAAAAAATGAATAAATTATTATATGCCCTTGGCCCTTACAATACATTTAATTTAAGTAAAATAAAACTAATTACATAATGAATTAAATATTAAGTGAGTCATCATTCATCAACTATTCTACATTCTACAATATAGTTAACAAATATGAAATATCAACATTTAACACTACCACATGTAATCAACAATCAACAATCAACATCAAGACACTTAGTAAACAAAATGAAGAAGTTATTTATTTATTATTCATCTAATCATATATTATATACATTCATCTATTTGCCATTGTGGCGGATCACCACCACCACCATCATCATCCGAGTCATCTCCTTCTTCCACATACACTTCTTCTTCTTCTGTTTCTTCATTATTTGTATGTACTAATACTTCATCAACATCCACTGGTTGAAGATCTTCAACTTCATCATTATCACCATCTCCTCCTTCTATCTCCTCAATCTCTTCAATGGGTTGACGGCTACTACTCGCCCCCCGACTCCCCTTATCCTTCACCTTCGAGTGATACCTTCTCCAGGTGTCGATCCGTATACAACATCTTCAACTTACGCCCATGTCAAGTCCTCTCCAGCAAATACCGGGTCCTCCGTCTCTACGAGTCACTTGTTATCTGCATCCATCTCATCTTAGCAGATATGGTCAAAGAAACCAGGCTTTTCTTTCCTAGCCTAGAATCGTTCTCACAATTTTTGATTGTATTGAACGAAAAACAAGTCGTTTATCTTTTTTGGCTCAAGTAGATTCCTTTTCTTGGTATGAATCTGCATGAAAGAAAGCGCATTTAGCATTAGCTATTTAGGACCTAAGTAATTAATTTAGCTTATGCCTTACACTAAAAAATTGAAGTTTACAATTATTAAACAAACTTATCGCCTCGAACGTGCTCCAATTGCGCTCGCAACCACTGGCAGAACACGTGAGTCCAAGAATCTTCATAACCAGCTTCTTTATATCTTGATCCTTCCTGTTCGGGTCCACTCCATAGGCAGCCTACCAGTCAGCTGAGAAAAAGAGTTTTAAGTAGGTTAGACGCACTTTGTAAAAAAACTATTTGTAAGACACTAAGACTGACATTCATAGTACATTATCACTTACTGGATAATTTCATTGTCCGATGCTTGATGACGATATCCCTTGAGAGTATCCCCTCACTCTTTGTATAGAAGTCCGGAAAAGTTGAGATCTTGTCATGTTCTTCTCTATCTGGAATTATTCTTTCCAACGCATCAATAAATCCAACCATATGCATTGTAAGTGCTTCTACTGGATCAGCAGAAGTGAATAAATAGGCTCGGTTTAAGGATGTAAGCAGCCGAATACAATCAAGATGACATTTGGCTACCCCATCTTCTATCTATAATATCTATAATTGACTTGTAATCATTGATGCAGGACATGAAAATTAAATATGATATGCGAGATTTCAGGCTTAAGATCACATTAGTTCAGAAACAATTACACAAATTCCATATCCCACATGAAAGTCCAAACATTCAATTAAGGGGAATCTATGCGGGTCCAGGCCTACACATGATCTGGCTGGATCAATAAAAATTATGAACCAAACGATACTCACAGATAAGAAATAATCATCCACACATGCATAGTAATTAGTCCATAATCTAAGGGATTCAGAAATTCCAATTCGGGAACCCTAAGATAAGAGAAGGGGCATAAAATTGGAGATTTGAGTAAATTAGGGTTAGGTTTAGGGATTTTGGGTGAAAGCGGAGTGAAAGAGAGGAGAGACGAACCAGAGAAGTACCACACGCGTGGACAACAATAATGGCCCAGACGCACGTGCGTGTGATCCCGGCTGCACATGTGTGGGGCCCACTATTCAGAAAAAGGCCACCTTGGCCTTGGTCAGCCAGGGATGGACTCCAAAACCTCCAAATCTCAGCTCGATCCGATGTACGGTTTGTGCGTGGTGCTCCGCCGAAGTTTCAGCCCTCCTGTAGGGCCAGATTCTGAAATTTTACTGTGGGGAAGAGAATTGCTGCAATAGATGATTGATTCGAAGTGTCGATGATGGGGTGAGATGAGAAGAATGGATGGTAGAAGATGGGTAGTAGAGATGGCGATGGATGGGGCGAATCGGGATAGATGTGGCTTCGCACCACGGTAGTTAACCCTTCAATGAAGGGAGGGCTTCGCACCCAATTAGGCTTCACAACTTAGAGAGTAGGAAAACGTAGAATTTTTATTAATCTTCAATGAATGAAAAAAAGCTACAAGGGGTATCTATTTATAAGAGAACCCTATACTCCAAAACTCGCATCATGTGCACAACCTATTACTTGGCGATGAAGTAAACTAAAATAAAAATCAATCAAAGAAATCTAAAAAGTTCATGATGTTTTAAATAACATAAATAAGCAAAACCTAAAATATGAAATTAATCCGACTAGTGGGCCACGATCATGAGATCCCACGATGGGCTTTTCTTGGCTATCGGGTCCACTCTCTTGAACCAAAACTTCGTATTCTAATTAGGAGGCCCTCTCTGGACGTCGTCATCGATCCAAATTGACGGTAGGGCCCTCATTCTGGCGAACGTGCATAGGAGGCCCGGCGTGCGCGGGATGTCCCCATCAATCATGGTCTCTATAGTTAAAATGATCCATGATCTTATTTTTCACCCTCTCTATTGCATCATATATAAGCCCATTGCAGGCTTCTCATCTCCGTCCACCAATCGCAACATAGTGACTAAGGGCTCGGATGCTTTTAGTACCTTTATCACTTGTGTCTAAAAACTTTGCGAAAGGATTGTTTGTTGAACTTATTTCCCTTCAGCCTTCTTTGACCAAGGCCCATTTGTAAAATCGGCCGACACTACAAAGCTTCTAAGTTCTGATTTTTTTTGTATGTAATCTTTGTAGTGTTAAAAGGCTGTAGCGAAACGGGTGACTGTTGGACGTAGCAAGTTACCCCCAATGTATTTTTTCATTCTACTGAGAAGAAAGGCGTGTTTGTACATAAAGACCGTGATTCTTCTCGCCCTTGCAATCACATTTATAAATAACATACTTATATCTTCTAACATAAGATCAACACAATGGGCTGCACATGGGGTCTAAAATAAACGTCGCCTCTTCTCCAAACGACCGGCCATTACATACGAGGCTGTGTTGTCTGTAATTATTTGTATAACATATTCCTCACATATTTCTTCAGCTACATTATCTAGTAAGCTAAACAAATATTCTCCTATGTGTGAATGACCCAATGCATCCATGGACTTCAAGAACATTGTCCCAGCTGGACATTTTACCAAAAAGTTAATGAGAGACCGACTGAATTTATCGGTCCTTCCATCGGCCATTAGTGAACACCCATATATTTTCCATGATTCCTTATATTCAGTTATAAAGGATCGTGTATATTCAACTTCGGTTTTTAGGCATGTATCCCTCATTTCATGATATGAAGGAGGTTTAAGTTCAGGTCCAAATTAACCTATAGCCTCAACCATTACTTTAAAGCTTTTCAATTTAACGGCATTGAAAGCAATGCCGATTTAGTAAAACCACTTAGCAATATATTGAATAGTGGTTTTCCTATCTTTTTGTTTATACCGGTTCTTTAAAGTTGTTTGAGCCGGCCCTTTGCCTCTACCCCTTTGGTCGATTACATCCTCGGGGTGTGGTCTACACCATCTATTCATGGGCACATGCCCTCGAGGTCTTTTCAAGGCCGTTTGTTGTACTTGTGGTCTAGACCGGCCTTTCGAAGGGGAGTGGGACTAGCTTCATCTACATTAACCACGTTTATATCTTCATACGCGTCTTGTTCCAAATATTCATCCTGATGTAGGGCACCATCGCATCTCTTTCTTGACTGTTTTTCCATATACTCCATGATCACCCTTCGGATTTCTGGAGTAATTTTGTCGCATGCCTTTGTATTTGACCCTGGTAAATGTGCAAGGTGTTGCTTGTGCCTTGCAATGTCACCGGAACCCACATACCCAAATAACTCACACACTATGTGAGTCTTATCTGAAACACTACGATAGTGCCCATACTTCCAACCCGGGTTATTCGACTTGGGTTTCAAAGATGAGGATTGGGAAGAAGACATTATGTTGGTGCCTTGGTGGTGTGTGTGTATTGATTGCTAGTATAAAAAGTAAGCTAAAAACTAAAGTAAGAGACTAAAGACTAAAGAGTAAAGAGATGAGAGAGACTAAAGAGATGAGACTTGGGAGAGAGAGAGAGAGAGAGAGAGAGAGAGAGAGAGTTACACACTTTACACATAGTAGTAGAAAGGGAGAAGAGGGAAAAGAAAAGGAGAAAGAGAGAGAGAGAGAGTTACACTTACAACTACAAGTTACACTTGTAGTAAAAGAGAGGGGGGGAGAGAGAGAGATTTACACACAAACACAACAACTAGAAATTTACCAAAAAACTAAATTCTTCACTTCTTGATCTTGTCTTCACTTTTGCCTTGGCCCTTGAGTCTTGAATAGTGGAATATTGTAGACTTGTAACAAGTTGTGTTGTTGTACACTTGTACTTGTAAACTTGTAAGTAACTTGTAAATTGTAACTTGTAAGACAAAGCAATAAACTAAAAAAAAAAAATGTTAGAAGCTAGAACTTACAACTTAGAACTTGGATATGAATTTGTATATGATTATGAAACTTTAAGAGATGATGAGAATACGAGATAAGAAAGAGAGATAGAAACTAGAAAGAGAGATAGAAACTAGAATATGAGATAAGAAAGAGAGATAGAAACTAGAAAGAGAGATACAGAGTCTAAGAGAGAGATAGAAACTAGAAAGAGAGATACAGAGTTAAGAGAGAGATAGAAACTAGAAAGAGAGATACAGAGTCTAAGAGAGAGATAGAAACTAGAAAGAGAGATAGAAAGAGAGTTGAGTGAATATGATTATGAATTTATGATCTTTAATTCTTAATAACTTGAAAAAATTAGAAACCAGAAAGAGAGTTCAATGGATGGAGCTTGGTTTTTGTGCTCTTGAATCTTGATTCTTGAATCCTCGTAGATGTACATATCTCTTCCCTTGATTGAAATTTCAATCTTGAAAGAAATATGGATGGAGGAGTGGAGTTTGGGGCTTGGAATTATGTGAGAGAGAGTGTAAAGACTAAAGGGAGAGCAAATTAGAGATAGAGAGAGAGTTTGAGCTTTGAGTGCATGTAAGAGTGCTTAGAATCCCTTTTTTATAGAAGAAAAATTGAGATTTTAAAAAAAATAAATTCCAACGGTCAGAAAACGGTCAGATTTCTGACTATTGGCACATACGTGATCGCATATGCTGTATGCGATCGCATACATCTCATATGCGATCGCATATAATTGCACGTATGGCATATGGGATCGCATATGTGCAGTCATATAATCGCATGTGTGGCATATGGGATCGCATATGTGCAGTGATCGCATATGCCACTTTCGCATTTGCGATCTGAGTGTGTGCGCATATGCGATTGCATATGCGAATGTGCGATTGCACATGATAATGATTACAACCAACAAGAGTTTCAAAGGCCAGGCATGTGAGCAACTTGAGTAGCAAGGTAGACATTTTCTGAAGCAGGCACGCTGTATGTGAGACATCCTTGATGCAAGCAACATCGGCGGACCTTAGTCTAACCATCCTCAGTGCAAGCAACTCTACAGATGTCAGTGCAAACAATATTAGTAGACCCCAGCGCATGTGGTTGGGCATGGGGCTTCCACATAAAATCGACTTGTATTCTCTTGATGGGTAAATGCCTAGGGTAGTCAGACACCAAGACAAAAAAGAGAAAGAAAAAGATGCAAACGGAGCTGGAGCGATTCACAGCACCAGCAATAAAAACGCACCTATGGTAGTACGAATATGAGAAAAGTTGTCATGAAGCACAAGGCTATCAATAATTTCTCATGTAGCGGGACATAGCCATGCATTTTTTGATCCCCTGTTGCTCCCTGCAAGGACAACCTTCCTTAGAATCCTCAGAAAGTATTAATGCCTTGTACCGTTCACACACACCCACAGAGAAAAAAAGAAAGAGAAAAATAATTGCGAATGGGCTGGAGTGATTCACAGCACCAACTAATAAAAATGTGCCAATGGTAGAACAAGTGTGAGAATAGTGACTGCTTGACCTATGGTAGAAATACGTGCATGGAGAGTCATGGCAACCATATGCTGCCCCGAAGTGCAATGCTATCAATAATTGACATTTAGGGCCCGTTTCGATACACCACCGTAAGTTTTTCTGCTATAGTAGCAGATAAGCTACTTGTGTTAGATAAGTAAGATTGGTAAAGGATTAGTTATAAGCTATGTTTTAACTTAAAACAACTTAAACACATTTTTTTTTTTTTTTTTTTTTATTATTATTATTTTTTTTTTGCTTTTCTACTTTCAGGTAAGCTACTGAATTGAACGAAGCCATCTGAGGCTCTGACAACAAATCCCACCTCTATCTCTCTCTCATCATGTCATTGGATGGTGCCGGTGATCGAAGAGAGGAATCTCAGGCTGACAAGGGTTTTGATTTGGGAGTTTTCACGAGTTGTAGGGATAGATGAAGGAAAGAGAGAATGATGAGAAAGAGAGACTAAGAGGAAGAGGGCTGTTTGTGGCTGGCACTGGCAGTTGCTGCTGCTACTTTTGGGCCGCGTTTGGCGATGCCAGGTGACGGTGCTGTGATTGACAATTTTTTTTTTCCTATGTGCCTAGGGATTCTGATGTCAGGGCCATTTTTGTGCTATTCTAGGGTTTAGAAATACCTTTGTTGCTTTTGAATTTTTTTTTTTTCCTTTTATGTTATCTTCTTTTGCTATTCTGGGGTTGGGAAATCCATAATTCAAAGTATTTAGGTTCAGCTGTTCTAATGTTCTTCTCTTCTTAAAAGTAACTCTGTTTGGGAATCCATAACTATTTATTTCATGATTTTTTTTTATTAGGGTTGGGCAAGGAATAGACAAATTGCAGAACAATATGGATTGCCTTCTTAAATATCGAAATTTTATGAACATTGCATGTTTTTTTTTTTTTTTTTTTTGAATTTGAATTGAGATTATTGAACTCCCATCTTGATTGTATATCAGAATATCATCTAATATAAAACTGTTTTTTTTTTCCCCCTTTTCAGTTGTACTTGGTCATCAAATTGAAAACTCAAGAACACAATCCAATGTCACAAAAGCTTTGCCATCAGGCTTGAGATTTTGTTTTTTTGGAACTCTGCTTTATGCTTCTCCATCTGGTATTGCTGATCTGGGAATGAATGTGAATAGCTGGTGGAAGTGGTTTGTGGTGTTTTAGAGCCTGTGACCAATGCAGGTGGTTGTGGGTGGCTATTTTGGTTATGGTTTCGGCCTGTTTGGGATGACGGCTGAAGTTCTTGCCAGGATGGAGTATGATTGTTGATTGGAGGGAGCTGTTTGGCGTGTCCTGGCTGGAGCGATCCTTGGAAAGAAAGAAAGAAAGAAAGATGATTTCTTTTTTCATAAATGCCCTTATTATTATTATTATTATTTTTTTATAAATGGCTTTCTAAGAATTTAAAAAAAAAAAGAAGAAGAAGAAAGAAGATTTCTTTTTTAAAAGCCATAATGCAATTGAATTAGACTGATTGTGAAATTTACAATTTTCCTACCTATGCTTGAATTTGTGAAATTTTATGATTGCGTTTATCTAAATTTCCAGTCATTGGTTGTGCGGATTTTGTTAATTTGGAGTGGTTTTCTGGAGGTGAGGGTTATTTTCTAATTATGTTTTTCATCCAGCTTTTCTTGTGATTGGGTATTGGGTGGAATTTTATTTTTTATTTTTTGAACATTAAGTGGATTTTAATTTGGTCTGCCTCTTGAATCAAATGTGGTTTTATTCTAAATTCTATAATTTCCTTGCATTTCTTGTTTTGAAATCTCAATTTCTAGTCTCCTCCACCCCCCCTTTTTGTGTTTTGAAATCTCAATTTCTAGTCCCCCCACAACCAATGACTGGAAATTTAGATAAAAGCAATCATAAAATTTCACAAATTCAAGCATAGGTAGGAAAATTGTAAATTTCACAATCAGTCTAATTCTATCATTTGGAGTGGTTTTCTGGAGGTGAGGGTTATTTTCTAATTATGTTTTTCATCCAGCTTTTCTTGTGATTGGGTATTGGGTGGAATTTTATTTTTATTTTTTGAACATTAAGTGGATTTTAATTTGGTCTGCCTCTTGAATCAAATGTGGTTTTATTCTAAATTCTATAATTTCCTGGCATTTCTTGTTTTGAAATCTCAATTTCTAGTCTCGTCCACCCCCCCCTTTTGTGTTTGAGATTCTTTTGGTTGTTTTAGCTCCTATTTCATGGATATGAATTCTTGACTTTTTTTCCAAATTGCCCAACTTGTATTTTTATTTAACTTTGGGTGTTGATTTCGTTTCTTTCATTGTGTCTCAAATCCTCCTATCATATTCTCTATTCCAGTTCTGGTTTGGAATGTCTTCTTCGATCGTTCACACTCCCGTATGTGTTGAGAGGCTGATTGATTTCTACATTAACAAGCGTATTTGGATATTCCTCTTTTTGCCTAAATTAGAGGTTTTTGGGTGACCCATTTGATCTATTCTGTCATCTATGCTTGAGAATATTGTACAAATTCATCTGTCTTCCCAAAATTTCACCAATTTATCAACCACTGTCTATCCATCATTATGTGAATGATATTTGGTTCTTTGTTTTGATCCTCTTGATTTCCTTTTGTTATTCTTTTTATGGATTTCACTTCAAAAGTTTTCGGGATTTCTTTTGAATTCGGTCAGATTTGAATTAGCATAGTAGAATAATGGATTGAAAAAAAAAATTAAAAAAAATGCTCTGATTGCCAATCTTCGTGGGACATTTTTGTTGGGGGGTCCATTGCTCTGAATTTTGCCATGGCCTTTTGTTAGAAATTCATTGCAGAAATTCCACCCATCAAATGCTACTCTCAGCCCATCTCTTCACATGCCTGGGTCACCCACAGCTGAGATATACTTCTGTTCTGAGGCAGAACAGAAGCTGAAAAGAAGCACTTATGGCATGAAAAACAGCATGAAGTATTGGTTTTCCATGGCTGTTCTGGTGGAGAGGCCTGCATGAAAAAACAACATGGACTGGTTTTCCATTTTTTTTTTTTTTGAATAAATAGCAATGATGTATTTAGGATAGGAATAATCAAGTACCTTATGGCCTGCTTGATAAAACTATGAAGGAAAATGGTTTAGGTTGTCCGAACTTTATTTTTCAGCTAAATCTAAATCTGTAGTGACTGTAATTTGAAGTTCTCTAATGGCAAGTTGGTCCATCTTTGACTTTCTGTGATATATCATGTATTTTTAGCTGATGACTTTTTAGCTCCCGATGTGTCATTCCATCTGAAGTCTGTGTTGGACGGAATTGATTCCACCCAAGAGTGATAGCCCACTACCCATTTCATCTGAGTAGAATAATTCTTTTTGGCCATTTTGATGTAAAAATGGTAGCTCCCACTCAGTTTGGACTTTGCTTTCTGTGAGGGCCTCAAAATTTTTTGCTGGAAACTTGAGGATGCTTCCATATGCAGCCATTTGCTTTCTGTTCTTTTCCTCATTTTTAAAAAAATTGAGATTGAGATCCTGATGAACAAAAACCTGAGCATTCTACCAAATCTGCCCCCAGTTTTTTCTTTCTTTTTTTTGGTTGAGTTTTCAATGAAAAGCACTTGGTTGCTCGTCAATTTCTGTTCAAGTTCACTATTTCTCATATCATATTGGCTTGAAGTTTTGGCACACACAAAGAAAACAGGAGTTTCATTTAATTTTTAAGTCTTTATTGATTGGGATTAAGATTTCTATAAACACAATTGTATTTCTACTCGCACATTTCTTCTATGTTATTTTAATCTAAGTTTGGAAATGTGGAAACAGGCTGCCCCATCTTTAGATTCGGCAGAAGGCAGCGGAAAATTCAAATCAGCTCTTATTCAGATTGGTTTGGGCTGGTTCGTATTTACTCCTTTTTTTAGTCTCTTGTATCTTGATGGGTTCATGAACTTTGCAATTTCATAGGATTTTCTTCCTTTAGGGAATAAACCATTTATACTGTACGGGTTGAGAAAGATTTTAGCTGTTTTGTCAACTGGTGCCCGAAGATAGTAACATGATTTGACATGAGAAAGATGGGATTCTGTCCATGAATGCAATATGTTTGTAATGGGAATTTCTTTGAATCTTTTATGGCAGGGTTGTTAATGGGCCCGAATGGTTCAAAATCAGGGCTGAAGCCAACCCAGGCCCAGCCGTTGATAGCCCTAGGTGATGGACACATGATGTCTATCTATGGGAATTTCAAGTAAATCAAAGTAAGAAAAAAAATTGCTTATTTGATGTTGGAAATAAAAGATATATTTTTACGTTTTAGCTATTGTTTGCCAAACATACTTGTCTGCTGAATAAGTAGAAACCCAAATAAGCTATTTGATGTATGAGTAGCTTATGTAAAGTTACTATTTGAACACCTCCATAGTGGGGACCCAGATAAGCTACTTGAGGTATAAGTAGCTTATGTAAAGTAACTTATGATAGATAAGATACTTGAGGTATAAGTAGCTTATATATAGTAACTTAAAACACCTGAGGTATAAGTAGCTTATGTATAGTAACTTAAACACCTCCGTAGTGGGACGTAACCAGGCTTCTGCTGATCCTTCATTGCTCCTTGAAATGCACAAGGGCAGGGATATCAAAACCAGTGATAAAAATAGCTGCCACAAGCTAATTCTCTATTTCGTAGTATAATACAACATAGAACAGTGAATGACAACTGCACTATCTGCTCCCACTTCCTTGTCAGTCCAAATAGCAGTCGAGAAGTCCACCTCAAGGACAATGCAATGTGTCTTAACATCACTTAAAGTTGCATGTAGAAGGGCATATGTATGAAACGAAACCTACTGCACCAATAAGCATGTAAATAGAAGCCTGCGTTGAAAACAATTACCAGCATTCCCCTCAACCATCAAAGTCTTTCTTGTATAGACCATCCATGGTAGCAGCCACAATTCTTCTTTGAGTGAACTGACGAAGATAAGAGCCTTAGCTTAGTCCAAATCTTCCGCCATAGAAGATGGATGGTTGAAGCACTGGCCACCAGCCCTAGCCAGTCTTTTTGAACCATGATGATTTTATTTCAAGAAGGCCACAAGCCAAAAATATACAAAGAAAGACAAAAAGGAAGAAATAAAAAGAAAAAAAAGAGCAAAAATAACAAATCTGCCAAATTATCAGAAAACTGATCCACCCCAATTGCTTTTGATTCTATCGCTGATTCTTTTACTAGCTCTATAGCTGCATTACAAATGTTCTAAAACACTGATTGTTCTTTCCCAAACCAGAGAATCCGAAAAGCTCTGACAGAAGACAGAGACCCTGTATCTTCTTTCCTATCTTCCCTTTGCCTCCTCCATGCCAATGCTGAAAGAAAGAGCCAATAGAATCCGGCATAACCCATTGAATTCCAAATTTAACAAGAAAATCATTTTACACTTGTCCAGCAAACTTGCAATAAAGGAAAAGATGATGCATTGATTCCTCATCTTGAAAACACATTAGACACACATTTGGAAGAATCATTCTTTTTCTTGCACAAGTTGTTGAGCCAAAGCAGCCACCTTCGGGGGAGTACCATATCGTCATGGATAAGCTGTGTGGCTCACCTCGGTAACAAATCTCCAACTGCTAATTCTTTGGTAAAAAATTTGACTGAAAACTTGCTGGACTTTTCTACTAACAATATCATCGAATCCCTTTAAGAAATCACTTGGCGAACTTTGCTCAAAACTTCCAACAAACTCGATAATTCCTCTACTTCTTCATTTAAATTTCTCCTACAAGGAGGAGCCTAAAATATCCTCTCCATGGAAATAAAAGCACCTAGTCACAAATAAATTTCCCTCTAATGATATGCTTGGTAAGAGGGGAAACCTCTTCCTCAACTTTATATCTCCTAGCCAAACAACCTCCAAAATCTAATTCCCTCACCATTACCTAAAGAAAACCCCACTCTTCCCAAACCTTATCTTTTTAGCAATGCCATTCCAAAGAGATAATGCCCATTACAAGGAAGGCTCCTTAATTCACCAAGAACCCTCTTGACTCCATATTTCCTACTCACTACCTCCATCCATAAACTACCCTCTTTAACCCCAAATATCCACACCCACTTTCTCAATAAGGTTAAATTTATCTCTCCTAAGACCCCAAGGCCAACTCTCCCTTGATTCCAAGATTTATGTACTTCCTCCTCCTTCATAAAACTTGTGTTTATCTTTTGCCCCTCTCAACAAAAATCCCTACTAATATACTAAAAAGTTAGACATTGTTACCTAATTAGCGTTAATCTTCCTCCGAAAGACAAGTTCTACTCTTCCAACAAGATAATGTACTTTCAAATCTCTCGATCACGTCACTTTATCCTGTAGATGTTTGTACAACTTTCCAATGCATAGCGATAAACCAAAGTGAGTAGTTGAAAAGGAACCTCCCCTACACCTGAAGATCCTGACAAAAGAATATACCTATTCCTTTGATAAATGAACTCTCAATAGTTTGCTTTAATCAGAATTAACCTTTATAACATATCGAAGTAGACAACTATCATATGCAAATTATCTACCTTTGATTTATTTGCCTCACACGTAAGCAATGTATCAACTGCATATTGTAGGAGTGATATTTGAAATTGAGAATTGTCAACTTTAAAGCCTTTTGCTAAACCAATTGCAACTCCCCTATTGATCATCTTGTTCAAAGCTTCCATTATCACTATGAACATGTATGACAAAGAAGGTTCACCTTGATGCAACCCTTGTGATGCTTGGAAGAAACCATTTGGGGATCTATTTATTAAAATAGAGAATTTTATCAATTTAACACAAACTTGAATCCATTACTACCATTTCTAATCTCGCCTCAAACAACCTAACATGTAATACAAAAAGTCATAATCCATGTGATCGTACACTTTCTCAATATCACCCATTCAAACCTTTCCTATTACAAGATCAATCACTTTCTGAGCTATCAACCCGTTATCAATCCACTATCCACTATTTGACGCCCATCCACAAAAGCCCCTTGCCCCCATCCACAAAAGCCTCTTGTGACTTGAAAATCACTTTTCATATAACCAGAAGAAACCTTGAAGCTTTTTTTTTTTTGCCAATATCTTATATGGCCTCCCTAAAAGACTAATGGTTCTAAAATACTTCAAACTTTTGACCCCCTCTTGTTTTTGAAATTAGCTCTATAAAAATAGTACTTAATTCTGTTGCTAGGAATTTAAAAAAATTTCATTTACAAATCAAGCACATCCTTGTTGACAAGATCCCAAAATTTTTGAAAAAATGCAATTGGATAGCCATTCAGACTTGGAGCTTTATCACAACCGAAATTAGAAAATTGGCACCTCAATTTCCTACACTATAACTACTTCCTCTATGGATTTGGCCTCCCCCCTTGAAATCGAATTGAAATTGAGATTATCAAGTGTTGGTCTTACCCCCATTCTTCCTTAGATAAAAGCTCTTTGTAGAATTTTACTATCGAATCACAAACCTTTCCTTTCCCCTATATCCTTCCCCCCGTCAACCACTAGGGCATTGATTTTGTTATTTTGAGCTCTTGCACTAGCTATTACATGAAAGAATTTAGTATTTTTTGTCACCCTCCTTTAACCAAAGAGCCATAGAATGTTGCCTCCATTTGATTTCACCTTCTTTTATTCTTGCATTGAACTTTGCCATATGAATTTCCCTCGATGCCATTTCTTCATGTAAAAACTCATTGCCTTCTTCTAGGACATCGAGCCTTTGAATTTCTTGCAAAAATTTTGAAGATTCCTTTTCTTGAGTCCCCAACATTTAAAAAAATAAATAAATAAATTCCAATTGTTTGTCTTTCCTCTAAGCATTTTCAATTTCTTAAAAAGGGAAGCTCCTCCCCGAATTGATAAAGAAAGCCACCACTCCTTCACCTTGTCTAAGAAACCCTCCACTTCTAATCAAACAAGTTCAAACCTAAACAGATACTAACCTTAGTAAGCCCTTTTGATAAACTAAAGGGAACTTTTCCACCTAATTTGTTGAAAGCAAAAACTGATCCAACTTTGATTTGACTGCCCCAACCTACTTGTTAAACGATGTAAATTTAACTTCTCCCATTATTAGATCAACCATCTCATTTTTTACTATCCACTTTGTCAGCCCCAAACTTGGGAACTAGACTCAGAAAATTTTCGGTCGTCGAATCCAGTGCCGACATCCTTCATAGTACCTCATTCTTAGTTTCTAGCTCCCATGCACCAGGTTCCGATCCTGGGATCCTTCAAGGAGGATTTTCAAGGTGATTTTTTTTTTTTTTTTTAAAAGGAGCATAACCACAAGTGTACCCAAGTCACAAAACATCATCAATACATGTCCAGTAATATAATCTTTGAATACAGTGTTAAAAGGAAAATACATGATATAAAAAAACTCCAAAAGGTCAGGCACATGCTCCTGTGTCAATGTTGCTGCGCTCTAGCATAACCTGCGTGTAACGAATGTGCATAAGCTTACTACAAAGTTTAGAAAGTGTGTACGTGTGTGTGTAATGCATGTACCAAGTATACAAATGTCAGGATAAGTGGAATGATGGAGGGCTAGATTATTAAGTTCGTAAATACCATCAACCCTATCCAGGCTATGCAATGCAAAGACATACTAGGTCAAATGTCGTATACAACCATTTAACACAAAAATGCATAATGAATGAATGAGTTGCAGTGCGTAGTATCGTATGTCGGTAGGGGCCTTGCACCCAGGGTTATAGAATATATTAGTCCCATACCTAACATGTAAAGTAATTTAAGGATGATAAACTCTTGATCCCGAATAGTCCCATATCTATTGGGAATCGGGCCTACAATTGTATAACATTGAATTATATTTACATATCTACAATCTCGAGTGCTACATGCATGTATAATTACCATGTCACATGCCAATACAGTTCTTATCTGGAATCAACAGGGTTTAGTACACTCTGACACTGGCTTGCCGCCCCATCACATGCATGACCTAGCGAGTGGAAGAGACCTCATCATCCACTTCGTCGGTGGTATGCCTATCCCCACCTAGCTTGCTAATAGCGAACCCATTTTATGAGATGGTCAGACTCAACCTAGCTTATAGCCCCCTTCACCCGGGCAGGTAAGGTCACACCCTCTTCCAACTGACCAAACACAGTGGGAGACGCGACTTAGTGGTATTTGGCAGTCGGGCGCTCATGTTATCCACTTGGTCTCGACGTTAGAGCTTCCTGTTGGCCCATAGGGTTTAGAAACTTTCACCCAGGGACATCCTACGTGTCCAGTAAATGTAACCAAATTTTTGATGTCCATACTCAAGCTGCCAACCACGATGATCCTATGGTGGCCACAACCCTGATGTCGCTAAGGTATGAATGCAAATGCATCATGTAATGCGTGAATGCATTTGACCATCATCCGAGTCATGCAAACATGTCATGCAAGTCGTGCATACATGCAAGGTGGCCTTATCTCATTTAGGTCCTCTAACATGCCCTAAGCCATAGGGACATCAACTTTGTTGTACATAGGTAAGACAAATCCATGAATGAGTCATCATCCAACTCATGCACACATGATGCAAATGACATATGATACAATAACAATCATAACCACTATGCATGAGGTGTGTGATACCATATCGAGCATAAAGTAAGGCTAAATCAATAATAAGCAATGTTAACTCGAATATAAAAGCAATGCTACATCTAACATAAAATAAGTGCTGCATCAATATAAAGAAAACACCATATCAACATAAAGGAAGTATTATAGCAATCATAAGCATAAACATCGCACGAATCACTAAGTAATGTTACATAAATTATCAAGTATTGTACCAACACACATGTGAAATATCGCACAACATGATAAAGGAAATTCATCATTCATTACGGGTGGAGCCTACTTGGAAACCAAGTTCATTGAGGCCCACCAGGCTATACTTGTGTGGTCTTGCAAGCCAATGAGCCCACTAGCAAGCCCGTGCACAAGTGGCCAAAACATAGAACCATCGGCATCCAAATGAGGTGACAAATTATCAGATCCATGAACAATCACGGTGGGCCTAAAAGGGACATCAAAACGAGCCTTACAACTATCCCCAAAGAAGGCGTAAGAGAGCCGCCAACTATTTATAATAATAGGTCTACATGGGCTAAATCATAAATAATGTGTAGCACCCAAAATAAGGATGAATCCCAAGGTGGGACAACGCGGGTACATCCCATTCGTAAAAAGAAATGGTCCACGTTCAACTCATATAACAAGACAGCCCCACGGTGTAAACGTCATACACGCACTAAGGTAGGGCCTATGATGTGGGCACCATACACACATTGCAGTAGGTCCTTAAAAAGGTTCCAATGGTCGGCATAATTAACTCCACTAACCCATGAAGGGTAGTCCATTTGGGACATAAATCTGCCCCATTATCAGGCTCAAGCTCTTACCTAAGCTTACAAGACGGCCAAGATATTCAACACATTAGCAAGGTGGGTCGCCACAGCGGGCCATGCCCACTGGCTAGCAGGGTACTCCACCTACTGGACAATATCTAGTGGGTTTGGCTCCCTAGCCAGTACGGATGGATCACACACAAGGTGGGCACCTCACATCACAGTGGGCCATGGTACGGTGGCTTGGATAAAACATATACATCATGACAGGGTCCATTGTGGGCCCCACAGGCTAGCTAACACGGCCCAACAATCAGTGGCCTAAGGAAGGTTTCCATGGTAGACGCTGAATCACACTGTTAGTTGTGGTGCGGTCTTAGATGAACTTTGGATCTACTCATTAGAATTGATGGGAGGAATGAATGGATGGTGTGGATTTCACATGCCTCACGTGGGCCCCACTGCATGGTGGGCCCACTCCCAAAATGGAATAGAAAACAGATGCATTACATGAACGTAAGAAAGATACATCATTATGGAGGTTCCCATGGTGACATTCATTCACCAATGTTTAAAGTGGTCCCACTACTTGGACCAAGATGATATTTGTGATTTCCCCTCATTCATGACTGCATGGCCTGATTAGCAAGTAAGATGGCAAATAAATTCAGGACTGCATGAGCAGGTAAGACGGAAAATAAACTCACGGTGAACCTCGTAGAGATTTCAACGATGTACATTCAATCACATTGTTTGTGTGGTCCAGCTGAGACTTGGATCTGTCACATTGTTGGCTAGCAGATGGGCATAATAGATGAAACACATAGCATAGGGTATCCCACGTGTGGGCCCCACTCCACGCCTCAAGTGGGCGTCTGCCCGCCCAAGACGCTGACTTATATATATATATATATATATATATATATATATATATATATATGATTTGGTTTTGGTCACACCATCAAAGAGGGCCCCACTTAGATAATCTACTCCATTCACCCCGTAGAACAACTCGAGAAGGAGATAATAGACTTTGATTAGGACTGGTTTGGATGAACAGGGACCCATGGTGGGCCTCAGAAGGTTTTAACATATAAAAATTGTTCCCCTCCGTACGGTCCACTCGAGTCTAGAATCTGCCTCATATTTTAGCCCATTGCCTAAAATGATCTGGAGAAGTTGGTGGATGGTTCATATTAAATATAAACATCAAGATGGGTCCCACTTTGTGAGACACAAATTCAGGAATGGGGTTACCGCCCACGTGCATGGCTTTTTCTATTATTATTATATACATATTTTTTGATACACTATCAAGGTGGCCCCCAAGTCGATGATCTACTCCGTCCACTATCTTGACTAGGTCGAATGAGGTCCAATAGACTAACTAGGACTGGTTTGGATGATCAGGGACTCCACAACTGGTCTTAGAAGGTCTCAATAGATGGGCATTGTTTCCCTTAGTACATCCCACTTTAGATTCAGATCTGCCTTATATTTTGGCCCATGGCCTAAAATAATTTGAAGGAGATGGTGGATGGTGTGGATTAAACATATACATCATGGTGGGGTCCTGTAATGCCCCGTGTTTTTAGGACCCGCGTATATGACTCGTTTCCCAAAAACTCGAGTGTTAACCTATAGAGAGCCACATTCTCTCTGTGTGTGTGTGTGTGTGTGTGTATGTATTTCTTTCAGAGTCAGCATTTTGGCGGAAGATGGACAAATTAACATAAGGGAAATTTGCATTTACATTTAGAATGTACGAGTGGCTGCCCATAATATCTTATACAAACTAATGTCCCAATACTTATAATTACAAAATGAAATAATGTCGCATGTAAACAAAGTAAATTATAACAAATCTAGAGTTGTAAAATCACGTATTAACTCTTGTCAATACAATCATGCATCCTCGACAATTGTACCTTGCTCCTCATCAATATGAACACGAACATCATCTAGACCACTTGTGCTACCTGTACAGTTATAAATTTGATGAATGAGTGGCCAACTCAGTGTGAATTCTCCTCAAGATTACACACCGCCACATTAGGTAAGTATAGTTATAAACAAAAAGCATTCAAAACAATACATGATACAGTCTTATTAAGTGTATGGATGTCTGAATACATCATCGACCTGGGGATGCTCATCTAGTCGGCAGTTGGGCTCGTCACCTATGCAAAGGCTGACCATTAGCGAAGCACATCACGTGCGTACATCACGTACCACATAATGACTGTCCATCATATATCATATACGTAAATTGATAGTCGATGGTCAGACAGCTAGCGAAACGATAACCCCAATAACCCGGAAGGGCACGTGCTACAGCATATAGAAATATCTACCTATCATCGTCAATATGTCATGAGTGTATGATTAGCCAAGTTATTATTAGTCCAATTACAACCATCCGGTTTAATAAAGTTTAAGGTCACTACGGGGGACTCGTTACCCAGCGTAGGCTTATAGCTCGGGCATAGGTCCCATACCACCATCCCCGGCTCATGATGTTACCACCTTAGAATGTTTAATGGAACCCATCGACTAGTGGCCAATTATATTTGGTATATGGGGCTTGCCATCACATGGTTGGACAAAATAAAACATCGAACCTATATAGGAAAAATACCAAAACAAAGCCACATAGGGTGAATATTAAAACCAAGCCACATAGGGCAAATATAAAAAACTATGCGATAAAAGACCCTTCTTAAAAATCACTTAGACATGACAACCCCTGGATGGCAGGCCCACATCAATAATCAATTTAAACCACCACTCAATAACAATTAAGTTGAAGGTCCATTACAATCACAATTAATTGAGTTACATCTCAAGTAAGGGTGTACATTTATAAGTGAAGTTTTCCCACTAATGTACCAATTTAAGTTCCATAAGCAATCCACAAGCATAAAAGAAACATGTAGGATAAATATTGAGCATGTAATCTAGCAATTCAATTCCTACAATTTATACATGTGATTATAAAATGAAGATATCAATTATCAATCGAAATTAAAATAAAAGCTATCACTTAAGCTAATAGGAAAATGGAAAGCACAAGGGGAAGAAATCACCACCTTTCGATTTGAATCCTCTTATGTAGTTCTTTCTTTTAGTGATCAACCTAATATTCAACATCACTTGATTAGACACCTGGGGTCGTTCCCATTAAGAGGTTATTAATCAAAGTTTAACGGATGATTTGACAACTTCTAGCTACCCAGGCCCAATTCAACCCCCGCGTTTTTTTTTTCTTTCCATTCAAGAATAATGAGGCCCTCCTCCATGCTTCTTGGTTACCACAATTAGGAGGGCTTATTGGGATTTACCCAATCATGAAATTGGGCCCAAACCCATGTAAACTGTGCCTACTGAGGTTGGACTTAGTTCAAGCCCAACTGTTTGCCCCCAACACATGGCTGGGTTTTTTGGCTCGGCCCAGATCTCGGCCCAACCCAATGTCTAAGCCTGGACCAGATTCTGGCCCAATGTTAGGGCTGGTCTTGGCCCAGTTCTGGGCTGGTTTTAGCCTAGTCCATGTGGCTAATTTAGCCTGATGTTGGGGCTAGTTCGGCCCAGTTCTGGGCTGGTTTCAGCTCAGTCCGTGTGGCTGATTTTGGCCTGTTGTTGGGGCAGGGTTTTGGCCCAGTTCTGGGCTAGTTTCAGCCTAGTCCGTGTGGCTGATTCTGGTCCGATGTTGGGGTTAGTTTCGGCCCAGTTCTGAGTTGGTTTCGGCCCAGCACTGCTGCCCACTGGTGGCCCAAAAATTGGGCTAGGCTAGACTTATTTTGGCCCAGCCATAGCTACCCACTGATTTGACTTGGCCCAGCTGTTGCGACCCACTGAGCTTGGCTCAGGTGTGGCCCACTTTTGTGGCTGGGTCATCTGTCTCAGCCCACACCCAGTCAACAACCAGCCCATAAAAGAGAGGGGTTTAAGGTCGCTGTCTTAGTCGTTGGACGGTTGGTCCTGCCCAGTTGTGACCAACGTTGAGTCACTGAGTTAAAATGACAACTACATAATGCTCGGTTATGGGCTTTACCTCGCTGGTTACGTCTGCGTAGGAGGTTGTATCGGATCTTAGTTTAGCACCGAAATCTAGAGAGACTGCAAGAAGGCCCACAACCTATGCCAGGGACTCGGCAAGCCTGAGCTCGAGTGTAAGGCCCGTATCTTAGCCCGTACTGTTCCAGAGGCTTTTGCAATCCTCCCAGTTAAATTTCGGTGACCCGTGACACGTAGACTACATTTGCACGCAACCTTAAGTCGTGTCTCATATACCAGAGTCGGTTCGACCTGAGACTTATATCATTGCGACCGCATCGTCGCCGCGGTTCTAACGCCGCATCTCGCACGTCGAGGCAATACCCAGGTGATGTAGGACTGCGTTCAGTTTGAGAAAACGCCGCGCGTTTGCAATCCCAAGAGAATCTCTACAACTTGTCAAATCAATCAAGTACATGTCACATCACTCAAGAGCAACCCCAAAGTCAACTCTCTCTCACCCTCTCTCTTACACACCCATACATGTCAAGTACACACCCATCACCCATTACTCACTTCCCATCACTCCATCACTCACACACATCACCTTTCTTACAACCACCCCATTTATCTATCTTTCTCTTCACATTTCCAAGCAACTAAGGAGTGGTGCACGTCCAAACTCTTCCATGAGAGAAAAGAGTGTGTTGTATGTGGCCCATTCCAATCCCAAGATCCATCATCCTAGCCATTCATTTCTCATCCTCTCCATCAAAGTGAAGCACAAGGAGCTCGGCGTTCTATCAGACTAAGAAGATCAAACGGTGGGTGCTTTATAGGTTAGATTTTTATATTTTAATGATGGGCCAAGTGAGGCCTACCGATTGATGGTATAGATCTCACTTTGGACCCTAGATGCGGCCGATGGCCCATCTTGATTCTCACGATCATTCCATGATGGGGCCATTCTCCATGGTCCCCATCATGATGTCTATTTTTCATGCATGGAGAGGGTCATCTAGACCTTCCATTTTGGTGGAGAAGTAATCTCCACCGTTGATTTTTAATTTGGTGGGCCCACATGTATTGGGACCCACTTGATGTATGATTGAATGCAAGGGAGGGCCCATAGTGGCGGGGTCCCTCCATCACAAGTGTCTATTTCTCTCTCTCTCTCTCTCCATCTCTCTTTCATTTTTTTTGGTGTGATGATGTGGTCGTGTGGCCCACCTGGATGAACCCCATCTTGATGTATGTATTACCCATGCCATCCAACCCTTTTTTTTGGTGGCCCACGTCCATAGGTGGGGCCCACCGTAAATGTATGTGTTGAGCCCAAACCGTTAAGCGTCCACGGACGCTGGACGTGAAATGGAAATAAAAATATTAGCTTGGTTTAACAAGCTTTGGGGAGGGCCACTTGTGTAGGCCCCACCTTGATGTGTGAACCCAATCCGCACCGTCCATTCCGTTCCCCAGCTTATTTTAGAAGTTGAGCTGAAAAATGAACCCAATCCGATTTTCTAACGGCCATAGCATAGAGAATATTGATTTTTACCGTTAAAAATCGACCAGGACCCACCTTGAGCTAAAACATACTGAATATTGGGGTCATTTAGACTGTATGGAGCCATAGAATCCAATGGTTGAGCTGGATTCACCTGATGCAGGCCCCACGTATGAAAAACCATACAAAAATGGGTTTAAAAAAAAAAACAAATAAAGCAACTGACGCTGCTGCTGCACATCCAGAGGACGCTGCAGTAGGCGTTCTGTTGCGGTACGCTGGAGGCAGGGGTTCCCAGCTGTGGGCCCCACCATGATTTGTGAGAACATCAATGCTGTGCATTTGATGGGTCCCCTTTAACCAGCAGGTCACTCCAAAAACTATATGAAAGCATTTGATGGGGTCCACCTGAGGTTTGGATGCACCTGAAACTTGGTCTAACCCCTTAATCTAGTGGAACACACATAATGGATGGGTTGGATTTGTGAACTACATATTGGTAGCCCTACGAATAATTATGAATGTTTATGAAGGGTAAAACCCTCAACTGTGGTGTGTGGTGCAGCGTCCTGTGCTGCTGGACACAAAGGCCAGGGACCGTGGTCCTAACCACAATGCGTGTGTTTCATCTATGCCATCCAGCCATTTGCCTGGATGGCCAGTGGACCCCACCTTTGATGTCTGTGTTACGTCCAAACCGTCAAACCAGTTAGCTTGTCTTAAGGCTTAAGGCAAAAATGAGACGAATCCATTTATCCGGTGGGCCACTCCATGAGGCATGTGTTATATCCTAACTACCCATTCACTGGACGTGGACCCCACCATCTAAAGTAGTGGATAATGACATTCACTGTTCAAAACTTCTTAAGGGTCACAGTAGTTCCGATCAAGCTGATGTTTTAGCTTTCACTTCACCTACCTCTATGTTAACTTATGAATAGGTTGAATCTCAAAAATACATAAGGGTGGGCTCGATTGATATACATGAAGCCCATTTGATTTGGCCCATTTGAATCAGCTCATTTGATTCAGCCCGTTGATACGACCCATTTGATGTGTATGAGGCCCATTGTTGAGGCCCACCTTGATGTGTATAAGGCCCGTTGTTGAGGCCCACCTTGATGTGTATGAGGCCCGTTGTTGAGGCCCACCTTGATGTGTATGAGGCCATTGTTGAGGCCCACCGTAATATATATGAGGCCCATGTTACGAGGTTCATTGTGATGTGTGCAAGGCTGATGGGTTATGGCCCATTGCAATGTATGTAAGGCCCAATTGGTGCGGCCTATTCGATATATATATGAGGCCCATGTGAGTAGGCCCATCTTGATGTATTTTTGGCCTGTCCATTGAGGCCCACCTGTATATGTTGAGGCCCATGTGTAGGGCCCACCTATTGTGTATTTAAAGCTTATGGGTTGTGGCCCATAGTGATGTATATTAGGCCCATGTGATGTAGCCCATAGTGATGTGTATTAGGCCCAAGTATGTGGCCCACCTATGAAGTATATTTGAGGTCCACTTGCAATTCTTTCGAGGCCCAACGTGATGTATTCGAGGCCCAGGGGCAAGGCCTGTTGTGATGTATGTGTGGCTCATTGAGATTGTATAAGGCCCATGGGACGTGGCCCATTGTGATATATCCGAGGCCCATGGGTGCGGCCCATCGAGATGTATCGAGGCCCATGGGCATGGCCCATTGTGATACATTTGAGGCCCTTGTAGGAAGCCCAACATAATATATGAGAGGCCCATAAATGAGGCCCAATGTGATGTATGTGTGACCGTTACGTTGTGTATGAATCCCTTATGTAGGCCACTCCTTAGGAGCAATGTTGGTTAGATATCCACATTGATGTGTAATGATAGTTAGATGTCCTCATTGTGACCTTCCCGTAGGCTTTGTTAGGCCCATTCGCACAATTCTCTAAGTGGGTTAACCCAAATAAGTGGGCCCCATTCGCCATAGACGGATGGCTCTGCGCCATCAGATTTGATATAACCACGGCCGTGGGCCGATCTTTATATTATGGTTGATTAACTATTTATCTATGGACCCTGCCTTGTTTATATGCTGATTGTCGGTGCCGATTATCGATGCTAATTATCGGTGCCGATTGTCGAGGCCGATTCTGATTGCCGAGGCTCATTGTAATGTATTCGAGGCCCATGGGACGTGGCCCATTGTGATATATTTTCAGCCTATATGATGAGGCCTGACTTGATGTATATTAGGCCCGTGTGAGCGGCCCATTATAATGTATATTAGACCCATGAGATGCGACCCACTTGATGTATATGTGGCCCATGAGTGAGGCCCACCATGATGTGTATTGAGCTCTTGAGCGAGGCCCATGTTGTTGTATATTTGGCCCTTGTGTGAGGCCATGAGTCCACTGTATGTTAGGCTCTATATGGGCCATTCCTTGGTGGCAATGTTGATTAAATGTCCATATTGTCGAGGTTGATTATCGATGCCGGTTATTGATACCGATTATGAGTATGTGACAGCATAGCATCATGATACATGCCTATATGCATCATCTGCATGTTTGTTATGAGATGTGGTTGACCATTGCACATGTCATTAGGTAGGTTGTTATGAGACTTCCTGATAGGCGGAGGTTATCTCACATGAGCGCACGGTATGTGCAGGATTGATGGATGACTAGATTGTATGACTCATGCATCTTGCATTGTGTGTTGTGATTACTGTACGCCCTAGTGACATCAGGGTCGTAGCCTCCACAGTTATATCATAGATGGCCAGATGGGACACCAGAAATGTTTCTTTCGAGCATCGGGCTGCCATAGATGGCCTTGAATGAAAATCCCTAAAACCCTCTTGATACCAGAGGACGCCCCAACGTCAAGACCGAGTGGATATACATGAGCGCCCGAGTGCCGAATACCAGGAGGCCCTGTCTCCCACTGTGTCGTGGTCGGTTGGGAGGGGGTGTGGCTTTACCCGCCCGAGGGAGTAGGCATAGCTAGGCTAAGTTTGACTAGCTCGAGGAATGGGTCCGCTATCAACGAGCCGGGTAGGTATTGACAGACTACTGGCTAGGCGGATAGTGAGGTCTCTTCCACTTACCCAGTTATACGCTTGATGGGGCGGCAGGTGGCGTGGAGTGTACTAGACCCCGGTGATGATCCCAGAGAGGAACCGTATTGATATGTGGACTTATTAAGCAAGAATTGCATATTCATTCATTCATTCATTCACTATCCATTTAAGCTGGTGGTGTGCAACTATTTGTTACGTGTACCTTTACGTGGCTAGAGTTTTGGTTAGGCACGCGACTAACCTGAGACTAGGAGTTTACCACATTGACTCTGACTATCCAAATTTAGGTATGAGACTGGTTTAGATAGAAGTCTCTTGTGATGGACCCCATAGCCTGCGATACTACGTACTATCATCCCGACCTCACACTCCAGCTTGGTCATTTCATTCGCATCGCATATTGCATCCACATTCATATGGCATTTTGGGTCATTATGTTTTCTGCACTTATATGGCCTAGACAGACTTAACAGGATTTACATATTGCATTGTATCCTTGGCATCTGATATTTGACTCTCTATGACTCCTCATTTACATAGCTGATCTGTATTACGTATTCTGATATTATATGACTCATGGACTTACTAATATATTTCCGCTTACTCTGATATCGTATGATTCATGATCTTGTCAGTATTTTCGTTTATCCCGATGATATATGATTTATGTATTTTTTTTTTAAATTGGCACTTATCTTGTGCACACACTTTCACCACCCTTTAAGCTTTCTATAAGCTTATGCACGATAGATGCGTGCAGGTGGCGTTAGGTTGCAGTAGTGTTGAGCTTGGAGTGTGCAGCTATCTTCTAGAGCTTTCATTTCGATATATGTATTTTCCTTTCAGCATTGTATTCAAATGTTTATATTAGTGGATATGTGATGATGATGTTGCCTTTATGATTTGGGTAAACTTGTGGTTATGCTTCTTACGAGATAAATGTATGTTAAAAAATCCTTCTTGTAGGGTCCCAGGATCAAAATTTGGCATATGCTGCGCTGGGAGCCAGAATGGGGTACTACGGAGGCTGTCGGCACCGGATTTGGTGATTGGGATTCCTGTGAGTCTGATCTTCGGGTTTGGGGCGTGACATCGAGTCGACTCGGTCCAGTCAGTTGAATGGGCTGGAGTCCAGCCGTCGGTCCTTCCTCCACTACCCAAGGTGGGGCGTTTGCAGATGTGTAGGCTTGAGGAAAACGAGTCAGGCTTCTTCTCTGGTGACTCAGAGAGACTCAGCCTTGAGCCTGAGTCATCGTCGAGATTCGGCAAGGCCCAACGGTTGTCTAACAGGGCCTTCACCTGCACTGAGTCTGCCCGAGGTTGGCTGTGTTGTGTTGGCAACGATCACAACCCTCCTTTCTCTCTTTCTCTCTCACTCTCATGGTGGTGCTACAGCTCTGTACTGACCCAACTCGGTCTGAGCTTTACGGGCTGAGTTGGTGCAGTGCGGCACTGAGCCCACTCAGTCGCACTCGATCACTCTCCTCTCTCTCTCTCTCTCTCTCTCTCTCTCTCTCTCTCTCTCTTTTCTCCTACTTGCTTGGTGGAGATCCCGAGGCGAACGACCTGAATTTATAGGCTGAGAGGCACGTTGGAGCTACCCATCCAATGACTAAGATCTGATGGCTATTTGATCGTGCTTTCCTCCGATTTTCGTATGCATGGGACCCATTCGACACCAGGGATGGGTTCTTACTACCCTGGGCCATGGGAAAAGTACCTTTTTATGTCCAGTGGGGCCCATGCCATGATGGTTGGTCATTGGGTTGGACGGAGAAGATGGTGCGGCCTGAAATGGTGGATTTATTCCTATAGTGTATTGATGTGATCTGGTCCATTTGATTGGACCAGATGGAGCCGTTGATCACTGCAGGGCCCACTTTTTTCTGGCAATCATCCACGTTTCACCCTTCTCGCGAGTCAATTCGCCTTCAACGAATTTCTTACAAGGTGCAGAGTTTCTATGAAGGAGTCGTTGCTACTCTACAGGAAACGAAGGAGATCCCTCCATGTGGCTTTGTGGAGGGCCTGGATCACGCCATATGGGGTTTTCCCAAAAGGGAAATGCCTCCCCACACCGTTTTCTTTTCTCAGACGGTGTTTGCCCTTTTTTGGCGTTTGAAAGAAACGCTGGGTTTTACTCCTCATGAATGGCTGTGATATACTCTTGGTGAATGGCTGGGATTTGCAGGCGGCTATAGCCTCGGATCGCTGACGTGGCCAGCTAAATGCCTCCACACGCTCCCGCTGCTAATGTAGGGCCACGTGCACAGCTGCATGAACCTGCACGGTCATCGTGGCCCTGGTCGGATCTGCCATTCGACCAAGATGGACGGTCCTGATCATGATGGTAGTCCTCAGAATGGGCGGACGATCGTCCCCTATTCAAATATTGCGTTGGTGGGAAAGATGGGAGAGAATTCCTCTTCTTTACGTGATTTCCATCGGGTCAAACAGTTGATGTTGAGTTCGGTGTGCAGCGGTTGCATACCTCTGGTGCACACACATCATGCATGTGGGCCCCACCTTGATGCTTGTGTCAAATCCACTCCGTTCATCGAGTTTCGTGGGTCCTATTAGGACATTTGGTCGGAGGTGAGGCAGATCCAAGGTTTAGATGGGCCATATTACCTAATTTACATTCTTTAAGTGTCGACTACATTGATTCGACAGTCGGATCAATTTCAATCCGAGCATCAATGGTCAAAAGGTCCTAATGGATCATTTGTAAGACTTTCATAATATATTACTAACCAATACTAATATTAATATTAATTTTATTACTATTACTATTTATTATTATCGTTGTTTATTTCACTTTATTACTATTATTATTTTCACATATGCATGCATTTTTAATCATGTTGTGGGCCCCGCTCTATAAGTTATTAGGACTATCTGTCTCATGATTTTATATTATTATTATTATTATTATTATTATTATTATTATTATTATTATTATATGTGTATACATAGATTTGTATTTATTTATTGTTTATTAATAATAATAATATTATTATCTTGTATGATTTGCCTTTGATTAGAGTTATCAATGGATTGAATCATGTCCTGGTGGGCCATGTGTCCAATCCTAGACACCTCTACTACTCAAGCAGTCTTACAGTTGATTTTACAATCCAATGGTCAAATTAGGGAAATCGGTCGTTGGATTGATCAATGAAACGTTGTGATCGATCTATAGTTTATTTAAGGAGTCCTAATGCAAATGTATGGTCCGTCTTGAATAACAACTGGATCTTTAACCATCAAGGAGATTAATATCCTAAAGTAAGTTTTGTAATTACGTGATGGCCCATCTTAAGGATCAATCTAATAGAAAGCTCGATTTATAGGTGAATTCCACTCCCAACGGTCAGATGACTTAATATATGGATGAAGATTGTACTAGTCGGTCAAGATGAATAGATTGTGGGCCACTAGATGTGATGCATAAGGTGAGTCACGTGTGTCTCCACACACATGCGAACTAATTTAGATATTCACGGTAACACCCGAGTACTAGAAAGTACGAGGTGTTACAGGTCCACGAGTGGGGGCGGCCCAAGGAGGCTTCCGCCTTTCACGTCACTAGGCAGTAACACTCAGCGTCACTTTCTTTTCTTTTTCCCCCTTTTTTTATGTTTAATGTTGAGTGGGGTCCACAAGTGGATGATCAACTCCATCCATCTTGTTGTTCAACTCTCCTTAAACCAAAGGAGTCCAGGATTGGATAGGTTTTCATCACACACCCACATAACAGTGGGTCTTAGAAAGTTTCAATAGTGGGATTTGTTTCCCTCAGTACGGTCCACTCTAGACTAGGATTTGTCTCATATTTTGGCCCATAGCCTAAAATGATCTATAGAAAAATGTGGACATCGTGGATTTAATATATACACATCAAGGTGGGGTTTGCGGATGGGACGCCCCCACCCCACATCCACATGGCTGATGTGAGGGGGTGCTCCCAACCCCATTGTCGCCTCTGGTGTAGTCCACCTGATTAGTGGATCATATAGACTTTTGGGTTCAACACCTAAAATGAGAAGGGAAATCGAATAGACAGCATGGATGAAACATATACATCATGGTGGGTCCCACGAGTGAACCTCCTCTCAACACCCACTAAGGGGCTACGTTAACAGTGACGCTGGATAGCAACGTCCAGCGGACGTGCTCCAGCTTTTGCCCCCTTCTCTCTCTTTCTTTCTTTTGTTCGCAAGGTAGTGGGGTCCACCTAAACAAATCCACTCTGTCCATCAGATTGGTTGGGTCATTGTGGTCCAATGAGCTTTAAATCATATTAATTTTGGCATATTTCCACCATTCAGATGTAATTACATAAATCAATAGGTTTAAATGGCAAATACATATCATGGTGGGCCATACAAGGTGGCCCACGCTGTGATAGCATGTGGGGCACACTCTCCATTAGCGTGGCCCATTGTGGGGCCCACAACACCATGAATTTAAAAGGAAAAGAAGGAGAAAAGAAAGGAAAAGAATGAGAAGCAAGGGAAGCGGTGTGGCCATCGGGGTGGCCCCCCGCCACTATGGGGGTCCACCATACAAGTTATACATGATCAAGGTGGATCCCACCCCTGTGGCCCACCAAAATAGGAAAATCACAAAAAGGGAGGGTTTCAACCCTCCCATGCACTCACCTAGAAGGATGGACGATTGGATCGGCTCCGATTGGCAATCGGACAGTCTACCAAGCTCCTCTCCACCCCTAACCTCTTGTAATCAATCTTTTCTCTTTTCTCTTACTCTCTTAATCCTTCCAATCCTCTCACAATCTCTCTTTCTTTTCTCTTAATCTCTCCCTAATCTTTCTTTCTTTTCTTTCTTTCTCTCTTAATCTCTCTCTACTCTTATTAGAAAATGGTAGAAATGAGAGGGAGTTAGGGAGTTTTTGTGGTAGATATTGTTGGATAGATAGGGAATTATGAAAAGAGAGAGGGGTAAAATGGGGAGAAAAAGAACGAAAGATTGATAGCTAGCATAGGTAGGGGTATGGGTTGCATAAGAAAGGCATGGGCTTGTTTGACTAATGGGGAGAGTGACATGAGTGATGGATGGATTGATTATTTGACAACATGGGGATTTGTGCAAGTTCGAATGTGCCAAAATTGTAACTTCTAATTTAGGGGTCGAAATGGGGCATATCGCACGACGGAATCGTAATGCCAGCACGGTTGCTAGGGTACAAGTCTCAGGGTATTGCGGTACTGAAATAGGCTTACGATCAAAACTCGTTGATATAGTCTGCCTGGAACGTGCCGACACTGAAAATGAAGCGTACGGTTGGTCTTGTAGGGTTACGGGTCTTACACACTTCGAGAAATCTCTCATGCTTCTAGTAACGTAACTAACATTTGATTTTTCGAAAGACAATCTTACAACATTGAAATCACCTCCCACTACCCACAACAACTGCCATTTACTTGGATATATATCCAGTTTCGAACATAGGGCATGCTAAAGATGCATTCGATTTGGCTCATATGCTATAGTCTGCAATGAAGACCCACCTAAAACCTGATGATACCTATTTAAATAACATTGATAGAGAAAACTGTCCCTCACAACTGTCTTCCTTCAACCAGAATTTAAAATTCCTAATGACTAGCTGAGGCATTAACATTTAATGCTATCCACTCTTTTCATTTTCCCTTCCACAGTGATTTCTCCAACCTTTGCTTTACTAACTGCAACTTTGATTCTTGAAATACCACTATTTGAGTTGATATATGTATACACACACACACACACACACACATATATATATATATATATGTATATTTCCCTAATCTATATCCTCTTTTATAGACACCTCAAACCTTGAACATTCTAACTTATGATCTTCATGGAAACACCACTTGCCCTTCTGCCCTTTATTAGTATTCTCTCTCTCTCTCTCTCTCTCTCTCTCTCTCTCTCTCTCTCTCTCTGCTTCTCCTGTAGTATTGTTGGATGAGAGCCAATCATTTTTCTATCAACACTAGGTCTTGATCTTCCAATGCTAGTCTACTTCTCTCTTCCATAAAATTAAACAAAGTTTTATAATCGTCTAGTTTGTCTCTGAAAGTACCTCGATCATACGAGCTATTTGTTTCACTACCCTTTTGACTCATTTCGTACCTTAAGCCATGGAGACTATGCAAATCTCATTCTGCTAGGGGGACTGTCTCTACCATACTTGTGTCCTACAGAGCCAGTTCGACCATCCTTCATTCAAATCCTCTATCTGCTAAACCTCCACAGTCGGATCATACTTCTCTGCTGCCTATCCCAATTATGCATTCGTTGACGTTGTGTCATTGTCTACCTCCTACCTATGTAATCCTAACTTTATAGCCTTAGATGATCATTGTTATGCACTTTCGCCATTACTCTCTTTAGTGTCTCCTTGATTTTCTGTAGCTTCCGCCATGAGAGCATACACTCGAGACTAGCTTTCCTCTTATACATGTAAGAATTCAGAATCAAGAAAGAATAATAAGGGTATTTGTTTTTTAATTACATGTGTAAATAGGGGTGCATAGTTAATAAATACTTTTGAAGGTTGTTTGTTTAAGAGGGAAATACCTCAGTTAAGCCTTGAAAACAAGGCCATAAAAGCATGAGATCAAATGGGGCTTCATTAATGTAAAAATTGTGGGTCCCACTATGATGTATGTATGTGATCTACGCTATCGTTATAGGACATGAGCCCAAAAATGAGGCAGATTAAAAGCTCAAGTGGACCACAACATAGGAAATGAGAGGGTTAATAACATCCACCATTCAAAATTAAAACCCTCATGGGGCCCACAAGAATGTATATGTATCATCTAACCTGTTCATAAGATCACCCTAACATGTATGAAAGTTATGCACAAATATTAGCTTGATACAAAACTTCTGTGGCCCCCTAGAAGTTTTTAATGTTATGCACTTAATTCCCACCATTTCTTATGTCGTGATCCACTTGAGCTTCAGATCTGCATTATTTTTAGGTTCGTGCCCTAAAATGAATTGGTAGAACAAATGGACAGTGTGAATAAGATACAAACATCATGGTCGCCCACATTTTTTTATATGTAAAAATTGTATGAATTCAATTCTCTAGACTAAGAGCTTTTCAAATAGGCAACGACAACCTCAAGACCAATGCTGTAATTACATGGGTAAATGTAACACCCCATTCTCTCCAGTATTTGAGTGTTACCATGTTATCTAATTTACTATGGATAAAAACCTAACCTACTCAAATATTCATGTTCATTACAGTTTAAATCTAATCGTTTAAAACAGTCCCCGTCCATATGTTAACCCATCCATCCGTTGACATTGGAGACGAACCATCACATCGTCAGCACAACCCGTTGTTAGGACTTCGATCACCTCGATAGATGAATAAACCATCCAGTAGTCACCTAATATTTAATAAGTATATTATTATTTTTATATTATAAAATTTACACAAACATAGATAAAAAAAAATTATAGATGTATTTTGATATCATATAATAATGTATGAAAATGTATTGTAAAAAAGTGTTATGTATATATTTAACGTATATAAAATATTATGAAAATAATATTATATTAAATAAACATAATGAATAATAATTTTACAATATATAATTGAATTATAAATATTAATGTAGTATTAAATATCTTTTAAATAAAATTGTATATTATTTAACAATATTATTGAATACGAATATGATTTTAATTAAATATGATATTGTACAATCTTCAATACATTTATATGTATAATATAATACTACATATTATGAATCGTATATTAATAAATTGTGATTAATAACATGTATATAGTAGTATATTAATATTAGAATTATATTTATGTGTATGAGATTTTAATCATTATAATTAAAAGTAATAACAAACGTATTGTAGCAAATCTGACCTGCCAGATTCGAACCAAGCAATCATCGTGCCCTAAGCCCCCATTTAACCATTGAAAACCATTTTCAAGCCAATCCGACCACTGAGTCAGTGTGCATTGACCAATCAAGCCCTAGGACGTGTGATACGGCCCACTAGGGCCTCACATCCACCCCAAAATGGGCTGGGACCCCTAGGTGAGGCTTCCAAGGTCAATGGATGGAGTAGATTTATAGATCACATCATGGAGGAACCCACCTTAAGGCTGCACGTGCACCTATAAGTGGTGCACTCATCATGCACCACACCCATGGTATCGGTCAAGCGGGTTTGACCCGATGACTATCTGAGAAAGGAAAAGGGAAATTGACCGTACTTGCCTCGAAGTTTGGGCAAATTACCTAGAAAGCTACGTCATTCCATATATTCTGAGAAGGGCCTTCTGACATGCTTTTGAAAATTACTTGGACCAAAATGCCCTTATCCTTGTTTCAGTAGTTGTACGGTTTTCCAAGGAAGAAGAAGTTACGTCATATTTAATGCCAATAAAGTAATGTGTACGGAACACTTTTTTGCGTGCAGGCAAGGACCAAGCTCGTGGGGCCCACATTGATGTATGTGTATAATCCATGCCGCCCATCCTTTTTGCCGTGTCATTTTAACGGCTAGGTCCCAACTATCAGCCTAATTAAGAGGTCGTGTGGGCTACATAATAGAAAACAATGGGGACAATGGAACCCACTGTTGAAACTTTCCAGGCTCACTCACTGTGATATTTGTTAGAAGAGGACACTGCCCAAGTCAGGACTTTTTTAGGCCCATGCCGAGCAAGCCAACAAGGTGGACGAAATGGATCACCCCATTGTGGGCCTTAGTCTATTGTATCAATGCTATCCTTTCATTTGGTAGTAAAGGACGTGAAACATATAACAACTGCGACCCATATAACGTGCGAACCACGACCCATATAACATGATAACTACGACTCATGACAACTATGACCCATGAGAACCATGACCCATCTAACATGAGAACCACGACCCATGACAACTACGACCCTTACCACATTGCAACCATGACCCTTACTGCATTACAACCATGACCCAGCTATGGGTCATGGTTGTCATGAGGTAAGGGTCGTGGTTGTCATGCTATACGGGTCGAAATCTTCATTTTATAGGCCTTAGCAAGGACCATCTAGCGGGACCTACATTCATGTATGTGAATAATCCATGCTGCCCATCCTTTTTGTCGTATCATTTAGGGCTAGGTGGATGGATCAGATCACCCCATGTCAATATTTTTTGGGCTCATGATGAGCTGGTTGACAAGGTGGATGGATCAGATCACCCCATTGTGGGCCTTAATCTATGGTACCAATGGTTTGGTAGAAGATGAAGTGAACACGTGAATACCACGATCCATGCAACATGACGACCACGACCTATATAATATGACAACTACGACCCATGCAAACAACAACCCATATGGGCCTACATTGATGTATGTGTATAATCTATGCCGCATATCCTTTTTTGTTAGGTCATTTTAGGGGTAGCGTCAAATATCAACCATGACCCTTTGTGGATAAAAACCATGATCCATTGTGCATGTGAACCAAGACCCTTTATATGGATCATGGTTGTCATGTAGCAAGGGTCGAGGTTGTCATGTTATATGGGCTGTGGTTGTGAAGTTGTATGGGTCGTGGTTGTCATGGGTCGTAGTTGCCAAGTTATATGGGTCATGGTTGTCATGTTATATGGGTCGTGATTGTCATGGGTTGTAGTTGTCATGTTATATAGGTCATGACTGTCAGGATTTTTTGGGCCCACGACGAGCTGGCCAATAAGGTGGATGGATCATTTTACCCCATTGTGGGCCTTAAACTATGGTACCAATGGTTTGGTAGAAAAGGAAGTGAACACGTTGAAAACCACGATCCATTCAACATGACAATCACAACCTATATAACATGGCAACTATGACCCATACAGACCACGACCCAAATGGGTGCACGTTGATGTATGTGAATAATCCATGCCGCCCATCCTTTTTGTTGTGTCATTTTAGGGGTAGGGTCAAATATCAACTACGACCTTTTATGGATGAAAACCACGATCCATTGTTCATGTGAACCACGACTCTTTATATGGATCATGGTTGTCATGTAGCAAGGGTTGAGGTTGTCATATTATATGGGTCGTGGTTGTCATATTATATGGGTCATGGTTGTCATGGCTCGTAGTTGCCAAGTTATATGGGTTGTGGTTGTCATGTTATATGGGTCGTGATTGTCAAAGGTCATATTTGTCATGTTATATGGGTCGTGGCTGTCAGGATTTTTTGGGCCCACGGCAACCTGGCCAACTAGGTGGATGGATTGGATCACCCCATTGTGGGCCTTAAACTATGGTACCAATAGTTTGGTAGAAAAGGAAGTAAACACGTTGAAAACCACGATCCATTCAACATGACAACCACGGCCCATATAACATGGCAACTACGACCCATGCAAACCACAACTCAAATGGGTGCATATTGATGTATGTGAATAATCCATGCTGCCCATCCTTTTTGTTGTGTCATTTTAAGAGTAGGGTCAAATATCAACCACGACCCTTTGTGGATGAAACCCATGATCCATTGTACTTAACCTTTGGTACCATGGCTTATGGCCCACAACGGGGTGATCTGATCCATCCACCATGTCGGCCAACTTGCCGTGGGCCCAAAAAGTCCTGACTTGGGTAGTGTCCACTTCTAACAAACATCACAGTGAGCCTGGAAAGTTTAAACAATCACCAATATTTTCTATTTTGTGGCCCACACAAGCATTGGATTAGGCTGATATTTGTGCCCTACCCCTAAAATAACACTGTAAAAAGGATGGGCGGCATGGATTATTCACATACAACCACAACCCAATATAATATGACAACCTCGACCCTTGCTACATGATAACCACGATCCATATAAAGGGTCGTGGTTCACATGCACAATGGATCGTGGTTTTCATCCATAAAGGGTCGTGGTTGATATTTGACCCCACTCTTAAATTGACATAACAAAAAGGATAGGCGGCGTGGATTATTCACATACATTAATGTGTGCCCATTTGGGTTGTGGTTTGCATGGGTCGTAGTTGCCATGTTATATGAGTCGTGATTGTCATGTTGAATGGATTGTGGTTTTCAACATGTTCACTTCCTTTTCTACCAAACCATTGGTACCATAGTATAAGGCCCATAATGGGGTGATCCGATCCATCCACCTTATTGGCCAGCTCGCCGTGGGCCCAAAAAATCCTAACAGCCATGACCCATATAACATGACAACTACGACCCATGACAATCACGACCCATATAACATGACAACCATGACCCATATAACTTGGCAACTACGACCCATGACAACCACGATCCATACAACTTCACAACCACAACCCATATAACATGACAACCTCGACCCTTGCTACATGACAACCATGATCCATATAAAGGGTCGTGGTTCACATGCACAATGGATCGTGGTTTTCATCGACAAAGGGTCATGGTTGATATTTGATGCTACCCCTAAAATGACCAAACAAAAAAGGATGGGCGGCATAGATTATACACATACATCAATGTGGGCCCATATGGGTTGTTGTTTCCATGGGTCATAGTTGTCATGTTATATAGGTCATGGTTGTCATGTTGCATGGATCGTGGTATCTGCGTGTTCACTTCATCTTCTACCAAACCATTGGTACCATAGCTTAAGGCCCACAATGAGGTGATCTGAACCATGCACATTGTCAACCAGCTCATCGTGGGCCTAAAAAATCCTGACATGGAGTGATCCGATCCATCCACCTAGCCCTAAAATGACACGACAAAAAGGATGGGCGGCGTAGATTATTCACATACATTAATGTAGGCCCAACTAGATGGTCCTTGCTAAGTCCTATAAAATGAAGATTTCAACTCGTATAGCATGACAACCACGAACCTTACCTCATGACAACCCCGACCCTTACCTCATGGCAACCACGACCCATAGCCGTGGTTGTAATGCGGTAAGGGTCATGGTTGTAATGTGGTAAGGGTCATAGTTGTCATGGGTCATGGTTCTCATGTTATATGGGTCATGGTTGTCATGGGTCGTAGTTGTCCTGAGTCATAGTTATCATGTTAAATGGGTCGTGCTTCGCATGTTATATGGGTCGTAATTGTTACATGTTGACTTCCTTTACTACCAAATGAAAGGATAGCCATTTATACAATAGCCTAAGGCCTACAATGGGGTGATCCATTCCTTCTACCTTGTCGGCCTGCTCAACGTGGGCCCAAAAAAGTCTTGACTTGGGTAGTGTCCTCTTCTAACAAACATCACACTGAGTGAGCTTGGAAAGTTTCAACAGTGGGTTCCATTGTCCCCATTGTTTTCGATTATGTGGCCCACATGAGCTCTTGATCAGGCTAATATTTGGGCCCTAACCATTAAAATGACACGGTAAAAAGGATGGGTGGCATGGATTATACACATACATCAATGTGGGCCCCACGAGCTTGGTCCTTACCTGCACGCAAAAAAGGGTTCCATAGGCATTACTTTCTTGGCATTAAATTTGACGTAACTTCTTCTTCCCTGGAAAACCATACAACTACTGAAACAAGGATAAGGGCATTTTAGTCCAAGTAATGTTCAAAAGCATGTCAGAAGGCCCTTCTCAGAATATATGGAATGACATAGCTTTGTAGGTAATTTGCCCAAACTTTGAGGCGAGTACAGTCAATTTCCCAAAGGAAAACTCTCTCCTTTCTTTACTTGTTTCGCGCCCGTAGGGAGTTTGAACGAACTGCCATTGACGTCGACATATGGCCCACTATTATCCACCAAATTGCAGATCAGAACCGACCATCGTGTGCGCGACGAGAGGCTGACCAAAACCCTAGCCATTTCACACGAAGATGTGCACATGTGTGGCCACAAATTCGGTCGCATATGGACTATGAAAAACCACAATTTTGAAAACAGAAACTGTCTACGTGTAACAGATTGGAGATCTGCATGAGGGGGTGTCTGGCGTGATCTGGGTCATCCAAACAGACCCATCCCAACCGTCCGATGCAGGCGGTTTAGGGCTCCCTTGTGGTGAAGAGAAAACCCCGACCGGTTTCGGTTTTACCAGCCGTACTCGAGGTGGTTTCAAACAGAACGAATCCTGACAGTTTAAGATCAATCGGATAGCTCTAGGGAGATTTATGGTTCATTATAAGGGCATTACAATTGAGGAATAGGGCTCATTCTCCATTTTCGGCAGCCACGCTGGAGACATGGCAGCCAACTTCCAAGCTCAGAACCACCGGGAAAACCTCATCAAAGCTTTGAAACACAACATCTCCTAGCTCTGTCCCACCAAATCAGATAGTCCACATGCCTCAGAACGAAGAAAGGCATGCTAGATGGAGTTTCACCATTATAGGAGCTCATCTTCCTCGTTAGTAACCACTCGCCGCACTGTTATTGTGAGCGTTGATTCATGACCTACTCGTTCATCAAGTAGGCCATTTTATTGTAGATGGTGGCCCTGAGACAGCCCCATTTACGGGCACTGGTCTGTAGGTGAAATTGGATGGTGCGTGAGGCTTATTGTTGAGTCGAGTTCGGGTCGTCTTCCTCGGCAAACCTTGATCAGTGGTCTGCTGCTGGCTACGTTCGGGGTACAGTTAGGATGATAGGAATGGAAGAAAGTAGTAGTAGAAAGAAAGAAAAGGCAAAGAAGAAGAAGAAGAAAGTGAGGGAGAGAATGACTGCTGTCTTGCTGCCGGCTTCATGCCACACTAAGTCGACTCAGCTCGACCGGGGCTGAGTCAGGTCGGGTTTGATGGCCTTGGCTGGATACTTCCAACAGTAGCAAAAGAAAGAAGAAAAGAGAGAAGAGGAGGAAAGATAATGAGAGGAAGAGAACCAAGAGAGAGAGAGAGAGAGAGAGAGAGAGAGAGAGAGAGAGTTGTTTGGGCTACTGCCTGGTTGAAACCGAGTCGACTTAGTTAGAATCGAGTCCAGTCAAGCCGAGTTGATGCCCCAATGTTGTCGGCTGAACTTTGTTGTCCAAGCCATTGCTAGACATTCTAGCAAGGAAGAAGAAAATAAAATTGAAAGAAAAGGAAGAGAGAGAGAGAGAGAGAGAGAGAGAGAGAGGAGTTGAGCTGAGTCAACTCGGATGCCGAGCTGAGTTGATTCAAGTTGAATCAACTATAGGTGCACTTTCTCTCAAACATTGCATTGGAATTCTAAATAGAACATTAGTAGATTATTTATGCTATAACTAGCTATTAAAAACAAAGATTGTATTTACCAAATAAAAGTAGTTTAATTATCACTCTCAAAGATCATCATCAATAGTAGATCTTAGTATTTATTTATTTATTATCATTAGTATTACTATGAAATTTACAACTATATAGCATGATTAACTATTAGAAGATTATCCATGCTTATATTAGTTATTATAAATAAAAAAAATTCTATAGTTATTAAATATTAGCATTTTATTTATCATGCTTAAATATTATCATTGATAGTTGATTGTACAATTTGATATAATCATAATAATTATCATTGCTACGATAACTAGCATTAATTGTAACATTGATGTTAATAAATATTTTATAACTATTAAATTAACATTATAATTAATTACACACCACTAGGATTCAACTTTAAAAATCTGCCTAAACCTAAACTCTAGGATAAAATCCTAAACCTAAGTAATCTAAACTCTAGGTTAGTACCCTAAACATAGATAGTGTGTTAGGTTGACCTAATTGTAGAATTTCATAATTCATGATAGATTATAGTATCTATTATCATAACTAGATTCATTAATGATAACTATTATTATTATCATTAGAAAATATCGTCATTTTCATTACGGGGTTAGTATAATTCTTGTTAAAATAATTATTAGTATTAGTCCGTATTATACTATCGTTAGTAAAGATTCTAATACTATTGCTTATATTATTTAAGAGGTTATCAGTCATTATAAGAATATTTGATAATGTCGGTACATTTAAATATGAACTTATGAACCATCATTATTAATATGGATGGATTAATACTCCTATTATGAATATTATTTGGCCTATTGTACAACAACAACAATAATAATAATAATAATAATAATAATAATAATCTAGGATTCAAATCCTAGAATCTAAGCATTTAACTAAACCCTAGAATGAAATCCTAAAACCTAGGTAGGGCGTAGAACTTGGATCTAATTGTATAAGTTCATGATTTATGATAGGATCCAAGTTTAAGGGCATGCACACTTCCTAATAACATTAGAAGGCGAGTTGATAAATAAGGTGATGACTTTTCCCCTTAAGCTTTCCATCTTTAAATTAGATCAAGGATAGCCTTTAAATTGATTATAAATGATGACTTAGAACTTGATTAATTATATGAATAGCTTACTTGGACATATGCTTGAGAATTGATCATGAATATCAGATACATATGCTAGACCTTGATTCATTTAATAATTCTTGATTCATATTTATGTTTGTACCTGAGTTGCACTTTATTAGAATGGGATCCTAGTTCGATACTTGACCTCTATGCTAGTTGGATATGCTATTTTACTATTTGCAAAACACACGTGAATCAAAATCTCTCTAGTTATGAGGTGAACCTCTATTGAAAAAAGAGAGTCCGTACTCAGGGTGTAATGAGACTGGTTGAGCTAGAAACAGACCCTCAACATGGAGGTTATGTTAGTGGTAATTTATTCATGGGACTTACCATCTATGGGGTGAATCCACCTATTTGATTTTGGGATGAACCGTTTGACATTGTTTATCACTGCTGCTTATTTATGTTTAAGACAAGCCTACCGGCTCCTTTTAATTGTTGTATTTTAGCATCTTTGACAGTCATTTCCACTCAACACATGATGGTAGTTTCCTATACATTGAGAATTGATTGGTCACGTATTGATGGGTTCTATACACACCCTAAAGCGATAAACTCATGGGCCGGGGATGGTGGTCATGAGACACTATGCCCGAGCCGTCGGCCTACACTGGTGACGAGCCCCCGTAGTGACCTTGAGTTTTACTAAACCGGCTGATTGTAACTGGACTAATAATGGTTTGGCTAATCATGCATGCATGGTATAGTCTAGCATCTATTGTTAACGTACGTGATGTACGATAGGCAATCGTTATGTGATGTATGCACGTGATGTGCTTCGTTAATGACCACCCTCTGTCTGACTGGATGAGCATTCCCAGGTCAATGATTGCATGCGTGACGAGCCCAATGTTCGCATGGATGAGCATCCCCGGGGTGATAATTGCATTCACGCCTCCATGCATATATTAAGAATGCATTTTGTTACATTTTGATTTCCTTGTTGCTTTCATGATATACTTGTCTGAGGCGGCGGTGTGTAATCTTAGGGGGAATTCACACCGAGTTGGCCACTCATCCATCAAATATATAACCGTATAGGTAGCACAGGTGGCTCAAGTGATTTTTAGGTTTAGACAGATGAGGAACCGGGTACAAGTGTCAGGGATGCACGACTGTATTGCTAAGAGCCCATTGTGATGTATTTGAGGCCTATATTTGAGGCCTATTGTGATGTATATGTGGCACATGTATGAAGCCCAATGTGATGTATGTGGGGCTCATTGTGATTGTATGAGGCCCGCCATGATGTAAGTGTTATGTATACGCCATCTAATCCATTTTAGGCCGTGGCGTTAGGCCTGTGTCCTATGATCATTCCATTCCTTAGGAGCCCGCAGTCCTCCCGGTCGAATTTTGGCGACCCGTGACCTGTAGGTAGCATTTGCGAGTGTCCCTGAGTGGCATCCTGTCAACCCATGTCAACTTAACCCGAGACCTATGTCATTGCGAGGAGTCATCGCTGCGGTTCCGACACCGCATCTCGTACGCCAATCCGACGCTTAGATCTTAAGTTGTGGACCGCATATGGTAATGGCTGTGGACCGCGCATTGTGGGACCCACCTATCCAAATTGCACATTTCCATAGGAAATCCATCATTAGGATGATGCCACCCTAGGGGTGACATCACCCTACCCTAGCCACCCTAGCCACCATAGCCCCATGCTTGCTTGTAATCATGCCTTTCTCTTCCCCAAACTCATAATTACCTTACATAGCAATCATTCCAAGCCTTTATCTCTCTCTTCCTCCCTTTCTCCCTCATTTTCTCATCTCCCCTAGCAAGAGAGAATCCATGGACTCCCAAAAATCCAGCCACACCCCAAGCTCATTTCCCCCAATCCAATCATCAAGAGACCATCTCAACCATTGAATCTTGTCCCCTTGGAGCATTGGAAGCCATTGGTGGAAGAAAGATAAGAAGATTTGAGGTGGGTGCTTCCTAGGACTTGTTTCTTTCATGTACTTGCTTGAATCTTTACCTTTTTTATTGCCTAGTGCAAGTGGGACCCACCAATCAATGGTGGAGATCTCATCTTGGTCCCTAGATGTGGCCTAAGACCCATCACATCATGCTTGTATCTATCCAAAGTGGGACCATTCTCCATGGATCCCACCATGAAGATCCTATGATATATAACTTGAAATGGCCACCTAGGCCCTGATTTGTATGATTGTGGGCCCACACATGGATGGGACCCATTTGAGTATATGTGGTAGATCCATGAGAGGAGCTCATAGTGCTAGAGCTCCTCCCACCATCGACCATTCTCTCTCCCTCTCCCTCTCCCTCTCTCTCCATTTTTTTTGTTTGTGGCCCACCTTGCTGCCCTGGGATAAACACAAATGTCAGGTTGATTTTAAGATGGTGGATCACACATGTGGACCCCACCCTAATGAACATTATACCCACACCCTTCACAAGTAATCCTGTTTTTGTACCTGGACAGCAACTTCTAAAAATTGTATAAAATCAATCATGCAAAGATTGGGGTTGAAACTTGGGAATGATAAACCACAATATGAGCTAAATCTGGACCAAATTTCATCTCCATCCAACAGTCCAATCATCCGTAGCATCAAGTTTACTAGGCTGCTGTCTAGCAGCATATGTAGGATTCTGATTTACCTAAAACAGACTCATTTTTAACTCCTTTAATGAAGTATTAAAAATATATGTTCCATTGGATTCATAGAAAATCAAGCTAGCTTTCTAACGGTATATAATAACCTCAATTGGAGTTCGAACGGCTGAGATCTTGACCTTATACGAAAGATGTATTTGGGAACTTATGATGACCATTCTTGTTTGGGCCATATCCATAATTCCAACGGTCAGATGTATTTGATATTTGTTCTTAACTTACTTAGGCAGTGAATAATCATATGTATGGTCCCTATGATCAGATTCTTTCACGATAAAATTTAAAAAATTCTGGACCAATAGATACTTCTGTAAGGATAAATCTTGAATTTTCTATGTGTGGTCCAGATGGATCTAAGGCTCTGTATGGTTGGAAACCTATAAACGGCCTGAATGGCTTCTTCCCAAACCATTCATTGGATCAGATCTTCCAACAAAGAGTTCGATTATAGAGATTTCATTAATATATATTTCATGTGCTACTTGATGAATATGTTGGATCCATATTATACCTACCAATTATCCTCTCGTTGACCCACTTGGGTGTGGGATCACTTGTGATCTATACATTTTAAAATGGGCACCCATGTCATTATTGTGTGTTCCTTATCTATGCTTCGCTAGCATGTGGGACCCACTTGCCATTGGATCTATTTCATTCCCTTTACACTTCATGTTTGCTGAAAATTTCCTAAGTACTTAACTGTATTGCATGTAGGCCTCTTTGACACCTAGTAGTGGACCCCACACCCTGTAGTTAAGGGTCCCACTTTGGGGACGTTTAATCATTATATAAGCGAGCTAGGATGTCCCACCTTCTTGTCAGGAATGATTCCCTAAGTGTTTGGGAATTGGGCCCTAAGTTGTGACAGACCCCATTTCTGAAAACTGTCTGATTATTTGTGTTTTGTACCAACTTTGGGCCTCTGTAGTGGACCACACGCTGGAGGTTTGAGTAGGCCAGTACTTGGAACCTCTAAACTACACTATTGAATAGATGAATAATATTTTAATTGGGCCAAAAAAGACCTCACATGATCAGGGAGTGGATCCCAAAATGGGGCCAGGTATGGTTGTGCAGAAAATTAAAGTGCCTATGTTTGGCCCTATACCAAATATCACGTGTGCACAACCAGTTGGTCCCAACCTATAATTTTTGAAGTGCATATATAGTACAACCAAAGGCACCTGGAAGTACACTAAAATGTGGTCCCTTATGATCATGGGATATACTTAAAATTGAGCCAAAACTAATTCTGAACTATATTTCCTACACAGTTTCTCCAAGTACCCATGTTTAGGCCATCACCGTAAATTGTACTCACCCAACCAACGAGGCTTGCCTTATAATTTGTGAAGCCCATACATATAGTTACTAGGGGGTTAGTTTCTTTCACCATATGTAGGCCCCACATGATCATGAATCTGACTCTAAAATGACCCAGAACCAACCCTGCGCCAATAGTTTGTTTTACATAGAATTTATGTGAGGCCTATTGTGATGTACATGAGGCCCATGTGATGAAGTCCATGGTGATGTATATGAGGCCCTCATGTGAGGCCCATGTGATGAGGCCCAATGTGGTGTATATGAGGCCCATGTGATGAGGCCCAATGTGATGTATGTGAGGCCCATGTGATAAGGCCAATGTGATTTATGTGAGGCCCGTGTGATGAGGCCAATGTGATGTATGTGAGGCCCATGTGATAAGGCCAATGTGATGTATGTGAGGCCCGTGTGATGAGGCCGTTGTGATGTATGTGAGGCCCATGTGATGAGGCTCGTCGTGATGCTTATGAGGCCCTTGTGTGAGGCCCATTGTGATTGTATGAGGCCTATTGTGATTGTATGAGACCCATTGTGATGGTATGAGGCCCATTGTGATTGTACAAGGCTTATTATGATTGTATAAGACCCAATTGTGATGTATGAGGTCCATTGTAATTTTATGAGGCTCATTATGATTGTATGAGGCCCATTGTGATTGTATGAGGCCCATTGTGATTGTATGAGGCTCATTGTGATTGTATGAGGCTCATTATGATTATGTGAGGCCCATTGAGATGGTATGAGGCTCATTGAGATGGTATGAGGCCCATTGTGATTGTATGAGACCCAATTGTGATGTATGAGGCCCATTATATCTGTGAGGCCCATTATATGCGTAAGGCCCATTGTATGTGTGAGGCTCACCATGTGTGGGTGACTATGTGCACACCACCCATTCACTTATACGGGCCATGAGCCGTCTTATCCCGGTCCACCATGTTGTATGTGATTATGATCATACTTAATATACTTTATGATACATGCCCATACTCATCATTTGCATGCTTGTTATGAGTGATTGAGCATAGCATGTGCCATTGGGCTAATTGTTTATGAGACTCCCTAAGAGGTGGAGTTGCCTCACATGAGCGCCCGGTACGTGTAGGTTTGATGTATGACTGGATGGTATGTCACACCTTAAACTCGGAAACCGGGGTCACAAAATTTCTGATCACTGAATCTAGTGTCGACAGCCTCCATAGTACTCCATTTTAGGCTCCCAGTGCCCATACACCAGATTCCAATCCTGGGATCCTATAAGGAGGATTTTTTAACGTACATTATCTCGTAAGAAGCATAACTACAAGTTTACCCAAATCACAATAGCAACATCATCATCACATATCCACTAATATAAACATTTGAATACAATGCTAAAAGGGAAATACGTATGTCAAAATCAAAGCTCCAGGAGTCCGCTGCAAGCTCCAAGCTCAACGCTGCTGCGACCTAACGCCACCTGCACACATCTATCGTGCATAAGCTTATAGAAAGCTTAGAGTGTGTTGTAGTGTGTGTATAAGGTAAGTGCCAAGTATACAATATAGGTCCATAAATCATACAATATTGAAAATACTGGCAAGTCTATAAATCATACAATATCAGAATATGCAATGCAGATCGATTATGCAATGTGGAGACATAAAGAGCCAAATATCAGATGCCGAGGATGCAATGCAATATACAATTCCTGATGAGTTCACGAATACCGTCAGCCGTATCTAGGCCATATAAATGCAAAAACATAGTAACCCAAAATGCCATATGCCGCAGATGTAATGCAATATGTGGTGTGAATGGAATGACCAAGTTGGAGTGTGAAGTCGGAATGATAGTATGTAGTATCGTAGGCTATAGGGTCCATCACAAGGGACTTCTATCCAAACCAGTGCCATACCTAAATTTGGATAGTCAGACTCAATGTGGTAGACTCCTGATCTCAGGTTAGTCGTGCGCCTCAACCGAAATCCTGGCCATTGCGAAGGTATACAATAATTAGTTACGCACCACCAGCCTGAGTGGATAGTGAATGAATGGATGAATGAGTATGCAACTCCTGCTCAATAAGTCCACATATCAGTACCGTATATCTCTGGGATCATCATCGGGGTTTAGTATACTCTACATGCAATCGCCGCCCACTAGACGCGGAACCATGCAAGTGGAAGAGACTTCACTATCCGCCTGACCAGTAGTCAGCCAATATCTCCCGGCATGTCGATAGTGCCCATTTATGAGCTGGTCAAACTTAGCCTAGCTATGCTCACTACCCTCGGGCGGGTAAGGCCACAACCCCTTCCCAACCGACCACAACACAATAGGAGACGCGGTCTACTGGTATTCGACACTCCAGTGCTCATGTATCCACTCGGTCTAAACATTGAGGTGTCTCCTGGCCACAAAGGTTTAGGGATTTTCACCCAGGGACATCTATGGCGCCAGTATGGTAGAATCAAACATTTTCGGTGTCCCATTTGGTCATCCATGACATGCCTGTGGAGGCTAAGGCTCTGATATCACTAGGGCATATACTAATCACAATCACAAAATGCAAGATGCATGAGTCATACAGTCCAATCATGCATCAATCCTACGCAAACCGTTTGCTCATATGGGATAACTCCACCTATCAGGGAGTCCCATAAACCACCTACACCAATGATATATGTAATTGTCAACCACATCTCATAACAAACATGCAAATGGTGTATATGGGCATGTATCATGATGCTATGCTATCACATTCTCATAATCGATATCGACAACTGGCACCGATAATCGGCCTATATAATCTGCCTCGACAATCAGAATCGGCCTCGACAATCGGTATCGGCCTCAACAACCGGCCTTGACAATTGAAATCAGTAATCGGCCTAACAAAGGGTCTAAGGGAAGGTCACAATGTGGACATTTAACCATCATCGCCCACAATGTGGACATTTAACCATCATTGCTCCCAAGGAGTGACCCACATAGAGCCAAATGTATCGTGGGCCCATGGCCTCACATAAGGACCTAATACACATCACTATGGGCCTCACTCATGGGCCACATATACATCACAATGGGCTTCGGTACATGAGTCATAATTACATCACATCGGGCCTCACTCATGGACCGCACATACATCACAATGGGCCTTAACACATGGGCCATAAATACACATATCAGGCCTTATATACATCAAGTGGGCCGCATCAATTGGTGGCACCAATGGGCCTCATAAACATCAAGTGGGCCTTACTAATGGGCCTCATATACGTCGAGTGGGCTGCATCAACGGGTCACACCAATGGGCCTCATAAACATCAAGTGGGCCGAATCAATGGGACGCACCAATGGGCCTCATATACATCAAGTGGGCCACATCAATGGGCCTAGAAAAGTGGATGAATCGTGTGCATGCAACACACACATCATGGTAGGCTGCACAAATGAATGGCTTAGATATACAATACATGCATCAATGGTAGGCCCCACGTGGCACTGTCCAAAGGTGGATGGTGTGAATATAGAATACGTACACCAAGGTGGACCCCATCACATGGGCTTAATATACATAAGAAGTGGGCCCCGCATACACTTCAAATGGGCCCCACCAGATGGGCAGCGTGGGTACAACATACATTGCGGTGGAGCCCATGACACCGTCCAAACATTGTCTATGTAAATCAACACTGTCCAAACATTGTCCGGCACCGTCCAGCACAATCTGGACAGTGTGGATGAAATAAATGCATGGTGGTGTCCATGCTGGCAAAGCAGGTGGAAGACTTGGGTAAAACACATATACCAGGGTGAGCCCCACCCCTTGGACGATGTGGATATAATAAATACATCTAGGTGTGGTCCACCATCCAGATCTGCTGAACGGTGTGCATACTCCACATACATCAAGGTGTGGCCCACAGTACTACTGACGTGTGGGGTAGCAACAACTACCTGGTGCACGGGACCCAGCAGGTGAACGGCTTGGATCTAAAGCACATCAAAGGTAGGTCCACAATGGACGGATGGTTTGGATCTAACACATACATCGTGATGGGCCCACTAACTTGCTGATGTCCTACAGTCAGCCATTGCTGTTGGCCCACCGCCCTTGATGGACGGTGAAGATATAAAATAAATACACGGTGGGTCCACATGGTGGCCCACCAGAAATTTGAATCTGCCTTGGATGGATGGCGTTAATGAAAAACATACATTAGGGCCCCATGGTTCCGTCCAGATGGATGAACGGCTTAGAGATACAATACATCATGGAGAGGCCCACACGAGTGGACGGTGTGGATGCTGCAGTCGTGCAGCGAGTGGGGTCCACGGGCGGTGTAGATAATGCACATACATCATGGTGCGTCCCACGTCAGCGTGGCCCACTGCCTGGATCAAACTGATATTTGTGTTTTCCCTTTTATTTTGGCCTGTCTAGATAGACGGGCAACAATCCTGTCCACTGGATAGTCCAGTACGGTGGGTCACGGGGTTAGATGGCATGGATATGAAACATCATGGTGGGCCATACACATACACACACCAGGTGGGCCACACACCTCATCATTAACATAAAAATGAAAGAAAGAGAGAGAAGGAGAGAGGAAGAAACGTGTGAAGGGGAGGGACCCCGCAACTATGGGCCCTCCCTATACAATGCATACATCAAGATGGGTCAGTGGGCCCTCAAATCATCAAAATTGAGATGATGAACACCCACAGTTGGATCTTCTCTTCCTTCTTCGGCTAATGCATCCTAGAGCTTAAATGGAATCATGATTCAATGGTTGAGATTGATCATGGAGGTGGTATTGGGTGGTAGGAAGGTGGGCCACACTAGCTTCTCTGGGGAGCTTGGATGATTGCTCTCATGGTGGCTTGGAAGATGGGCAGAGAAATGAGAGAGAGAGAGAGAGAGAGAGAGAGAGAGAGAGAGAGAGGGTTGTAAGGAGAGAGGGATGGGTGATGGAGTGATGTGTACTTGACATGTAAGGGATGAGTTGCTTTGGCTTTGGGGTTGCTTTGGTAAAGGAGTGATGGGATATGTACTTGACTAGTAATGTGTACTTGATTGATGTGATTGATTGATTGATTTGACATGTACTCTTGGGTTTTGCAAAGCATGACATTTCCTTGAACTGAACATGGGCCCACATCTCCTGGCCTGGGTATCACCTCAGCGCGCAGGACGTGGCATCGGAACCGCGGTGACGACGCGGTCACTAGGGTACAAGTATCGAGTCGAGCCAACTCTGGAATATGAGATATGACTCAGGGTCACGTGCAATGCTATATACACATCGTAGGTAGCTGGAATTCAACCGGGAGGACCGCAGAAGCCTACAGAATGGTACGATTTAGGATACGGGCCTAACATGGTATGACTCGTGCATCTCGCATTTTGTGATATGACCACCATATGCCCTAGTGACATCAGGGTCGTGGCCTCCACAGGCATATCATGGACGGCTAGATGAGACACCGAAAATGTTTGATTATACCATATGGGCACGTTGGATGTCCGTGAGTGAAAGTCCCTAAACCCCTGTTGCAGGGGATGCTCCAACGTCGAGACCGAGTGAAAGACATGAGCACCGAGTGCCGAATACCAGGAGACCGCACTTCCCACTATGTTGTGGTCGGTTAAAAGGGAGTGTGGCCTTATCCGCCCAAGTGAGGGGGCTTTAAGCTAGGCTGAGTTTGACTAGCTCGTAAATGGGTTCGCTACCGACGAGTTGGGCCGATATTGGTAGGTAGGTAATGAGGTCTCTTTCATTCACTTGATTATGCGGCTAGGGAGGCGGCGACTAGTGTAGAGTGTACTAGACCCCAGTGATGATCCCAAAGATGTGCAGTACTGATATGTGGACTTACTGAGTAGGAGTTGCATACTCATTCATTCACTCATTCACTATCAAGTCGGGCTGGTGGTGTGCAACTAATTTGTTATGAGACTGGTTTGAATAGAAGCCCCTTGTGATGGACCGCATAGCCTACGATACTACGTACTATCATCCCGACTTCACACTCTAACTTGGTCATTCCTTTCACATTGGATATTGCATTGCATCCCCAGTACATGACATTTGGTTTACCAGGACCCGCATTGCATAGCCGATCTGCATTGCATACTCTGATATTATATGACTCATGGACTTGTCAGTATTTCTGTTTACTCTGATATTGTATGACTCATGGACTTGTCAGTATTTCTGCTTACTCTGATACCGTATGATTCATGAACTTGCCAATATTTCCTACATTGTATGATTTATGGACTTGTATTGTATACCTAGTACTTACGTTACACATAGATGTACACCACCCTCTAAGCTTTCTATAAGCTTATGCATGATAGATGCATGCAGGTGATGTTAGGGCGCAGTTGAGCTAAGGCAGGAGGGTGCGGCAGAGCTTTTGGTGTTTTGATACCAATCTTGTATTTCCCCTTTCGCATTGTACTCAAACGCTTTGTTATAGTTGATATGTGGTGATGTTATTTTATGACTTGATTATGCTTATAGTTATGTTTAAAAAAAGTTTTTTTTATTAAAAATCCTCCTTGTAGGATCTCAGGATCGGAATTTGGCATATGGGTATCGGGAGTCGAGAATGGGGTACTACGGAGGTTGTTACCACCCGATTCGACAATTGGAAATTTTGTGAGCCCAGTTTCGAGTTTAGGGCGTGACACGTAGACCCAGCGACCTTATGTAGGCCCACTATGTTTGAGTAATGTGTACATGCGATCAATCCATTTCCTAGGTATTTGGAGGGCCGAGGGCCTCATTAGGATTCTGATTTCCAAATGGACCACACCTTAGATAATGGTGGTTAAATGTTCAGCATTGTAGATTTCTCTAGGGCCCACTGTTAAGTCCATTTCCACCCTTAACCTAGTGGGCTAACCCAAACCGTTGGGCCCCCGCTTAAGTTAGTAATACCCATTAGGCTAGCCCAAACCATCAGGCCCCCATTGGAAAGGCATAGTTCATTGCATGATTTAGGGTGAAGAAACCCACTTGTTGTACCTAGTTTCACCTTCCCTATTACCCTTGCCGTAGATGGAAGAATACATAGTATCAGGTTGGTATTTCCACTGCTTAAAGCCTATCTTGGTGGTTGGGCTAGATCCGTCGTCCCTATGTGGACCCCGCCATATATTTAGGCCGATTATTGTTTATATTTGATAATCATGCAAGTGTACTTAGTCTAGTAAAGCTAAGTTAATTTCTAAAATAATTCTAAAAAACCTTGACCTAAAAATAGAAAGTATAAAAACCCTAATCTTAAACTAATTCAAAAACTAGTTAATTTTAGAAAAATGCAACCGTTAGTCCCCGGCAAAGGCGCCAAAAACTTGTTCACAACCCCAAGTGTAGGGTCGCGATGTAGTAATAATCTCAGTGAGACCAAGGTTGAATCCATAGGGACGAATCTCATGTGTATTCTAAAAATAACTAGAAGTAGAACTAGAAGAAGATGTAAACCTAAAGCTAAAAGTGTAGAGAGAGTAATTGTGAATAAAGTAATCAAAACTAGTGAATTTAAAGGTGAGAACTAGGGTTTCTAAGGATCCACTTATAGCAATCAGGGAGATCTATTACTTGATTCAAGGACATAACTAGAATTGAAGTCTTATCCTATCTAGTTAGAAGATATCTCAATAAAGCCAATTCTGAACTTCCTTTAACCTAATTCATAACGGATGAGAGTTGTGAGAACTGGAAGTGATTCCATCACCTAGCCATGTCCAGGAGACAATGGCAAACAATAAGATACACCAATTCCATAATCAAACATAGGAGAATTGTGAAGGTTAAAAGGGATTCCATCACCCAACCATGCCCAAGGGACGATGCTGAACAACAGGATTTCCTAATTTCACAATCTCAAAGCATGAAAAGAAGATATTCAAAGCTATTGTAGATCTACTGTAATTTGAGTCACAATAAACCATTAAAAACTGAAAGTATTTCTTAAATATCAAACTAGAATTAAAGTAAGTTCAACATAAATATGAATCAAAGCAATAGAAACATCCCTTCATGCTACAAACTTTACCTCTTAGCCCTAGCTAAGAGGTTTAGCCAACCATAGACATGATTAGATTTAAAACCCTAGAAGAAAGCATGAAAAACTAAGGAAGAAAGAAGAAAAATGCTTGGCGACAGCATTCCACCATTGTGCTTCCCTTCTCCAAACCCTAGATAGATGCCCAGGGATGCCCTAGGGACTCCTATTTATAGTTGTGTAACACCTCCTTGGAAAAATTTGGAAACTGCTTGAAATTTACGCACTCTGCATAATTCTTCGGACTCTGCTTAAGTGGTTTGATGACATAGAACTGCCTTCGATGTCATTGAAGGTGACTTTTATACGTCCTTTTTCTGTGCTACGTAACTTCGTCCAGACTGCGTAATCTTTTATGTCATCGAACCTACCTTCGATGTCATTGAAGGCGTCTTCAATGTTATTAAGCGTTGTTCGAGAAATCGATAATGCATCCAGAACAGTCCAGTGAGTTATTTCAATTTCTTCAATATATTTCGATGTCATCGAAGAGGCCTTCGATGTCATCGAGCAGATCTTCGAGTCATCGAACAAATCTTCGAATCGTCGAAAAATGTCTTCAATTTGTCCAGCAACCAACTCGATTTTCTTTCTTAAATTCGATGTCATCGACCCGTGTTCAATGTCATCGAACGTGTCTTCAAGGTCATCGAACGGTGATCGATGACACAGTCAATGTGAATTCTGCACTTGTTCTTTTGACTTAATTCCTTCTCCACTTGGTTTTCTTGAATCGTGGGACCTTGATATCTTCAATCTTTGTCTCCTAAGATCCATTCTTTGCCTTGGTGATCTTTGAGAGACAAATCCATGCTTTTAGCATCTTTTCCAATCCAAGCTCTTAAATTCACCTTCCAACACAAACATGAGTAAAATAGGACATTAAGCAGCATCATACTCATAAAACCAAGATATAAATGGGGGATAATATGCAATATTTGACTCTCAACATTTGACAAGCGACTGATTCGACCTCAAGCATAAGATAGAAGTGCTCATCCATAGCGGGCACCTTGGGGAGTACGTCAGTCGTCGAGGAGATTGAACTGCCTTAAAAGATGAACAACCCATCAATAACGAACCAACTGGAGAGATCCGCACTATCTTCGGAGGTCATGGTAGTGGAGGAGATTGAAACCGGTCTCGAAGAGCCCATGCAAGGAGCATTGGCCACTCCAACTTAGAACAAGAAACCCTTACTGACCTTTAAAAGAACAAAAAGTAGAAGCATGTAGCCTGACCTTCACTGAAGAGGACGTCCGAGGAGTTCACCATTCACACGATGACGCGCTTCTGGTTACAATAACCATAGCCAACTACAAGGTATTTTGAATTCTCATGGATACCAAATCATCGGCTGATATCCTCTTCACACAAGCATTTGACAAGATGGAAGTTGGTTGGTCTAGACTTCGATTCATCAAAACTCCTCTGCTTGGTTTCTTAGGTAGCAGGGTCATACCCAAAGGGTCAATATAGCTCCCACTTACTGTCGGAGACGGATAGGACCAAGTAACCATAATGATTGACTTTTTGGTGGTAGATTGTCCGTCTGTCTACAATGCGATTCTCGGCCCATCCCTTAATGCCCTATGAGCTGTAGTCTCGACCTATCATTTAGCAATGAAATTTTTGACCGAGCAGGACGTCGGATTGGTTAGAGGAGATCAACATAGAGCTTGGCAGTGCTAGACGATGACACTAAGGGCTTCGCATCAGACGATGACCATCGCATCTCTGGACCCCTGAGAAGATTCTGGAGAAAGAGGTTGTCCCATGGAGGACCTCGTTCCCATTCCATCGTTGACTCCGATCCAGCTAGAATGGTCCAAGTTGGGTTGTCCCTGACATCTTCATTTCGGGACAACATTATAAACCTTCTTTGACGATATACAGACCTCTTCGCTTGGTCCCATGAAGATATGCCCGACATCGACCCAAAAGTTATTATACAATGGTTGAGCATCGACCTTGATCACTGACTAATTTGACAGAAATGTAGAGTGCTCAGTCCTGAGTGATATGGAGTGATCAGGGAGGAAGTCAACAAGCTCCTCAAAGCTGAATTCATCAAAGAAGTTTACTATCCAGACTGCATAGCTAAAATCGTGTTGGTTAAGAAGTCTAGTGGGAAATGGCTGGTCTGTGTTGATTACACTGACCTGAACAAAGCCTGTCCCAAAGATAGTTTTCCTCTTCTTTGAATTGATAAGCTTGTCAACAACACTGTAGGGCACAAGCTACTAAGTTTTATGGTTACCTATTTTGGTTAGAATCAGATTGTAATGCATCCATATGATAAGTCAAAAATGACCTTCGTTAAGAGCATCAAAGCTACCGATCAAATCTCCGATCTCTAGGAAATGTTCCTCGTTCTTCGTGAGTATTAGATGAAGCTGAACCTAAATAAATGTGCCTTCGGGGTTAACTCAGGATAGTTCCTCAGTTTCTTAGTGAGCCAACGAGGAATTGAGGCGAAACCTGAAAAGATCAAAGCTTTACTCGACATGGATTCACCAAAAATGACCAAAGATATCAAATGCCTTATAGGAAGGATCTCCACTCTCAATCACTTTGTATCCCAAGCTATAGATAAATGCCTCCTCTTCTTCAAACAGTTGAAAGGGAAGCAAGTCATAAACTGGATAGAGGAATATGAGATGACTTTTCAAGAGCTCAAGCAATACCTGAGGTTGCCACCGTTGCTCTCCAAACCCGAACAAGGAGAATCACTGCTATTGTATTTGGTCATCTCATATGCAGCAATCAGCTCAGCCTTGATCAGGGAGCACGAAGGGAAGCAACTCCCACTATACTGCATGAGCAAGGCCTTGGTCTCAGTCAAAATGAGATATCCGAACTTATAGAGATTGGCGTTGGCCCTGGTCATTTCCTCGTGATGATTGCAACCATACTTTTAGGCCCATAACATCACTGTCCTAACAGATCAACCTCTTCGCCAAGTGCTGCAGAAGCCTGAAGCTTTAGGAAGGCTGACCAAGTGGGTAATCAAACTAAGTAAAATTTACATCAAGTATCGATCTCGAACAACTATAAAGGGTCAGGCGGTGGTTGACTTCATTATCGAACTTACCTCAGCATCCGAACAAAGTCTTGACCTTACTGTTCAAGCTAACCTACCCGGGCAATGTTCACAACCCCAAGTGTAGGGTTGTGATGTAGTAATAATCTTGGTGAGACCGAGGTCGAATCCACAAGGACTGAAACTTGTACGTATTCTGAAAGTAACTAGAGCTAGAACTGGAAGAAGATATACTTTAAATCTGGAGAATTTAAGAGAATAATTGTAAATTACTTAACTAAAACTTGTAAATTCAAAGGTGGGAAACTAGGGTTTCCAAGGATCTACATGTAAAGGTCAGGGAGATTTATGCTTGATTCACGAACTCAACTGGAATCAGAGTTCTATCTTATCCAATTGGAAGATTACTCATTACAAATCAAACCTGAACTTCCTTTGATCTAGTTCTCAATGGATGAGAGGTATGAGAATTAAAATTGATTCCATCACAAAACTATGCCCATGAGATAAAGCAAACAACAAAATTTACCAATCCACAACCACTCTGAGAGAATTATGAGAGTTGAGGAGGATTCCATCATCCAACCATGCCCAGGGGACGATAGTGAACAATAGGGCTTCTTAATTTCACAATCTCAGTAATGAAAAGGACATGCCCAAAGCTATTGCAGATTTATTATAATTCAAGTCACAATAAACCATTAAAAACTACGAGTATTCCTTTTAATCAAATTAGAATCAAAGATAGTTCAACTTAAACATGAATCAAAGCCATAGAAAACATCCCATCACGCTACAAGCTTCACCTCTTAGCCCTATCTAAGAGGTTTAGCCAATCATAGACATGATTGAACTAGAATCTCTAAAAACATAACGAAAACAATTAAGAAAAAGGGAAAAACTCTTGATGGAGATAGCCGGCCGATCCTCTCTCTCTCTCTCTCTCTCTCTCTCTCTCTCCTCTTGCTCACGTCCCTGGTTGCTGTCTCTCTCTCTTTCCTTTATAGGAGTGATGTCCGTAAGTCGGCTGGAGTCGAAGAACTGACCCTGTTTTTGTACCTCTTCTCTTGCACAACGAAAACACAAAACTGGTTGCGTTTATTCAATTTTGGGAAGAAAAATTGTCCACTCCACTCAATCTGACTGCATAGGAAGGGTCAAAATCCCCTCTCCTGAAGTTTGGACGGTTTGGATCATTGATTCGATCCTGACCATGATCGCCCAACGCACCGGAACGTCTGGTTTTCTCTGGACATTGTTACGTGCATAATGCATGCGGAAACTGAGTTTTACGTTAACAGTGGGGCCCATATTCCCTGATGTTTGTAGAATCAGCTCTGTCCATTAGGTTCGTGGTGTACTCTTCACCTAGGAGAGGTCATTTTGATTTACTGTGGTGTGGCCTACTTGCTGATCACATGGTGATAAACCACACATCCGTCATCGGAGAGGGTGATCTCGGGCGTTTCTCTGGCTGGGATTGCTTGGGTCCTGGTCAGACCCCTTATTCGTTTGAATGGGCAGTTTGGATCGTCGATCGGGACTCACTCAGTGGACCCAAATTCAATCCCATCGTTGGAGGGAAAATGAAGGAGAAAGGAAAAGAAATTTCCTTTCTTACATTGGAGTTGGGTCAAACCATGTTTGACCCGGTTTTTAATTCGATGCACAACAAGTGCACCCTTGTGATGCGTGCGCAACATGCGTGTGGGGCCCATAGTGATGTTTGCTTAGGAAATCCACGCCCCCATTCATTTTTCTATCCAATTTAAGGAGTCAAGTCTAAAATTGAGGCACATCCAAGGATAAGATAGGCCCCATGATCAAGGGTTTATGGATGATCTTTCCATTGGACCACTTTTATAAAGATCTAAGGACTGCAATTCTTTGTGTACAGTTACTTTATGATACTCAGGCCGGATATAAAGTTTTGTGCCAAACAGATGGTGGGAACCCTGTGATCTTGAATTCAGGATGATTTTTAGGCTTCCTTATATTCAATTCTTCGATTATCTTCCTTCATCACTTGGTTTCCTTGGATCTTTGGCATGTGAATTCTTTAATGTTGGTCTCCTAAGATCCATCCCTTGCCTTGGTGATTCTTGAGCATCGAATCTATGCTTTTAATACTCTTTTCAATCTAAGCTCTTAAATTCACCTTGCGACACAAATATGATTAAAATAGAACATTAAACATTATCATGTACATAAAACCAAATAATAACTGAGGTCTAATATGCAATATTTGACCCTCAACACAATCCCCAACTAGTATTTTTCTAGTCTCGAGTAAAGAATGAAAAAAAAAAGTTTAATGCGCAATGTTCAACCTTTTTTGGAAAATAATTTTCCGTGTATTAAGTATGCATGAGTAGACTTAAGATGGGGAAGTGAGTTATTGAAAACCTGGAATTGAACCACATAAGTAACTGATCAAATAAATCCTTAATCCATTAGGTCAGAGCATAGTTCGCATATCAAGTTTTTCAATGTGCTCAGTGAAAATACTATCTTTTCATAATGTTAGCCATGCTCATCACTTCTAGATTGTTTGAAGACCTAAGTACTGATTTTGAACTCATCCCCTTTTCCTTCTTTTTCCAGTTTTTGATTTTATATCGATGATCATTTGTGTTTATTCAGTCTTTTCCATGTTTTTTTCCAGACATTACATCCTTTTCAAAGACATTTTTCATTCCCCTCAAAGATGTCATTCTCATTCTTTATTACCACTTTGTCAATCTCCTATTTTTTTAACTGGTTCTTTTCTTCTTTTAAGGTGGATAAAACTCTCCAGACTGGGTTCTCAATATCTATCAATGATCACCATACTAATAATTAGAAAATCTAATACTATTCACATAGAACAATTTGATTAAAATAATATTCGAACATCCTCTAACCAAGTGAATGCAAGAACCATAAGTGATAAATTACTTAGTTGCTCCAACTCTAACAATTCAAAACTCAATTTCTATCCTTTTGTCATAGTCAAAACAATCTTAACTACACAACTTAGTGTTTTCGAAACAGATGAGTATTGAAAATTTTGCAAATTTTGCTCAAAACTGAGAAAACACTGATTGGGTAACCTAATCTCCCATCCCCAACCTAAAATCTACATTATCCTCAATGTAAAAGATATAAGCATGCAATGTACATGAGACAACGAAAGTAAAGGAGAAGTGATGGAAAGGTAGTACCTGATGGAGGAATTTTTGAAGCTTTTTCCAAAGGATCTCAGCGTGAAGGTGGGCCAACATAAGAGTTAAACCAACAAGAAGCAGACTATCCTAGAACAAATGGAAAATAACCTATCCTAAATAGCATATATCTGACTATCCTAAAACGGTATAAAGCAAACTATCCTAGAACAGAAAACAAAAAACCTAACTACACCTCCGTCAGACTAAGAGATCAATCCTGGTATACAGGATCAGTTAGAGGTATGGACATGTCCTTTGAATCAAATTTTTCAACAAATGGCTTTAATTGATGTCCATTTACTTTAAACTCATTACCATCGGTTGGATTTCGAATCTCGATAGCCCCATGAGGATAAACATTGATAACAGTAAAAGGGCCAGTCCAACGGGATCGGAGTTTGCCTGGAAAGAGATGTAACCGAGAGTTATACAAGAGGAATTTTTGACCTGGTGTGAATGATTTTTGAAGAATGTGTTGGTCATGAAACACCTTCATCCTGTCCTTGTAAATTCTCGAGTTCTCATATGCATTATTCCGGCTTTCTTTAAGTTCATTCAACTAAAGTTTGCGTAGTGAGCCAGCGTTGTCCAGATTGAAATTCAAAATTTTGATTGCCCAGTAGGCTCTATGTTCCAACTCCATAGGCAAGTGGCAAGCCTTCCCATAGACAAGTTTAAAGGGAGATATTCCAATAGGGGTCTTAAATGCAGTACGGTAAGCCCATAAGGCATCGGTCAATCAGATTGACCAATCCTTATAGTTAGGGTTAACCATCTTTTTGAAAATTTGTTTAACTTCCCTATTGAAAATCTCAACTTGCCCACTTGTTTGTGAGTGGTATAGAGTGCTCACCTTGTGAGAGATGCCATATTTCTTCATTAAGTTTACGAATGGCCTATTACAAAAATGTGAGCCCCCATCACTAATGATGACTCGAGGCATTCCGAACCGGGAAAGGATGTTCTCTTTTAAGAATTTAATGACCGTTTGATGGTCATTATTCCGGCATGGAATTGCTTTGACCCATTTAGTGACATAATCTATAGCGAGCAAAATATATAAATTTCCAAAAGATTGGGGGAATGGTCCCATGAAATCAATGCCCCAACAATCAAATGCTTCTATTATAAGAATGGGGTTCGAGGGCATCATATTTCGACGAGAATCCCAACTTTTGACAATGCTCACAAGCCTTGTAAAACTCATGAATGTCTTTGAACATAGTGGGCCAGTAAAAACTACACTGCAGAATCTTAGTCATAGTCTTTTTAGCAGAAAAGTGACCACCACAGGCCTGAGAGTGACAGAAGGAGATGCCACTTTGATATTCATCATCTAACACACATCTCCTTAAGATTTGGTCTGGATAATATTTAAACAAATACGAATCATCCCAGAAGAATTTGTGCACCTCGGTGAAAAATTTCTTCTTATCTTGTGTAGTCCATTATGTCGGTGTGAAACCTGTGGCATGATAATTAACAATATCAACAAACCAAGGTGAATGAGAGACTTTGAACAATTGTTCGTTAGGGAACATGTCATTGATATGTGTCATCTTAAGGGAATTAAGGAGATCAAGGTGAGAAAGATGGTCAGCCACGACGTTCTTTACTCCCTTTTTATCTTTTATTTCCAAATCATATTCTTGAAGTAGGAGGATCCATCTAATTAGGCAGGGCTTAACATCATTCTTAGAAAGAAGATACTTGAGCGCCACATTATCTGTGTATATAATGATCTTAGATCTAATTAGGTAGGACCTAAATTTGTCCAAAGCGAACACTATGGCTAAGAGTTCCTTTTCCGTAGTCGAGTAGTTCACTTGTGAAGGATTTAGAATTCTACTTGCGTAATGAATAACGTAGGGCTTATTTTCTTTTCTCTAGCCTAAAATCGCCCCAAGAGCTTAGTCGGACATGTCACACATAAGTTCAAAAGGAAGGCTTCAATCGGGTGGCTACATGATAGGTGCGGTAGTTAACATGCCCTTAAGCGTAGTAAAAGCTTCCTGGCATTGCTCAGTCCACTCGTATGATGCATCCTTTTAAAGTAGGTTACACAAAGGATGAGAGAGATGACTAAAGTCTTTTATGAATCTCCTATAAAAGTCAGCGTGTCTTAAGAAGGATTGCACGTCTCATATGTTCTTGGGTGGAGGTAGGTTAGAGATAAGATCAATTTTAACCTATCTACCTTAATTCCCCTGGACGAGATGATATATCCAAGGACAATTCCCTTATGAACGATGAAATGATACTTCTCCCAGTTGAGTACCAAATTCTTTTCTTCACATTGCTTCAACACACATTTAAGATTCTCCAAACAATCACTAAAGGATGGCCAAAAATAGAAAAGTCGTCCATGAAGATCTCTAGATATTGCCCCACCATATCAGAAAAATACTCATCATGCATCGCTGAAAAGTAGCGGGGGCATTACATAGTCCGAATGGCATCCTTTGGTAAGCAAAGGTGCCAAAATGATATGTGAATGTGGTCTTTTCCCGATCTTCAGGGGCTATCTTTATCTGGTTGTAGACCGAATACCCATCAAGGAAACAATAGTACGAGTGACCAGCTAGCCTTTCCAAGATTTGATCAATGAAGGGCAAAGGGAAGTGGTCCTTCCTCGTGATGGTATTCAACTTCCTGTAGTCAATACACATTCTCCAACCAGTGGTAACTCTAGTTGGCATGAGTTCATTATTGGCATTGGATACAATGGTGATTCCAAACTTCTTGGGAACCACCTGAGTTGGACTCACCTACTGACTATCGGATATTGGGTATATGATACTCACATCCAATACTTTAAGAAACTCGGCTTTAACCACTTCCTTCATGTTTGGATTTAGTCTACGTTGTGATTGATGAGAGGTATTCACATTATCCTCAAGATAAATGTGGTGAGTACAAATTGAAGGGTCAATTCCTTTGAGGTCTGCAATCGACCATCTAAGGGCTCTCTTATGCTCAATGAGCATACTCTCCTATTCTTGCTCAAGGTGGGAAGAAATCACCACTGGGTATGTCTCATCTTGACATAAATAGACATATTTCAAATCAGAAGGCAAAGGTTTCAGGTCAAGCTTTGGTGCCTTGAGGTTAGACGGTAGAGGCATTACCTCAGTTTGGGGCAACTCTTCAAATTGTGGCCTCCACCAGTTAACTTCAAGTACCGCCACAGTATTAAGCATGACACCTATTTCCCTAATCATGTCATCATCAAAATCATGGGAGTGGGCCAGACACGTCTCTAGAGGATCAGAGGATAAGGTCAAAAGTGTTCTATCTTCCATGAAAGAGTCAATCATGTTAATGTCATGGAAATCATCATCATCCTCTAACCATTTGCCTGTGTTGAAAAAGATATTCAACTCTAATGTCATATACCTAAAAGACAACTCATGACTCCATTTCTACAATTAATGATTGCGTTTGAAGTGGCGAGGAATGGGCGACTAAGAATGATGGGAATTTGAGTGCTCATGTTACTGATGGGTTCCATATTCAGGACAATAAAATCTACTGGTTAGTAGAATTTGTCAACCTAGACCAACACATCCTCGATTACCCTTCTCAGTACACGAACTCAGCGATTAACAAGCTGTAATGTGGTTAGGGTGGGTTTTAATTCACCCAAAGCTAACTGTTTGTAGACCAAGTAGGGAATCAGATTTACGCTTGCTCCGAAGTCAAGAAGTGCATGCTCAATTCGGTAGTTCCCAATTACACAAGATATGGTTGGGCTACCGAGATCTTTGAATTTTTGTGACACAGCTTGAGGAAGGATGTGTAAGGCTCGTATCCTATATCATACAATTTCGTAGGCTTCAGCGGTCCTCCGGTTGAATTCTGACAACTTGCGACCTGTAATCAGCGTTTGCGCATGACCCTAAGTCGCATCCTGAAGATCTGAGTCGGCTTAACTTGAAACTTGTATCCTAGCAACTGCGTCGTTGCCGCGGTTCCAACGCCACGTCTCATGTGCCGATGTGTTACCCAGCCTATGAGTTGTGAGCCCGCGTTTATTTTGAGGAAAACGCCGCCCGTCGCAAATTCTGAGAAAATCTCTACAACCCATCACATCGATCAATCAATCACAAGTTAAGTACACAACCCATCCCTCTCTTACCAACAAGGCATGACTCCCATCTCTCTCCCATTCCCAAAGTCAACTCTCTCTCTCTCTCTCTCTCTCTCTCTCTCTCTCCACCCATCCCTTTCTTACAACATCCATTCCTCCCATCCCATCTCTCTTACAACACCCTCTCCTCTCTCATTTTCTCCATTAAATCCCAAGCCTCCATGAGAGAAAAAAATTCTAAGGAGAGAAAGCTAGTTTGTGGCCCACTTCCTACCCCGTCATCTACCATCCAACCCTTCAAACTTCATTATCCATCGTCAAAGGTTGAGCATAGGTGTTAAGGATGCCAATGGACTAAGAAGAAGGCCAATTAGTGGGTGATCTATGACTTTCATTATGAATTTGTATGATTTGAGGGCCCACTTGTGGTGGGACCCATTTGTTGTATACGTTGTAAGAAAGGGAGGGCCCATAGTAGCGGGGTCCCTCCCCTCCACCATGCTCTCCCTCTCTCTTTCTCACTCCCTCTCTCTTTCTCACTCCCTCTTTCATTTTTATGGTGGTGATGTGGCCGTGTGGTCCACCCGGATGGATACCACCATGATGAATGTATCTTATCCATGCCGTCCGCCAAGTGGGTCCACTTGGTTGTCCATCTAGACAGGCCCGGATGAAGGTGAAAATACAAATATCAGCTTGATATTACAAGCTGGTGGGTCTCACACGTGGACCCACCTTAATGTATGTGGTATTCCCACACCGTCCATCTAGACGGTAGGACCCAGCAGCACTCAGCTGCTGTAATGACGCAGCAAGTTCTGTGGGTCCCCTGAATCCAGCCATTCATCTGCTGGGATCAGCAGCTGCATCTGCTGTTGAGTGATGTCAGCAAATGTAGTGGCCCATTGCATCAGTGTTGTATTTGCACCGTCCGTGCATGAGTAGCCCACCACGATGTACATGTGGATCCACATCGTCCATTGCTTGGACGGTGGGCCACTTCAATACATATGTATTTTATCCAGCCGTCCATCTATCTAGATGCTGGGCATTTAAATATATATATATATATATATATGCATATTTGGTGGGCCCACGTGGGACCCACCTTTAATGCTTGTATTCTATAATAAGCGCCGTCCATCTGGATGGTGCCATGTGAGGCCCTTTGTATGTGGTGCATCCCACCGTCCACTGCTTGGGACGGTGGGAATCCCACCTGATATATGGGTCTTATCCACACCATCCAGGTGGCTGGACGGTGGGACTCACCACTGATGTATATATTATATTCACACCATCTATCGAGTGGCCACCTTGATCTATGTGTTACATCCAAACCGTCCATCTAGATGGTGAGCTCGTCTTAAGGCTTGAGACTAAAAATGAGGCAGATCTGTGTATCAGGTGGAGCACACTGCAGAAAATAGTGGAGGATTGAACGTCTATCATTGAAACCCGTTTGGGTCACAGAAGTTCTTGATCAATATGAATTTGTTTTCCCTCTTAATCTAGGACTTTATGACCTTATAATTAGATTGGATGGAGAAAAAACTTTACGGTGGGCCCTGTGATTTGTTTAACAGTGAAAATCATTATCGCCATTGTTATTTGTGGTATGGTCCAGATGATCTTCCATTATGATTCATTTGGGTAATACTCTAAAATAAGCTCTTAAAATAAATGAATGGTGTAGATGGTGCAGCCCATGTGATGTGGCCCACTTGATGTATATGAGGCTCATTTATGTGACCCATTGATGAGGCCCACCTTGATGTATTTTGTGGCCCATTCAAGAGCCTCACTTTGATATATTCATGGCCCATTTTCATATATTTGTGGCCCATCTGTGAGGCCCACTTTAATGTATTTTGTGGCCCATTCGAGATGCCTACTTTGATATATTTGTGGCCCATCTGTGGGCCCACTTTGATGTACTTTGTGGCCCATCCGTTAAAGCCCACCTTGATGCAATTACGGCCCATTATGATGTATTCGGGGCCGATGTAATGCCACTCATTTGATGCATATGAGGCCCATATGATGAGGCCCAATGTGACACATATTTGACCCATGAGTGAGGCCCATGGCGATGTACATTAGGTCTTTGTGTGAGGCCATGGGCCCATTATACGTTTGGCTTTATGTGGGGCCACTCCTTGGGAGCAATGTTGGTTAAATGTCCACATTGATGGGCAATGATGGTTAAATGTCCATATTGTGACATTCCCTTAGGTCCTTTATTAGGCCGATTATCGATGTCGATTACTGATGCCGGTTATCGATACTGATTGTGAGTATGTGACAGTATAGCATCATACATGCCCATACGCATCATTTGCATGCTTGTGATGAGATGAGGTTGAACATTGCATATGCCTTCTGACAAGTTGTTTATAGGACTCCTTGATAGGCGGTGTTATCCCTCATAAGCGCACGGTACGCGCAGGATTGATGCATGACTGGATTGTATGACTCATGCATCTTGCATTGTGTGATACGGTTACTATACGCCTTAGCGACATCAGGGCCGTGGCCTCCACAGGCACATCGTGGAGAGCCGGATTAGATACTAGAAATATTGTTACTAGCATGGGGGCACCATAGATGTCCCTAGGTGAAAATTTCTAATCCCGATGGTACTAGAGGATGACTCCAACGTCGAGACCGAGTGGATACATGAGCGTACGAGGGTCGTATACCAGTAGGCCGTGTCTCCCACTGTGTCGTGGTCGGTTGGAAAGGAGTGTGACTTTACCCGCTTGAGTGAGGGGGCAATATCTAGATTGAGTTTGACCAGCTTGAGGAATGGGTCTGCTATGAACGAGCCGGGCCCGATATTGGCAAGTGGATAGTGAGGTCTCTTCCACTTACCCAGTTATATGCTCAGATAGGGGCGACAAGCTGGCATAGAGTGCACTAGACCCTAGTGATTATCCAGAGTGAGAACTGTACTAATATTTGATGCTCTAGTGATGAGCTGCATTGATATGTGGATTCGGATGAGGATTGGTATGCTTAGTTGCATCTCGCATCATATGACCTTGATATGGCCGACATCATTCATGCCTTGCATTGCATGGTCTTGATATGGCCGATAACATTTATGTCTTGCACCGCATAGCCTTGGTACGATTGATTGCATTCATGGACTTACCAGTATATTCTGCATTCCTCTGACATAGTATTTTAAGCACGCTTATATTGTGCACACACCTTCACCACCCTTTAAGCTTTCTATAAGCTTATGCACGTTGATGCGTGTAGGTGATGCTAGACTGTAACTGAGCAGGAGTAGGAGAGTGCTGCAAAGCTTCTGGAGCTTTTGATTATCGATATTGTATTTCCCTTTATGCGCATTGTACCTTAAAGCTTTTGATCATAATTTGTAATGGTGTCTTGGTTATTGTTCATGGGTTATACTTTTGGTTATGCTTATTATCAATCAAATTGATGTTGAAAATCCTCCTTATAGGATCCCAGGATCGGAACCTGGTATATGGATGCCGGGAGCTAAGAATGGGGTATTATGGAAGTTGTCGGCACCGGATTCAGCGATTGGGAATTTTGTGAACCCGGTTTCTGAGTTTGGGGCATGACAGAAGTTGGTATCAGAGCATAACTTGGGAATAATCAAGAACAACATCACATGTTGACTATGAGCTTAAGACAATTAGGTCCTAAGTGCGTAACTTCTGATTTAGTTCCCTAACGTGCGTGCCTTTGAGAGTTCTCAAGGTTGATTAGTGCCTTTGTTCTTTTCCAGATGACATGCTACCTAGGAGAGGGACTCCTGCTCCACCACCTAAGGCTCCCGCTCTACCACCTACAACTCTCACTCCACTACCAGAGGTCCTTGTTCCCCAGCCTGAGGATGCCGCTCCTCCACCTGAGACCTATGCAGATCCGACCGTACCCGTGAGTGCCTCCCAGTTACAGTAGATGTTGCAGGCTCTGACAGCCGCCCTTTAGGGTCAAGGCATGCACCTCGTTGTTTTGCCAGTCCAAGCAGAGCACGAGTACGCGAGCACCCTTCTTCGAGAGTTCTGACAGCTCGATCCCTCGCGTTTCTAGGGCGAGCCAGATCCGATAGTAGCTGAGAGATGACGCTCCGAGGTGGAGAAGATTTTTAATACTATGGCATGTATGACCTAAAAGTGGGTCTGATTAGCTGTATTTCTTCTCCAGGGTGAGGCCAAGCACTGGTGGACCTCCGTTACTTGTGTTACAGGGCCTGATTTCGTCTGGACATGGGAGGGTTTCATTAACCGATTCGACCAGCAATACTTCTCCGACCACATTCGTTAGCAGCGAACATTAGAGTTCGAGACCCTAGTGTAGGGAGACATGTTTGTGGCATAGTATGCGACTTGTTTCATGGCGCTATCGAGGTTCACAACGTATTTGGTTGATGATGAGGAGCGGAAGGCCTGTTGTTTTAAGAACGGCTTGCGTTACGGTCTTTGAGGCCGTGTTGTTGGGCATGAACTCCCAACTTTTCAGGCGGTAGTATGGAGGGCTCAGATTTATAAGACTAAGTGGGCTAGTATGCAGAGCGATCGAAATTAGAGGAGAGACCGAAAAAGGCAGGCCCCCTCCTGTAGCTCCCATTAGTAGTAGTGTCGTCAGTAGTAGAGGCGCATGGGCCACCCAGCCGCCAGAGCACCAGCGACACCACCTCAAAGGTAGTTTCCTGATGCCTGTTACGGATGCGGTAGGATAGGACACCGTAGGTGGGAGTATCCCCGACCGCAGCAGTAGCAGCCGAGAGCACAGTAGCAGCCTCCGCAGCAGCAGTTGAGAGCATCACAACAGCTCCCACCGCTGAGGCCCCCTCAGCAACAACATTAGCACCAGCCTCCAAGACCTCAGCAACAGTGGTAGTAGTTTCGACCGCCTCAGCGACAGTAGCAGCAGCAACACCCTTAGAGGGGACAAACACTCCCCATCCAGCTCAGGCTAGGTTCTATGCGGCGCAGCAGGACCCACAGTCATTTGGAGGAGTCATTGAGGGTATTCTTCCCTTCTCTGCATGCATTGCACGAGTTTTGTTTGATTCCGGTGCTTCGCATTCTTTTATGTCCGAGGGATTTTGCCATGCAACTGAATTGCCGACAGAGTCTGCTCATGAGGAGTTGACCATATCGACGCCCTTGGGGAAGACTACAATGTTACGCCGCTTCTGTTCGTCTTGCCCTGTGTTGGTGGGAGAAATTTTCTTACTTGTCGATTTATTTGTGCTGCCGATGTCAGATTTCAACGTCATCTTGGGTATGGATTGGCTTGCCGAGTACCACGCTGTCTTGGACTGCTGCACGAGGACAGTCACGTTCTGTATTCCAAGCTTGCCTCAGTTCTGATCATAGTCCAACTATTGGATCACTAACCATGGACCTCACTCATACAAACTGCCTTGAATCAATGATCTCTCTCTCTCTCTCTCTCTCACACACACACACACACACACATATATATATATATATATATATATATTTCATCAGAGTAAGCAGATTAGTATAGTATGAACAATTAAATATAAAGGAAAGTTTGCATTTTCATTTAAATATACAAGAGCTGCCTATAATGACTTATATAAACCAATGTCCTCATTCTTGCAGTTACGAAATAAAATAATATCACATGTGAAATAAAGTAAATTTACAACAATCTTGAGCTGTGAAATCCTGTAGCAACCCTTAATAAATACAATCATGCACCCTTATCAACCATAGCCTACTACTCATCAATATGAACATGAATGTCGTCTAGGCCACCTGTGCCACCTGTACGGTTATATATTTGATGGATGAGTGGCCAACTAAGTGTGAATTCCCCTCAAAATTACACACTGCCGCATTAGGTAAGTATAGTCATAAAGTAAAACATACAAAATAATACATGATGTAGGTTTTATTAAATGCATAGATGTGTGAATGCAGTCACACCCCGGGGATGCTCATCCATGCGAAATTTGGGCTCGTCACCCATGCAATCACGCCCCGGGGATGCTCATCCGTGCGGAATTTGGGCTTGTCACCCATGCAATCATGCAATCAATGCCCCGGGTCAACCGTGCGGAATGCAATCATTGACATGAGAAAAACATCCAGTCGGACAAATACGTACATCACGTACGATAGCAATAAATGCTGGTCTGTGCCATGTATGCATGATTAGTCAACCCGTCATTAGTCCAGTTATAATCAGTCGATTTAAATAAGCTCAAGGTCACTATGGGGGCTCGTCACCAGCGTAGGCCAACAGCTCGAGCATAGGTCCCATACCACCATCATCAGCTCATAAGACTACCATCTTAGGATATTTAATGGAAACCCGTCGACTAGTGACCAATCATATTGCAGTATATGGGGCTTACCAGTGCATGGTTGTACAGTATAAAATATCGAACCCATATAGGGAAAATACCATAACAAAGCCACATAGGGCGTTATCAAAACAAGCCACATAAGGCAATTATCAAAATAGGCCACATAGGGCAAGTATCAAAACCATGCGATAAGAGACTATCCTTGAAAACCATTGGACATAACAAACATGTCAGTGGTCAAATTAAACCACCATTCAATAACCACTAAGCCGAAGGTCCATTACAATCACAACCAGTCGAGTTACATTCCAAGTATGGGTGTACATTTATAGGTGGGGGTTTCCCACTGATGTACCAGTTTAAGTTCCATAAGCAATCCACAAATAATCCACAAGCATGAATAAATATGCAGGATAAACGTTAAATATGTAATCTAGTAATTCAATTCCAATAATTAACACATGTGACTATGAAATGGAGATATCAATTATAAATTAAAATAAAAAGTATAACTTAAGCTAATGGGAAAATGGAAAGCTCAAGGGGAAGAAATCATCACCTTATAGTTTGCATCGCCTACCAGCCTCACTAAGGAATGTGCGTCCCCTTAAAATCAAATCCTACCATAAATCATGATGTACAATTAGATCCCAAGTTCTACATATTACTTAGGGTTTAGATTACTTGGGGTTTTGATGTAGAATTAGGGTTTCATCCTAGAGTTCAGTGAAATGCATAGATTCTAGGATCTGAATCCTAGATTAGTGTTACTATTATTATTATTATTATTATTATTATTATTATTATTATTATTATTATTATTATTAGTGTTGCTCAATTGATTGAATAATATTCACAAAAGGAATACTAATTCCATCACTATTATTAACGATGGTTCCTAAGTTCCTATTTAAAGGTACCGACATTATCTAATATCCTTATGATGATTAAAAATCTTTTAAGTAATACAAGTAATAACGATGGAATCTTCACTAATGATTACGTAATAAGGACTAATGCTAATAATCACGTTAACAGGCATTATACTAGTTCCATAAGGAAAATGATAACTATTTTCTAATGTTAATAGTTGTAACTATCAATAGTAAATGTAGTCATAATACTAGATTCCATGACAAATGTTCTATTTTAGAACATGGATTCCTTAGTTTTATTGTAGTTGTTGGATAAACGGTTCTACACTTCATGATGTTCTAGGAAGTACAATTTGAGCCAGTCCATCATCTGTTAATTCAATTTATGGGGCTCATTAGCTAAATTTCATGGGCTCACTAAAAAGCTATATGAATGCTTTCTTTTGGTCTTCTGTTCAAAACTTCTCTAATTGGTATTTCCTTCATTCGTAGCAATTTAGGGTCTATATAGATCATGAATTTTGGCAGGTTTGCAGGAAATAGAGATAGTGATTTTGGGGTGAGTTAAGAACAGAGCCTATTGGATTTGAAGGATTCGACTTAGCAAATCGAACTTATTGGGTTCCGTCATCACCAGAAGTTCAGATTGCTCCATTGTTTGTCTTACAATTTCAGTTTCCAAACAGGTAGAACGTAGTTCTTTCTAAATAAATAATTGACATGACTATGTGTACAGGGATTGGATTTTAGTTGCATACCAACCTTGATCCACCGAGTTTTACATCAGGCGGGCCCACTGTGATTTACGATGTGGCCCACTAAGGTATTCCTCAGGTGCGGTCCACCTGATGTTTAGACGTGGCACGACCCACCTGCTGTACAAGGTGCGGCCCACCCATTAGAATATGAGGTCCACTGAGATTTGTAGTGGGGCCCATTGACGTCCAGCTGGGGGGTGCGGCCCACCTGCTTTATGTGGTGTGTGGCCTACCTATTGCAGGGTGCGGCCCATCATTTGTGTACGTGGAGCTGACCCTAGGCCCACACCGTTTTGGCTGATCCTGGCTCAAGATTTTGGGCTGGTTTTGGCCCAGGTAGAGGCTTATTCCAGGTGTGATTCTAGGCGTGGTTTCAGCTGGTATCATGGCCTGTTCTCAGCTTGAATGGAAGGCCCAACTGTTGCCTGGCTTTAGCTCAGATCCACGGCCCACTTTCAGTCCAGATTGTGGGCCCGCTGAAGGGTGTTTTCAGCCTGACTCAAGACCCAGCTGAGGACCGTCTTTAACACCAAACACGGCCCAGATGGGGCCTGATTACCGCATGATTTACGGCCCAGCTGAGGCCTGATTTCAGCTTGGGTTGAAGGATGTTTCAGCTCAATCCTAACCCAGCCAGCGGCCTGGATTCAATCCAGTTTGGAGGTCCAGCTGAAAGCCATTTTTAGCTTGAACCAGCACCCATAATGGAGGCCATTTTCAGTCCAAACAAAAGCCTTGCCAGGGGATGGTTTCAGCCCACATTACGTACCAGGAAGAGGTTGATGACACGGCCTGATTGCGGCTCACAGTGCTGGTGCAGCTCGGTGAGGCCCACTGTGCGTGGCCCATCGAGTATGTGGTGTGGCCCACCGAGTTGTTCAACTCAGTCGGCCTGCTGAGTTTGAAAGAGGTGATATGCTTACGGGTCTTACCTCACGGGTGACGACGACGAGATGTGTCCAACAGTTCAGATCCGTCTTCCGGTTTGGAGCGGCGGGGAAGATGACTGCCATTAATGGCGTTTTCAAGCTCCTTGTTCCTTTCTCCCATCCGATGCTTACAGGTTGTCTATACAGGTCCTATGAAGCTTCCAGATAAGTTTCATCGAAGCTTTGAAGAGATTGGATGGGTGGGTTCAAGGGAAGGAGGGAACGGCTGTTCTCTCCCTCTCATTCTCTTTCTTTGCTAAAAACATAGCTAGGACGGTCAAGATCTCTCCGGTTTGAACGGTGGAGATGCAAGAAGAAAAGACTGCATGGATCGCCAGCTTGACAGCAAGAACAGGCTCCATTTTTGGAATGTTTGTGTTTGTAGGGCCTATTTGGACCGTAAATCGTGTCCACATACATGCACTCCAACTCGTGAGATAGCTGGGTTTTGGTGGGACCCAAGACCTGAACACGATGGACGGTTTGGATCTTCTGATTGGATGCCGATGGTGGGCCACTGATAAAGAAAACGGACGTTCGTCCGTCGTTGGCAAAAACAGAGGGAGAGAGAAAAACTCTCCATTTTTGGAGAAGCACGGGTCAGCCCGTGCTGACCGGCCTGACCCGTCTGGTGCACAGCGGGTGTGCACCAGATGTGTACACGCACCCTGCTAAGTGGGGTCCAACGTGATGTTTGTGATAAATCCATACCGTCCATTCTATTTGGTGGGCCCTGCCATAACTCTTTACCAAAGGTGAGGCAGATCCAGGGTCCAAGTGGGCCATACGAGTTGATTTCCTTGCTCTAACGGTAGCTTTCCATTGATCCAACTGTTGGAGCATCCCAAGATTGAACGGTAACGGTTAAAAGGTCCTGATGGGCCATCTGTACGGCTTTCATCATTTATTACCAACCAATACTAATATTTTATAAAGATTTTATCACTTTGTATATTATTTATAATTAAAATAATTAAAATAATTAAAATCTCATACATATATATATATATATATATATATATATATATATATATAACTTTTTAATATTAACATACTACTACTATATACATGCTATTGGTCACATATTTATTAATATATAATTTATAATACACAATATCATACTATACATATATGTATGAATTGAAAATTGTATAATATCGTGTTTAAAGTCCAGTTGTTAAATAATATACCATTTTGGTAAAATAAATAATAATTTTTGTGCACATATTTATATATAAAAAATATATTGTATACTACGTTAATATTTATAATTCAATTATATCATAAAATTATTATTCATTATTATTATTATTACTTTTGTTATTAATTTTGTTATTATTATTATTATTATTATTATTATTTTTTAAGTTGTTTATCGTGGTTTGCTTCTTGATCCACGTCATTTATTTACTCAATCAGTCGCTTATAGGGCTTGATAAGGAGGGTTAGATTATTTAAATTGGTAAGCGAGCCATGTCAAGTGGATGTCCACTTATCTGCTCTCGATTTCCAAATACTTCAAATAGTTCAACGGTTGAATTGACTAATCTTTAGTCATTAATGGTCCTAGGCACCCTAAGAAGAAATTAGGTGTGATCTGGTAGTCAAATATGGGGACAGATGATCCAGTTTGTGTTTCCCAAGGATGGGTAATCCAATGAGATGTTGTAACCTAATGAATGGTGGATTAGGTGACATTGGTCCCTAATTCATTTTTTATTTTTTATTTTTTATGATTTAGTTGTACTAAATAGGTGTGTCCCGACGTATCATCATGATCCAGATTCTAATGGTAGGATTATTTATTTATTTATTCATGTACGCACAAGATCAATTTAATCACGTTGAGGTGGTTAAATGGACAGATCGATCTCAATCTTACGATTGTATAGATCATAGTCCAAAATCAGATGGTTAAGATGGATGGATTTAGGGTGATTGTTTAAGTAAGCTAGGTTTGCGTTCATACTATGTTAGGTTACACGTAACACCTGGGTACCGAGAGTACGGGGTGTTATAATCTACCCCCCTTAAACAGAATTTCATCCCCGAAATTCAGGGCTTCTTTTATGATTAGGGACGATGATAATATTCATTATTTTCCTATATGTACAAACGTATGCCACTAGGTGCCCAAAACTGAGGTTGCTACAATCTACCCCCCGTAAAGAAAATAAATAAGGTTCTACTTCAATCTTTTATGATGTACGTGCCTATTATTAACATTACGAGTGATTCAATTATCCTAAAAATGACCTTATGTCTACATATGAAATCCAAACTAGCTTTATTTAAGTTCTCACAACCCCTAAGTTTCTCATCTTAGCAAATCAGTTAAGGTGCCTAAGCCCCATTGAAGGTTATAAATCATTTCTGTATTAACCAAAACTACGTATGAAATCCCAACTAGCTTTATTTAAGTTCTCACAACCCCTAAGTTGCTTGTCTTAGCAAATCAGCTAAGGTGCCTAAGACCCACTAAAGGTTATAAATCATTTCTGTATTAACCAAAACTACGTATGAAATCCCAACTAAGCTTCTTATCACATTTACTAAGATTACAAGTCCATTTAGGCGACCGTTATTAATAACATCTTATCTTTTTCTTTAATTCCTTTTACTTCTAATGTTATTTCCCTGTCGTCTAAGGTATAATATGATTTCCTACCTTCTGTGTTCCAGGTAGCACGAATAGATGGTCATAGTGGGTTTGAGCTCGATACATCGATTCTCTGCCTGCAGAACAGCGGACTTTGGTATCAATTCATAACCCTGTTAAATCTCAATCCTTTGCTTGATCAAGGCATTGAGATCGTTGAGATTTGCTAGGACTTAGAATTTGAGACAAACCGCGTGCACTTCGCATAATCATGTTTCCAGCAGTCCATGATCCTGATTGTTCTATTCTTTTGGAAAATATCATGTGATCATTTATTTTCATAACATATGAATCTATGTGGCCTACTACACTTTCACTGTGCATTCTGATTATCTAATGCATTTCTTGAAAATTTCAAGGCTAGGATTTCTACATGAAACCCGAGTTTGGAATTTTTTTTTGCTAAATTTATCTGGAATTTCAAGGCTAGTCCCAATACGCTTAGTCAAAGGTTGGGATTCTACTCAAAATTCTATAACTTCACCTCTAGTCAAATCTAAGTATTGGAGATTATGAGAGATGTTGCCTCTAGCTAAAGAGGTGTATTAGGGGATTCATCCTTACATTCAAGGTGTGCTTATGTTTAACCTAACGTACAATGTAGTAGTAAGGAATTTTCCCACAGCACCTAAGTTTGTTTCCTGAGCTGAATATTGGATCAATGTTATTTCTAATTAGTAGAGTCTTATTAAAGTCAGATCATTAATTTTTAGAAAATTTTCATTTGGAAGTCAAGTATAAGGAATATCCTTATGTAGTCTTATGTACATCATAATGAGTGTTTGGTATACACTTAATTTCCAAGTCCAAATAACCATTTTGGTAGTTTACAAGGGAACTAAAGTTGTATTTCTAAGTTTCAAACAATGGTCATATTGTTTATAGGGGAACTAGAGTTTTTGTCTTTGAGTTTTAAATGACTAAACCTAGATGTTCAAAGAGGCCTAAGTTCATTTCTAGGTTCACCTTCCCTGACCCAAGGGAATCTCATATAATTTTATATCGTATGACACTAATGGAGTTGCGAGAACTACAGCAGTAGTTGGACGAGTTGTGAGAGTTAGGCTTCATCCGTCCAAGCAGTTCACCGTGGGGCACCGGTACTCTTCGTCAGGAAGAAGGATGGCTCATTGAGGCTCTGCGTGGATTATCGCGAGCTCAACTGGGTCACGATTAAGAACAAGTATCCAATTTCGAGGATCGACGACTTATTTGATCAGTTGCAGGGTGCACAGTTCTTTTCGAAGATTGACCTACATTCTGGTTATCATCAGATTCGGGTCCTAGAGGAGGAAATCCCAAAGACAGCTTTCAGGATGCGCTATGGTCATTTTGAGTTTCAGGTCATTTCCTTCGGACTGACCAATGCGCTCACGGTCTTCATGCAGTTGATGAACGAGGTCTTCCGTCCATATCTTGATCAATTTGTTGTGGTCTTTATGGACGACATTCTGATCTATTCGAGGAATCAAGAGGACCACGAGCAGCATCTGGAGATTGCATTACAGACCCTCCATGCCCACTAGTTGTATATGAAGCTAGAGAAGTGCGAGTTTTGGCAGGAGGAGGTGAAATTCCTCGGTCACATGGTGACGAGGGAGGGTGTCGCAGTGGACCTCTCGAAGGTTGAGCCAGTGCATCAGTAGGGCTAGCCCATGAATGCGTCTGATCTATAGTTTTCTTGGTTTGGCAAGATATTATCGACAATTTATCGAAGGATTCTCCTGTATTGCAGCACCACTGACTAGGTTGACCCAGAAGGACGTAGAATTTGTGTGGAGTGATGCTAGTGAGCGAGCATTTATGGAGTTGAAGGACCGCCTCATGTCCGCTCCTGTCCTCACTCTTCCCTCTAGGAGTGATGGATTTGTTGTATTTACCGATGCTTCGCGTATTGGCTTGAGTGCTGTCCTGATGCAGCACGAGAGACCAGTGGCTTATGCGTCTCGCCAGCTCAAGGTCCATGAGCTAAACTACCCATGCATGATTTGGAGCTGGCAGCAGTCATCTTCGTACTGAAGGTGTGGAGGCCCTATCTCTATAGAGTTAGGTTCAAGCAATTCTCCAACCACAAGAGCTTGAAGTACCTATTCTCTCAGTCCAAGCTGAACATGAGGCAGAGGCATTGGATGAAGCTCTTGAAGGATTATGATTTTGATCTCCAGTACACCCAGGCAAGGAAAACATGGTGATGGTGGATGCCCTCAGCCGTCAGCCACGAGGCCTGGTGGCGCATATGATGATTCAGGAGTGGAAGATGCTTGAGGATGTGGCGGCATATAATTTTGAGATCGGTCTACAGTCTTTTATTCTGTAGTTATCGAGCCCGTCGATTCAACCCTCTTGTCACAAGGGTGATCGAGGCTCAGCAGGTTGATGAGTCGTTACAAAGTTATGGGCTGAGGCAGCATTTAAGAGTCAGTCAGATTGGCAGATTGATGTGATGGTGGACTTCGCTTTAGAGGTCGATTATGTGTCTCAGATATTCCTGAGTTGCGTAGAGATCTTATGGCACATCGATCACAGTTTTTTATCCACCCTGGCTCGACGAAGATGTACCATGATGTGAGGCGACAGTATTTTGAGTGGGGATGAAGCGCCAAATCGCCATTTTGTGGCCGAGTGTGACACATGCTAGCATGTCAAGGTCAATCATAAGAGACCCCCTGGTCCATTGCAGCCGTTGAGTGTCCCTATGTGGAAGTGGGAGCACGTGTCGATAGATTTTATTATGAGCTTGCCGAGGACTCAGCATGGTCAAGATGCCATCTGGGTTGTCGTGGATCGTTTGACAAAGTCGGCACATTTTCTTGTGATTCATGCGACTTGGTCTTTGGACTGGCTTTCGAGGTTATTCATCGAGGAGATTGTGAGACTACACGACGTTCCAGTCTCAATCGTTTTTGACCGAGACCCAAGGTTCACGTCTCAGTTTTAAGGGAGCTTTCAGAAAGCAATGGGGTCTGTTTTGCAGCTCAGCACTGCGTATCATCTGCAGACCGATGGGTAAACTAAGAGGGTCAACTAGATCCTTGAGGATATACTTCGGGCCTACGTGATTGACTTCGAGGGTAGCTGTGATAAGCATCTGCGATTGGCTGAGTTCGCATATAATAACAGCTATCAGGCGACCATTGACATGACTCCTTTTGAGGCACTATATGGTAGATTATGCAGATCATCGAGTTGGTGGACCTAGGTTAGAGAGCGACATCTCCTAGGTCCTAAGCTTGTGTAACAGACATCAGAGGCTATTGATATCATCAGGTAGAGGATGCGCACATCTCAGAGTCGACATAAGAGTTTTGCTGATCGCAGGCGTTGTCCCTTGAAGTTCATTGTTAGGGATAGAGTGTATCTTAAGGTCTCGCCCATGAAGAGCATAGTTCGATTTGGAGCTAAGGGCAACCATGCCCCGAGATTTATAAGACCTTTCGAGATCATTGGGCGCGTTGGCGCCTTGGCCTATCAGCTTGCCTTGCCATCTCAGTTGTCTGGTGTCCACAACATTTTTCATGTCTCTATGCTGAGGAAATGTGGGTCAGACATAGTTTCTGCTATTGATTGGCAGCATTTGGAAGTTCGTAAGGACGCTTCTTGCATTGAGCAGCCAGTCCGTATCCTTGATTGGAAGGAGCAAGTCCTTTGGACCAAGGTCATTCCCTTGGTGAAGGTGTAATGTGGTCACCGTTCTGTTGATGAGGGGTCTTGGGAGTGCGAGGCCGAGATTCGAGAGCGCTAACCTTATCTCTTTGATGATTGATTATATGTTGTATCTTATATGTTATCTCCGATTTTATATGATGATGCTATGTTTCCTCTTCCTTATGAGTTATGTTTAGTTGCGATAATTGTGTAAATTTCGAGGATGAAATTTTTATTAGGAGGGGAGAGATGTAAGGCTCGTATTCTAGACTGTACTGTTCCGTAGGCTTTCATGGTCCTCCCGATCGAATTTCAGCAACTAGTGACCTATAATCAGCGTTTGCGTGTAACCTTAAGTCGCATCCCGAAGATCTGAGTCTGCTCAACTCGAAACTTGTAACCTAGCGACCACGCCGTCGCCGCGGTTCCAACGCAGCATCTCATGCACTGATGCGATACCCAGGACAGGAGTTGTGGGCCCGCGTTTATTTCGAGGAAAACACTGCCCGTTGTGAATTTCAAGAGAATCGCTACAACCCATCACATTAATCAATCAATCACAAGTCAAGTACACAACCCATCCCTCTCTTACCAACAAGGTATGACTCCCATCTCTCTCCTATTCCCAATGTCAACTCTCTCTTTCTCTCTTTCTTTCTCTCTCTCTCTCTCCACCCATCCCTTTCTTACAACATCCATTCCTCCCATCCCATCTCTCTTACAACACCCTCTCCTCTCTCATTTTCTCCACCAAATCTCAAGCCTTTATGAGAGAAAAAATTCTAAGGAGAGAAAGCTAGTGTGTGGCTCACTTCTTAGCCCCTCATCTCACCATCAAACCCTTCGAACTTCATCATCCACCATCAAAGGTTGAGTATAGGTACTAAGGAAGCCAAGGGACCAAGACAAAGGCCAATTGGTGAGTGATCTATGACTTCCATTATGAATTGTATGATTTGAGGGCCCACTGTGGTGGGACCCATTTGTTGTATATGTTGTAAGAAAGGGAGGGCCCATAGTAGCGGGGTCCCTCCCCTCCATCAAGCTCTCCCTCTCTCTCTCTCTCTCTCTCTTTCATTTTTATGGTGGTGATGTGGCCGTGTGGTCCACCCGGATGGATCCCACCATGATGAATGTATCTTATCCATGCTGTCCGCCGAGTGGGTCCACCAGGTTGTCCGTCTGGACAGGCCCAGATGAAGGTGAAAATACAAATATCAGCTTGATCTTACAAGCTGGTGGGTCCCACACGTGTGGACCCACCTTAATGTACGTGGTATTCCCACACTGTCCATCCAGACGGTGGGACCCAGCAGCACTCAGCTGCTGTAATGACACGACAAGTTCTATGGTCCCCTGAATGCAGCCGTTCATCTACTGGGACCAGCAGCTGCATCTGCTGTTGAGTGATGTCAGCAAATGCAGTGGCCCACTGCATCAGTGTTGTATTTGCACCGTCCATGCATGAGTAGCCCACCACGATGTATGTGTGGATCCACACTGTCCATTGCTTAGACGGTGGGCCACTTCAATACATATGTATTTTATCCAGCCGTCCATCTATCTAGATGCTGGGCATTTTCAAATATATATATATATATATCTGGTGGGCCCACGTGGGACCCACCTTTAATGCTTGTATTCTATAATAAGCACCATCCATCTAGATGGTGCCATGTGAGGCCCTTTGTATGTGGTGCATCCGTACCCTCCACTACTTGGGATGGTGGGAATCCCACCTGATGTATGGGTCTTATCCACATCGTCCAGGTGGCTGGACGATGGGACCCACCACTGATGTATATATTATATTCACACTGTCTATTGAGTGGCCACCTTGATCTATGTGTTACATGCAACCATCCCTCCAAACGGTGAGCTCGTCTTAAGGCTTGAGATTAAAAATGAGGCAGATTCGTGTATCAGGTGGACCACACTGCAGAAAATAGTGGAGGATTGAACATCTATCATTGAAACCCGTTTGGGTCAGAGAAGTTCTGGATCAATATGGAATTTTTTTCCCTCTTAATCCAGGTCTTTATGACCGTATGATCAGATTGGATGGAGAATAAACTTTATGGCGGGCCCTGTGATTTGTTTAATAGTGAAAATCATTATCTCCACTGTTATTTGTAGTATGGTCCAGATGATCTTCCATTATGATTCATTTGGGTAATGCTCTAAAATAACCTCTTATAATAGATGAATGGTGTAAATGGCGCGGCCCATGTGATGTGGCCCACTTGATGTATATGAGGCCCATTGGTGTGGTCCATTGATGCGACCCACCTTGATGTATTTTGTGGCCCATTCAAGAAGACCACTTTGATATATTCGTGGCCCATCTGTGAGGCCCACTTTGATATATTTGTGGCCCATCTTTGAGGCCCTCTTTGATGTATTTTGTGGCCCATTCGAGAGGCCCACTTTGATATATTTGTGGCCCATCTGTGTAGCCATCTTTGATGTACTTTGTGGCCCATCCATTAAGGCCCACCTTGATGCAATTGCGGCCCATTGTGATGTATTTGGGGCCCATGTAATGCGGCCCATTTGATGTATATGAGGCCCAAATGATGAGGCACAATGTGATGCATATTTGACCCATGAGTGAGGCCCATGACGATGTACATTAGGCCCTTGTGTGAGGTCATGGGCCCTATCACGCCCCAAACTTGGAAACCGGGCTCACAAATTTCCGATTGCCGAATCCAGCATCGACAATCTCCATAGTACCCCAATCTCGGCTCTGAGCCTCCATATGCCATGTTCCAATCCTGGGATCCTGCAAGGAGGATTTTTCAATATACATTTATCTTGTAAGAAGCATAACCACAAGTTTACCCAAATCACAAAGGTAACATCATCATCACATATCCACTAATATAAACATTTGAATACAATGCTGAAAGGGAAATACATATGTCAAAATCGAAGCTCCAGAAGTCCGCTGCATGCTTCAAGCTCAATGCTGCTGCAACCTAACGCTATCTGCATGCATCGATCATGCATAAGCTTATAGAAAACTTAGTGGGTGGTGAAAGTGTGTACACAAGGTAAGTGCCAAGTAAGCAATATCAGAGTAATCAGAGTAAGTAGAAATATTGACAAGCCCATAAATCATACAATATCAGAATAATGTGAAAACATGCTAATAGGCCCATAAATACCATCAGCCTTATCCAGGCTGTGCGATGCAAAAATATGAAAAGCCAATATCATATACCGAGGAAGCAATATAGATCAGCTATGCAATGCGGATATAGTAAGCCAAATACTATGTGTTGAGGATGCAATGTAATATGCGATGCAAATGAAATGACCAAGTTGGAGTGTGAAGTCGGGATGATTATACGTAGTATCACATGCTACGGGGTCTACCACAAATGACTTCTATCCAAACCAGTCCTATACCTAAATTTGGATAGTTAGACTCAATGTGGTAAACTCCTGATCTCAGGTTAGTCGCGCGTCCCAATCGAAATCCTAACTATTGCGAAGTTACACATAACAAATAGTTACGCACTACCAGCCCGAGTGGATAGTGAATGAATGAATAAATGAATGAATGAGTATGTAACTCCTGCTTAATAAGTCCACATATCAGTATAGTTCATCTCTGGGATTATCACCAGGGTCTAGTACACTCTACACCAGCTTGCCGCCCCATCAAGTGTACAATTGGGTAAGTGGAAGAGACCTCACTATCCGCCTGACCAGTAGTCATCCAATATCTACTCGGCACGTCGATAGCGGACCCATTCACGAGCTAGTCAAACTCAGCCTAGCTATGCCTACTCCCTCAGGCGGGTAAGGCCACACCCCCTCCTAACCGACCACGACACAGTGGGAGACGCGACCTCCTGGTATTCGGCACACCGACGCTCATGTATCCACTCGGTCTTGACGTTGGGGCGTCCTCTGGTACCAAGAGGGTTTAGGAATTTTCACCTAGGGCCATCTATGGCAGCTCGATGCTAGAACAGATTTTCAGTATCCCATCTGGCCATCCACGATATGCTTGTGGAGGCTACGACCCTGATGTCGCTAGGTCGTACAGTAATTACAACACACAATGCAAGATGCATGAGTCATACAATCCAGTCATGTATCAATCCTGCGCATATCGTGCGCTCATGTGAGACAGTCTCCGCCTATCAGGGAGTCTCATAACAACCTCCCCAATGACATATACAATGGTCAACCACATCTCATAACAAACATACAGATGATGCGTATGGCATGTATCATGATGCTATGCTGTCATATACTTATGATCAATATCAATAACTGGCATTGACAATCAAACTTGGCAATGTGGACATTTAACCAACATTGTCCTCAAGGAATGGCCCGCATAGAGCCTAACATATAGTGTACCCATGGCCTCACACAAGGGCCAAATATACAACACCATGGGCCTCACTCAAGAGCTTAATATACATTACGATGGGCCTTTCACATGGGCCTAACATACATCACAATGGGATCCATCGCTTGGCCCTCAAATGCATCACAATGGGCCTCATCATAGAGACCTCATATTTATCACATTAGGCCTTAAACACGGGCTGAATATACATCACAATGGGCCTCAAATACGGGCCGCATATACATCACATTGGGCCTCAAACACGGGACGAATGCACATCACAATGGACCTCAAACACGCGCCGCATATACATCACATTGGGCCTCGTCAATTGGCCTATTCAATTGGCCTTAACAATCAGAATCGGCTCGATAATCGGCCTTGACAATCGGAATCGGCCTTGACAATTAGAATCAACCTCGATAATTACGTCGATAATCGGCCTCAACAATCGGAATCGGTATCGACAATCGGAATCGGCCTCGACAATCGGAATCAGCCTCAATAATCGGAATCAGCCTCAACAATCGGACTTGACAATCGGAATCAGCCTTGACAACTGACACCAATGATCAGCATCAACAATCAGCACCGACAATCAGTATCGATAATCGGCACCGATAATCAGCATCGATAATCGGCACCGATAATCAGCATATAAACAAGTCAAGATCCATAGATAAACAACCGATCAGCCCTCAGCCGTGGTTATATCAAATTCAATAGTGCGAAACCATCCATCTATGGCGAATGGGGCCCAGTTATTTGGGTTAACGCACAAGAGGATTATGAGAATGGGCTTGACAAGGCCTAAGGGAAGGTCGCAATGTGGACATTTAACGATCATCGCCCATCAATGTAGACATATAACCATCCTTGCTCCCAAGGAGTGACCTTTATAGGGCCATATATATATATATATATATATAATGGGCCCATGACCTTACACAAAGGCCTAATATACATCGCAATGGGCCTCATACAAGGGCTACATACACATCACTATGGGCCGCATGACATGGTCCTAATACACGTCACGGTGGGCCGCATCACATGGGCCTAATATGCATCATGATGGGCCGAAACCAATAGGCCTCAAATACAACAAGTGGGCCACATCAATGGGCCGCACCAATAGACCTCATATACACAACAGGTGAGCCCTACTCATGGGCCTCAAATACATAACATGTGGGCCCTATACATGGGTCTCGTATGCATCAAATGGGCCACATATCTGAGCATCGAATACATCAAATGGGCCACGTGTATGGGCCTAATACATATCACATTGGGCCTTGTCCATAGGCCATGAATACATCACAATGGGCCTTGCCCTTGGGCCACATATCCAAGTAGGTGGGCCCCATCATATGGGCCTTAAATACAAGGCAGGTGGGCCCTATCACATGGGCCTCAAAATACAAGGCAGGTGGGCCCTATCATATGGGCCTCAAATATACATCATGATGGGCCTCATGGATGGGCCACACTAATGGGCCCCAAGTGGGCTTGGACCACACCAAAAATCATTTCAATAGTTGTAGGTGTAACATGTGTATCACTGTACACTATCATTCTATGGGGTACATGGCCCACTAACGATGATCAGCATTATCTAAACGTTATCCAGGTAAATAAGTACCATCGAAACATTGTACATGTAAATTAGTGCCATTCAAACATTGGACAGCACCGTTCAGACACTGTCCAACATAATCCGGATGGTGTGGATCCAGTCCATACATCACAGTGGGGTTCCACATGTGGATGGACGATACGAACATAAAAGTGGGCCACTGCACGGACGGTGCAGATGTGAAATGCATCCTGGTGGGGCTGTACATGCCACCATCCAGATGGACGATGCAGATGAAACACATACATATATGGTGGGTCCCAAGGAACTTGCTAACGTCTCACGTCAATTGAATGGTTGGTGTGAGATACACCAGCCAATCCCCTTCTTTGAGCAGGTGGGTCCCACGTGGGGCCCACTAGATATATATAATATATTATTATTATTGTTATTATTATTATTATTATTTTTGTATTGCAGCTCTACAATTTCCAGCATCCACTGATGGACGGCTGGATGAAAATCCATATGTCTAGTGGGTTTCACAAGCACCGTCCAGACGGACGGTGCATATATATAACAAATACATCAACGTAGGTCCCACCTACCCACATGTGTCACACGTGTGGGGTGGGTCCACTATTCAAGCGGATGGACGGTGTGATCAAACACATATATCACCGTGGACCACACCGTCCTCAGCTGGACGGTGTGGATAATACATTCGATCAAGGTGGGTCCCACGTCTTAGCTGGATATGGAGACTCCACCCGTGCAGTGGGTAGATTCCACACTCCAAGTGGACAACATATATACAATATACACATCAGGGTCGGTCCATGTACACATGGCCCACCCATCTGCATCAAGATAATATTTGTATTTTCTCTTTGTCTAGATGGACGGTTGGACTACATCAAGCATCAAGGTGGGTCCACGTCAGGGTGGCCCACCGCTTTTAAATCTAGCTGATACTTTGTTTTCCCTTCATCCAGGGCCTGTTCAAACGGACAGGCAGGCGAAACCCTCCTGTTGGACAGATAGCATGGATAAAACATTGCATCATGTGGGGCTCACGTCCATGGAAGGGCATGGATATACAACAGATACGTCACGGGGTCCCACGTTCACGTGGTTGGATGGCATGGATATACGGCACATGCGTCAGGTGGGCCACACACTCCAATCAGATGGACAGTGTGGGCAATGCATATCATCAAGGTGGGCCATCAATAGAAGGGGAGAGAGAGAGAGAGGGAAAGAGAGAGAATGGAACCGCGGAGGGACCCCACCACTATGGGCCCCTCGATACAATGCATACATCAAGATGGCTCCCACCATATGTGGGCCCTCAAATCACAAAATCAAATCATAAGATCACCGACCTATTGCACTCCTCCTTGATCCCTTGGACTCCTATGCTCCTTATCTTCAATTTTGATGAAGGTAGATGATGAATGAATGGTTGAGATGGGAGATGAGAGAGTGGAAAAAATGGGCCACACTTGGATTTGGGAGAGAGCTTGGACGTTTGAAATTTTTGTTGCTTGGGAGTGAAGAGAGAGAATGAGAGAGAGAGAGGGAAGTGATGGGATGAAAAGAGATGGAGTGATGGGTGATGGGTGGAGTGATGGAGCTATAAGAAAGGGATGGGTGGAGAGAGAGAGAGAGTTGACTTTGGGAATGGGAAAGGGATGGTTGCTTGTACTTGTGGTATGGAGTGTACTTGACTTGATTGATTGATTAATTGATGGGACATGTTGTAGAAATTCTCTCAGAATTCACAACGCGCAACGTTTCTTCGGAATGAATGTGGGCCCACATCTCCTGGCCTGGGTATTGGATCGATGCGCGAGTCACAATGTTAGAACCGTGGCAACGGTGCGGTCACTGGGGTATAAGTTTCAGGTCGAGCCGACTCCGATATGCAGGACTTGGCTTAGGATCGCGCGCAAATATTGAATACAGGTCGAGGGTTGCTGAAATTCGACCGGAAAGACCGCGGAAGCCTACGGAATAGTACAGGCTAGGATACGGGTCTTACAGCTCTCTCCTACTAATAAAAATTTTATCCTCTAAATTTAAAATATGACACAACCAAGATAGAGTTCACGAGGGTGGGAAATCCTATTGCTATAGTTATAATTAGAACACAACATACCAACATCATCAAACACCTAAGAGATGGGGATAAGGCTCACGAACCTCAGCCTCACACTCTCAATATGCCTCATTAGTACTACGCTGACTCTATTGAACCTTGGATCCAGGATTAGAAATGATCGAAACTAGAATATTATTCAGCGTCACAATCTCAATGGTAAGGAGCTATATCAAAAAATTTCTAAGTTATTCGAACTCGGAGATCTAATCGTTCTAAGTTCTCAACAATTATAGAGTATAGGGCAGCCATCAGCAGATATGTGATATTATCTTCAGGTATTCCCAAGTTATGTTATGATACCAATTTCTGTCATGCCCTAAACTCAGAATCCGAGTTCACAAAATTCCCGGTCGTCGAATCCGGCACCGACAGCCTCCGCAGTACCCCATTCTTGGCTCTTAGCATCCATACGCCAGGTTCCGATCCTGGGATCATACAAAGAGGATTTTCCAACGTACTTTTATCTCATAAGAAGCATAACCACAAGTTTACCTAAATCACAAAGGTAACATCATCATCACATATCCACTAATATAAACATTTGAATACAATGTTGAAAGGGAAATACATATGTCAAAATCAAAGCTCCAGAAGTCCGTTGCATGCTCCAAGCTCAACGCTGCTTCAACCTAATGCCACCTTCACGCATCTATCATGCATAAGCTTATAGAAAGCTTAGTGGGTGGTGAAAGTGTGTGCATAAGGTAAATGCCAAGTAAGCAATATCAGAGTAATTAGAGTAAGCAAAAAACTGATAAGCCCATAAACCATATAATATCAGAATAATGCGAAAACATGCTGATAGACCCATAAATATCATCAGCCTTATCCAGGCTATGCGATGCAAAAATATAAAAAACCAATATCATATAATGAGGAAGCAATGTAGATCAGCTATGCAATACAGATATAGTAAGCCAAATACTGTGCTGAGGATGCAATGCAATATGCGATGCGAATGAAATGACCAAGCTGGAGTATGAAGTCGGGATGATAGACGTAGTATCGCAGGCTATGGGGTCTACCACAAAAGACTTCTATCCAAACCAGTCTACTACCTAAATTTAGATAGTCAGATTCAATGTGGTAAACTCCTGATCTCAGATTAGTCGCGCGCCCCAATCGAGATCCTGACTATTGCGAAGTTATACGTAACAAATAGTTACGCACCACCAGCACGAGTGGATAGTGAATGAATGAATGAGTATGCAACTCCTGCTCAATAAGTCCACGTATCAGTATAGTTCATCTCTGGGATCATCACCGGGGTCTAGAACACTCTACATTAGCTTGTCACCCCATCAAGCGCACAACTGGGTAAGTGGAAGAGACCTCACTATCCACTTGGCCAGTAGTCAGCCAATATCTACCCGGCATGTTGATAGCAGACCCATTCACGAGTTGGTTAAACTTAGCCTAGCTGTGAGACCCGTATCCTATCCCGTATCGTTCCATATGCCTCCGCGGTCCTCCTGGTCAAATTTCGGCGACCTGCGATTTTTTGTCAGCGATTGCGCGCGATCCTGAGTCGTGTCCCGTATTTAAAAGTCATCTCGACCTGAGACTTGTACCCTTGCAACCACGCCGTCACTGTGGTTTCAACGCCACGTCTCGTGTGCCGAGGCGATACCCGGGCCAGGAGATGTGGGCCTGCGTTCAGTTCGTGAAAAACATCGCGTGTTGTAATCCCAAGAGAAATGTCCCAACACCTATCCCTCTCTCACCTAAAGTCAACTCTCATTCTCTCTTCTCATTCACCTAAAGTACACATCCATCACCTATCACTCATCTCTCACCCATCACACCCCATTCCCCTCTCTCTCTACATCACCTCTCTCTTCTCATTATCTCTCTCATTCTCCCAGGAAACCCAAGCAACTCCAACGTCCATGGCTTCCATGGAGAAGCTTGGTTTGGTCCACCTTCCTATCTCCCATCCCCACCCTCTAAAGTCCATCTCAACCGTTAAAATCCACCCCTTCGAGCTCTATATCGTGTTCGTGGAAGAAGGGAAGAGGAGATCGACGGTGGGTGCTTTTTATTTGTTGATTTTATGATTTGAGGGCCCATATATGTGGGACCCATCTTGATGTATGCAGGTAGGGAGGGCCCATAGTGGCGGGGTCCCTCCCCTCTCATGATCGTCTCTCTCTCTCTCTTTCTTTTTCTCTCTCTTACCCTCTCCCTTTTGATGTGTGGCCCACCATGATTTTATCCACACTGTCCCATTTGTGGGGCCCACCTTGCTGATGTCCAGGGCAGCGGCCCACTATGATGATTTTATCCATGCTGCCCGTTCAGCAGGGCCACCCTGCTGCTGTCCAGCAGGAGCCCTTACTGCCCGACCATATTCGGACCACCTGGATGAAGGGAAATACATTCATCAGCTTGATCGGCCAGCTGGTGGGCCACATGTGTGGACCCACTAGATGTATGTGTTTTTTCACCATGCCGTCCAATCGTCCAGCTCAGGACGTGGACCCCACCACTGTATTCATTAGATCCTCACAGTCCAGTCTGCTAGACGGTGGGAGCAACCCCCGATGTATGTGTTTTATTTCCACCCCGTCTATCTATTTAGGGCATGGACCCACCCCACACGTGTGGCACGTTTGGGGGTGGGACCCACCTTGCTATATTTACTATCCATGGTGTTTAGATCATCTAGACCATTCGTTAGATGGACGTCCAACCTCCTAAACGATGGACGCTGGGCACCCTTTTTCAAATATTATATTATATTATATTATTATATATATGAGTGTGTATATATATAATATTAATATAAATGATATTATATGGTGGGCCCTACGTGGGACCCACCGTGATATATGTGCTTTATCTTGCTACAACAGCAGCCGTGGGACCCACGTGTGTGTGGACTCCACGTGATGCATGCGTTGTATCAACACTGTCCATCTGTTTTATCCTCGCTCGTCCATCCATTTTGCTGGTGGGTTCCATACGTGTGGACTCACCTGCCACGTGGGACCCCCTCCGTAATGTCTGTGTCATCTGTATCGTCTATCTGGGCAGTGTTGTGCAGACCCCTCTGCGATGTATGTATTATCTGCACTGTCCATTGCTGGACGGTGCTGTATAGAGGTCCACCATGATGTATTTATTTCATCCATGTGATGTATTTGTTTCATCCACACCATCCAGACCACCTAGACGGTGCTGGACAGTGTTTGGACGGTGCTAATTCACGTGGACAATGTTTGGGTGGCGTTGATTTACATGGACAACATTTGGATGGTGCTGACTTACATAAAAAATGTTTGGATGGTGCTAATTTACCTAGGCAATGTTTAGACAGTACTGATCATCATTAGTAGGCCATGTGCCCCATGGAATGATAGTGTACAGTGGTACACATGTTACACCTACATCTATTGAAATAATTTTTGGTGTGGTCCAAGCCCACTTGAGGCCCATTGGTGCGGCCCATCCATGAGGCCCATCATGATGTATTTTTGGCCCATGTGCAGGGCCCACCTGCCTTGTATTTAAGGCCCATATGATGGGGCCTACCTGCTTGAACCTGAGGCCTATGGGCAAGGCCCATTGTGATATGTATTAGACCCATGATATGCCGCCCATTTAATGCACACGAGGCCCATGTGTAGTGCCCACATGTTATGTATTTGAGACCCATGTGCAGGGTCCACCTATTTGTATTTTTGGCCCATGAGCAGGGCCCACCTGTTGTGTATATGAGGTCCATTGGTGCTGCCCAATGATGCGTCCCACTTGATGCATATAAGGCCCATTGGTGGGGCCTATTGTGATGTATTTTGGCCCATGCAAGAGCCCCATTATGTTGTATTTGTGGCCCAGTTGATAAGGCCCATTGTGATGTAATTGTGGCCCAGCTGATAAGGCCCATTGTGATGCATTTGTGGCCCATATAGCTAGGCTGAGTTTGACCAGCTCGTGAATGGGTCTGCCATCGACATGCCCGGTAGATACTGGCTAACTACTGGCTAGGCGAATAGTGAGGTTTCTTCCACTAGCATGATCGCGCGTCAGTGGGCAATGATTTGCATGTAGAGTGTACTAGACCCCGGTGATGATCCTAGAGAAGAACCGTACTAATATATAGACTTATTAAGCAGGAGTTGCATACTCATTCATTCATTCATTTATTATCCACTTGGGCTGGTGGTGCACAACTATTTGTTACATATACCTTCGCAATGGCTAGGATTTCGGTTGGGGCATGCGACTAACCTAAGATAAGGAGTTTACCACATTGAGTTTGACTATCTAAATTTATGTATGAGACTGGTTTAGATAGAAGTCCCTTGTGATGGACCCCATAACCTGTGATACTACGTACTATCATCCCGACTTCACACTCCAGCATGGTCATTCCATTTGCACCGCATATCGCATTACATCCGCAGCATATTGTATTTTGGGTTACTATGTTTATGCATTTATACAGCCTAGATACGATTGACGGTATTCGTGGACTCATCAGGAATTGTATATTGCATTGCATCATCGACATATGATATTTGGCTTGTTATATCTGCATTGCATAGCTGATCTACATTGCTTCATTAGTATATGATATTGTTTTTATTATATTTCTGCATCGCATAGCCTAGATAAGGCTGATGGTATTTAAGGGCCTATCAGTATGTTTTCGCATTACTCTGATATCGTATGATTTATGAACTTGTCAGTATTTCTGATATTGTATGATTTATGAGCTTGTCAGTATTTCCGCTTACTCTGATTTCTCTTATATTGCTTACTTAGCACTTACCTTGTGCACACACTTACACCACCCTCTAAGCTTTCTATAAGCTTATGCATGATAGATGCATGCTGGTGGCGTTAGTTTGCAGCAGCGTTGAGTATGGAGCATGCAGCGGTCTTCTGGAGCTTTGATTTTGACATATGTATTTCCCTTTTAACATTGTACTCAAATGTTTATATTAGTGGATATGTGATGATGATGTTGCCTTTGTGATTTGGGTAAACTTGTGGTTATGCTTCTTACGAGATAAATGTATGTTGGAAAATCCTCCTTGTAGGATCCCAAGATTGGAATCTGGCGTAAGAGTGCTAGGAGCCGAGAATGGGGTACTATGGAGGCTGTTGGCACCGGATACGGCGAGCGGGATTATTGTGAGTCCGATCTCCGAATTTGGGGTGTGACACTAGCTATGCCTACTTCCTCAGGAGAGTAAGGCCACAACCTCTCCCAACCGACCACGACACAATGGGAGACATAACCTCCTAGTATTTGGTACTCGGGCGCTCATGTAACCGCTCGGTTTCTACGTTGGGGAGTCCTGTGGTACCGAGAGGGTTTAGGGATTTTCACCCAGGACCATCTATGGCAGCCTGATACTAGAACAGATTTTTGGTGTCCCATCTGGCCATCCACGATATGCCTGTGGAGGCTACGGCCTTGATGTCGCTAGGGCGTACAGTAATCACAACATACAATGCAAGATGCATGAGTCATACAATCCAGTCATCCATCAATCCTGCACATACTGTGCGCTCATGCGAGACTGTCACGCCCCAAACTCGGAAATCGGATTCACAGGAATCTTGATCGCTGAATCCTGTGCCAAAAGCCTCCGTAGTACCCCATTCTCGGATCTCAGTACCCATATGCTAGGTTCCGATCCTGGGATCTTACGAGGAGGATTTTTCAACGTACATTTATCTCGTAAGAAATATAACCATGAGTTTACCCAAATCACAAAGGCAATATCATCATCATATATCCACTAATATAAACATTTGAATACAATGCTGAAAGAAAAATACATATGTCAAAATCAAAGCTCCATAAGTCAGCTACATGCTCCAAGCTCCACGCTTCTGCAACCTAACATCACCTACACGCATCTATCCTGTATAAGCTTATAGAAAGTTTAGTGGGTGGTACACGTGTGTGTATAAGGTAAGTGCGAAGTATTCAATACAGTGCCATAATCATACAATATCAGAAATACTTGCAAGATCATCAATCATACAATATCAGAATAAGCGAAAATATTGACAAATCCATAAGTCATATAGTTTCAGAGTACGCAATACAGATCAGCTATACAAATGAGGAGACAGAAAGAGCCAAATATCAGATGTCGAGGATGCAATGCAATATACAATTCCTGATGAGTTCACGAATACCGTCAACCGTATCTAGACCATATAAATGCAGAAACATAGTAACCCAAAATGCCATATGCCACGGATGTAATGCAATATGCGGTGCGAATGGGATGACCATGCTGGAGTGTGAAGGATGATAGTACGTAGTATTGCAGACTATAGGATCCATCACAAGGGACTTCTATCCAAACCAGTCTTATACCTAATTTGGATAGTTAAACTTAATGTGGTAAACTCCTAATCGTAGGTTAGTTGTGTACCCCAACCGAAATCCTCACCATTACGAAGGCACATGTAACAAATAGTTGCGCACCACCAGCCTGAGTGGATAGTAAATGAATGAGTATGGAACGCTTGCTCCATAAATCCATACTGTACATCTTTGGGATCATTACCGAGGTCTAGTATACTCTACATGCAAATCGCCGCCCACTGACGCCTGACCATGTAAGTGGAAGAGACCTCACTATCCACCTGACCAGTAGTCAGCCAATATCTACCCGGCATGTCGACAGCGGACCCATTCACGAGTTGGTCAAACTCAGCCTAGCTATGCCCCCTACTCTCGAGCGGGTAAGGCCACACCCCCTCCCAACCGACCATGACACATTAGGAGACGCGGCCTCCTGGTATTCGGCACTCGGGCACTTATGTATCCACTTGGTCTCTACGTTGGGGCGTCTCTTGGCCATGGAGGTTTAGGGACTTTCACCCACGAACATCCAAAGTGCCCAGATGCTCAAACCAAACATTTTCAGTGTCTCATCTAGCCATCCAGACATGCCTGTGGAGGCTACGGCCCTGATGTCGCTAGGGTGTACAGTAATCCCAACACACAATGCAAGATGCATGAGTCATACAATCCAGTCATGCATCAACCCTGCACATACTGTGCGCTCATGTCAGATAACCTTTGCCTAGTTTTATATCCCTCTTAACTGCTAAATCTGAATATATTATAGTTAGCAATGCTAGCACCCAGTTGATCTAGATGAAAAGGATGTTAGTTGATGTCACACCCCGAAATCCGACACCTGAGTATATTCGACCTCGATTCCGTACCCGCAGGCATGACTTATGTTTTGTATGTTTACATTTCATATTCCACACATATATTGACAAAATAACTTCATTCGTAAAATATAACAATCCAAAAATTTAATAATTAAACATTTATTTAAAGAAAAATGTCCATGTTCCGACTATTCAAGGTTATCATCAAACACATGTCATCGTAATGTTGTCATATTAAATGTTCATTACACTTATTTAGAAAATGGTAAAGAAACAAAAATAAGTAAAAAAAAATCTCTTTAAGCTCCTCCATGTGATCTCGATCCTGAAATTTTAAAATCCCAATAGGGTGAGCTGCGAAGCCTAGTGAGTAATCTCGACACAGGTTTCAAAATAATCTCATGTAATATGAATAAAACTGTATAAAAATACAATACATATTTGGGCAAAACAACAAATGAGGATATTTAATAAACAAAATGTTTCAATGTAAATTCAAAGAAAAATGGATGAATGAAATCAATATATGTTATACTCCATAATAACATGTGCGGTTTATTCTTTTTAACACCAGGGCCAGTTTACACCGGTTGGCCAACACCCGCGCCAATACAACACCTAGCATGGCAATGAGAACCTCTTGCATGACATGCTCACCCATCCAAAGGGCACTTGGTGAGGGACCCATTTGTACGTTAGCTGGTCAGACCACTACCCTACCAAACCTGACAATGGGAGCCTTTTGCAATCCTGACATGCTCACCCACTCAAAGGGTATGGTAGAGGTTCTAAAAGGTACCAATTAGTTTTCTGAGACTTTCAACCCAAGGGTCTTGATCGCCCCACCTATTTATGCTTTAGGGATTTTCAACCCAGAGGACTTGATCGCCCCACCTATTTTCTGGTGTTTCATAACTATTTTAATGATGCATGATTTTAATATTGCATTAATCAAGTATTTCAAAAAATCTTCAATGGTTGCTATTCTTCGATCAATCCATAATACTTTGTGTATATAATTTATCGAACTAAAAATAAAATTTTCAATTAATGTAAATTGTCCTTACATGATTAAAGTTCTACAAAAAAAAAACATGTAATGTAATATATTAGATCTTGATTAAATTTCTACGTAAAGAAAAGAAATAATAATAATAAACACGCAACGTGCTTTATTACATCTAAGAATTTAGAAGTTTATATATAAACTCAAGATTTTTGTAATAATTCTAACAATAAAGTTAAAATGTAAAAATAATTTTTTAATGTAAGATTAACAATAAGACAATATAAAACTCGAATTAAGGCATTTTAAAATAACGACAACCGATATAATGAAAAAGTTAAAAATTAAAGATCATTTTTAGGAAGCATGGTAAGTAATTACATTAAAAAATAATCTAAGATGGGAAAGATTAATTATAAGTACAAAAGAACAAACAAATATATGTATATATATAATATATATAAATTTTTTTATCTAATTATCAAGTGAGAGATACTCACTTTTTTATAAAAAGAAAAAGTGTATATATATATATATATATATTTTTTTTTCCTTTTTCTCTTTCCTCCTTTTCTTTCTTCATTTCTCTCTCTCTCTCTCTCTCCCGCTTGGTAGTGAGATGTCACTTACGTCTCCCCTCTTCTCTTTTATATTATAAGGTGGGTCCCGCTTTTTGTTAATGCATGGGAGGTTTCACACGTGATTTTTCATCTTCACGTGTTTTTTTTTCCTTTACTGGATAAAACGCAAGTGAGTTATGGATTTCATATATATTGAAAATTATCCAAAGTTTGGTATGAAACGCATGTTTGATATGAAATATGACCCCTCACGCTAAAACTAAACCAGTAAGGTTTCATGATTTTTGAAGTTGTATAATGTGTACCGTTGGTTCGATGATCGATTGAATAGATAAGACGATATATGATAATAACAAAAAATGAATAATGAGCGGTTGGATGATTTTGTAAATGAGAAGTGTATGGTCCACTAGGTTCCTTGACAGGAGACGAAGTTTTTGTACAGATGGTTTCATGGATGGTTTAAAGTATAAGAGTTTGTTGTGTGATGTATAGGGTGAAATAATATATATAAGTGTACACACATTCTTTTAAAATATAAAGTCGAAACTAACTTTCTAAGCCTAGATCACCATTGATTTGTGGGTCTAATTGTCTCATAAGAGATATTTTCTCAGAACCGACCGATAAGAGCATTGGGCATAACAAGATCTTCATGATGAACCATTAATGTTAGGTTTTTAGATGGACCACTTGAGAGTTATGATCCATATTTGCAATGGATGGTGAGATAATGGATCTAAGTGTAGAAATTAAGGGATTTTGGTTTAAATTAGGTGAATAGGTCTTGGTATAAGTTCGGATATAAATGGGCATGTGCAAATATGGTTTTAAGATGGTCTATGTGCATGGGCATCTACACTCTTAGATGTTTTGGATCGATGATGGACCTCACATTTTGAAGATTTAACTTAAATGAACGAATTCCCAGTTAAGGGTTTTTAAGCGCTACATAATGATGAATTCAATTTTGTAATTGGGTCACTGAACATGGGTGATCTCTACCGTCAGATTTTGATAAGTACCCACTGGATGGACATTTTTGAAAAATAAAATAGATGATTGTAATTCTCATATAGCCATTTACAAAATGTCTAGACAGTTTTTTTGACAGGGGCTCTAGAAAGTAGTTTTTGAGAAAGGTCTGTACATGTGGGTATTTATTCTGGGATTACTTGGCGCTTAAATTGATCTAGTTGTAGTTGTTAGAATCTTAATTCATTGGTATGGTTTCTATAGAAAAATATAAGAATCATAATAGTCATGTTGAACTATTTGTTGGAGTCCCAAAAATGGGTGGATCTGATCATATGACGTTTTGTTTGGTATGATAGAGATGTCCAAAAATCCTATAGGTGGAATGTAATATATATATAGTGATTTCAAGGTAAATGTACGGAGCGTTTTACGATCGGACAAAATATTTAAAAGATATATGTCGTTTTTAACATATATCATTTGAATCATAATTATGGTATTGGTCCTGTGATATGTATGATCACGTTTAATGAAATCTAACCTGATAAGAATCTTAGTTATGAAAATTATATCATAATCTGAAATTTAGGAATTCGGTTAAGTGGACTTATGCAATTGTGGCCCTTGATTTATATATAAAAAAATATTTAGAATTTAAGATTGAAAAAAAAATAAACAAGTGGTTAGGTTCCTTAAAATATGAATAAGTAAGTGTACGGATAGTTTATCAATTGAATGAGTGGTTAAAAAGTTATAAGGGATATATGACAATGTGATGTAGGGTTCACCCAAGGAAAGTTTTATCCTATCATAGTTACTAGTATTAAGTTTTCATATTTATAGGAGAATTCTTTTAAAAAAATGAACAACCAAATAAATAAATAAATAAATTATACCACCAAAATTTACTTGGGGTATTACAGCTATGTTATCACATACTCATAATTGGTATTAATAACCGGCATTGACAATGTGGACATTTAACCAACATTACCCCCAAGGAATGGCCCACATAGGACCTAACATATCGTGGACCCATGGCATCACACAGGGGCCTAATATACAACACCATGGGCCTCACTCAAGAGTTTAATATACATCACAATGGGCCTCTCACATGGCCCTAATATACAACACAACGGGCTCCATCGCTTGGCCCTCAAATGCACCACAATGGACCTTATCACATAGGCCTCACATACATTACATAGGCGGCAAATGCATCAAGTTGAGGCCGAATGCTCATCAAAATGGGCCTCAAATATGGGCCGTATATACATCATAATGGGCCTCGGCAATCGGCCTCGATATCTGACCTTGACAATCGAAGTCGCCCTCGATAATCAGAATCGACCTCAATAATCAGAATCGGCCTTGATAATAATTGGAATCGGCCTCGATAATCGGAGTCGGCCTCAATAATCAGAATCGGGCTCAATAATAATCAGAATCGTCCTCAACAATCAGAATCGGCAAACGGCCACAACAATCAGAATCGATCAATAATCAGCCTTGATACTCAGAATCGACAATCGGTCACGATAATCGGCCTCGATCGATAATCGGTCAATTAACCACGACAATCAGAATCGGCAAACGACCACAATAATCAGAATTGATCGATAATCGACCTTGATACTTAGAATCGATAATCGGCCTTGATCGCTAATCGGTCAATCGCCCATGACAATTAGAATCGACAAACGGTGATGACAATCGAAATCTATCGATAATCGGCCTCGATCGCTAATCGGTCAATCGCCCATGACAATTAGAATCGGCAAACGGTGATGACAATCGAAATCGATCGATAATTGGCCTCGATCGCTAATTGGTCAATTGGCCACGATAATCAAAATCGGTAATCGGTCACGACAATCAGAATCAATCGATAATCAGTCTCGATAATCAGAATCTGCAATCGGTCACGACAATTGGCCAATCGGCCATGACAATCAGAATCGAAAAACGGCCATGACAATCGGAATCAATTGATAATTGACCTCGATAATCGGAATCGATAATCGGCCTCGATGAGAATGGGCCGAATAAGGCCTAAGGGAAAGTCACGACGTAGACATTAAACCATCATTGCCCATAAATGTGTCCATTTAACCAACATTGCTCCTAAGAAGTGGCCCACATAAAGCCAAATATAATATATAGTGGGTCCATGGCCTCACACAATGGCCCAATACACATCACTTATGGGCCTCACTCATGGGCCACACATACATCACAATGAGCCTTGGCACATGGGCCATAAATACATCACATTGGGCCTCATATACATTAAGTGGGCCACATCAATGGGTTGCACCAATGGGCCGCATCAACGGGCCGCACTAATGGGCCTCATAAACATCAAATGGGCCGCATCAATGGGCCTCATAAACATCAAATGGACCGCATCAACAAGCCACACCAATGAGCCTCATAAACATTGTGTGGGCCACAATGTCATGCCCCAAACTCGGAATACGAGCTCACAAAATTTTCGATCATTGAATTCAGCGCCGACAGCCTCCGTAGTGCCCCATTCTCAGCTCCCGGCATTCGTATACCAAGTTTTGATCCTGGGATCCTACAAGGAGGATTTTCAGTATGATTTTTTTTGTAATGGAGCATAACCATATGCATAACCAAGTCACAAAATAACATCACCACATATCCACTATATCAAAAACTTTAAGTACAATGTGGAAAGGGAAATACATAGTGATAAAAAAGGCTCCAAAATAGTCTACTGTGCGCTCCTACCTCAGCGCTGCTGCGATCCAACGACACCTGCATGCAACGGTCATACATAAGCTTACAAAATCTTAGAGGGTGGTGTAAGTGTGTGCGTAAGGCAAGTGCCAAGTATGGAGTATCATAGTGATGCGAAAATATGCGGGTAAGTCTATGAATACAATTAGCCGTACCAAGGCTGTGTGATGCAAGGTATGAATGCTATTGACCATACCATGGCCATGCGATGCGAGGCCTATGTAGCCAAACGTCATATGTGAGATGCAAAGTAAGCATGACAGTCCTCATCAAGTACACATATCAGTACAGTTTCTCTCAAGGATATCACCGGGGTCTAGTACACTCTACACTGACTGCCACCTCCCTAGCCGCACAGCCCAGCGAGCAGAATAGACCACACTATCCACCTGACCAGTCATCTGCTAATACCAACCCGGCTCGTCGATAGTGGACTCATTTGTGAGCTGGTCAAACTCAGCCTAGCTTATAACCCCCTCACTCGAGCGGATAAGGCCACACCCCCTTCCAACCGACCATGACACAGTGGGAGACGTGGCCTACTAGTATTCGGCACTCGGGTGCTCGTGTATCCACCCGGTCTAGACGTTCGAGCATCTCCTGGTACCAAAAAGGTTCTGGGACTTTCACCCAAGGACATCCTAAGTGCCCACAATGCTAGAACCAAGTATATACGGTCATCCATGATGTGCCTGTGGAGGCCACGGCCCTGATGTTGCTAGGGCGTACAATGATCATGTCACACATATGCGAGATGCATGAGTCACACCGTCAAATCATGCAGTAATCCTACGCGTACCGCGGGCTCATGTGGGGCACTCCGTCTCATAAGGAGTCCCGTAAATGTCTCAGCCCAATGGCTTATGCTATGATCAAACATTCCTCATATCAAGCATACATATGATGCGTATGGGCATGAATTATGAAGTTATACTAAGCATGTTATATGGTGATGAACTATCATCGCAACGAAGATGGGCCTAGACGGCCTACACATAACAAGTATGGGCCTATCAATGGGCCTTAGGGAGAGTCATAATGCGGACATTTAACCAACATTACCCTTACAATGTGGATGTCAAGCCATCATTGCTCCCAAGGCATGGCCCGCAATAAATATCATTACACAAACCATGGTGGAATCACACATTGCAATGGACCTTAAGTACATCTCGTTGGGCCTCGACCCATGGGCCTTAGATACATCAGATGGGCTACATCACATGGGCCTTATATTCATCAAGTGGGCCGCATCAATGGGCCGCACCAATGGGCCTTATGTTCATTGCAATGGGCTATAACCCATGGGCCTTGAATACATCACAATGGGCCCTCATATGGCAAGTGGGCCACATCACATGGGCCATATGCATATCAAATGGGCTACATCAATGGGCCCTATGTATATCAAATGGGCCACACCTAAATATAAGTGGTGATAATGACTTCCACCATTAAAATCCGCAAGGCCCACCATAACATTTCATTTCCATCCAAATAGTTGATAAGGTCACACAGACCTAATAAAAATAAATAAATAAATTTTATATTTATCCAAAACCTCTGGACTAGGGGAGTTTCAATGGTAGACATTCAATTCACCACTATTACCAACAGTGGCCCACCAGATTACTAGATCTGTCTCCTTATGCCTCAAGCCTTAAATGAGCTTTCAAAATGGTTAGACTGTTTGGATGCAACACATGCATCATGGTGGGTCCCATAAGGATGGACGGTGTGGAGAGAACACATACATCATTGGGGGGGCCCACCGTCTAGTGGTGTGGACGGTGTGGATAGAACACATACACCATGGTGGGTCCCACCGTCTAGTGCTGTGGACAGAGCAGATAAAACACATAAACCATGGTGGGTTCCACCATCCAACGCCATGGACGGTGTGAATAAAACACATACGTCATTGTGGGTCCCAGGTGGGGCCCACCATAATGTTTATATACCATCCAATTTGTTGATAAGGTCACATGGGCCTGAATGAAAAGGGAAAAACAAATTTCATAATGATCCAAGACATCTGTGACAGCCCAAAAGGGTTTCAATGATAGACATTCAATCTCACTGTTTCCTGCCGTGTATGCCACCTGAGCTCCACATGCGGCTAATTTTTGGGAGGGAGCCCACTGCCCTAAGGGCCCATCAAATGCACAGCGTGGATGTTCAACACACATCATGGTGGAGCCCACGCATTGGACCCCTGCTTTTAGCGCCGAGGACGCTGCTGGGCGTCCTTGCTTATTAGCAACAGTAGCGTCTGCTGGTGTTGCTTATTTTTTCTTTTAAACATGAATTTTGAGGTTTTTCCTAGGTGGGTCCCACATCCGAAAAATCCAACTCTACCATTGGATTCTACAGCTCATAATAGATCCAATAAGCCCAATATTAACATGTTTCGGTGCATAGAAACATCGGAGCGAATTTTAACGGTAAAAATAACTATTTTCTATGCTATGGCCCGCTAGATAGTCGGATTGGCCTCATCTTTCGGCTTAACGCCTAAAATAAGTTGGGAAATAGGATGAATGATGTGGATAAGGTTCATACATCAAGGTGGGGCCTGTATGAGTGGCCCACCCAAAGCCTTAAAACCAAGTATATTTTTTTTGTCTGTTAGTACACCTAGTGTCCGTTCACACTCCAGCAACCACGTCCAGCGTCCCTGGACGCTGGACGGACGGCGTGGATATGTCATCAAGGTGGGTCCCACATAGACATGGCCCACCTGATTGGGATAAATTTTATATTTGTGTTTTTCCCATCATCCAAAGGGTAGGGCCCACATGGCTTGGACGGCCATGGGGTCTATTTGATGTACGGTTTGGACATCACATAACTCATCATGTGGCCACAAAATAAAGGAAGGGGGGGGGGGGGAGGGGAGAGAGAGAGAGAGAGAGAGAGAGAGAGAGAGAGAGAGACCCCGACACTATGGGCCCTCCGTTCCATGCATTCAATCATACATCAAGTAGGTCCAATACATGTGGGCCCACCAAATAAAAAATCAACGGTGGAGATTACTTCTCCACCAAAATGGAATGTCTAGATGACCCTTATCAAACTAGAAAGTAAACATCATGATGGGGTCCATGGAGAATGGCCCCATCATGGAATGATCATGTGAAACATAGCGGGCCATCGGCCACATCTAGGGTCCAAAGTGAGATCCATACGATTAATTGGTAGGCCTCACTTGACCCATTATCAAAACATGAAAATCTAGCCTATAAAGCACCCACTGTTCGATCTTCTTGGTCATATGGAATGCTGATCTCCTTGTGTCCCTCTTTGATGGAAGATCATGAGAGATGAATGGCTAGGATGAAGAATTTTGGGGTGGGAAGTGGGCCACATAACAAGCACTTTTCTCTCCTTGAAAAATGCTTGGACGTGCACTTTTTTTCTTTTTTGGTGTTGCTTGAAAATTGTGTAGGGAATGAGAGAGAGAAGGGGTGGTTGTAAGAGAGAGGTGATGGGTGATGGATGTGAGGTGAGTGATAGATGTGAGGTGAGTGATAGGTGAGGTGAGAGACTTGTTGACTTTTGGGGTATATTGCTTGACTTGTGGAGAAAGAAAGCATGGGTTGCACTTGTACTTGACCTGAGGTGATTGATTGATTGATTGATGGGACATGTCGTAGAGATTCTCTTGGGATTTACAACGCGCGGTGTTTTCCTTAAACTGAACGCGGGCCCACATCTCCTGGCCAAGGTATCGGATCGGTATGCAAGACGCGGCATTGGAGCTGCGGCGACGGTGCGGTTGCAATGGTAGAAGTCTCAGATTAAGCTGACTCAAATCTACGAGGTATGTCTTAGGGTCATGCGTAAACGTCGATTACAGGTCGCAGGTTGCCAAAATTCGTCGAGAATGATCACGGGAGTCGAGGGAACAGTACGGATTAGGATACGGGCCTTATAGCTCTCCCCACCTAATAAAAACTCATAAAGGAATAGAAAACATAACATCATATATAATCAAAACGCCATACATCATAAAATCAAATATTGAAAAGATGGGGATAGCGCTCTTAAATCTTCGCCTCGTGCTCCCAAGACGCCTCATCCACATTATGATGGCCCCATTGTACCTTCACCAAGGGAATGGTCTTGGTCCGTAGGACCTGCTCCTTCTGATTGAGGATACAAACTGGCTGCTCAACGTAAGAAGCGTCCTTACGAACCTCCAACGGCTGTCAATCAATAACAGGAACGATGTCTGACCCACACTTCCTTAACATAGAGACGTGAAAAATGTTGTGGATGCCAGACAACTGATATGGCAAGGCAAGCTAATAGGCCACGACGCCAACACGCCCGGTGATCTCGAAAGGTCTTATAAATCTCGGGGCAAGCTTGCCCTTCACTTTAAATCGAACCACACCCTTCATAGGTGAGACCTTGAGATACACATGGTCGCTAACGACAAACTCTAAGGGACGACGTAGACGGTCAATAAAAATCTTCTGCCGACTCTGAGCTGTGCACATCTTCTGTCGGATGATATCGATAGCCTCTGACGTCTACTGCACAAGCTCAGAACCTAGGAGACGCTACTCTCCAACCTCGGTCCAACAACTTGGAGATCTGCATGGTCTGTCATATAATGCCTCAAAAGGTGTCAGCCAATGGTCGTTTGATAGCTGTTGTTGTACACGAACTCAGCCAATCGCAGGTGCTCGTCCCAGCTACCTGAAAAGTCGATCGCATAAGCCCGAAACATATCCTCAAGGATTTGGTTGACCCTCTCGGTCTGGCCATCGGTCTGTGAATGGTATGCGGTGCTGTGTTGCAAATCAGTCCCCATCGCACTCTGGAAGCTCCTCCAAAACTGAGATGTGAACCTCAGGTCTCGGTCTGAAATAATCGAGACTAGAACACCGTGTAGTCTCACGATCTCATTAACAAACATCTTGGCGAGCCGGTTCGAATGCCAAGTCTCACGAATCGTAAAAAAAAATGTGCCGACTTCGTCAGACGGTCTACGACAACCCAGATGGCATCATGACCGCGCTGAGTCCTCGACAAACCCATGAAAAAATCGGTAGAGATGTGCTCCCACTTCCATATTGGGATGCTCAATAGCTGCAATAGACCAGGGGGTCTCTGATGATCAGCCTTGACATGCTGGCATGTGTCACACTCAGTCACAAAACTAGCTATCTAGTGCTTTATCTCTGCCCAAAAATACTAACGCCTCATATCGCAATACATCTTCGTCGAGCCAGGGTGGATAGAGAACCGCGATCGATGTGCCTCGGTCATAAGATCTCGGCACAACTCAGGAACATCTAGGACATATAATCGGCCTCTAAAATGAAGTCCGATGCTACCCTAGCCCGATAACTCTGCACTAACTCATTTGCCTGTTGAGCCTCGATCACCCTTGTGACAAGAGAGGGTTGAATCGATAGGATTGATAACTGCACAATAGAAGAGTGCAAGTCGATCTCGAAGTCAAAAGTTGACACATCCTCAAGCATCCTCCACTCTTGAATCATCATGTGTATCACCAGGCCTCATGGCTGACGGCTGAAGGCATCCGCCACCACGTTCGGCTGCCCTGTGTGGTACTGAAGATCAAAATCATAGTCCTTCAGGAGCTCCATGCAACGCCTCTGCCTCATGTTTAGCTCAGACTGAGAGAACAGATACTTCAAGCTCTTGTGGTTGGAGAGGAGCTCGAACCTCACCCCATAAAGATAGTGCCTCCACACCTTCAGTGCGAATACCACTATTGCCAGCTCCAAATCATGCATGGGGTAGTTCAGCTCATGGACCATGAGCTGGCGAGATGCATAAACCACCAGCTTCCTGTGCTGCATTAGGACAGCACCCAAGCCAACTCATGAGGCATCGGTAAATACAACAAATCCATCACTCCTAGAGGGAAGAGTGAGGACAGGAGCGAATGTGAGGTGGTCCTTCAGCTCCATAAATGCCTGCTCACAAGTGTCACTCCAAACGAACTCGGCACCCTTCTGGGTCAACCTGGTCAACGGGGTTGCAATACGAGAGAATCCCTCAATGAAACGTCGGTAGTAGCCCACCAAACTGAGGAAACTGTGGATCTCAGATGCGTTCGTGGGTTGGCCCCACTGACGCACGACATCGATCTTCGAGGGGTCCACTGTGACACCCTGCCTCGTCACCACGTGACCGAGGAACTTCACCTCCTCCTGCCAGAACTCGCACTTCTCCAGCTTCACGTAAAGCTAGTGTGGACAGAGGGTCTGCAAGGTAATCTCCAGATGCCGCTCATGCTCCTCACGGTTCCTCGAATATATCAAAATGTCGTCGATGAACACCACAACAAACTGGTCGATATACGGACGGAAGACCTCATTCATCAACTGCATGAATACTGCGAGCGCATTCGTAGTTCGAAGGACATGACCTGGAACTCAAAATGACGGTAGCGCATCCTGAAGGCTGTCTTCGGGATATCCTCATCTCAGACCCGAACTTGATGATAACCGGACCGAAAGTCTATCTTTAAAAAGAATTGTGCCTCTTGCAGCTAATCAAACAAATCATTGATCCTCAGGAGTGGGTACTTATTCTTGATCGTGACCTTGTTGAGCTCGCGATAATCTACATAAAGCCTCAAAGAGCTATCCTTCTTCTTCACGAAGAGTACCGGTGCTCCCCACAATGAACTGCTCGGACGGATAAAGCCTAACTCACGTAACTCATCTAACTGCTTATACAGTTCCTGTAACTCCAATGGTGCCATACGATACGGGGCATTCAAAATAGGCACGGTATCGGGCACGAGATCAATCTGGAACTCAGTGTGCCGATGAGGTGGTAACCTTGAAATCTCCTAGAACACATCGGGAAAACCACGAACGACTGGCAGCTGGTTGATAGTCAAAGCATCTGACTCCTCAATGGCATATGATAACAGGCAAGAAAGCTGCTCTCCTCGGGGCTTGGCAACAAACTGAAACTCTGGCATACCAGGTATACAGAACATGACTGTCCTCACGGAGCAGTCTAATATAGCGTGGTACTCGGCGAGCTAATCCATGCCCAGGATGACATCAAACTCAGATATCGACAATACGAATAGGTCGGCAGGCAAAAAGATATTCCCAATCAGAACGGGGTAAGACGAGCAAAATCGGTCTAATACTGCAGTCTTCCCCAAGGGTGTCGATATTAACAAACCCTTACGGGCAGACTCCATCGGCAAACCGGTCGATCAACAAAAATCATCGGCCACAAAGGAATGCGATGCATCAGAATCAAACAATACACATGCAATGCATGCAGAAACAGGGAGAGTCCCTCGATGACTCCTCCTGATGACTGAGGGTCTTGCTTAGTGGCATAAAATCTGCCCTGGGCCTGCTGGGGAGGTGCAGGTCCCCTTTGAGGTCTCTACTGATGTTGCTGTCGCTGTGGTGGCCTGATCTGCTGTCTCTGCTACTGTGGGGGAGGCCCTGGAGGCTAGTGCTGTGGGCCCTGCTACTGTTGTGGGGGCTGTCACGGAGGCTGATACGGTGTCCTCAGCTGCTACTGCTACGGATAGGGACACTCGTGCCTACGATGTCCTGTCCTACCGCATCCAAAGCAAGTACCTAAAAATGGTCTCGGAGGTGGTGCTGGGGGTGCCACTGGTGCTCGGAATGTTGGGCGGGTCATGCGTCGCTGCAGTGGACGATGCTACTGCTGCTGGGAACCATCAGAGGGCGCCTTCCTCTTTTGATCTCCTCTCTGGTCACAGGCCCTTTACAAACTGGCCCAATCTGACTCGTAGATTTGGGCCCTCTCCACAATTTGCTCAAATGTCAGAAGTATGTGTCCGATCACATGGCTCCTGAGGGTAGGACGCAAACCGTTCTCAAAACGGTGAGCCTTTCGCCCCCATCATCAACAGATACATCGTGAATCTCGATAGTGTGACGAAATGTGCCTCATACTAGGACACAGTCATGTCTCCCTGGACCAGAGTCTCAAACTCTAATGCGCGTTGCTGGCGCACATGCTCGGGAAAGAACTTCCAGTCGAATTGGTCTACAAAATCCTCCCAGGTCCACATGAGATCGGCCGCTACTGATTAGGCGACAGATGCCCACCAATGTTAAGCCTCACCGTAGAGAAGAAAAATGGCTAATGGGACTCACTGTTGGGTTATACATCTCATGGTGTCAAATATCTTCTCCACCTCGGAGCACCATATCTCTGCTGCAGTAGGGTCTAGCTCGCCTTAAAAATGTGGGAGATTGTGCTATCAGAAGTCTTTGAGGAGGGCGCTCACACCCTCCTGCTCGGCCTCGGCTGGCGTAACAGTGAGACTCCTGCTCTGCCCCTGAAGAATAGCGGTCATCTCGTGTAACATCTGTTGCAGCTGGGCGGCACTCATAGGTACGGTCGGATCCGCACCAGTCTCAGGTAGAGGAGTGGCATCCTCAGGCTGAAAGGTAGGAATATCCGGTGGTGGAGTGGGAGTATCATGTGGTAGAGCGGGAGTCGCAAGTGGTGGAGCGGGATTCGCTTGGGTCACTCTTCTAGGCAACATATCATACAGGAAGGAACAAGGGCCTATCAGCCTTGAGAATTCTCGAAGGCATAAACGTTAAGGGTCTATGTTAGAAAATTACTAAGTTATTTGGACTCAGAACCTATTTATTCTAAGTTCATAGTAGATATGTGATTTGATCCTTAGGTATTCCCAAGTTACGCTCTGATACCAACTTTTGTCACGCCCCAAACTCGGAAACAGGCTCACAAAATTCTCAATCGCCGAATTCGGCGTCGACAGCCTCTTTAGTGCCCCATTCTCGGCTCCCGGCATTCATATGCCAAGTTTTGATCCTGGGATCCCAGAAGGAGGATTTTCAGTATGATTTTTTTTTGTAATGAAGCATAACCACAAGCATAACCAAGTCACAACACAACATCACCATATATCGACTATATCAAAAACTTTAAGTACAATTCGAAGAGGGAAATACGGGGTGATAAAAAAGGTTCCAAAATAGTCTACTGTGCACTCCTACCTCAGCACTGTTGCAATCCAACGACACCTGCATGCAACGGTCGTGCATAAGCTTACAAAAGCTTAGAGGGTGGTGTAAGTGTGTGCGCCAGGCAAGTGCCAAGTATGTAGTATCAGAGTGATACGGAAATATGTGGGTAAGTCCATGAATACAATCGACCGTACCAAGGCCGTGTGATACAAGGTATGAATGCTATTGACCATACCATGGCCATGCGATGCGAGGCCTATGTAGCCAAATGTCATATGTGAGATGCAAAGCAAGCATGCCAGTCCTCATCAAGTACACATATCAGTACAGTTTCTCTCTTGGATATCATCGGGGTCTAGTACACTCCACACTGACTGCCGCCTCCCTAATCGCATTGCCCAACATGTGAAATAGACCATACTATTCGCCTGACCAGTAGTCTGCCAATACCTACCCCGGCTCATCGATAGCGGACTCATTTGTAATCTAGTCAAACTCAACCTAGCTTATAGCCCCCTCACTCGGGTGGATAAAGCGACACTCCCTTCCAACCGACCATGACACAGTGGGAGATGCGGCTTACTAGTATTCAGTACTCGGGTGCTCATGTATCCACTCGGTTTAAACGTTGGAGCACTCCTAGTATCAAAAAGGTTCTGGGAGTTTCACCCAAGGATATCCTAAGTGCGATGTCCTTACTAGAACAAATAGAAAAACTGAAGCTCAAAGTAATAAAGAGATAGCAAAAATATAATGCTGAAATGTAAATCTAAATTATTACAACATTCACCACTGTGCTTGAAATGTAAAATTTACAACATTCACATCCACACATACATTCCACAATTCTAAATGATAAAAGATAGGAAATATAAATCACACATCCACAACACAAAGAATTATAGCGGTTCGCCTGTGTGTTCACCAACTGTTAAACAACAGCCACACAGAATGCTACCCCACTCCTAATATCCTCACACAGGGGATATTAGCGTTCACTATCAAATAGGTTTTCACAGGTTCACCTAAAACCTTCACAATTGTGTCTTTTTCAAAGGGCTTACACAATTCAAAAACCCTCACTTCTCTGAGTTTTCTGGCACTCCTCAGATAACCAACAACTTTGAGATTTTTCTGCCTTAACCTCAAATAAAACCAAATAATATAAATTACACAAATTGTAAAATACCTGATTTTCTCCTTCGTTGTAGCAGCCTAGAAGAACCAAGTCAGAGTAGAGATTTGAATGTCAAAGTTCAATGTCCAATACTCACTTTATAATGGTTCTAGGTTCTAATAGATTTTAAATTAAAACAAAAGGGCTAGCTCTAATTGATTTTGATTCCAGAAAAAGGAAAACAACAATTCCTCTTTTTAGATTAGATAGGAATACAAGAAACAAAATCAATTAAGAAAGCTAAAGAAAGAGAATATTAAATATGCACACTTAGCTTTTATGGAGCACCGACTTTTCTCTCAGAAGGCCGAATTAATTTAGCTTGAAGTTCTTTAATTTTCATATCTAATTCTGAGATTCATGCTCTATTTATAGGTGAACAAATCACGCCTTCGATTGGTCTAAGGACCTCTATGACTGGTTGTAGAACCAATAGATATTTGAAAATTCAGGCACGATAAGATTTGGCAGTTTCACGACTGGTCGTAGGTTTCCTTCGACTGGTCATAGGTCTCCTTCGACTGGTTGTAGGTGGCCAAATTTCAACACTGTTCTTTGAGTCGTAGGTCTACAACTGGTCGAAGATGCAATCGACACTGTTCCTACGACTGGTCAAACAATCCCCAGGACTAGTCGAAGCCTAACAGAAAATTTTTAATTTTTGTAACAAACTTACGACTGATCCAAGAAATGTTTAGACAGGTCGAAGCAGTACCAGGACTAATCAAACAAAGTCCAGGACTAGTCTTAGAACAGACCAAACTCACTTATATAAAACATATGAATTATGTATCCAAAATGGCCTACTCTAAAGGTCAACCTAAGGTCAGTCATACCTCAATAGTGAAGTAAGGACATTGAAACTTTAGAGACGAGTGACTTTTGAAAGTAATGGAGCTTAAAGTCTTGATGTCATTTAAACTTGAGAGCTCTTTGAGATCTTGAGATTGAACTTGAAAGCTTCTTGAGATCTTGAGGTTGAACTTGAAAGCTTCTTGAGATTCTTGACTTGTGAACAGTGCTTGTCAACCTAAGTTGATCTTGCGTAGAGCATTGTTCTTAATAGATGCAAGCTTCATAATAGTGTCTTTGGCACCACAAATTTGACAATAAACAGGCTATAAACTATAACACTTATAATCTCCCCCTTTGTCAAATTAGTGACAAAACACACTTTCAAGATATGTTACATAACACAGAATATCTGATTAAAGAATCATGCACCAGTTGTTATATCTGATTAAAGAATCATGCACCAGTTGTTATATCTGATTAAAGAATTATGCACCAGTTGTTATTAACTAGCATCCTGCAGACTTGTATACACCTTTGCTCACACCTCTACACATACTCCCCCTGAGTAACATACTCCCCCCTGAGTAACATACTCATAAAACACCATACAATACAATGCTACTCCCTCCTCATGACAACATCCATTTCCATATGCATATCCATAACATATCCATACTCCCCCTTTTTATCATAATAGGACAAAGGAAGCACAGAACAGATGGCTGAGGAGAAATAATCAATGAGAAATATGAGAGGTAACTAGTCAAGATATGAGAACATAGCATAAGCAACACACATAATTCATAGACTGAGCTAAGTTAAAGAGAGTGACAAACTCAAAACTAGTTAGGAGTAATAAAGTTATTACAGACCAGTAATCTTAAAAATATGAATCTAACTTAGATGAAGGAGTAGGAATGAAAGGATCAAGTTGATGCATGCCTTTGTTCAAGCGCCTAAGATATTTGCGCATATATTTGAACTGTAAATCATGGGCAACAAACATGTTTTCCATTTTAAATTTAGATTCTCAACTTTATCTTCCAATGCACTCAACGTGCATCAAATGAAGAAGGCTCATAATCTGGATCATTTGTAGCATCGGACTCAAGTTCTTCAAAAATATCATCCATGTTAATATCATCAGGAGGAAGATCACCAGCTTCTTCCTCATGTTCAGCTTCAGCACTGCCAACACCATCACCTTGGCCAGGAAGGAATCCATCTTCATCTTATTGATATTGGAATTGTTAAATGTCAGATGATGGATAGGGACCTCTCTAACCGGCGTGTCGACTAACATATGTGCAGCCAACACAGTCATCAAATATCCAAAAGGAATGTCACTGTGACCAGGATGGAGTCGAAACTGAATGATGAAGTGATAAATCAAGGATGGTAAATAAATGTTAACACCTCTGACAACAGAATGAAGAATATGAACCATGAAGGACGTCAATTCAGATTTATTACCCGACCGAGGATACAAATTAGACACAAAGATTTTGTGAAGAACTCTGTATTTGGGTAACAAATACCTTGAGGGAAGTGCATTCCCTTTATGCGTCCATTGTACATCCAAATTGCATAAGTCCTTAGTCAGCATACATTTTTCAGTGACAGAGGATTTATCAGATAAATTATGGATGAGAATACCCTCATCATTCACTGGAATATCCATAAGGGCTGAAATCAAATGACGATCAACTTCAAATGGCCCTTCTCTTGTGGAGATAGAAAAAGTTATATTTTCTAGTGAGAAAGCACATATGTATGCAAACATGGATTGGACAATGGACCGGTATGCTGGCCCACCCTAAAGCAATAAGTTATTCCAACCTACAGATTGGAGCATAGGAAAAATATCAAAAGGAGCAACATGATTAATATCAACTGGATGCTCAATAATAACATTACACAATCTGATGTCCCGAACATAAGATGGATCGTCCTCAGGAGCCCTAAGATGACGCTTAGTAATAGGGGCCGATCTGGAAGAAGAAGACGGACCACGGGACATTGATTTTCTTCCTCTAGAAGCGATATGCAACAAAGATTTCAAGAATATAAAGAGTTGCAAAGGATTGAGAAAAGGGTTTTCTCAAATTAGATTTTTCAAAAGAAAAACCCAAAATCTCAACTAAATTTGAAATAGACAACTCCAAGAGAGAAATAGGAGCAATATAGACACAAATCTACAAGAAAAATGCAAATGGAACACTAACCTTGAAGATTTTGGAAGATGGGTTCGACTAGTCGTGTGTCGGCTCGTTGGAGAGTGAAGTTAAAATGAAGAAGAAGATGATTTCCTCCAAATTTTAAGTGAATCCACATGATTTATGACTGGTCGTGGATATACATGACTGGTCGTAGCACGACTGGTTGTGGATACTCACGACTGGTCGAGTACAGGCTAAAAAATCAAATTTTTGCATATTTTTCAAGATTTGAAAACTAAACTAGCAAATATATAGACTATGATACAAATAGGCATAATTAATCATTTTAAAATGCACATGCTGAGATCAAATTTCATTTTGTTAAACTTGCTTTTGTCGAGCGATTTATTGAAAATATCAGTACGTTGATTCTTGGTAGGGATATATTCCAAAGATATAACCTTTTCTTCAACTAAATCCCGAATATAATGAAATCTAATATCAATGTGCTCAGTACGAGAATGCTGAATTGGATTTTTTAAAATATTTATGGCACTGAAATTATCACAATATAATAACATAGAATCCTGTTTAATTCCATAATCACTTAGTATACGTTTCATCCAAACAAGCTATGTACACGCATTACCAGCTGCGATATATTCAGCTTCAGCTGTTGAAAGTGATATAGAACTTTATTTCTTGTTAAACCAAGAAACTAAACAGTTTTTGATATAAAACCACTGGTTGATTTTCGATCATCAAGATTACCAGCCTAGTCAGCATCCGAGTACCCAGCTAATTGAACACTAGTCTCATGAGGATACTAGTGACCGAGATTAACAGTACTTGCGACATATCGTATAATCCGCTTGACAGCAGTCAAGTTCAACTCTTTAGGTTCAGATTGATATCTAGCACAAATACCAACACTTAGAGAGGTATCGGGTCTACTAGCAGCTAAATACAATAGACTATCAATCATACTTCGATATAATTTCGGATCCACATTTTTACCTGCAGAATCTTTTGAGAGTTTCAAGGTTGTACTCATAGGAGTATCAAAGTTCTTACCATTCTCAAATCCAAATCTCTTAATCAAGTTCATAACATATTTAGATTGAGAAATGAACATTCCATTAGGTTTTTGTTTTACTTGCAACCCGAGCAAATAATTCAATTCCCCAACCAAGCTTATTTCAAACTGAGATTTCATCAAATCTGCAAACTCAATAGTCATGTAAGTACAGGTAGATCCATAAATGATATCATCAACATAGATTTGTACTAATAAGATGTGATCCTTATGTTTTTTAATAAATAGAGTTTTATCAACACATCCCATTTGAAAATTATGGCTTAATAGAAACTTTGTTAGTTTCTCGTACCATGCCCTAGGAGCTTGTTTTAAACTGTAAAGTGCCTTTTTAAGACGATACACATGATCAACATTTTTGGGGTCTTCAAAACCCATTGGTTGTTCAACATAAACTCCCTCATGCAGATCGCCATTTAAAAATGCACTTTTCACATCCATTTGGTAAATCTTAAACTTTCTAAAACACGCAATGGATATAAAGAGTCTGATTGATTCAAGACATGCTACTGGTGCAAAGGTTTCATTGTAGTCAATACCTTCAATTTGAGTGTAACCTTGTACCAATAGTCTAGCCTTGTTTCTAATTATATTACCAAGTCCATCAGACTTATTTTTAAAAATCCATTTGGTTCCAATGATGTGTTTATCTTTAAGTCTAGGTATGAGATACTAAACATCATTTCTTACAAATTGGTTAAGTTCTTCTTGCATCGCAACAATCCAGTTTTCATCAGCAAGAGCTTTTTTTACGTTAGATGGTTCTATCTGGGATGTAAAACATACGTAATTGCATATATCCTCAAGTTGTCTATGGGTACGAACACCAGTGAGAGGGTTTCTAAGAATCTGTGTGGTTGGATGATCTTTAACAGTCCTCAGTTCAGAATCAGTCTGATTAGATGAAATATCAGATTTATCAATTACTAGTACTTCATCATTATCTGAATTTGAGACTGGTGTGTTTAAGTGATCATCAATGACCACATTGATGGATTCTTGAATCACATCGGTCCTTTTGTTCAGAACCCTATAAGCTCGACTGCTTAAAGAGTATCTTAAAAAGATCCCTTCATCACTCTTCGTATCAAACTTTCCCAGTTGTTCACGATCTCGTAAAATATAGTACTTGCTGCCAAGAACTCAAGTATTTGACAGTAGGCTTTTTATCGAACCACATTTCGTAAGCCATTTTATTATTACCTTTACTAGTGTAAACCCAGTTAATAATATAGCAAGTTGTATTGACTGCTTCAGCCCAAAGATTCTTAGAGAGTTTCATACTATTCAACATGACATTAGCCATTTCTTGAAGCACTCTATTTTTCCTTTCAACTATACCATTTTGTTGTGGAGTTTTGGGTACTGAGAGTTCATGTAATATTCCCTGGTTGCTACAGAACTTCTCAAAACCGCTATTCTCAAATTCAGATCCATGATCACCACGAATCTTACTGACTTGAGAACCTTTTTCAGTTTGAATCCTTTTGAGAACCTTTTTTACTTCTTCAAGGGTTTCTGATTTGTCCCTTAAGATGACAACCCATGTATATCTGGTAAAGTCATCTACTATTACCAAAATATATCTTTTGCCACCTCGACTTTCAGTCCTGGTAGGTCTTACTAGATCCATATGGAGAAGCTCGAGTGGTCTTGATGTGGTATTGGAATTCACCTTTTGTGTGAGTTCCTTGTTTGTTTGCCAATCTAGCATTCACCACATATTTTATCTAAATTTTGTAGTTTGGGTAGACCTCTTATAAGTTCCCATTTGCTCAATCTATGTAAATTTCGATAGTGTACATGTCTAAGACGTTTGTGCCACAAATTAGTCTCGTCTGTTTGGACCATGTAACATGATTGATTAGATAAGTTGGATTCGCTAACAATATAACAGTTTTCAGACGTTCTACGTCCAGTTAGTATTACTGAACCCTTGTTGTTTAGAATCTCACAACTTTGATTAGAAAACCTTACATTATGGTTATTATCACAAATCTGAGATACGCTTAGAAGATTATGTTTCAGTCCTTCAACATACAACACATTTTTAATCAAAGGAAGGTTATAGAGTTGAACCGTACCTTGGCCCATAATCTTGCAGTTGCTGCCATCTCCAAATGTGACTGAACCGTCAGCCATGTCTTTGAGATCGGTGAATAGAGCCTTGTTGCCTGTCATATGCCTGGAGCATCCACTATCTAGGTACCACTTAGAATGGCTTGTTGCTTTGAAAGCAGTATGGGTAACCAAGTAAGTGACCTTTGGAACCTATTTTATAACCATTTTGGGTTTAGGAGGATAGCAGGTCTTCTTTCGATTGTAAGAGTTATAAGTATGACCTATTGAGTTAGACTTTAAAAGCTCCTTAAGTAAATCAACTATCTTTTCTGCCAAAGGACTTTGGTTTTACTTTTTATAGTTGATATGTCTTTTAGGTTTTTGAAAAGATTTAAAGTTTTTAGAAAACATTTGATCTTTCCCTTTTGAGTTTAAGATCTCTCCCTTTACAAACGTGGGAGAGGTATTCTTTGGTTTAGGAGGAACACTCTTGTCATAGCCCAGACCGGATCGATTGCCACATTTTCTCGATCCAATAAGAGTTTTTCTAATTTAGGATCACCTTGGGCATATTTCCAGGTTTCCTTTAAACTCAAGAGAGAAGAGACTTCATGTTTTAGTTGTTTGTTTTTAGATATAAGATTTTCAAACTGGGAGGTTTTAAAATGTAAATCGCATTTGGTCTTTTCAAAACAGTATGAAATATGGGACTTTTCTAAAACAAGAGATTCATAAATTTCTTTGAGTTTAGAAAATTTCTCTTTTTCAAGTTTCAATTTCACAGCAATTTTACAACTTTCCTTGTATAAGGCATTGTAAGCATCTTGAAGATCATCTTCATTTTCATATTCACTATTCAGATTTTCTTCATTAGTCGAGTCATCATTATCTGAAAAAGTGAATTTGGCTAGAGTCATAAGGGCCTTAACATCACACCTTGACTTAGTTTCAGAATCTTCTGATTCAGAAGAGACTTCAGAATCAGAGGACTCATCCCAAGTAGCCATCATACTTTTCTTTTTTGACTTGCCCTTATTAGGACATTTGTTAGCCAAATGCCCATACTCATGGCAGTTGTAACATTGACTGTCTTTTAATGATTTTCTAGTTTTAGATTTAGGTTTCTTTTTATTAAATGCTTTTTGAAAATCAACCCTCTTTTTACTTTTAAAAATTTTATAAAATCTCTTTGCTAAAAGAGCCATATCATCCTCAGAGTTTTTTAAATTAGAGTTTAAATCATTTTCATGAAAACCATTTTTAGAAGTTTTTAAAGTAATAGATTTACCTTTTGGAGCTTTAAAGGTTAACTCATAAGTCTGTAATAAGCCAACTAATTCCTCAACCCTCATATTGTCCGTTTCACGAAGTTCCTGGATTGCGGTTACTTTAGAATTGAACCACTCAGGAAGTGAGCGTAGTATTTTAGCACATATCTTGCTTTCAGGAATTTTATCGCCTAGACCCCATATAGAGTTTACAATGTCATTTAATCTGGTATAGAAGTCCATGAACATTTCATTTTCTTCCATATGTATTTCCTCAAATGTACTTGTGAGGATTTGTAGCTTAGATTTTTTGACAATTGAAGTACCCTCGTGTGTCATTTCTAATATATCCCAAGTATGTTTTGTAGAATCACAGGATATAATTTTTTGAATTCATCCGGTGATAGTGCACAAGTAATTACATTTAGTGCTTTAGCATTTGCACTACTCTCAGTTTTTTAAAGTGTAGTCCAAGAGAAATACGGTGTAATTTTCATAGATTTTGAACCATCAATCCCGGTTACTTCAGTGGTAGGAGGGGTCCATTCATTCACTGTGGGTAGCCACACACTTTCATCCATGGATTTGAGGAAGATCCTCATCCTAGCTTTCTGATAGGCATAGTTAGAGCCATCAAAGGGTGGAGGCCTAGTGACTGATAGACTATCAAAATTTGACATCTTTTATATAGCTGAGATCGTTAGCTCAGGAATTAAATCCAAATAAAAAGCAATAAGAGTGAGCTATCAGGCTCTAATACCACTTGAAATGGCCAAGCTATATGTCCTAGAGGGGGGGGGGGGGGGGGGCGAAAAGGACTATGCCAAATTTTAAGATAAATACAGCGAAAATACAGAAAGATAGACCTGAATAAATAAATCAATTCACACTGCTGAATGCTAGCTCAAAATATTGATTGATCTAAGGACAACCATGCACCATAAAAATGGCAGGGCAACCTTACTAGAATAAATAGAGAAACTAAAGCTCAAAGTAATAAAGAGATAGTAAAAATATAATGCTGAAATGTAAATCTAAATTATTACAACATTCCCCACTGTGCTTGAAATGTAAAATTTACAACATTCACATCCACACATACATTCCACAATTCTAAATGATAAAAGACAGGAAATATAAATCACACATCCACAACACAAAGAATTATAGTGGTTCGCCTGTGTGTTCACCAACTATTAAACAACAGCCACACAGAATGCTACTCCACTCCTAATATACTCACACAGGGGATATTAGCGTTCACTATCAAATAGGTTTTCACAGGTTCACCCAAAACCTTCACAATTGTGTCTTTTTCAAAGGGCTTACACAATTAAAAAACCCTCACTTCTGAGTTTTCTGGCTCTCCTCAGATAACCAACAACTTTGAGATTTTTCTGGCTTAACCTCAAATAAAACCAAACAATGTAAATTACACAAATTGTAAAATACCTGATTTTCTCTTTCGTTGTAGCAGCCTAGAAGAACCAAGTCAGAGTAGAGATTTGAATTTCAAAGTTCAATGTCCAATACTCACTTTATAATGGTTCTAGGTTCTAATAGATTTTAAATTAAAACAAAAGGGCTAGCTTTAATTGATTTTGATTCCAGAAAAAGGAAAACAACAATTCCTCTTTACAGATTAGATTAGAATACAAGAAACAAAATCAATTAAGAAAGATAAAGAAAGAGAATATTAAATATGCACACTTAGCTTATATGGAGCACCGACTTATCTCTCAGAAGGCCGAATTAATTTAGCTTGAAGTTCTTTAATTTCCATATCTAATTCTGAGATTCATGCCCTACTTATAGGTGAGCAAATCAAGCCTTCGACTGGTCTAAGGACCTCTACGACTGGTCGTAGAACCAACAGATATTTGAAAATTCAGGCGCGATAAGATTTGGCAGTTTCATGACTGGTTGTAGGTTTCCTTCGACTGGTCGTAGGTCTCCTTCGACTGGTCATAGGTGGTTGAATTTCAGCGCTATTCTTTGAGTCGTAGGTCTACGACTGGTCGAAGATGCAGTCAACACTGTTCCTATGACTGGTCAGACAATCCCCAGGATTAGTCGAAGCCTAATAGAAATTTTTTTATTTTTGTAACAAACTTACGACTGATCCAGGAAATGTTTAGACAGGTCGAAGCAGTGCTAGGACTAGTCAAACAAAGTCCAGGACTAGTCTTAGAACAGACCAAACTCACTTATATAAAACATATGAATTATGTATCCAAAATGGCCTACTCTAAAGGTTAACCTAAGGTCAGTCATACCTCAATAGTGAAGTAAGGACATTGAAACTTTAGAGACGAGTGACCTTTGAAAGTAATGGAGCTTGAAGTCTTAATGTCGTTTAAACTTGAGAGCTCTTTGAGATCTTAAGATTGAACTTGAAAGCTTCTTGAGATCTTGAGGTTGAACTTGAAAGCTTCTTGAGATTCTTGACTTGTGAACAGTGCTTGTCAACCTAAGTTGATCTTGAGTAGAGCATTGTTCTTCACAGATGCAAGCTTCATAACAGTGTCTTTGGCACCGCAAATTTGACAATAAACAGGGCTATAAATTATAGCACTTACAAAATCCCCAAGGCCCACCATAACACTTCATTTCCATCCAAACAATTGATAGGGCCACACAGACCTAGTAAAAATAAATAAATAAATTTTATCTTTATCCAAAACCTCTGGACCAGGGGAGTTTCAATGGTAGACGTTCAATTCACCACTGTTACCAGTAGTGGCCCACCAGATAACTAGATTTGTCTCATTATGCCTCAAGCCTTAAATGAGCTTTCAAAATGGTTAGACGGTTTAGACGCAACACATGCATCATGGTGGGTCCCATAAGGATGGATGGTGTAGAGAGAACACATACATCATTGGGGGGTCCCACCTTCCAGTGTTGTGGACGGTGCGGATAAAACACGTACTACCGTCCAACGCCGTGGATGGTGTGAATAAAACACATACATCATTGTGGGTCCCACATGGGGCCCACCGTAACGTTTATATACCATCCAATCCGTTGGTAAGGTCACACGGGCCTGAATAAAAAGGTAAAAACAAATTTCATAATGATCCAAGACATCCATGACTAACCAAAAGGGTTTCAATGATAGACGTTCAACCTCACTGTTTCCTGCCGTGTGGATCACCTAAGCTCCACATGCGGTTGATTTTTGGGAGGGGGCCCACCGCCCTAAGGGCCCATCAAATGCATGGCGTGGATGTTCAACACACATCACGGTGGAGCCCACGCATGGGACCCTTGCTTCCAGTGCCCAGGATGCTGCTGGGCGTCCTTGCTTGTTAGTAGTAGCAGCGTCTGCTACTATTGCTTAATTTTTTTTAAAACATGAATTTTTAAGGTTTTTCCTAAGTGGGGCCCACATCCAAAAAATCCAACCCAACCATTAGATTCTACAGCTCATAAAAGATCCAACAAGCCCAATATTGAGCATGTTTCAGTGCATAGAAACATCAGAGTGAATTTTAATGGTAAAAACAACTATTTTCTATGCAATGGCCCACCAGATAGTCGGATTTGCCTCATCTTTTGGCTCAACACCTAAAATAAGTTGGGAAATAGGATGGATGGCATGGATAAGGTTCATACATCAAGGTAGGGCTTGCATGAGTGGCCCACCCAAAAGAAACCAAGTATATTTTTTTGTCTATTAGTACACCTAGTGTCCATTCACATTCCAGCAACCACGTCCAACATCCCTAGACGCTGGACGGATGGCGTGGATATGTCATCAAGGTGGGTCCCACATAGACGTGGCCCACCTGATTGGGATAAATATGATATTTGTGTTTTTCCCATCATCCAAAGGGTAGGGCCCACATGGCTTGGACGGCCATGGGGTCCATTTGATGGACGGTTTGGACATCACATAACTCATCATGTGGCCACAATATAAAGGAAGGAGAGAGAGAGAGAGAGAGAGAGAGAGAGAGAGAGAGAGACGTGATGATGGAGGGACCTCGACACTATGGGCCCTCCGTTCCATGTATTCAATCATACATCAAGTGGGTCCTAATACATGTGGGCCCACCAAATAAAAAATCAACGGTGGAGATTACTTCTCCACTAAAATGGAAGGTCTAGATAACCCTTATCAAACTAGAAAGTAAACATCATGATGGGGTCCATGGAGAATGGCCCCATCATGGAATGATCATGTGAAATATAGTGGGCCATCGGCCACATTTAGGGTCCAAAGTGAGATCCATACCATCAATTGGTAGGCCTCACTTGACCCATTATCAAAACATGAAAATCTAGCCTATAAAGCACCCACCGTTCAATCTTCTTGGTCCGATGGAATGCTGATCTCCTTATGTCCCTCTTTGATGGAAGATGATGAGAGATAAATGACTAGGATGAAGGATTTTGGGGTGAGAAGTGGGCCACACAACATGCACTTTTCTCTCCTTAAAAAATGCTTGGATGTGCACTTTTTTCTTTTTTGGTGTTTCTTGAAAATTGTGTAAGGAAAGAGAGAGAGAAGGGGTGGTTGTAAGAGAGAGGTGATGGGTGATGAATGTGAGGTGAGTGATAGGTGAGGCGAGAGACTTGTTGACTTTTGGGATAGATTGCTTGACTTGTGGAGAAAGAAAGCATGGGTTGCTCTTGTACTTGACATGAGTGATTGATTGATTGATTGATGGGACATGTTGTAGAGATTCTCTTGGAATTTATAGCGCGCGGTGTTTTCCTCAAACTGAACCGGGCCCACATCTCCTGGCCAGGGTATCGAATTGGAATGCAAAATGCAGCGTTGGAACCGTGGCAACGGTGCCGTCACAATGGTACAAGTCTCGAATTAAGCTGACTCAAATCTACGAGGTACATCTTAGGGTCATGCGCAAACATCGATTACAGGTCGCAGGTTGCCGAAATTCATCGGGAAGGATCGTGGGAGTCGACGGAACAGTACAAATTAGGATACGGGCCTTACACGCACTACTTGGGCCACACCATTCATTTATTGATAAAGATCATTTTAAAGCATTATCCAAATAATGAATCAGATTAAAAGATCATCTGGAACATACCACAAATAACAGTGGTGATAATGATTTCCACTGTTAAAATTTAAAGGAGCCCACCATAGCGTTTATTGTCCATCTAGTCAGTTCATAATGTCACAAAAACCTGGACTGAGAGGAAAAACAAATTTCATATTGGTCCAAAACTTTGTGACCCAAGCATTGCAATGGTAGATGTTCAATCCCACTATTCTGCAGTGTGGTCCAAGTGATAATGGATCTGTCTTATTTTTATTCCCAAGCCTTGAGACACACTCACTAGATAGATGGATGGTTAGGATGCAATATATGCATTAGATTGTGGGGCCCATCATCCAACCATCTGGACGGTGCAGCTAAGACCCAAACATCATGGTGCCACCAGATGAATGGATGGACAGTAGGGATTACAACACGTGCATCATGGTGGGGGCCGTGCTTGGCATGCCAATCTGTCCAGCAGGTGGGTCCCACATGGGGCCCACCACACACATGTATATATATGTACATCATATATATATATATAAATATATATAATAAGATAATATATGATAATGATATATGCACATTATATATATAAAAATATAAAATAATATTATATTCTTTTAATAGGACTAGCATCTAGGCCCTAGACTAACGGCCTGGATGCAAATCAGATATATCACGTGGGTCCCACGTACGTGGCCCGCTATAATCATATATTTCAATGTATTTTATATTATATACTATAATATAATATATTATATATATACCCTCCAAATCCACTGTCCAGATACATCTGGACGGTGCAGATAACATAAATTAAAGGCGGATCCCATATAGGAGTGGCCCACCATATCATTTAATTAAAATATTATATTTATAATATAACATGTATCATGATATAATATATTATATATGTATACGTGAGTGTCTGGGAGGGTGGGACTGTCAGGTCGGCCTGGATGAAGCTCATCCATCATAGTAGGCCCCACGTAAATGGACAGTCTGGATGATTCCATGCAACACGGTGGCCCCACATTCAGTGGGCCACGCTGTGGAACAAGTTGATTTTTTTGTTTTTTACTTCATCTAGGTCTATCACATGTGCAGATATAATGCATCCATCACGGTGGATCCTACCATTTGGACAGCGTGTGGATCATCCAACAAGGTGGGCGATCACACACACACACTAGGTGGGCCACACACCTTACCCTCATCAACACACAAAAAAATGAAAGAGATATAGAGAAAGAGAGAGAGAGAGAGAGAGAGAGAGAGAGAGAGAGAGAGAGTATGGTGGAGATGGGAGGGACCCCACCACTATTGGCCCCTCTCAATACAATACATGTATCAATGGGTCCCACATCAAGTGGGCCCTAAAATTTGAAATCAACGGTGGATCACCCACCTATGGCCTCCTTCTTTAGCTCTTTGGACTCCTTGGTTCCTAAGCTTCAACTTCGATGGAGGATGATGAGATTTGAAGGGTGGAGATGGGAGATAGAGTGGTAGGGAGTGGGCCACACATAAAACTCTCTCTCACTCCTTGGAAGCCATGGACGTTTTCCTCTCCATGGGTTTGCTTGGAAAATAGTTAGAGAATGAGAGAGAGAGAGAGATGTGAGGAGAGGGATGGGTGATGGGTGTGGTAAGGAAGGGATGGAGAGATATGGGTGTGTTTAAAATTTTGAAAAATAGGGATGGGTAGGGAGAGAGAGAGTTGACTTAGGGAAAAAGAGTGATGGTTGCTTGTACTTGTGGTAGGGTGAGGTGGCATGGGGTATGGGTTTGTATACTTGACTTGATTTGATGTGATATGTCATAATGATTCTCTTAGAATTCACAACGCGTGACATTTCTTCAGAATGAATGCGGGCCCACATCTCTTGACCAGGGTATCGGATCGGTGCGCGAGTCGCGGTGTTGGAATAGTGGTGATGGTGCGGTCGCTAGGGTACAAATTTTGGGTCGAGTCGACTTCGGTATGCAGGTCTCAGCTTAGGATCGCCTGTAAACATCGGATACAGGTCGAGGGTTGCCAGAATTCGACCGAGAGGAGCGCAGAAGCCTACGAAATGGTACAGTCTAGGATACAGGTCTTACAGAGACAGTCTCCGCTTACTAGGGAGTCTCATAATAACCTACCCAATGACATATGCAATGGTCAATCACATCTCGTAACAAACATGTATCATGATACTATGCAGTCATATACTCATAATCAGTATCAATAATCGGCATTGAAAATTGACCTTGGTAATGTAGACATTTAACCAACATTGCCCCCAAGGAATGACCCACATAGAGCTTAACATATAGTGGACCTATGGCCTCACACAAGGGCCAAATATACAACACCATGAGCCTCACTCAAGAGCTTAATATATATCACGATGGGCCTAACATACATCACAATGGGCTCCATCGCCTGACCCTCAAATGCATCATAATGGGCCTCATCACATAGACCTCATATTCATCACATTAGGCCTTAAACATGGGCTGAATACACATCACAACGGGCCTTAAATACGGGCGGCATATACATCACATCGGGCTTCAAACATGGGCCAAATGCACATCACAATGGGCCTCAAATATGGGCTGTATATACATCACATTAAGCCTCATCAATGCCTTAACAATCAGAATCGGCCTCGACAATCGGCCTTGACAATTGGAATCAGCCTCGATAATCAGAATCAACCTCGATAATTAACCTCGACAATCGGCCTCAACAATCAGAATCGGTATCGACAATCGGCCATCGACAATCGGAATCGGTATCGACAATCGAAATTGGCCTCAATAATCGACCTTAACAATTGGAATCAGCCGCGACAATCGGAATCGGCCTCAACAATCAGAATCGGTATCGACAATCGAAATTGGCCTCGATAATCGACCTTAACAATTGGAATCAGCCGCGACAATCGGAATCGGCCTCAACAATCAGAATCAGCCTCAACAATCAGCCTTGACAATCGGAATCAGCCTCAACAATTGGCCTTGACAATTAGAATCGGCCTCGATAACTGGCACCAATGATCAGCATCAACAATCGGCCCCGACAATCAGTATCGATAATCGACACTGATAATCAGCATATAAACAAGGTGGGATCCATAGATAAACAATAGATCAACCATAATATAAAGATCGGCCCTCAGCTGTGGTTATATCAAATCCGATAGCGTGAAACCATCCGTCTATGGCGAATGAAGCCACTTATCTGGGTTAACCCACAAGAGGATATAAGAATGGGCCTGACAAGGCCTAAGGGAAGGTCACAATGTGGACATTTAACCATCATCGCCTATCATTGTGGACATACAACCATCCTTGCTCCCAATGAGTGACCTTCATAGGGCCATATATATATAGTGGGTCCATGGCCTCACACAAAGGCCTAATATACATCGCAATGGGCCTCATACAAGGGCTACATACACATCACTATGGGCCGCATCACATGGTCATAATACACGTCATGGTGGGCCGCATCACATGGGACTAACACACATCATGATGGGCCGCAACGCATAGGCCTCAAATAAAACAAGTGGGCCGCATCAATGAGCCGCACCAATGGACCTCATATACACAACAGGTGGGCCCTGCTCATGGGCCTCAAATACATAACATGTGGGCCCTACACATGGGTCTCGTATGCATCAAATGGGCCACGTATTTGGGCATCGAATACATCAAATGGGCCATGTGTATGGGCCTAATACATATCACAATGGGCCTTGCCCATAGGCCACGAATACATCACAATGGGCCTTACACATGGGCCTCAGATCCAAGCAAGTGGGCCCCATCAAATGGGCTTTAAATACAAGGCAGGTGAGCCCATCACATTACATCATGATGGGCCTCATGGATGGGCCGCACCAATGGGCCCCAAGTGGGCTTGGACCACACCAAAAATCATTTCAATAGTTGTAAGTGTAACATGTGTATCACTGTACACTATCATTCCATGGGGTACATGGCCCACTAACGATGATCAGCTTTATCCAAATGTTGTCTAGGTAAATAAGTACCATCCAAACATTGTACATGTAAATTAGTGCCATTCAAACATTGGACAACACCGTTCAGACACTATCTGGCACCGTTCAACATAATCTAGACGGTGTGGATCCAGTCCATACATCACAGTGGGGTTCCACAGGTAGATGGATGGTACGAACATCAAAGTGGGCCACTGTACGGATGGTGCAGATGTGACATGCATCCTGGTGGGGCTATAGATGCCACCATCCAGATGGACGATGCAGATGAAACACATACATATATGGTGGGTCCCAAGGAACTTCCTGACGTCTCACGTCAGTTGAATGATTGGTGTGAGATACACCAGCCAATCCCGTTCTCTCGGCAGGTGGGTCCCACATGGGGCTCACCAGATATATATTATTATTATTATTATTTTGTATTATAGCTCTACAATGTCCAGCGTCCAGTGATGGACGACTGGATGAAAATCCATGCGTCTAGTGGGTTTCACAAGCACCGTCTAGAGGGACGATGCATATATACAACAAATACATCAACGTGGGTCCCACCTACCCACACGTGTCACACGTGTGGGGTGGGCCCACTATTCAAGCGGATGGACGGTGTGATCAAACACATATATCACCATGGACCACACCGTCCTTAGCTGGACGGTGTGGATAATACATGTGATCAAGTTGGGTCCCATGTCCTAGCTGGACGTGGAGGCTCCACATGTGCAGTGGGTAGATCCCACACTCCGGTGGATATTATATATACAATATACACATCAGGGTGGGTCCATGTACACGTGGCCCACCCATCTGCATCAAGATAATATTTGTATCTTCTCTTCATCTAGATGGACGGTTGGACTGCATCAAGCATCAAGGTGGGTCCACGTCAGGGTGGCCCACCGCTTTAAAATTAAGCTGATACTTTGTTTTCCCTTCATCCAGGGCTTATCCAGATGGACAGGCAGGTGAAACCCGCCCGTTAAACAGACAGCGTGGATAAAACATTGCATCATGTGGGGCTCACATCCATGGAAGGGCATGGATATACAACAGATACGTCAGGGGGTCCCATGTTTACGTGGTTGGATGGCATGGATATTCGACACATGCATCAGGTGGGCCACACACTCCAATCAGATGGCCGGTGTGGGCAATGCATATCATCAAGGTGGGCCATCAATAAAAGGAGAGAGAGAGAGGAAAAGAGAGAGAATGGAACAGCGGTGGGACCCCGCCACTATGGGCCCCTCGATACAATCCATACATCAACATGGGTCTCACCATATGTGGGCCCTCAAATCACAACATCAAATCATAAGATCACCCACCTATTGCACTCCTCCTCAATCTCTTGGACTTCTATGCTCCTTATCTTCAATTTTGATGGAGGTAGATGATGAATGAATGGTTGAGATGGGAGATGAGAGAGTGGGAAAAATGGGCCACACTTGGATTTGGGAGAGAGCTTGGAAGTTTGGATTTTTGTTGCTTGGGAGTGAAGAGAGAGAATGAGAGAGAGAGAGGGAAGTGATGGGATGAAAAGAGATGGAGTGATGGGTGATGGGTGGAGTGATAGAGTTGTAAGAAAGGGATGGGTGGAGAGAGAGAGAGAGTTGACTTTGGGAATGGGAAAGGGAGGGTTGCTTGTACTTGTGGTATGGAGTGTACTTGACTTGATTGATTGATTGATGGGATATGTTGTAGAGATTCTCTCAGAATTCACAATGCACAGCATTTCTTCGGAATGAACGGGGGCCCACATCTCCTGGCCTAGGTTTCGGATCAGTGCGTGAGTCACGGCGTTGGAACCATGGCGACGGCGTGGTCGCTGGGGTACAAGTTTCAGGTCAAGCCGACTTTAATAAATAGGACTCACCTTAGGATCGTGCACAAACGTCAGATACAGGTTAAGGGTTGCCGTAATTCGACCAGAAGGACCGCGGAAGCCTACAGAATAGTACAGGATAGGATACAGGTCTTACAGGCCCACTATAAGGTTGGCTTTATGTGGGGCCACTCCTTGGGAGCAATGTTGGTTAAATATCCACGTTGATGGGCAATGATGGTTAAATGTCCATATTGTGACCTTCCCTTAGCCCTTTGTTAGGCCGATTATCGATACCGATTATCAAGGCTGATTATCGATGCCGATTATCAAGGTCGATTATCAATGCCAATTACTGATGCCTGTTATCGATACAGATTATGAGTATGTGATAGTATAACATCATACATGCCCATACACATCATCTGCATGCTCATGATGAGATGAGGTTAACCATTGCATATGCCTTCTTGCAAGTTATTTATCAGACTCCTTGCTAGGTGATATTGTCCCTCATGAGCGCACGGTTTGCGTAGGATTGATACATGACTAGATTGTATGACTCATGCATCTTGCATTGTGTGATATGGTTACTATACGCCCTAGAGACATCAGGGCCATGGCCTCCACATGCACATCGTGGCGATCCGAATTGAATAACAAAAATATTGTTACTAGCATCGGGGCCCCATAGATGTCCTTGGGTGAAAATTCCTAAATCCGATGGTACCAGAGGATAACTCTAACGTCAAGACTGAGTGGATACATGAGTGCATGAGAGTCGTATACTAGTAGGCCGTGTCTTCCACTATGTCGTGGTCTGTTGGAAAGGGGTGTGACCTTACCCGCCTGAGTGAGGGGGTAATATCTAGGTTAAGTTTAATCAGCTTGAGGAATGGGCTCGCTATCGACGAGCTAGGCCCAATATTGATGAGTGGATAGTGAAGTCTCTTCCACTTACCTAGTTGTGTTCTCGGATAGGGGTGGCAAGCTGCGTAGAGTGTACTAGACCCCGGTGATTATCCAGAGTGAGAACTGTACTGATATTTGATGCTCTAGTGATGAGCTGCATTGATATATGGATTCGGATGAGGATTGGTATGCTTGAGTTGCATCTCACATCGCATGGCCTTGATATGGCCGACATCATTCATGCCTTCTATCGTGCAGGTGATGGTGGACTATAGCTAAGTAGGAGCAGGAGCGTGCTGCAGATCTTCCAGAGCATTTGATTATCGATATTGTATTTTCCTTTATGCGTATTGTACCTTAAAGCTTTTGATCATAGTGAATTTTGTGATGGTGTCTTGGTTATTGTTTGTGGGTTATGCTTATGGTTATGCTTATTACGAATCAAATTGATGTTGAAAATCCTCCTTATAGGAACCTAGGATCGGAACCTGGTATATAGATGTCGGGAGCCGAGAATGGGGTACTACGGAGGCTGTTGTCACCGGATTCGGTGATCGAGAATTTTTTGAACCCAGTTTCTGAGTTTCGGGCATGACAGGATGACACTCACTTTCTTAGTTAAGAATATTTTCTTTTGAATATTTTGCTGTCTTTTGGTCGTACACAAGTCTTTCAGAAATTTAGCATATGAATGTATTTGTTTAATTACATCTAGTAGAGGAATATTGACCTTCACTTGTTTTAACACCTCTAAAATGTCCTGAGAGTTAGAGAGAGGTTTTGGTGTAACCAACCGATGGGGAAATGTGGCAACCAGCTTGCCTTGAAGTTTCAGTTCTAATTCTTGTAGAGTAATGCTAGGTCTATCATTGTTATCCTTTTCCGGGTCCTTAGGCTTTTTAGCTCTAACCAGAATGGTTTTGTCAATGGTCTTCCCACTCCTAAGAGTGGTGATAGATTTAACTTGCTCCATTTGATTTAAAGAGCTTGGGTCGCTAACTTCATATTGTGGTTTTGGATTGGGAAGAGGTTGAGCTGGAAGGCTCCCCTTGTTCCCAATCCCACTTTTAGTTTCAAGTCCTTGTATAGCCTTTGTGATGTCTTGAAAGGCTTGTAGCATACCCTGATTAAAAAGCTCTTGATTTTGAAGATGCTTTAAAGCCGGATCCTCTTGAGGTTTCCCTTAATGTGGAATTTGGTTAGGGAATCCTTGAGGTATAGCAGTTTGTCCATTTCTCCAACTAAAGTTTGGATGGTTTCTCCAGCTAGGATTGTACGTATTAAAGGTGGGCCCACTGAAAGGTATTTGGTAATTATTACGGCATTAGATTGCTCATTCAGTACCTCTTGAAAGGCAGATATTGTTGGATAATTTTCAGTTGTATGAATGTTGCAACCACAAATGTCGCAAACAATTTCCTTACCCGTATCCTTCTTTAATTCCATGGCCTCGAGTTTTCTGGTGAGATAATCCATTTTAGCATTGATATCATCGTCCTCTTTCAGGAGATACATTTCACCCCTCTCCTTGGATTCAGTCGGCCTAGACATGGTGCTTGGTTTTGAGGAATGTCCCATGATTGTGTGTTTTCAGCAAGCTTATCAAAGTTGTCCCATGCATCATCGACACTTTTATTATAAATTCCCCATTACACATCGTCTCGACTAATTGGCGCATGAGAGATGTCAATCCATCATAGAAAAAGTTCGTGATGCGCCACATTTCAAAACCATTTTGTGGGCATGAACTGATAAGATCCTTGAACCGCTCCCAACATTAGAAGAATGTTTCATCTTCCTTTTGGGCGAAGTTCATGATCGACTTTCTAAGGGTTTTCATCTTATGGTATGGGAAAATTTTCTTTATGAACTCCCTTGTCGTGTCATTCCATCTACCAATAGATCGAGGACATAGTGAATGCAACCACATCTTAGCTTTCTCTTTCAAAGAAAAAGGAAAGAGTTTCAGCCTGACCGTATCGTCAGACATGTTGGGAAAATATAGAGTGGCTATGATCTCATCAAACTCTTTCGGATGTAAATATGAATTTTCAGATTCAAGCCCATGAAATTTTGGAAGGAGTTGGATTACCCTTGGCTTAATATCCATATGTCCCGTATTTTCTGGAAAAACCGTGCATGAGGGTGCGCTCACCCTCACCGGTTGTAAATAATCTTGTAAAGTACGAGGCGGGGGTGCTTGTTGCACCTCATTCTCATCCTGAACTTCATCCACCCTAAGTTGGGGTGGATTTGGAGGTTGATTGGCTAGTTGATTTACGGTCATAACCTCGGTTAATTCTAAGGATCTCAAGTGGTGTCTAATCATGTGATGGATAGTTAACCCTTCAACCAATTCTCCTTCACTCAAAAGACGTCGAGTGTCGTCACGGACCCACTTGGGCATGAAACACTGTCAGCCCTTAATTTCAGATTCTAACCTAACCTAAAAAGGAAGAAAGGAAATAGAATTCTAGAATTAGAAAGGGAGAGGGAGTTGGAAAGAAGTTACCAAATTAGAAGTTCCTAATTAAAATCTTGCAAAACAGAATAAAACAAGTCAGTTTCGAAAAATAGAAATTCTAAAATTAGAAAGTTCCTAAAAAATATAAAGTAAATTAGTTTCTAAAAAAAATAGAAATTTGTTAAAAATAGAAAATAAAACGAACCCTAATCTTAATCTAATTTTAAAACTAGTTAATCTAAGAAAAACGCAACCGTTAGTCCCCGGCAATGGCGCCAAAATCTTGTTCACAACCCCAAGTGTAGGGTTGCGGTGTAGTAATAATCTTGGTGAGACCGAGGTCGAATCCACAAGGACTGAAACTTGTACGTATTCTGAAAGTAACTAGAGCTAGAACTAGAAGAAGATATAGTATAAATCTGGAGAATTTAAGAGAATAATTGTAAATTACTTAACTAAAACTTGTAAATTCAAAGGTGGGAAACTAAGGTTTCCAAGGATCCACTTGTAGAGGTGAGGGAGATCTATACTTGATTCACAAACTCAATGGGAATCAGAGTTCTATCTTATCCAATTGGAAGATTACTCATTACAAATCAAACATGAACTTCCTTTAATCGAGTTCTCAATGGATGAGAGGTATGAGAACTAGAATTGATTCCATGACAAAACCATACCCATGAGACAAAGTAAACAATATAATTTACTAATCCACAACCACTCTGAGAGAATTATGAGAGTTAAGGAGGATTTCATCATCTAACCATGCCCAGGGGACGATGGTGAACAATAGGGCTTCCTAATTTCACAATCTCATTAATGAAAAGGACATACCCAAAGCTATCGTAGATTCATTGTAATTCAAGTCACAACAAACCATTAAAAACTACGAGTATTCCTTTTAATCAAACTAGAATCAAAGATAGTTCAACTTAAATATGAATCAAAACTATAGAAAACATCCCTTCATGCTATAAGCTTCACCTCTTAACCCTAGCTAAGAGGTTTAGCCAATCATAGACATGATTGAACTAGAATCTCTAATCTCTAAAAACATAACAAAAACAACTAAGAAAAAGGGAAAAACTCTTGATGGAGAAAGTCGGCCGATCCTTTCTCTCCCTCTCTCTCTCTCTCTCTCTCTCTCTCTCTCTCTCTTTCTCCTCTTGCTCACATCCCTAGTTGCTGTCTCTCTCTCTTTCCCTTATAGGAGTGATGTCCATAAGTCGGCTGGAGTCAGAGAGCCGACCATGTTTTCTCACCTTTGCTCTTGTGCAGCGAAAATGCAAAAATAAGTTGTGTTTGATTCGATTTTGGGAAGAAAAATTGTCCAGTCCACTCAATCTGACTGCATAGGAAGGGTCGAATCCCCTCCTGAAGTTTGGATGGTCTGGATCATTGATCCGATCCTGACCATGATCGTCCAATGCACTGGAACGTCAGGTTTTCTCTGAATGCTATTACGTGCATAACACATGTAGAAACTGAGTTTTACGTTAATAGTGGGGCCAACATTCCCTGACGTTTGCAGAATCAGCTCCATCCATCAGTTTCGTGGTGTAATCTTCACCTAGGAGAGGTCATTTTAATTTACTGTGGTGTGGCCTACCTTGTTGATCACATGGTGATAAACCACGCGTCCATCATCAGAGAGGGCGATCCTGGGCATTTCTATGGCTAGGATTGCTTGTGTCCTGGTCGGACCCCTCATTCGTTCGAATGGGCAGTTTGGATCATCGATCGGGACTCACTTAGTGGACCCAAATTCAAAGCCATCGTTGGAAAGGAAACGAAGGAGAAAGGGAAAGAAATTTCCTTTCTTGCGTTGAAGTCAGGTCAAACCATGTTTAACTCGGTTTCTAATTTAGTGCACAATAAGTGCACCCCTATGATGCATGTGCAACATGCGTGTGGGGTCGACAGTGATGTTTGCTTAGGAAATCCACAATGCCCATTCATTTTTCCATCCAATTTAAGGAGTTAAGTCCAAAATTGAGGCACATCCAAGGATAAGATATGCCCCAGGATTAAGGGGTTATGGTGATCTTTCCGTTGGACCACTTTTATAAAGATCTAAGGGCTATAATTCTTTGTGTATAGTTACTTTATGATACTCAGGCCGGATATAAAGTTTATGCCAAACGGATGGTGGCAACCCTGTGATCTTGAATTCAGTATGATTTTCAGGCTTCCTTATCTTCAATTCTTCGATTCTCTTCCTTCATCACTTGGTTTTCTTGGATCTTTGGCATGTGAATTCTTTAATCTTGGTCTCCTAAGATCCATCCCTTGCCTTGGTCATTCTTGAGCATCAAATCCATGCTTTTAGTACTCTTTTCAATCTAAGCTCTTAAATTCACCTTGCAAGACAAACATGATTAAAATAAAACACTAAGCATTATCATGTACATAAAACCAAATAATAACTAGGGTCTAATATGCAATATTTGACCCTCAATAGGCAAGAATTTGTTCTGAGCATTCCGCTCAAACAAACAACCGGTTACCAGGCTGATCCTGACCTCACCAGGTGGACTTTATATGTTGACGACTCATCCAATTCTAAAGCCAGTGGGGCCGGGATAGTCTTGGAGACTCCATATTAGGTATGTATGCAATATGCTTTAAGATTTGGATTCTAAGCCTCTAACAATGTAGTAGAATATGAAGCCTTGCTAGTCAGATTCAAGCTGGTAACCACCTTAGGAGCACAAAACTTTGAAGGTTTTAGCGATTCACAATTGGTCGTCAATCAAATCACCAAGGAATACCAACCTAAGAAAGAACACAAAAGGCATATCTACAAAAACCTAAGGAATTAATTGGCAGATTCTAAAAGTGCAATGTCGCCTTGATCCCTCGAGCAGAAATCTCTAAGGTCGATATGTTAGCAAAGTTGGTCACTGCGGATGAAAATGATATCCCGAGATTACTAAACCAAGCATTAGTGAATCCAACCTTGTCATAGCTCTTCCAGTGAACTCGGAAGTGACTTGAATGGATCCGATCATTGATTTCCTTAACGAAGATATGCTACCTGAAGATCAGAAGGAAGTGCACAAACTGTGAACCAAGGCAGCTCGTTATGCCATGGTCAATGACATCTTGTACAAGAAGGGATTCTATCTCCCTTATCTTAGATGCCTCCAACCAGATGAAGCAGAGTACGTCCTAAGGGAAATTCATGAGGTTATTTACAAAAACCACTCCATAAGCCAAGCCTTATCTCATAAGGTCATTTAGCAAGGGTATTATTGGCCGACCATTAAGGTTGATGCTTGGCAGTATACCAGAAAATGCGATAAATGCCACCGCTTTGCAAATATACCTCGGCAACCTCCAGAAGAAATAATTCCTATGGTCGGGCCATGACCATTCGCCCAATAAGGGATCGACATCATCGGTCCCCTTCGGACTGGCAAAGGCCAGACCAAGTTTGCTGTGGTCGCAATCGACTACTTCACAAAGTGGGCCAAGGCCGAGCCTCTGGCAAAAATTATCGAGTAAAAGATAACAGACTTCATTTGAAAAAAACACCATATATAGGTTTGGTATTCCCCGCACGATTGTCTTTGATAACGAGAAGCAATTTAACAATAAGCAATTCTAAGGAATGTGTGAGAACCTCGGGATTCGGAATGTCTATTCCTCACCATGACACCCACAGGTCAACGGGCAAGTCGAGGCGGTCAACAAGATCATCAAACACCATCTCCGGACCAAACTTAAAAAGGCCAAGGGAGCGTGTGCCGAAGAACTCCTCAATATTCTTTAGGCGTATTGAACTACAGCCCGAACAACCACTGGGGAAACCCCCTTTTCTTTAGCCTTTGGAGACAAAGCCGTTACCCTAGTGGAAATTAGGCTACCAATTGTTCGGACAAAGTTCTTCATCGAACAGTAAAACTCCAAGCTAATGGCTCTAGATCTCGACCTTCTCGAGGAAAGAAGGGAACAAGCTCAGATCCAGACTGCAATCCGACAACAACAAGTAGCACATTTCTACAACACTAAGGTAAAAACTAAGAGGTTTCGAGCTGGGGATCTAGTCCTTCGGAGAACCTTCCAAAACAATAAGGAACTTGGCTCAGGAACATTGGGCCCTAACTGGGAAGGACCTTACATGGTGACAAGTATAAGTCAACCTGGATCGTACCGTCTGGAAGATCTGGAAGGTCAGCTTCTACCTCACTCATGGAATGCTGAACACATCAAGATCTACCATCCCTAAGGAACTGATTTATACTGATTACATGGTTTACTGTGTACTGATCTAGTTCGAGTTAGTGCAATAAAATCCTACAATCTGTTTCTTACTCCCACGCCTATGGATGACCATCCATTGAAAAAATCAACAGAGGGCTTCCCAGGATAACTGGGAAGAATAACCCCTATCAATGAGTTGTCCCCCCAAGCGGAGGTCGAGTTCTACACTACTAGCACATACATAGTGAGTGGAACACTACTAAGGGTTCTCCCTAGTAAAAAATAAAAACCTAGTCGACTGATCAAATCTCGAAAGATGGAGATCTATTTGATCCGATTTGCCTACTTAGAGAAATTCGCATACAAATACTATGCTAAAAAGTGAGTTGTATTCATAAGGCTCCAAGGAGCGTATTACATTAAAGTCCATAAAAATCGAAGGTACAAAAGGAGGTTATCTTTAAGCCTCCGGGGGCTGCTCAGAAGCACATCTTTAGTAGGGGCTTCGGATTCAGAGCTAGTTCTTTAAAGCCAGAGAGGTCTAAATTAGGATAGGCCTCCTTAACCTCTTTAATGCTCTTCATGAACGTCATTTGGTACAAAGCATCACTGTCTTCTAAATATTCTTTGGAAGACTTGAATTCCTTGACAGCATTCGCTCGAGCTGAGGACATAGCCGCCTGAGCCTCTACCTCAGCCTTCTCAAGCTTTACCTTCAGCTCCACATCATCGGCCTCCCATTGAGCCAACCTATTAGAAGCCTCGGCAAGAAGCTTCTTTGTCACCTTCAGCTCGGCCCCTAGATTTGAAGCTTGAGCCTCCATAGAAGAGCAGGCTCATTCAGCCATAGAAGTCGTATCTTGAGACTCCTTAGCCGTAACGCGGAATTGTTTAGCCTCGACCCCCATTTACAAGAATTTATTCTCGCTCTCCCACACTTCCTTCCATAAGCGCACTATGTCGAGGTGTACCTTCAGAAAGCAAGGAGCAAACTGCCAAAAGAGCAAGAGAGGATGTCAGAAGTCGAACAAAACAAAAAAATAACAACAAATGCTTAGAAATTCTACTCACTCTGAGAAAAATCCTCGTCGTTGATGTAAGGATCATGTCTGGAGAAGAATCTAACATGCCGAGGAACTTAGCAATGGGGTTATGCCATCCCACCTAAGGCAATAGCTCCTCTATAAGTCCTTATGTCATCCTAGAAGGACACTGCCTCTCTTCCCAAACCTTAGAAAACCCAGTAGGAATCCTGCCAGTATCATCGGCCTCTACGAGCTGAGCCTCAGAAGAAGGCTCAATAGTTCCAACGAACCTCCGCGGGAAGAACCTCCTTGCGAGCGGTCGCCTCGACCATCCCTTCAACAGCAACAGGGGTGAATTCAGTAACCACCGCCTCATCTTCAACTCGCACGATAGTAAGAGATTAAGGTCTGACTCTCCCTTTACTTTTAGAGGTCATCTTCAGCTTCTTTTCCTTCTTCACTGGCACAGTCTCCTTGGGGAGAGGTGCCTTACGCTTCGAGACATGCTTCAACAGGGGATGAGCTTCAAGCATTTCTACATTAGTTAGAACAAAAGAGGATTTAGTTACGAACTCACAAAATTTTCTAAGTCCTAAAGGTTAGCTAAAGCTCTTACCTATGAGCTCGGTATCAAGGTCTGATTTAGGCAAAAACTCTAGTTGAAGAAGTCTTCTCCAAGATCGATCTTCCTCTCCTAGCGACCTTGTTCCTTGGATTTGAGCAAGAGATTCGTCTCCGAAGAGGGAAGGGTATTTGGGAAGACCTGTATCAAAGAAAACATGCATGAGCTGTTAAGAAAATTAAAAATCAACCAATTGAGAAACGATTGAAAAAGAGCTACGTCCAAGAAGTGAACGCGGTGGGAACCAAACCACAACATAAAGTCAAGCCGGGTACTTCCCAACTTCCAGAAGCCCAGAACCATTTGTCCTTCCAGTTTTTATTAGAGGTCGAGACATCTGTAATCATACTCCCCTCGGTCCCCCTCTGAGCAGAAAGGTAGTACCACCCTTATGGAACCAGTTGGGCTTCACTTGGTGTAGATGGAGGAATTCGTTGATGGTTAGATCAGGCTACTTGAGGTTAGACCAAAGGGCAGAATAGCCGATCAACTCTTGCCAAGAAATGGGGATCAGCTATCCCAAGGCCAACTCTAGATAAGAAAGCACTTGTCTTACTATGTTCTGTAGTGGACGTCTCAGTCTGCACTAAAGAGTGACCTAAAAGATGGGTATTGCTCCCTTTGGAGGATGAGTGGGTAGCTCGTCCGGTGAGGGAACTTGGAGAACAATCAACTCGGGTATATGGCACCCCTGTCTGATTCGAGCTAGGTCAACCTCTTTGAAGGATGACCTCATGGGACCCTTCTCCTCCTCTCCATCATCTCTAGCGAATTTGTCGAAGTCCCCCTTAACAGGCATATCGTTCTCCACCCTAACTGGCCGCTCTGCCGGGGATGTTTTTAACACTCGCAGTGACTGTGATGCTTGGAAATCAGCGTCGCTCATCATCACCAACGGCGACGGTGGGTTTGACATCGGGCTAAGGCTACTCGCCCCACTGTCATTGCCAAAGGCCCCCTCCCATGAGCTGAGTGAGTTCGACATGGTAGTTATCCCTACGAATGTCAAAAACCTTTAACAAAGAAGAAAAGAGAAAATGGAGGGGATGAGTTGAGGATCAGGGATCACCGGGAAGAAGATGTCGCCATGTCACCACTGGTAACTTTGCTATTTTTCCAGAATTCGACTCTGTATGCAGTAGCTAAAGGTTTGAGTGTAAAAGGGGAAGAAGCAAAAGGGAGATGTAAGTAGTCTCGACCAAGGGCTAGGGTTTTGCTTATATAAGGAGCCCACGTGCAGCCTTTAAAGGCTCTCATTATGGTGAATCTCATACGACACCCCCTCGACTACCTATACTCGGACACGTGTCGCAACCCCACTCGTTGCTCGACCCTACTATCGAGAAATGGTCACGCGTCCCTCTCATTGGTCAGATACTGAAAGGAAGGGCTGACAGGTCACGTGGCCTCGAGCCACGATGCACCATCTTGACTACGCCATGCATGATTACTGACATGCCTCGACTCTTGTGTTGGTCGCCATACTTAGCGTTTATGGTGGAATAGTCTGACCTAAGTGCATTTATGGTGGAATAGTCTGACCTAAGTGCTTTCGACCTACTTTCTGAGTCTATGCAAGTGACTCAAAAGTAGGGGGCCTTACTGTTATAGGGAAAATGGAGTGACCTGTGAAAGGATGTTGAACCAACAACCAGTACAAACCAATGAGCCAAGCTACTCGAAAGAGGACTACTGTCAGAGAAGGGCCAACCATAAGATAGGTCAGGACGACCATTAATCGACACTTCCATAGATCAGCAGGACCATAGGTCATAAGCTAAAGACTACTGGAGTCAAGGACATCCATCCCAAACTTGCTTAGTTAGTATTATCATCGGAACGATACCGACCTACTGATAGCTCGGTGTTGTCTATCTCCAAGGCACTCTCTGCCTTTACCGACCAACCTTATCTATGGGGCAGACGTATCCATTTGCTTTCGACTAATGTTCGCTCCCATCCAAGGGAAACAACCCCAGGATCTCTCTTAGAATCCCAAGGGATAGGGTCGAAATCCCAAAAATCTTGGATGTCAAAGATCTCCGAGATATGAGGAGTCCTAAAATAGAAAGGATCTCCAAAGGTGTGATCTTCTCTCTAACAATCAAGATCTTTCGATTGTGTGATCTTCCCTCTCGTATAAATAGGGAAGCCCCTAAACGGTGAAAGGTAGACACACAAAATATAACCTAATAGACCGATGACTCTTTTTCTTTTAAGATCATTTTAAACAAAGACCCAGATTCTTGACTTTGCCATCAGAGGGCCTCCTGCATAAACCAGGGTCTAATTTATTTGTTTCATGTGCAGGAACACAAAGGTCTAAGAAGGGTCTACTGGAAAACTGCATGAACAGTTTTCATTACTGAGTCACTAACAATGTGAGCCGCATCTGTTAGGTCATTTCCGAGTTAACTCAGTTACTCATCACTAATTTCAATGATGGAGCTGGTTGGGTTCGGCCACTCAGTTCAGTAAGTAGAGTGTGGAGCTGAGCTTGGATCCTGGTGTAACATGCATGATGGTTCGAGTTATCGGTTTAGTTAGATTGGACTGAGTCGCTTGATTGGGCCATCTAGTTACTATGTTGACTCAGTGAGGGAAGGCTACTGTGTTGAGCTCATTATAGAACCGTGATGGGCTGTGAATTAACTTTCAATGTTAGATGTGATTTGCACTAGGAAAAGAAGAAGATTAGAAGGAAATGCAGCACTGGAGTTGCTGACTGAGTCACAGGTGGTTTGACTTAGTCCTCGGTGATTCTGATCCCATCTGGCCCGGTTATAATCTAGATTGATCAGCTGGATCAATCAGGTTGTAACAACAACATGATTTGAGTCATTGAGTTGCTGAGTTGGGTCTGGGTTTGAAGTCGGGTTCAAGCGAATTGATGTGGAGTTATCTCGGTAGAACCTGTCAATTTCAGTGCAGCCTGATCTGAGTTGGGCCGCTTCTGTGCTGTAGATCGAGCCATCTCTATCCAACAACATCTATGAGGGTGCTTTAGCCACTGTTTGAACTTAGACTCGAAAGCAGGTTGTGATTTAGTGAATCAACTCATCACTGAGTTGGCTCATTCTAACTTGATGAGTGTAGTAACATGAGAGTTGGGATTTGGGGGCTGATTTGGTCTAGCAATTTAGCAACTACTTATGGAGATAAAGTCATGTTGAGTTGATCAAGCTGAGTTGCAATTGACTTTTAATATTGTGTCAAGTCCACACCAGTAATGTAAATCAACTCATTTCGAGATGAGGCTAATTGTACTTGATTTTAATCTAATTTGGAAATCAAATTGATTTGAATCATAGAAGCCTCCTATTACCTCATCCAAACTGAAGTGAGTTGAGATTGGGTTACACTAGAGTTGAGTCGAATCAAGATGACATTTGACATTAGAACTTGTGCTTAGGGCACATAAGTTCTTTCTAGCCAATCTAGACGTTTATCAACACTTCAAGGTGAGGATTCACCCTTCATGCTTTCCCTAATTATATTAATTAGATAAGTGTAATTTCATTTGTCTTTCATACCTGACTTATTACTCGTGCTTAGTTTACATGATAGATCTATTTTCATTTAACTCTATGCTTGGTTTAGAATGTGATTTAAATTATTATGTACATTGCAAAATTGATATGCTTTATATTGTGGAATTCTCTCCAATTTTAGTTAAGTAGACCATCTTATTTACATATTATTAATACACTTGTAAGATGATGGAAGTGATGCTTGTTTGTATTTGGAGAGTTGAATTGATTGTGGCTTGATTTAACACTTAATTATCTTAAGGAGTTGTATTTAAAATCTAATGATATATGTTGATTGATATGTGTATTAGAGTTTCCTTGAACTAGTGGCCATTTTGTGAATGGATTAAATATTATTTCGTTGTAGACTTACCAACTCGTGGATTATTTGTACCTAGGTGGCTTATGAATTATATTATTTTATTGTCCCTGAATGACTTACTGCCTATGTGGCTTTTTGGGAGGATTCTTTTTATTGAAAATATATTTATACTAGTGATGGTAATGTATACATGTTGAATCATGAGTGGCCACTAGTTGTAGAGGTTTATAAAAATGGAATATCATGAATCTATTGTATTACGATCACAATGCTTTAGTTATCGGCCGATATGCTAGGTTACGCGTGCCCTATAACGACTTTTCAGCTTCTATGATGTGTTGATTATAAATTAGACTAATAAAGGATGAGTTGATCATGCATACATGGCATGTGGGCATTATCAGGTGTCTGATTGACTTTTTGAAAGACTAGTGTACTGTTCGAATGACCCTTGTCTCATTTGGAATGGGTCAATTGTTTGAAAGACTTATTCTCTTACATGACTGGGCCAACTGTTTGAAAGGTCCATCTATTTGTTTAGCTATATGTGCATCCCCAGGCCGATTACATTCATACATTCATACATTAATTAAGATTAAATTGGCAATTGAATATTGTGGATATTTGTGTTATATTGGTAAAAAGTAGATTGTATCTCCTTGTGTCATACCTTGATTTGCAGTGTGAATGTTATAGTTATTTGTGTAATATTTGTGAGAAGTGGATTGTATCTCCTTTCGCTACACTTTGAATTATAGTTAGATGTGTAATTGGTGTTGTGCTTGTGAATTGGAAATTATAATTTAGATATTATAGTTTCTTGAATTGTACTTGAAAAAATGTGGATTGTCTATTCTTCTTATTTACAGGTGGTATCCTCTAATATTCTACTTATGGAGTGTAAATTGTACATTCTTATATTCTACTTGTGAAGTGCATATTGAATATTGTATTTTCCAAAGTTCTATTTGAGTATTACTATTAACTATTGTATTACCTTGGTAATCTCAAGAGGTATACCTCACTAGGATAGCCATTAAAGCTATCAAACAATATTCAGTTGGTATAGGATATGTAGATAATGCATAGGTTGACATTGGCACTTACATGGAGGATAAGGAGTTATCTGATCTTGTAGTTTAGATTTATTACTTTTTAGTTATATTTCATATTTAATGTAGTATATATTATTTTTTCTGGAGTCATTTTTTTATAAGCCCCATGGGTAACCATTTATACATTTGAGATTTATATTCGAACATTTCCTCTATGAGTGGTTTGTTTTTTCTTCCGCTGCGATGCTCACTTTTAATAAAGAAGAAAAAAATTACTGTGAGATGTGGGCTTTCCTTGAAGGTTAACACTCAGATTTTGAAAAATGAGTACTAAACTCGGACTACAAAAACTGAGTGTTACAAATTTAGAAAAAATAAAGGATAAATTAAATTTAATAGTAATTAATAGAGTGAACTACTCATGTTAGAAATTAAAAACATTCTAGCAGTTGAAATGGTGTGTCTGAAAAATGGATTTCCCTTTGCAAGGGTAGTTTGCACTAATTGCAATAAAAATGTATCCAACGCCCAACTATAACCCAAAAAGAAAAAAAATAAATTAAAAAAAGTAGATCGAAAGTAAATATTCCAAAACACCTACGTTTTTATATTGGAGTGGCCATACAAAGCAATTAACAATTAATCAACTTAAACTATCATTAACAACAACTGTTATTAAGTATAGTGAAACGTTAAAAAGCTTCCAAATATATTCAAGTGATATCCACACATTAAACAAATGCAAATAAATAAATAAATAAATAAATAAATAAATAAATTGTTATTAATGACAATGTACACATAAATATCCAGTCTATACATGCTCCATATTACCAACGAAAAGTAAACATACTTCTAATGTAAAATGAATGATATTGAGGACACCTGCATGGTTAGAACTTAGTAGTAATAATAATGTCTTCTTCTAAGAAGACAATGATAACAACAAGTAAGCTAAGGTAGTGTTTCCTTTGTCTTGTAGGTAGGTCATATGGCGTTCAAGCCATGTGATGTAGAAAGCTACTTGTGGGTTAAACATGTATCATGTAACATTATGCATTTATGATTAGGATGAACCTGTTAATTCATAATTTTGTCAGTTGGTGTGTTAGTATTTGGTCTAGAGTCTGATGAGTCCTGAAAGCTGAAGATTAGAAACTCGAAGACTCATGACCCTCAATGGCCTGAAGATTCAAGATCACATAGCTTCGCCTTGTGTAATGCCCCATGTTTTCAGGACCCAAGTATATGATTTGTTTCCCAAAAACCTGAGTGTTAACGTTAAAGGATGGTCAAATTCGAGTATATAATTTTTTTGTTTTCAAATATCAAAGTAAGCAGATGAGCGTAGAATGGACAAATCATATATAATGAAAATTTTCATTTACATTTATAATGTACAAGAGGTTGCCCATAATGACTTATGCAAACTAATGTCTTGATATAACAAATACAAGAATGTAAATATAAGCCGCAAGACCGCACAACTCCTCTTAGCAATACGACTGTGCATCCCTGGCATTGTACCCGGCTCCTCATTAGTCTGAACCTAAAAATCACTTAAGCCACTTGTGCTACCTGTATGGTTATATATTTGATGGATGAGTGGCTAACTCAGTGTAAATTCCCCTCAAGATTATACACCGCCCCATTAGGTAAGCATAGTTAAGAAAAATATAACAAAGTATACAAAGCAATACATGATGTAATCTTTATAGATGCATAGATGCATACACATGCTCACAGACCTAAGGATGCACATCTAGCTGGTAAAAAAAGTCATCCAAGGAGAACTAGCCACCTAGAAAAGTACTCAAACGTACACCCAAGGAGAACTAACCACTCGAAAAAGACTATGCAACGAAGTCGCCCAAGGAGAACTAATCACCCGAAAAAGACTATATAATAAGGTCGCCCAAGGAGAACTAATCACTTGGAAAAGACCGCATGCCATAAAAATGCATGATTAGCCCAACCATTATTATTCCATTTTACAACCAGCTAGTTTAATAAAGCTCAAAGGTCACTACGGGGGTTCATGACCCAGCGTAGGCCGACAACTCAGGCATAGTGTCCCATTCTACCATCCCTGGCTCATGAGGCTACCACCTTAGGATGTTTAATAGAAACCCATCGACTAGTGGCCAATCATATTTCAGTATATGGGGCTTACCAACACAGGATTATATAGAATAAAATGTCAAACCCATCTAAGGCAAGTACCAAAATAAAACCATGTAGGGCGAATATCAAAACTAAGCCACATAGGGCGATTAGTAAAACTAAGCCACGTAGGGCCAATATCGAAACCATGCGATGAGAAACCATCCTTAAAACCATTAGAAACAACAACGCTGGATGGTAAGCCCACATTGTTAATCAATTTAAACCACCACTTAATAACCACTATGCTGAAGGTCCATTACAATCACAACCAGTCAGGTTACATCCCAAGTATGGGTGTACATTTATAGGTGAGGGTTTACCACTGATGTACCGATTTAAATTCCATAAGCAATCCACAAATAATCCATAAGTATGAGATAATATACAGGATAAATATTAAGCATGAAACCTAGCAATTTGATTCCAACAATTATACATGTGATTATAAGATGGAGATATCAATTATCAATTTAAATTAAAATAAAACTATACTTAAGCTAATGGGAAAATAGAAAGCTCACGGGGAAGAAATCATCACCTTATAGATCGGATCGTCACTAATGTTGCTAGGAAGCATGTGTGCCCTTATAATCAAATCCTACCATGAAGTGTAAAATTGTATGGTCAATACAAGTTTTATACATTTCCTATGGTTAAGATCATAACCTAGGGTTCGGATAACTTAGGTTTAGGGTTTCGTCCTAGGGTTTAATTCTAGGCTTAGATTCCAGGTTTTGATTATGGAATTTGAACTCTGTTTTGTGTGGTCATTAATGACATTATCAAAGGGAATAATAAATGAATAGAATTAATCAAAGAAATTAGTTATTAATTTTAGGAACATTAACAATGGCTATTATTATATTAAATTACCTAACAACAACCCACGATGAATAATAATACTAATAATTCCTAAACAACTATTAATATTGCTGGTGTACTTAATGTTAGCTAACGCAACATTAAATAAACATTGTGATGAAAATAAATAGTATGCTCTAACGTTAATAATAATATTTTAAGAATGACAATTAGAATACTAATATTTTAATAATGATAAATTTTATATTAATTAGTATCAGTATGGATAATTTACTAACAGTTAATCATATCTAAACCTAATAATCCTAAAAATGATAATAATAGTAATAATGATAATTGTAATTGAAAAAATTGCAATGTGGAGGGAAAGCGTGGACTCACCTTAGTCGACTCGGTAGAGTCAACTCGACTCCCGCTCCTCTCCTCGTTTCTCATCCTCTCTCCCTTCTTTTCTTTCTTTCACCTTCTCTTTCACTCAAACCTGCACATTAGTAGGCTTGTTGGACCAAACCAGGCCCCAAGCCTAACTTGACCGAGTCACACTCAGTTTCAGCTGCGTCAGCTCGCACCCCAACCCAGACTCTCTCTCTCTCTCTCTCCTCATCTTTTCTTCTCATTCTTTCTATCTTTGCTACTACTAGAAGCATCCACCAACACTCGAACTAGGCCCAAACCTCTGCCAACACTCATGCCAGTGACTCAGACTCGGGCTCGGTTGAGCTGCTGTCGTATAGTGCAGCCACCCTCCCTCTCTTTCTTTCTCTACTCCCTATCTCCTTCTTCTTGTCTCCCTTTCTCTCCCCTTCACTCGTCAGTGTTGATGAGAACTCGGCCAGTAGTGTGACCCGATTTGGGTCGGGCCAGTGCTACACAACGGCAGCTAACTGCCCCATTTCAGACTCTCTCTCTCTCCTTCCAATGTTTCATCTCCCATCCTTTTTCTTCCTCCCCATTATCTCCCTCTCTAGCAGTTGTTACAACAGCTCCTCTAGACCTGAGCAAACCTGACCTAGTCGACACCTCGTGGTGGTGAAGGAGAGTGTCATTAATGGTAGACTCTCTCCCATTTCTCCTCCCTTCAATCCGACAACATGGGACGGTTCGTATGGACCCTAGGGACCTTTTGGATAAGCTCTTTGAAAGCTCTAAGAAGGTTTGGGTGGTGGGTTCGGAAGGAGGAGATGACTAGTTTTTTATGGCTGTCGCAAGAATGGGAGGGATAGGGCGTTTTCTCTTTCTTTTGTAGGGATTCCAACACCCTCAGGTCCGTTAGATGCGAATGGAAGGCTAAGATTTAATTCTGAAACCCGATTTCCTTAAAACAGCTAGTATGCAGCTGGTTTTGGGCGTCGATTTTTCACAGACAACCCTATCACATGAGTAGCATGTGGATGGTCTGGATTCGTCTGAAATAGAGGGCTCTGATTAGAGGAGAGATCCTCACATGTATCGCAACAGCTGGCTGGAGAAAATAGTGGGGATAGTTTTCCCATTTTTGGAAATATGGTTTTCCACAGTCCGAATGTGTCTGAATTTGTGTCCATTCATGCATGCAGCTACACGTAAAAATGTCTAGGGTTTGCTCAAAAAAATCATCCGCACCTGATGGATGGTTCGAATCATGCAAGCGGGTCTTGATGGTGAGCCACGATTGCAACAAACAGACACCCTCCGTTTTTCAAAAATGCCCATAGGTGGGAGCAGCAGGAGAGAAAACTCTCCTTTTTTAGCTAGGCACGGGTCAAAGCTCGTCTGACCATGTTGGAGATCTGATACACTGCGGGTGCACCGCTCCAGGTGCACACATACTATAGGAGTGGGGCCCACGGTGATGTTTGTGGGAAATCCACTCCGTCCATCTAGTTCCTTAGGCCCTATTAGGATGTCCAGCCGAAGAAAAGGGCAGATTTAAAGTTTAGGTGGGCCATACACATACATATATGTCCTTGATTGTGGATCTTCATTGATCTAATGGTCAGATTAGATTCAAACTTACCATCAACGGTAAAAAGTACTAATGGGCCATCGTGTATGTCCAAGGCCTCTAAAATACATTAGTAACCCAATAATATTTCTAATATAAAGTTTGTTATTACTTTATTATGAATTATTATTACTATTGTTATTATTATTATTATTATTATTTCTAGATTAAAAATTTTAGGGCCTTATTTTAAGGTGGTCATGTAGATATGTGTAAGTGCTATGTTTTGTAGCTACTATAATTGTCAAAATTTTGTAGTGCCAAAACCTCTTGGAATCTATGTAGCTCATCTTCATGTTTAAGATCATGCAAGTTCAAGATGATCCATTTCAAGATTCAAGCATCACAAGTATAAGAATTCAACTACAATATCTACTGATAGTGCATGCTTTCAAAGCTTCATCTAAGTTAAGGCAATAGACTTTACTTTGGTACTCAAAGCTCAAGGTGAAATGCAACTCAAGTATCTCAAGTTCAAGCTTCATCATTCGTTAAGATATTAAGCTTCATGAACGTCAAAGATCAACTATTAAAAGATGTGTCAATGTTCAAACATCGCTTATAAGGTATGAATGACCCTAGATTGACCATAGGTTAGGTCATTGTTGATTGCATACTTTAATTGGGTCACTACTTAAGTGTATAGACTGTTTTTCGACTAGTCTTAGCCTATGTTCGACTAGTCCTTGTACTGGCTCGACCAATCCAAGAAAATTCTCGACCAATCCTAGGTTTGTTATTAATTTTCAGGATTTTCTGTTATTGCCTCGACCAGTCCAGGAGACTGCTCGACCAGTCGAGTGAACAGTGCTCAACTCAAAGTCCAACAACTAAATTGGGTCCCACACGACCAGTCGTGGGTAGGACTTGACCGGTCGTGGAGACCACTCGACTAGTCGAGTAGGCCCTTCGACCAGTTGTGGAACGGCCTTATCTTATCGTGCCTAAATTTTCAAAAATTTGTTGATTGTTCGACCAGTAGAGCTGACCTCTAGGCCAGTCGAATGAGCAATTTCTGCACTCATAAATAGAGTACGATTTTTAGAGTTTTGTATCTAATTCAAGCAAAATCAAGACACCACTTTGAGAGATAAGTTAGTGATATTCTTAAGCTATGTTGTGCTTATTTAATATTCTCTTCAATTAGCTTTATTTGCATTTGATTTTGTATCCTACATTCCATTCTTATTTAAAGAAGGGATTGAAGTTTTTCCATTTCTTGGAATCAAAATCAAATCAAGCTAGCCCAAAGTGATTTAATCTAAAAATCATTCAGAACTTAGAACCTTTTCATAAGTGAGTGTGGACATTAAACATCTACGTTGAACTTTTACTCTGAATTTGTAATGTCTCGAAAAAATCCATACAAAGACCCAAGTACCACCTCTAGCAGAAATCACTAAGGACCGAATCCTTTAGAAATTAGACAAAAATTGATTAAGTACCAAACTGAATTAACTAGTGAATTAGCTTGAATCACGTTCACTACGAACTGCAAGACCCAAAACCAGCAGAATTGCTAACTCTACATTACCTAAAAACCTAGGATCAATCTCAAAACCCGGTTGCTCTCGGGAGCATCTTGAAACTCCGTATCAGACTTGGACCGCGCGTCAAAAGTCTGATTACGGCAAAACTATACAGTTATGACCGCCTTACTAGGCTGGGATTGACAACCATCTCAGAAATTAAGTCCAAATAGTATCCAGAAACACAAAACTTGAGCTCGGAGCGAAGTGTGTGAGAAATGTGAATATCTTTAGAAAACAGACTCAAACTTAAGTGAATTGGGTCGTTCGCTTGCAGGCCAAATTTAACATTTCAGACCATCAGATTCTGACCCAACTACACCCTTAGATCAGGAAAATTTTCTTACGCATGTCAGTGTACTTGTGGCCCTAATCGAGAGACGATGACCATTGAACTGAAACTGGTCCTCCGTGGTCGATCTACAAACCGATCGAACCGAAACTTTGACCTGACCTATATCCATTGCTAGGGAACTTTCACTGGACCGTACACAGGAAATGGACCTCCAGATGAGCTCCGTTAGCCCTAAACAACCACCCTTTGGCTATATCCTAGGGCCATTGGCATTGGTTCTGGGCCTATATAAGGGCCTTAACCCACCCCTCTCTCATTCCATACAAATTTCCAAACCCTAAGAGAGATAAGAGAGAAAAAGAGAAGGAAAGAGTGAGGAGAAGAGAGAGAGAGTGTGTGAGATAGTTGCTGGGATTCGTTGCCATCGCTCCACGTGCCAAATCATCCTACCTGCATTACTATACCGGTGATTTCGATTCCATTTTTAGGTAAGAAATCCAAACCCTAAATCTATTTTAGGTGTCTAAGTAGATGAATCAGCGAAATAGCTAACCTATTTCGTGATTTAGGTAGCCGTTGTGCCGTAGATGAAAGCATAGTGCTCGAACTGAGTTCGATACGAGTTTACTAATGGAAGGTGCGGACTATAAACGTTTAGGTTATGATTTTCAAGGCTTTCAATGTTAGTTAATGATTTATGACTGACTTGATTACTATCACATATGCTTAGATGCGATGTTTTCCACGTATTACATATATATATGAACTATGTTGAAATTAATGCATTCCATGTGTTTATTGAAATGTTTGTATGAATATGGAATTATGATTTGTGCTTGCCATGATTGTTGTTTGAGAATACATGGTTGTTGTACGTGTGGCAATTCCCTGGTGCAAGGATTTGCTATAATATACGTTATAACTAATTTATTATGTGTATGTTGATATGTGTAGTCTAAGTGTTTGATAAAATGCTCGAATGAGAAAATGTTTATTGAAATGTATTTAATGAGGGTGTTGAGATAGGATTCTCAATTACCTTATCTATAGTTATAGTTTCCTTCATGTAACCTATCTTACTACTACGTGCTTTATGGATGAAATGCCTAGGTATGACCATATGGGTACGATGTATTTGTTAAAATGCTCAAATGAGATTTATATTTGAATTATTTGTCACATGTTGTTTAACTATCACATATGAATGCCTATTATGTTTCAATATGATTGGGACTACTGTGTAGTCTAGGCAATCGGTAACGGTTCCCGTTTGAGTGGCCGAATTAAATTCACCACATTTGATACGTTTGGTAAATTTGAGTCATACGATGATTGTCGATAGTGGCACCATATCAATTAATTCAGCATACGCTCGTACTAGTCAAACTTGTCTAATAAATCCATGGGCCTGTTGTGTGTTTACTATGTATGGACGCTACTGCTTGAATCTAAGGTACCGCTTACCAATGTAAAACCCGTTTTAACCATAGTACCACGATCTGCTAAGAGTCATGATCCGGGCATGGTGGTATGGGATACCGTGGTTGAGCTGTCGACCTGCGCTGGGGTGACGAGCCTTCCCGTAATGACCAGTGAGTAACCCAAACTCGTGAGTCGAATACGGTAGTATGAGACACTGTATTTGAGCTGTCAGCCTACCTCGGCGTAGCTTGGATGTAGTCCCCTGTCGGGTTGGTGATGAGCCTTTGAAAATAGACTGCTAGCTGGTAGGGCATTGGTGATGTGACCTCGAGTGCAAAATAGGCCTACGCTGACGGTGACGAGCCTCTCGTAGCGACCTAGAGTGTAAACTCTCGAACTTGCCTTTCTTATATGATTAACTAGGATTGAAGACCCTAAATGAATCATTGTTTGGGTAAATGATATGAAGGGAGGTACCTTAGCTTCCCAAACCTGCGTATGAATAGGTCTAATTAAGAACTTGGCTAATCACGCACATGCACTGCATTGCATGTGCCTTTAGCATTGGAGTTGAGCACAGCAGGAGTGTTGCATACCCGATCGTGAGATGATGTCACAGAGGGAGTGCAGGCGAGGGCATACATCATTAATACATACCATCCTTGCATTATCTAGAGTACTTAGGAATGCTTGTTATATTGCTTTATCATTACTGCCTGACTGCATTGATAACATGTTAACCTTTGCCTTATAGCTTCACTGAGTTGATTACTCACTCCCACTTTGAGACGGTGATTTAAAACACCAACCAGACTCTGTTATAGTTTCAGGTGATGTCGAGGCTTATGAGGTGGAGCCTGACTTTTACGACAACGAGGAGGAGTATCCTACCTGTAAATCTCTGGCGGGTCTATGTAGACCTGAAGTTGCACCACCGAGGCTACAAGGATATGAATTAGATGACATTACACTTTATCATTTTGTAAATTTTAAAATTATACATGTAATTATTTAACCTGGTGACATTCATACTCTGGGAACTTACAGTCACTTATATGCTCTATATATTTATCACAGTCTTCCGCTTGTGTAATTTAACTATCTCTGGAGTATGATATGCTGATTTGGTACAATCCCACTCATGTTTAATGCAGTAATACAGACAACATTTTATTATCATTATCTACATTTCATAAGTGATGCGTTGAAACTCAGGAGTTGAGCTTCTGCTCGACCATCGATTTTCAGGGCGTTACAAGTTGGTATCACAACGTGATTTAGATTAAAATGGACCTAGGTTATGGACACACGATGCACATTGATGTACTTTGACTTAGGAGGGAGCGATAAAACATAGAAATGATCATAGGAGCCCAAGTTTCGCCCGTCGGTGATCATATGACCGTTGAAGCGAAACTGACCATTGAAACAGAACCCGTACACATCTGTGATCATGTGAAGTGATCCCAATCCTTTTTCAGACCATCCATCAATGGGTTTAGATGAGGATTTAGCATATTCCACACTCAAAGGACTGGAACGCGTGAGTATACACGAGATGGACTCCGAAAATGCCTCAAACTGACTTGGGGCCCTAAACGCCGCAAATCAAGGGGATCCAAAGTGGACCTCGCACACATACGGCACCCCGAGGGGCGGGGGGGATGCCATTAACCCTGGGGTGAGCCATCGCCCCACTGTCCAGTGAATGGCGATGCCATCGCTCCATCGGTGAGGCCTCGCCGTCAGTGGACAGCGAGCCTGTCGGGCCGCGCTGGGCCGGTTGGGCTGACCGATTTACACGCTAGTGGGGCTCACGAAATCATGTGGGACCCCTTATATCCATTCTATTTGCTTCATTTCCTTCGCTTACACCCCTCCAAGCTTTTCAAATCCCCCAAAATTCCATCTTTCTCTCTCAAATCTCTCCCCTATCCTCATATCATCTTCATTTTCTTCATTCCATACACACCTCCCACCATTCCTTTCAATCCAATCTCTTATCACCCTCATTTCCTCCCATTTTAGTACACAAACCCTACTTTGTGTCTCAAAAATTTCAAAGTCCAACAACCCATTCTATCCCTCCACCTTATTTCACTCAAATGGCTCTTTTCGAGCTCGTGGCAGCGATTTTCTCACTTTCTACACTTCTTTCTCTTATGGGGAAGAAGAGGGCTTCCATGGATGAAGCCAAGACTAGTCGCCCTACACGTTCGAGGAGGCAGAAAGGCATCGAAGCAAGTTCAGGTGTCGATTGATAGATCAGGATGAAGCGGGATCTTGATCCCCAACTTCCTCTCGAAAGGGCTCTACTGGCAGATATGGCTCACAGAAGGTTTCAAGGCTATAGGGTTCTCTTCGAAACACATGTGGACGAGAAACTATTTGGGCTTTATCCGACGATGGATCTCCTGTTGGATGCCGGATGGGGTCCCATATTTGAGGGCAAGTCTCGTACGAATGAGAGCACTGTCTGAGCCTTCTACACCCATATATGAGAACCGCTGCTAGAGCATTTACAGTTCTCTATCTCCGTGGGAAGGCAGGAAGCCATTGTTAACGTGGACCTGATAGCCCGGATCATGGGGATGCCGGGTGGAGAGGTTCATGCTACTGAGAAGAACCTCAGGAGTGTGCGTGAAAAAGATCACTGCATGTGATTTCTTTGTGGCCAATTGGTCCACTGGAATCTAGGCAATTGCCTCCTGGCATCCAAGATGACTCCTGACTTCCGCCTGCTCCACCACATCTTCACACATAACATGTATCCTAGGTGGAGCAATCACAGCGAAGGCACGCGTCTGATGGTAGACTTCCTATATCGAGCTAGGCAAGGAGACAAACTGTGCCTGCCTATGTATGCACTACTATAGATAGTTCAGACCGCACGCTCTCATGGGATAACCATTTCATTCCCATTCGACTGACTTATATGCAAGCTTGCTCATGAATTCGGCTACAGACTTGGCTCAGAAAAGTTTATGCCAATCCATTTCATCAATGACACTACTCTCAACAACATGAATATTGGGCCACGACAACGTCAAGCTCGACTCGATGAGAGTGAGGATGAGACTGAAAGTGAAGAGGAAGAGAGTGATGAAGAAGGAAGAGATGAGATAGAGGAAGAAAGACAAGATAGGAAGAGGAAGAAGAGGAGGCCCAAGACTCTAGCGAGGGCTCTCCTCCTGCCACACATGAGGACCACTGTGATCGGGCTGCTATAGAAGCCCACCTGGCTCAGATCGAGAAGGGCCGGGTCACCATGTGACAGGAGGTCAGTGAGAACCGGGCCAAGCTTGAAGAGGGTCAAGCCTCCATGAAACAAAAATTCAAGAAGTTGTCTCGCACCTTGAAGGCTATCTTATGTTATCTGCAGGACAAGGGTGCTCCTCCTCCATCACCAGATTCTGATGACTAGTCCTATGTTGTAGTCATCTTTGGGTTTTCTTTCCTTTCTTGTTTCCTATGTTATAGCCTTGATAGGCTTAGTAATAGGGTAGGTCTGATGGTGTTTGGTGTTTAAGGCTTTGATTAGGTTAGCTCACATGCGTTTCCTGTCATGATTCATGTAAAGCTATATCTCATGTATTGTGACAATTTTGGTTAAATGAAATGCATGTAGCTCCTTTTGTTATGAAATGTGTAGGATGCTTGAGAAATTGAGTATTGCTATGTTGAATCTTACACGTGTTGCACCCTATATTGTATATAGGGGATGCCACCTAAGGCCACATGGAGTACGGCACGTCTTACACTTGGCGACTCGATTGACGGGGCACCTCCCCTCAGCGATAGCCATACGGACACCAGTTTGGGCCCGGATCACGAGACTATGTCAAATTCTCAGCCGGCCACTGGCCCCACAATGGGCCAACACCTTTTGCACCACCAGTTCCAGAGTAGAACCATGTGTCTACTTCGACGCCTCATATGCATCAGGATCCTCATCTTGATAGATTGGAGCAGATAATGCTCCTGATGTAGCAGCAGCAGCAGATTTGGACCACCATCGCTGGGGGCCTTGGCCCGAACATGAATGTGTTCCCACCTGTGCCACCTATGCAGCCTACTTGGGATATGAATACCAGCGGTCTATTTGAACGCTCTCAGTGCTTTCGACCTCCCACCTTCGTGGGCACCCACAGGCATAAGGAAGCTGAGTACTGGCTAGACCATATCTCTAAGATGTTGAAGCTACTGCACTGCACTGAGGTAGAACAGGTTGAGTTGGTCACATATATGTTCGAGAAGGAGGCTAGTCTATAGTGGGACAGCGTCCTACGAATAGTTACTGCAGGACACGTATGGACCTAAGATGCATTTGAGACATGCTTTCATGGGAAGTACTTCCCCCTCTCTTACTGCAATGAAAAGGAGGGTGAATTCCTTCGCCTCCGTCAGGGAGGAATGACTGTGCCGAGTATGAAGGTTCACGGAGCTGGCCAGATATGCTCTTTTGATACTAGTAGATGAGCTAATGAAAATGTGGTGTTTTTCAGATGGGCTGCGGCCTGATATCCGCACTAAGATGTGTTGCGCTAGCATTCCCAACTATGTTGAGCTAGTGAACGTGTCCTTGCGAGCTGAGAAGAATGGAGACAAACTAACCCGTACACATATACCAATGGGCCTGAAGCCTCAGGTCGAATTACAGCACCGGCCAGTCCTACTTAAGAGGCCACATGTAGACTCACCTCCCAGGCTCATAACTCCACCAACCCAACAGAGATGAACGGGCCGTTGGTGTACATATTGCAACAAAGGAGGACACATTGACCCCTTCTGTTTTACCAAGATGAAAGACAACAGTTTCACGCCACCTCAGAAGATCGACTGTCAGCCGCCACGTGTTATAGCAACTCCACCTCAACGACCTACGACAGTGCAACCAAATCACCCTCATCAAGCACGTGTACATGCACTAGCAGCTGGAGCATCTGGGAAAGCAGTTGCAGTGCCCTTAGCCTCTGAAGTCACTGCCCACATTCAAGGTATCAATTCCATAATAGACGTCATCGATGAAAGGAAGACCAATGTATTGAGAGGTCGTTTCCCATTCCATGTCAAGGATAGGTCTTAAATTACATCTTCTTCCGACACACGGATTGGGACAGATTCTTGAACCCTAAGAGTAGAAACAATTTTAAGGGGGTAGAAAAGTTATGAACTCAGTCGGGTTAAGTAGGTATAGTTGTCTACCCACTGATAGGCGCAACAAAAGCTTGCTGGCTAATAGCCCACTGGCCCAGGATCGAGGAAAATTGATCTAGGTTATACGTAAGGTTAAATTACTAAATAGGATATGAATCTTCCTTAGAATGTCAATAATGAAGTCATTGAAGGAAAGCAATTAGGGTTCAAGTATTAAACAAATTCATATTAAAGAATAGGCCTAACAATGGATTATTATAAAAATTATAAAAATAATATGGTAACTAGAGGTGACAAATATGTTATAAATAATAGAATGGTTGAAACAAAAAGTTTTCTACAACTTCGAGTTGCCAATGGACTGGTCATATTTTTTTTTCATATTAAAGTTTAGTATTTGGTGTCTATTTGGGAATTATATATAATCATACTAGGAATCATCCTGTGATTGAATTTAATTATACATATATATATATAGTTGTTTTTGTGCAATTAAATTAGGACCCTTGAGTAGGATTGAGTTTCATAGTTTAATACTCCGTAAGCTCATATTAGAGGTGTACTACAGTAAAATATTATAAGTTTCTTATCCCCTTGTAAATTCAAGGTTCATACCGCATCGAGGGGATGTCCTTCTTCTTTCCTTTCCTGCGGCCTTATGTTGCTAACATTCCAAACTTCTGAAATATTTTAGAACTCTCAACTCTTCCTTCCCTCTCAAAGTTAATGAAACTTAAGTACAATCTGCCCATAACCCCCTAGCCGTATGATCGAAATGGTGATATACAAATATAATTTTAGGAGATTGAAAACCCTTCTAGTATAGTCTTTTGACTATGAGCACCATAGAAGAACTTATTATCCACCAAGTTAAACATTGGTTAGACAAAAACTCTCGTTGAACAAGGCCTGAAGGACAACCTTATAAACATGAAGCTTGAACCTCCTAATGAATTCTAATACTCTTTAAATACTTAGGATGATCAGATTTTAGAATTTCAAGACCATAACCCTACGAGGCATTCACGGCTTAACTCAATTCTCAATCCTGGGTGATTACCAAAGTACTCACTGCTTTGACCGAGCAGAAGACCAGGATCCATCAGGATTAGGAAGTAATACAACATGTTGTCTGCCTTGGTGAGGCTGGCAATCGACGTATCGAGTTTGAGCCTACCACAACTATCTTTTTGTATTAGCCCAATCATAAAGAGTAGATTATACCACCCTTAGGTGGACTTTATCATTAAACACTTAGCAGCGATAATAAAGATTTGGACATTTGTTTTCAAACCTTAAAGGTAGAAACTTTTAAGGGGGGTAGACCATTATGAGCTAGGCTAGTGTAGTTATTATATACCCTAACACGTACATAAACTTGAAACCAATAGGACTAAGCAAATGAAATAATAAAACCTTTACTTATTACCCTTAGGCAATTTTGAGGACGAAATTTTTCTTTAAGGGGGGTAGATTGTAACGTCTCGAAAAAATCCGTACAAAGACCCGAATACCACCTCAAGCAGAAATCACTAAGGACCGAATCCTTTAGAAATTAAGTGAAAATTGATTAAGTACTAAACTAAATTAACTAGCGAATTAGCTCGAATCACTTTCAATACGAACTGCAAGACCCAAAATTAGTAGAATCGCTAACTCTACATTACCTAAAAACCTAGGATCAATCTCAAAACCCAGTTGCTCTTAGGAGCATCTTGAAACTCCATATCGGACCTGGACCGTGCGTCGAAAGTCCGATTATCATGAGACTATACAGTTATGACTGCCTTACTGGGCTTGACAATCATCTCAAAAATCAAGTCTAAATAATATCCAAAAACGCACAACTTGAGCCCAGAGCGAAGTGTGTGAGAAATGTGAATATCTTTAAAAAATAGACTCAAACTTAAGTGAATTGGGCCATTCACTTGCAGGCCAAATTTAAAGTTTTAGACTGTCAGATTCTGACCCAACTACACTCTTAGATCAAGGAAATTTCCCTACGCATGTTAGTGTACTTTTGGCCCTGATCGAGAGACGATGACCGTTGAATTGAAACTGGTCCTCCGCGATCGATTTACAAACCCGAACGGACCAAAACTTTAACCTAACCTAAATTCACTGCCAGGGAACTTTCACCGGATCGTATGCAGGAAATGGACCTCCAGATGAGCTCCGTTGGCCTGAAACAGCCCCCCTTTGGCTATATCCTAAGTATACCATGGTCCTGGGGCCATTGGCATCGATTCTGGGCCTATACAAAGGCCTTAACCCACCCCTCTCTCATTCCATACGAATTTTCAAACCCTAAGAGAGAGAAGAGAGAAAAAGAGAAGGAGAGAGTGAGGAGAAGAGAGAGAGTATGAGATAGTTTCTGGGATTCATTCCCGCCTCTCCACGTGTCAAATCATCCTTCCTACATCGCTATACCGGTGATTTCGATTCCATTTTTAGGTAAGAAATCCAAACCCTAATATGTTTTAGGTGTCTGAGTAAATGAATCGGCGAAATAGCTAACCTATTTCGTGATTCAGGTAGCCGTTGTGTCATTGATGAAGGCATAACGCTCGAACTGAGTTCGATATGAGTTTACTGACAGAAGGTGCGGACTATAAACATTTAGGTTATGGTTTTCAAAGCTTTCAATATCATTTAATGATTTATGACTGACTTGATTGCTATCACATATGCTTAGATACGATGTTTTCATATTACATATATATGAACTATGTTGAAATTAATGCATTCCATATGTTTGTTGAAATGTTTGTATGAATATGGAATTATGATTTGTACTTGCCATGATTGTTCTTTGAGAATACATGATTGTTGTAGTGTAGCAACTCCCTGGTGAAAGGATTTGCTATAATATACGTTATAACTAATTTATTACGTGTATGTTGATATGTGTAGTCTAAGTGTTTAATAAAATGCCTGAATGAGAAAATATTTATTGAAATGTATTTAATGAGGGTGTTGAGATAGGATTCTCAATTACCTTATCTATAGTTATAGTTTCTTTCATGTAACCATTATTACTACTATGTGCTTTATGGATGAAATGCCTAGGTAATACCATACGTGTACGATATGTTTGTTAAAATGCTTAAATGAGATTTATATTTGAATTTTTTGTCACATGTTGTTTGACTATCACATATGAATGCATATTGTGTTAGAATATGATTGGGACAACTGTATAGTCCAGGCTATCGGTAACGGTTCCCGTTTGAGTGGTCAAACTAGTTTCTTCGCATTTGATACATTCGGTAAATCCAAGTCATACGATGATTGTCGATAGTGGTACCATGTCGATTAATTCAGTGTACGCTCGTACCAGTTGAACTTGTCTAATAAACCGATCGGCCTATTGTGTGTTTACTATGTATGGATGCTACTGCTTGAATCTAAGGTACTGCTTACCAATGTAAAACCCGTTTCAACCATGGTACCACGATCCACTAAGACTCATGAGCCGGGCATGGTGGCATGGGACACCATGGTTGAGCTGTTGACCTACGCTGGGGTGATGAGCCTCCTCGTAGTGACCAGTGAGTAACCCAAACTCGTGAGCCGAATACGGTGGTATGGGACACTGTATTCGAGCTGTCGGCCTACCCCGGCGCAGCCTGGCTATGGTCCCCAGTCGAGTTGGTGATGAGCCTTCGAAAATAGACTACCAGTTGATAGGGCATTGGTGGCGTGACCTCGAGTACCAAATAGGCCTACGCTGATGGTGACAAGCCTCTCGTAGCGACCTAAAGTGTAAACTCTCGAATTTACCTATCGTATGTGATTAACTAGGATTGACAACCCTAGATGGATCATTGTTTGGGTAAATGATATAAAGGGAGGTACCTTAGCATCCCAAACCTACTATATGAATAGGTCTAATTAAGAACTTGGCTAATTACACATATGCACCGCATTACATGTGCCTTTGGCGTTGGAGTTGAGCACAACGGGAGTGTTGCATGCGTGATCGTGAGATGATGTTGCAGAGGAAGTGCAAGTGAGGGCATACATCATTAATACGTACCATCATTGCATTAACCAGAGTACTTAGGAATGCTTGTTGTATTGCTTTATTATTACTGCTTGATTGAATTGATAACATGTTAACCTTTACCTTATAGTTCCACTGAGTTGATCACTCACTCCCACTCTGGGACTGTGTTTTAAAACCCCAACTAGACTCTGTTGTAGTTTCTGGTGATATCGAGGCTTACGAGGTGGAGCCTGACTTCTATGACGAGGAGTTCTCCTACCTGTAACTCTCTGGCGAGTCTATGTAGACCTGGAGTTACACCACCAGGGCTACAAGGATATGAATTAGATGACATTACACTTTATCATTTTGTAAAATTTGAAATTATATATGTAATTGTTTCACCTGGTGACATTCATACTCTGGAGACTTACAATCACTTATATGCTCTATATATTTATCACAGTCTTCCACTTGCATAATTTAACTTGTCTCTAGAGTATGATATGCTGATTTGGTATAATCTCACTCATGTTTAATGCACTAATACGGACAACATTTAATCATCATTATCTATGTTGCATAAGTGATGTGTTGGAACTCGGGAGTTGAGCTTCTGCTCGACCCTCGATTTTCAGGGCATTACAGAATTGGTTCTACCAGGCCGCATCAAAGGAGAATATCTAGATAAGTATTTTACTATTTTATAAATCAATTATTCCTTTGGTTTCTTTGAGATTGTGTCAGAAAAATCTCTTTCTTTTGGTTTGTCTGAGGTGATCTAGAAAACTCGGAGTGTGGGGTTTTTGAATTGTGTAAGCCCACTAGAAAGACATAATTGTGAAGGTTTTAGGTGAACCTTGAAAAACCTATTTCTTAGTGAATGCCAATATCCACTGTGTGAGGATATTGGGAGTGGAGTAGTTATGTGACTATTTTTCTAAACAGTTGGTGTACACACAAGAGAACCACTATAATTTCTAGCCTTGTGGTGGATGGTTGATTGTGGATTTGTGTGAATCTTGTAATTTCCCTTTATGCATTGGTGGAGAATGTTGTAATCCTTTTTATTCAAGTGTGGGAATGCTGTAATAGCTTAGTTATTTTCGTTGTTATTTTATTCTTTATTCCAGTTTGGGATTTTGATATATAAACCGTTCTAGAAATCAGGTTGTCCTACCATAAGCCATTGGTTTTTGGCGTAAGGTTGTCCTTAGAACAGCATTTGTATCAACTTCTCAATACTTGTACATTTGAGGTTGTTATTCATTTCTGCACTGTGGGATTGTTGAAGTGCTATCTTTATTTATATTTGTTTAAATTTTGCATTTAATTTTTAATTTGGCATAGTCCTATTCACCCCCCTCCCTCTAGGACTCTTAGCTCGGCCTTTTCAAGTGGTATCAGAGCCTAATAGCTCGCTTTAATTATTTTTTTGTATTAATTTCGTGAGCTTATTAAGATGTCAAATTTTGATAGCCTTTCAGTCACTAGGCCTCCAGCATTTGATGGCTCTAATTATGCCTATTAGAAAGCTAGAATGAGGATTTTCTTAAAATCCATGGATGAGAGCATGTGGCAAGCCACAGTGACCAATTACTCCCCTCCTACCACTGAAGTGACTAGTACCGATGGATCTGTAACTGTAAATGTAACACCTTATTTTACTTGGACCAGTCTTTAGAAAAGTGGAAGTAGTGCCAATGCAAAGGCTCTAAATGTTATTACTTGCGCACTATCACTAGATGAATTCAAGAGAATTATATCTTGTGATACTGCAAAGCAAGCCTAGGATGTTTTGGAAATGACACACGAGGGAATAACAATTGTCAAGAAATCTAAAGTCCAAATCCTCACAACCAAATTTGAGGAAATTCGTATGGAAGAAAGTGAAACTTTCATGGACTTCCATACAAGATTAAATAACATTGTCAACTCTATGTGGGGTCTCGGTGATAGAATCCCAGAAAGTAAAGTCTATGCAAAGATACTATGCTCACTACCTGAACGGTTTAATTCAAAGGTGACTACGATCCAGGAACTTTGTGATACAAATAATATGAGGGTAGAAGAATTAGTTGGCTCATTACAGATCTATGAGTTAAACTTTAAAGCTCCTAAAGGTAAATCCATCGCCTTTAAATCTTCTAAAAGTATTTCTCAAGATAATAGTAATTCTGAAGATAATATGGCCCTTTTAGCTAAAAAGTTTTATAAGATTTTCAAAAGTAAAAAGAGGGTTGATTTGCAAAAACCTAATGAGAAGAAAAAAAATCTAAATCTAAAACCTAGAAATCTTTAAAAGACAGTCAATGTTACAACTACCATGAATATGGGCATCTAGCAAACAAATGTCCTAAAAAGGACAAACCTAAAAGGAAAGGTATGTTGGCTACTTGGGATGAATCTTCCTACTTTGAAGCCTCTTGTGAGTCAGAAGATTCTGAAACCGAGTCTGGTAATGATGTTAAAGCCTTTATGACTCTAGCCAAGTTCACTTTTTCAGATGATGATGATTCAACCAGTAAAGAAAATCTGAATAGTGACCATGAAAATGAAGAGGATCTTCAAGATGCTTATAATGCCCTATACAAGGAAAGTTGTAAAATTGCTGTAAAACTAAAACTTCAGAAAGAAAGGTTTTCAAAACTTAAAGAAAATTTTGATAATCTTGTTTTAGAAAAATCTCACATTTCAGATTGTTTTGAAAAAACTAAGTGCGACTTAGATTTCAAAACCTCCCAAGTTAAAAACTTAAAATCTGAAAATGAAAAGATAAAACTTGAAGTCTGTTCACTTTTGAGTTTAAAAGACACTTGTAGGTATGCCCAAGGTGATCCTAAGTTAGAAAAACTCTTATCCAGATCCAGAAAATGTGGTAATCAATCTGGATTAGGCTACGACAAAAGTATTCCTCCCAAACATAAGAATACTCCACCCAAATTTGTAAAAGGGGAGTCTTCAAACTCAAAAGGGAAAAGTCTGAATCAAAATTATTCTAAAAATGCTAAAACCTTTTAAACCCTAAAACCTAAAAGCAACCATATCAACTATAAAAATCAGAATTATAATCATTTAGCTGAGAAAATTGTTGATTTACTTAAGGAGTTCTTAAAATCTTACTCCGTGGGTCGATCTTATAACAATTACAAATACAAGAAGACCAGCTTTACTCCTAAACCTAAAACTATAATGAAATGGATCCCGAAGGTTACGTGTTTGGTTGCCCACACCGCTTTCAAAGCTTCGAGCAAATCAAAGTGGTACCTAGACAGTGGATGCTTTAGACATATGACAAGCGACAAGGGTCTGTTCACCAATCTTAAAGACATGACTGGTGGTTCAGTCACATTCGATGATGGTAGCAACTACAAAATTATTGGCCAAGGTATGGTTCAGCTCTTTAACCTCCCTCTGTTTAAGATGTCTTATATGTTGAAGGGTTAAAATACAATTTATTAAGCATCACTCACATATGCGATAATAATCATAGTGTAAAATTTACTAATCAAGGTTGTGAAATTTTAAATAAAAATGTTTCTGTAATATTAACTAGTCATAGAACTTCTAAAAACTACTATATTGTCTGTGATTCAAGCTCATCTAATCTATCGTACTACATGTTCCATACCGATGAGACCGAATTATGGCATAAACACCTCAGACATGCACACTATCGTAACTTATATAGATTGAGCAATAGAGAGTTGGTAAGAGGTCTACCTAAAATACAGAAAGTTGGCGAATGCTACATTGATAAATAAACTAGGAGTACTCACAAAAAGGTGAACTCCAATGCCACATCTAAACCACTCGAACTTCTCCACATGGATCTCATTGGACCAACTAGAATGGAGAGTTAAGGTGGCAAGAAGTACATTCTGGTAATTGTTGATGACTTCACCAGATACACTTGGGTAGTCTTCTTAAGGGACAAATCAGAAACTCTTGATGAAGTAAAAAGGGTACTTAAACGTATCCAAATTGAAAAAGAATCACAAGTTTCTAAGATCCGTAGTGATCATGGTTCAGAATTTGAAAATAACAATTTTGAGAAATTTTACAGTGATCAGGAAATATCACATGAATTTTCTGTGCCCAAAACATTATAACAAAATGGTATAGTAGAAAGAAAAAATAGAGTGCTTCAAGAAATGGCGAATGTAATGTTAAATAGCATGAATCTCCCTAAAAATATTTAGGCCGAAGCCGTAAATACTGTATGTTATATAATTAATCGCATTTATACTAGAAAATCAAATGGTAAAATAACTTGTGAAATGTGGTTTGATAAGAAGCCTACTGTTAAATACTTTCAAGTTTTTGGCAGCAAGTACTACATTCTACGTGACCGAGAAAATCTGGGTAAGTTTAACACCGAAAGTGATGAAGGGATATTTTTAGGGTATACTCTAAATAGTCAAGCATATTGGGTTCTTAATAAGAGGACTGGTGTAATTCAAGAGTCCATTAATGTGGTTATTCACGATTACTTAAGCACACCTGTCTCAAGTTCAGAAAATGATGAAGTTCTTCTAATTGATAAACCAGATTTTTCATCAAGTCAAAATAACAATGAACTGAGGACAGTTAAAGACCATCCAACTAATCAAATCCTTAGAAACCCTCTCACTGGTGTGCGCACTCATAAACAACTTAAAGATATGTGTAACTACGTGTGCTTTACATCTCAGATAGAATCGGCTAACGTAAAAGAAGTTCTTACTGACGAAAACTGGATTGTTGCGATGTAAGAAGAGCTCAATCAATTTGTCAGAAATGATGTTTGGTACTTAGTTCCAAGACCGAAAGATAAACACATTATCAGAACAAAATGGATTTTCAAAAATAAGTCTGATGAACTTGGTAATATTATTAGAAACAAGGCTAGGTTAGTTGTACAAGGGTATACTCAAATTGAAAACATCGATTATGATGAAACCTTTGCCCCAGTAGATCGTCTTGAATCAATTAGACTATTTATATCTATTGCATGTTTTAGAAAGTTCAAAATATATCAAATGGATATAAAGAGTGCATTCTTAAATGGCGATTTGCATGAAGAAGTATATGTTGAACAACCAACGTGTTTTGAAGACCCTAAGAATGATGATCATGTCTATCACTTAAAAAAGGCACTCTACGGTTTGAAACAAGCTCCCAGGGCGTGGTACAAAAAGTTGACTAAGTTTCTACTAAGTCATAACTTCATAATGGGAAGTGTTGATAAGACATTGTTTGTAAAGAAACATAATGATCACATACTAATAGTATAAATCTATGTTAATGATATTATCTATGGATCTACCTGTGCTAACATGACTGTTGAGTTTGCAGATCTTATGAAGTCTAAGTTTGAAATGAGCATGGTTGGAGAATTGAATTATTTCCTAGGGTTGCAAGTCAAACAGCTACCTGATGGTTTCTTTATCTCTCAAACTAAATATGCTCTAAACTTAGCTAAAAAATTCAGATTTGAGAGTGGGAAAAATTTTGATACATCTATGAGTACTACTTTAAAACTCTCAAAGGACTCTCCAGGTAAGAGTGTGGATCCTAAGTTATATTGCAGTATGATAGGTAGTTTGCTTCATTTAATTGCGAGTCGACCTGATATTGCATTTATCGTTGAAATTTGTGATAAATATCAATCTGACCCTAAAGAGTCACATCTAATTGTTGTTAAGCAGATTATGCGATATGTCACTAGTTCAGCTAATCTTGGTCTTTGGTATCCATATGATACTAGTGTGCAATTAGCTAATTTCACGGATGCTGATTAGGCTGGCAACATTGATGACTGAAAATCAACCAGTGGTGGTTTTTTCGACGTAGGGAACTATTTATTTTCTTGGGTAAGTAAGAAACAAAGTTCTGTATTGCTCTCAACTGCTGAGGCTGAATACATTGCGGAAGGTAATGCATATACTCAACTTATATGGATGAAAAGAATGTTAAGCGATTATAGAATTGCGCAAGATTTTATGGTTTTATATTGTGATAATTCCAGTGAAATTAATATCTTTAAAAATTCAATCCAGCATTCACGAACCAAGCATATTGACATTAGATATCACTACATTCATGAAGTTATGGAAGGAAAGATAATTTCTTTGGAGTATATTCCGATCGAGACTCAACTTGCAAACATATTCAAAAAACTGCTCGACAAAAGTAGGTTTGCTAAATTGAAATTTGATCTTGGTATGTGTAATATGAATTGTTGATTCATGTATTTCTATATCATAATATATATATTAGTTATTTTAAATTTCAAATTTTATGAAAATTTGCATATTTTGGGCTGTGCACGACCAGTCGAGTACATACTCGACCAGTCGTGGCACGACCAATTTAGCATGTACTCGACCCGTCGTGAAACTTGGTATTGCCCTTTTATTTAGGGAAAAACACTTTTTCTTTATTTTGGTTATCTTCTCCAACAAGCCCTACATCTACCGGTCGAACCCGTCTTCGATTCCTCCATAGTTAGTGTGTTGTTTTCAATTTTCTTGTAGATTCTAGTCCTTTGCACTACATTTTCTTCATTTGTGAAGTTTATTTCATGTTTTATGTTGGGTTTTGGGATTTTCTACTAAAAAATCTGATCTACTAGAAACCCATTTTACCTCTTTTGCAATCACTTTATTGCTTGGTTTCCTTGTTGCAAATGGAAGGTAGAACCAAGAAGAAAGGATCTCGTGGTCCCTCTTCATCTCGTTCGACTCCTACCACAGTGCGTGACCTTTGGTCACCCAAAAATGATCTCCATGATGTGTGGGATATTCGGTTACGCAATGTTATAGTAGAACAACCCATTAATGTTGATCATTTGGCTCTGTTTGATATCCTTCCTCTCCTTCAGTCTATAGGATGGGATAACATACTACATTGGGGTGGGCCGACATACCGCTCCATTACGCAGGCTATGTATACTTGCATTATTGATTTTTCTAGTGAAAATCTGACATTTGCTATTGCAACCAGAGAAGGTCCAATTGATGTGGACCGTCATCTTATTTCTGGTTTAATAGACCTTCTAGTTAATGATAACGGTATTCCCGTTAGTTCTCTAGTGGCAAAACCATTTGAAATTGAGAAGCGAATGCTTACTAAAGATTTATATAATATAGATGCAAAATGGAATACTGGTAATGTACTTGCCTCTAAGTTTCTGTTACCCAGATATAGAATTCTTCATAGGATTGTCATTTCAAATGTTTATCCTCGATCTGGTAACAAAACCAAACTTACTACATTCATGGTTCGTATTCTTCATTCCATCATTTCTGAAATTTTTGTATGTCTTCCTTCTCTAATTTGTGGCTATGCCTGTTAGCCACCCATAGTTTAGTGGCTATGCCTGTTGGAGAAGCTCTCATTTAACACCTAATCTTCAACAACTCTAATATTAACAAGATGAATTTGAAGTTAGCCCCAGGCCAAGTTAATGTGGGTGCTGGTGGAGCTGCTGCCGCAAATGAAGAGGAGGGTGATTTGCCTTTAGATGACATCAATATGGATGATCTTTTTGATGAAATTGAATCTGATTCTGCTACTGATCTTGGTTATCAACCATCTGACTTTGATGCGCATTTGCGCTCACTTGAGGAGAAAGTTGAAAGTATGAATGTGTCTTATGAAATGCAATTTAAATATATGCGCAAGTATCCAAAGCGCATTAACAAGGGACTTCGTCAAATTAATCCTACCATACCTGCTCCTTCATCGGGTTCTGATTAGTATTTGAAAATGTGGTTTGTAATAACTTTTAAGATACTTGACTTTCTCTTGTTTTATGGGCTTGGACATGCTTGAACATGCTTTCTTATGGATTTAGTTAACTTGGTAATCTTGATCATATATTCACTTCTTTTTCATTACTCTTTTATTTCCTTCCTTATTTATCTACTTCCATTATCCTTTATTTGTTCTTTCCTTTGTCATGTTGTGACAAAAGGGAGGAGAATTTTATCATGCTTATGATAATGTGCGATTGTGGATAGGTAGGCATATTTTTTCAATGTATGAAGTTAGTAGTAAGGGGGAGTAAGTATACTTACTCCCCCTTACGTAAGGGGGAGTATTGATGAGTATTGATTAATGATGCGTATTGGTTTAACCAGGATGTAACTGGTGCATGATTCTTTAATCAAGTTGTAACCGATGCATAATTCTTTGTTCTGCATATATGGTACATGATTCTTTATTGTGTGGGTTATGCTTATCTTATTTTAATAAAGTGTGCTTTGTCACAAATTTGACAAAGCGGGAGATTGTAAGTGTTATGTTTTCTAGGTCCAATAATTGTCAAATTTTATAGTGCCAAAACCTCTTGGAATCTATGTAGCTCATCTTCATGTTCAAGATCATACAAGTTCAAGATGATCCATTTCAAGTTTCAAGCATCACAAGTATATGAACTTAACTACAACATCAACTGATAGTGCATGCTTTCAAAGCTTCATCTAAGTCAAGGCAATAGACTTTACTTTGGTACTCAAAGCTCAAGGTGAAATGCAACTCAAGTATCTCAAGTTCAAGCTCAAAATGTTTCAAGTTCAAGCTTCATCATTCGTCAAGATATCAAGCTTCATGAATGTCAAAGATCAATTATCAAAAAATGTGTCAATGTTCAAACATCGCTTATAAGGTATGAATGACCTTAGATTAACCATAGGTTAGGTCACTGTTGATTGCATACTTTAATTGGGTCACTACTTAAGTGTATAGACTGTTTTTTGACTAGTCTTAGCCCATGTTCGACTAGTCCTTGTACTGGCTTGACCAGTCCAAGAAAATCCTCAACCAGTCCTAGGTTTCTTACGAATTTTTGAGATTTTTTGTTATTGCCTCGACCAGTCCTGGAGACTGTTTGACTAGTTGAGTGAACAGTGCTCGACTCAAAGTCTAGCAACTAAATTGGGTCCCACATGATCAGTCATGGGCAGGACTCGACCAGTCGTGGAGACCACTCGACCGGTCAAGCAGGCCCTTCGACCAGTCGTGGAATGGCCTTATCTTATCGCGCTTAAATTTTTAAAAATTTGTTGGTTCTTCGACCAGTCGATTTGACCTCTGGGCCAGTCGAATGAGAAATTTCTACACTATAAATAGAGCACGATTTTCAGAGTTTTGTATCTAATTCAAGCAAAATCATGACACCACTCTGAGAGATAAGTTAGTGATATTCTTAAGTTATATTGTGCTCATTTAATATTCTCTTTAATTAGCTTTGTTTGCATTTAATTTTGTATTCTACATTCCAATCTTATTTGAATAAGGGATTGAAGTTTTCCCATTTCTTGGAATTAAAATCAAATCAAGCTAACCCAAAGTAATTTAATCTAAAAAATCATTTAGAACTTAGAACCTTTTCATAAGTGAATGTGGACATTGAACATCTACGTTGAACTTCTACTCCGAATTGGTTCTACCAGTTGCATCAAAGGAGAATATCCAGATAAGTATTTTACTATTTTGTAAATTAATTATTCTTTTGGTTTCTTTGAGATTGTGCCAGAAAAATCTCTTTCTTTTGGTTTGTCTGAGGTGATCTAGGAAACTCAGAGTGTGGGGTTTTTGAATTGTGTAAGCCCACTTGAAAGATACTATTGTGAAGGTTTTAGGTGAACCTTGAAAAACCTATTTCTTAGTGAACGTCAATATCCATTGTGTGAGGATATTGGGAGTGGAGTAGTTGTGTGGCTGTTTTTTTAAACAATTGGTGTACACATAAGCAAACTACTATAATTTTTGGCCTTGTGGTGGATGGTTGATTGTGGATTTGTGTGAATGTTGTAATTTCCCTTTATGCATTGGTGGAGAATGTTGTAATCCTTTTTATGCAAGTGTGGGAATGTTGTAATAGCTTAGTTATTTTCTTTACTATTTTATTCTTTATTCCTTTGTATCAGTTTAGGATTTTGATACACAAATCGTTCTAGAAATCAGGTTGTCCTACCATAAGCCATTGGTTTTTGGTGTAAGGTTGTCCTTAGAACAACATTTGTATTAACCTCTCGATACTTGTACATTTGAGGTTGTTATTCATTTCTGCATTGTGGGATTGTTTAAGTGCTATCTTTATTTATATTTGCTTAAATTTTGCATTTAATTTTTAATTTGGCATAGTCCTATTCACCCCCCCCCCCCTCTAGGACTCTTAACTCGGCCTTTTCAATATGTGGGCCACAAAATGATTTAATTAAAATCCTTAGTAGTTAATTACATGTCTTTGAAATACTACGGTCTTGTTGGTTTCAAACTGTTGGCCCATATAACTCCAATGGTTGGATTGATCCTAATTCGACTATCAATGGCCAAAAGGGCATTAAGGGTTTGTTTGGGTGATTAGGGACCCATTGGTTGACTGTTATGTGGGCCATCCCATGCGAATGCTGCCTTACAAGCTTCGATCTCTTATTCAAGTGATCCGATGGTTGGATCGACTAATATTTGACTATTAATGGTCCTAGGGGTTTCTGAATTATGTGATCACTTGATGGATTCTGTCCAATGATGTGTTATGGGCCTAGCGCAGTGGATCGGATCTTCTTCTTGATCAGTGAAAGTGTAACATGGGTGCGCATGCCTTATCTTAGGGTGGAGTCCATAGATTTAACGTGGAACTTGCACTGATCACCAACCTCAACTGTCCAAGTTAGGACGGGAATCCATAGATGAAGTAGGTCCACAGTCCAAGTAGTTAGGTCATGTGATTAAGTATTAAATTATCCCTCATGAGGGTGTGGAGTCATGTATGGTGGATCTCATGGCTCAATGTTCTAAAATTGAGATGGTCGGTTAGATTTGTCTATTGGTGGAATTGGAAGCCAAAAAGAAATGGTTCCTTCACTGATGTGATGGTCCACCTTTAAAATTTACAGATGGACAACCTAATCATGGATTTTCAATCATTGGATTCAGGCTAGAATGCACATGAGTGTGTGCTTACGTTAGGCTTTCATTTAACCTAAATTTGGTTATATGGTAACACCTGAGTAATGGAAGTACGGGTTGTTACACCTTGGTTGAACCCTAACCTAGATCAATTCAATATCCTAAAAATATGCCTTTCAAGCCAACCCAAACTTGTAGGAATACCCATACCAAGTTGGCTAAAAGTTAGTCTTAACCAACGACCATGGACATGGGAAGAAAACTGAAAAATTGAGACAAAATGAAATATACACTTTTTGACAAGCTTTGATGGGATCGAAAGCTTGGTTGATTAGATTGATTTGGACAATCAATCTTTCTAGCAAGCTTTTATAGTAAAAGTAGAGACATTTGGTCATTGCGCTTCAACGGGGCTCATCCAACCGGTAAGTCTAGTGTTAGAGTACATTAGAGAACCCATTTATTTTATAGATTTGGGTTCAAAGTATGTTGTTGTTCTTGGGTAGGACAAGTCTAGTGTAAGACCTTATGTAGGCCTCCGGTGAGAGAATACGCCGCTTGTTCTTATGTAGGACAAGTGTATTTTAGACCTTGTGTATGTTGTAAAAGGTTTATGGTTAACTTGATTTAAAGCCATTGTGTTAGTGAAATCCAACACACTCATGGGTTGAGTGCAATAGCCAAGAATGGAGTAGGCACATAGTTGAACCACTATACATCGTGTGCAATACATTAAATACTTTTTGTTTATATTTATTTCATTTTGTTGAATGATTGTGGATGCTTTATTTCATCGTAACAAACATGTTTGATAATATGCCTACATGATGTTTATCTATTGTACGCTTGAGTTGATTTGATATATCTATACATAACCTACTTTGATTGTTTTGATTGTGTAATAGGAGGTAGCTGATTGCTGTTTAAATAGTGACATTTTTAAAAGGTCATATTCACCCCCTCTAGGACTTAGCCTTACTTTCTAACACCTAACATAACATCTATTTAACTTAGATTGCAATTTCAGAACCAATCAATTAAAAAACCATTGATGGATATGTAAAGGTCATTTTATCATGAATCTAAAAAGAAATTATTTATATGTCCAAAATATGAAGTCATAGATTTTCATGGTCCAAAGTCTTGAGTGGGCTTTAAACACCCTCTCATTTTGATTTATCGAGCTGATGCTCACGGATCATTTTGTCAATCCACTTTTTTCTCATCTCATGAGGCAGACTCAAGAATAGCTCCACATATGTTATATTAATGACTAATAAACAACTTGCATTCATATAATCTTCTTTAGAAAGTCCATCGACCTCATTCATTGCTTTTGTAAGTTTCTTAATACATAAGGGTTTATTTTTCTCCACCACAAACATTGTCAACATGTTAATAGCCTCTGCAACATTATCCAAGGATCCATTCACTATATCCCATGGTTGAATTGTCCTCTCATTTCTTTTAAAGCTTACATTTTTCCTAGTATACAGAGATGCAATCCCTTTATGTGCTAGATTCATATGGATGGAATGTGAAGATTGTGTGCTCCCATATGACCAATTTGTTTCTAGCCCATAATCACTATAGTAATCGAAAGTGTACTAGAAAATGGGGCATTATAACTCATCATTGCATATCGGTCAGAAGCTTAATCATCCATAATGACATGTGTTAGATCATCATAGCGAGGAACAAGCTTATCTCAGACTGATTTTGCATACATATGAGATTACAATATAGAGACCTATCATTATTAATTACAAAAGCATCAAACATGGTTGAAATTGATATAAAATAATTTAACTTTTACCGCAATGTAGTCATTTCAGACTTCATTGGTCCTCACCACCATTTTAACAACTGAGTCCCATTTAAAACCATTGACAAGTAGTAAATCTTTACAAATGAAATAGAGACTTTTGAGCATATGAAGGTGGTTCAATATGTGGTTCTTGTTGAGCGTTATCCCCAATTTCTCATACATTTCAATAAATATAAGCTTATAGGCTTCTGACTTGAATTCATTATGATCGAGAGTCACTTACTTTATAAATGCATCAATGTGTATGTTAACAATTGGAGTGGTCTAATAAATCTTACTGCGCTTAACAGTAGGTTCAAAATTATTTCTTGAATAATTCCTTAGTGATTTTCTTGTTGCCTTCGACGATGACAAAGTTTTCACCTTAGAGATGTTGAAAACAAAGGCCACATGATTATACTGATCATATGAATAAATCTATTTTTATCAGAGTTAATGTATGCTGATGCATCAACACGTAATTCGCATTCAATTAAGATATGAAAATATTTCCAACTCTCATAATCACATGTATAAAACTAATATGCTAATAAATAATATTGGTAACCCAAGGTATTTAACTTACGCTAGAAAAGAAAGTATATATCATTATTAAATATTACAACCCTAATTTTTTTTAAAGCAAACTACACTGATGTAAGAGTGCTTGTTGGATGGCTATCTATCTACATTCTCTCTATGTTGCCATCCCTGAACTGGGCCCATGCATCACGCTCCTATGTTGTGACATTGAGAAGGAATTCTCATTCCTCTCTAATTGTTAACTCTATTAATGAATGCATTTCATTTTCAGCCCCACTTACACTAATCTCATCACCTCGTGGCATGTTTTTATCTCCATCTACATTTATGAAATTATGAAAAATGTAACAAGCTATAAGTATTTTCACATGTGTCCAAAGTTTAAACTATGATGTCACTTGTAAAATTAAAAATCCTACTTTTAAAATCCCAAAGCAACATTTTATTACGTTCCTGAGTTGGCCTAGCGATAATTGAACAACTCCTTATTAGACAAAGTTCTACTTGTTTAAAATGGTATCGAATTCATCAGATCACTAGATTATTGAGTTTTTACTTAATACATCTCCAGTCACATCTTGCTGACTTCATGACACGAACGTCTCATGACTGTATGATATTTTCCATGGTTGTTTTACCAACATAAGTAGTTACTGATTTACCAACATAAATATTTATTCTTTCCTTAGTTTATTTTTATTCGCTGATTGTAATGTTGTAATATTTTGATTAATAAAGTTACTGATTTAGTCTTAAGTTTAATTTTTTCCAATCTTTTATTGATTTATTAAGAAATTCGGTTCAATTTATTACCGTTAAAAGAAAAGTTTGTCTTCAAAGAAAAAAATCGCATTCAGAAGGACCAACCTTAATATTCAAAAATCGTCTTATCACTGTAACAATTGGTTGCTAAATAGTTAGGCCAATCTTCATAGATTTGGTCCTAATCTGGCTAGTTTGGCGCCTAGGTCACAGGCATTTAGTTCAATTTGAGTCAAACACGAATTTGGCATGCTCGTTTAAAAGATGATCTATCTTTGTCATAAAGGGGGATAAATAAGACAATACCAAATTCTTTGAAATAAAGCGGAATAAATAATCTCAATCGCCCAAAGTATTGAAACCTTGATTTCAAATAATTCTTAAGACAACCTTCACTTAGTATTTTAGGCAAGACAACTTTATTTCACGACATCTTTGAAATCAATCTTTCAAACTAGCAAGAGAATATAAAATAAATACATCATTCACCACACATAATGAAATAAATATAATATTCACTACAAATAATGAAATAAGCAATCACCACAGAGACACAAGGGGTTATAGCAGTTTGGTGCTTAAACCCACACCTACTCCTCTCCTAATATTACTAATCTCGTAATTTTGGCTTTCACTATACCAAGGTTTTCATAGGTTCACCTTAACAACATTTTACAATTCTTATGATTTTCACGAGCTGTCACAATTAAACTCCCTTTGTGATTTTCACAAGCTATCTCAAATCAATCCACTGAGATTTTTGGACTATCTCAGAAACCCAAATAAAATAAAGTAATTGACAATGTACTTATCTTTAAAAGATAATTCAAAGATGTAGTCGAAATTTGAAGCAACGTTCTTTCTTGAGTGTAGAAGAGGCCGTATTTGCTCAACTAGAAAGAATATAGGGATCTAATGTATTTCAATAAAATGAAAACTCTAATGTTGTAAATTCAATTCCCTCTTTCTCAAGAGGAGTATAAATTACTCTTTAAAATATATTTGAGATCAGCTTGAGAAAGGGAATTGAATAAGCTATATGAAATTTATAAATATCGCACAAATAGCTTGACGAGGACCTAAGCTTCTATCTTTCTTGTAGAAGGTTTTTAAGTGAATTTTGTTGTCAAATAGAATGAGAGATGGTCCCTATTTATAGCCAAACGATTTGGAAATTTGGTTAGCCTAAGAATAGGTTCGGCTGGCCGGATTTAACAATTCTGTTCTAACGGCTATCAGATTACGCAAGATAAGATTTATCTAAAATTCAGCTGGCCCAAGCTAAAATTTGGCTGGTTGAATTTCCAATTCGTTTATATGAATTCCCTCGAAAATTCGATAATCCTTTGTTGGAAGATGACCTGAACTTTCCTCGGGCTAGTCGAACTTCAAGTTATGCTAGCCGAACCCAAAGTTAGGCTGGCCGAATTTGTAACAAAATTTTTAAATATGAAAAATTGTCCGAGCCTGAAGTTAGGTTAGCTGAAGTAAGTTGGGCTAGCCGAACCTAAAGTAAGGCTGAATGAACTTCAATGAACTTGTACTAAAGTTAACCCATTTTAAACATATTTCAAAAGCACTTAACCTAGGGTCTTTCTAGAGTCATTCTATCTGGTGGTTGACCTATACAAAGATCTTAGAATCTTGATAAACTTGAAAGCAAGTGACATCATTTAAATCTTGAGATGTTGAGCCGATCTTGAGCCAATCTTCACGAGATACCATAGACTATTGTAATGTACTTGTGATCTGACCAGTGTCTTTGTCTATGAAATTTGAAAACTTTATATGAGCTAAAAAAATATAAGCATTTACACCGACACTCAATTTAATCACACACATTTAATTGAAATTGGGTTGTTTGTAATACGTGTGGTTACATGTCTAGGTTGAACAACAACAAGTACGGAACCGTAAGCCTCATCTGCACAAATTTAGCATTCAAGAACACTCCACACATTGAATAAACTACGATCAAATGGTTTTGATATTCAAATCTGGGAGATTTTTTAAGAATCACTAATTTGAAGAGTCTCATCAATTTCAACCGTTTAGATCATCCAAGCATGGGCCACATAATGTACAATTGAATTGCCTATAAATTGTAATTCCAACCACCACATCTTACCAAGTAACTTTATTGAGGGGTCGTACCATTTCAGAGATGTGATAACATACAATAATTGTAAATAAATGAGAAAGCTATGCAAAAAGAGATGACTCTGGGCTTAGGCAGACGTGGTTTGGCTGGTGATGTGCCACTAGCCAAGTAGCTACTAGTCAGTGATTTGTGGGACCCACCATGATGTATGTGTGATGCAGGGATGAACGTGATGAGGTCTGTAAGTGCTATACTTTATATCCCTGTTTGTTGTCAAATTTGTGATGCCAAAATCACTGTTATGTTATATATAACCTGCTTAAGTGAAGCTCTCTCAAGGATCAACATACATGAACAAGCTAAGCTCACATCAAGCAAAGCTCTCAAGTACAAGACTCAAGATCTTGAATGACTCAAGATCTTGAATGAAAGAACTGCTCACAAGACTCAAGCTGAAAAGAAAAAGAAAGTACAAGGCAAGACTCAAGCTGAACTCAAGACTCAAGTTGAAACTCAAGCCACTTTCATGATTGAGCTACTTCAAGGTTTAGTCTACATCAAGACTTCAAGGCTCATTCTTCATGGTCTCTTGTTTCAATGTCCATACTTCATGATTGAGGTTTGTTTGACCATAGGATGACCTTAGAAGTAGGTCATTTCGGATACATAAGTCGAATGTTATTTTACATGTGATTGATTTCTATTCTTCGACCAGTCTTAGGTCCTTCGACTAGTCTAGACTTGCTTCGACCAGTCTAAGACATTTCCTGGATCGATCGTAAGTTTGTTACAAATTAGGATAAAATCGTTAGCCTTGACTAGTCACGGAATGCATTCGACCGATCGTAGGAAGCAGTGTTCGCATCTTCGACCGGTCGTAGAATCTACGACTCGAAGTCCAGAAGGTTTTATAGGTTCTTCGACCGATCGAAGGAAACCTACGACCGATCGTAGGTGACCTACGACCGATCGTAGGAGGGCTACAACTTGATCGTAGAGCGGTCAAAGCATATCCCGCGGATTTTTCAAATATCGTTAGAGCTTCGACTAGTCGTAGAGCACTCTAGACCAATCGAAGACCTGATCTTTTCACTTATAAATAGTGCACGAATCTCAGTAGAAATCATCGATTTAATTATAGTATTCAAGCCAATCTTCGTCGAACTTCTGAGAGATAATTTTGTGCTCCATTTAAGATAAGTGTGCTTATTTAATATCTTCTTTCCTTAGCTTTATTTTAATTGATTTTGTTTCGGTTATTCCAATCTGATTGGAAAAGAGGAATTGTTAGTCCCTTTCTTTGGAATCAAAATCAATTAAGGCAAGCCCTATTTGGTTTAATTTAAAATCAATTAGAATTAGAACCATTTTAATCGAGTACTGGACATTGAACTTGGACATTCAATCATCTACTTTGATTTGGTTCTACCGGCTGCTACAACGAAGGAGATATTCGGTATTTTACATATTGTAAATTCCTTTCTATTATTTTGGTTTCTTTCAAGATTTGCCGGAAAAATCTTGTTATATTGGTTATCTGAGGAGAGCCAGGAAAACTCAGAAGTGGGGGTTTTTAATTGTGTAAGCCCACATACAAAGACACAATTGTAAGGGTTTTGGGTGAACATAGGAAAACCTATCTTTAGTGAACGCTAATATCCCCTGTGTGAGGATATTAGGAGTGGAGTAAGCATTCTGTGTGGCTATTGTGAAACAGTTGGTGAACACACAGGCGAACCACTATAAATCCTTTGAGTTGTGGTTGATTAATTTATTCTTTTTATTGTTTTTATTCTTTTTGTGGGTTGTATGTATGGTGGTGAATGATGTAATTATTTCAATCTTTGTGAGAATGTTGTAATAGCTTAGAATTTACTTTCTTCTATTCCTTTATAAGTTTGTTTTTCAATTTCATTTTGAAAGTTGTTCAAGCAAGGTTGCCCTGCCATTTTTATGGTGGATGGCTGTCCCTAGAACAATACATCTTTAATTACAAGTTATTTCAATTCGGTTCATATTTGTTTTTGTATTCCTCTTCGATTTGAGACTTGATACAAAGACGTTTCTAGAAATAAGGTTGTGCTACCTTAATGTCTGTTTTGGTGTAGGGTTGTGCTTAGTATAACGTGTGTATCAACCTCTCAAGATGTGAATTTTGAGGTTGTTTTTCTTTCTTGCATTATTATTTAATTTGGCTATCATTTTCTTTATTATTCCGCTGTTATAAGTTTTTATTTGGCATTGTCCTATTCACCCCCTCTAGGACATATAGCTTGGCCTTTTCAAGTGGTATCGAGCCTAATAGCTCCTTTTAATTCTTGGATTTAATTCTGAGCTAACGATTTAAGCTATTAAGATGTCAAATTTTGATAGCCTTTCGATCACTAGGCCTCCACCCTTTGATGGCTCCAACTATGCTTATTGGAAAGCCGAATGAGGATCTTCCTCAAATCAATGGATGAAAATGTGTGGCAAGCCACGGTGGTGAATGGAATCCTCCTATCATGGAAGTTCTGGGGTTGATGGTTCAAAGTCTATGAAAACCACACCATATTACCAATGGACCACCCTTGAGAAAAGTGAGAGTAGTGCAAATGCTAAAGCACTAAATGCAATTACTTGCGCACTATCACCGGATGAGTTCAAAAGAATCATTTCCTGTGATACTGCAAAGCAAGCTTGGGATATATTAGAAATGACACACGAGGGTACTACAATTGTCAAAAAATCTAAAGTCCAACTCCTCACAACCAGATTTGAAGAAATTCATATGGAGGAAAATGAGATGTTTATGGACTTTTACACTAGATTGAATGACATTGTAAACTCAAGGTGGGGTCTTGGCGATAAAATCCCGGAAAGTAAAGTATGTGCAAAATATTACGCTCACTTCCTGAACGGTTCAATTCTAAAGTAACCGCAATCCAGGAACTTCGTGATACGGATAATATGAGGGTTGAAGAACTAGTTGGTTCTCTACAAACCTACGAGTTAAACTTTAAAGCTCCTAAAGGTAAATCTATCGCACTAAAATCTTCTAAATGTAATTCAGAAGAAAATTCTGATTCAGAAGATGATATGGCTCTTTTGGCTAAAAAATTTTATAAGATTTTCAAAAGCAAGAAAAGGGTTGATTTTCAAAAATCAAATGACAAAAAGAAGTTTAGACCCAAATCTCGAAAATCTTTGAAAGATAGTCAATGTTACAACTATCTAGAATATGGGCACTTAGCAAATAGATGTCCTAAAAGGGACAAACCCAAGAAGAAGGGTATGTTGGCTACATGGGATGAATCATCTGATTCTGAAGGTTCTTCTGAATCAGAAGATTCTGAAACCGAGTCGAGCAATGAGGTCAAAGCTCTTATGACTCTAGCCAAATTCACATTTTCGGATAATGACTCTACAAGTGAAGAAAATCGAATAGTGAATGTGAAAATGAAGATGATCTTCAAGATGCTTACAATGCCCTATATAAGGAAAGTTGTAAAATTGCTGTCAAACTTAAACTTCAAAAAGAAAAGTTTTCTAAACTCAAAAATTGTTTTGAATCGCTTGTCTTAGAAAAATCACAAATTTCAGATAATTTTGAAAAATCAAAATGCGATTTGGAATTTAAAAACTCTCAAATTGTTGATTTAAAATCTGAAATTGAGAAACTTAAAACTGAAGTTTCCTCTCTTAAGTTTAAAGGACACATGGAAATATGCCCAAGGTGATCCAAAGTTAGAAAAACTTTTATCCGGATCAAGAAAATGTGGTGATCGATCCGGGTTGGGCTATGATAAAAATCAACCTCCTAAACAAAAGTATACTCCTCCTATGTTTGTTAAAGGAGAGTCCTCAAACTCAAAAGGGAAAAGTACTTATCAAGATTTTTCTAAAAATTCAAAAACTTTTCAAAAACCTAGAAACACCCATATCTACTTTAATCATAATCGAAATCCACTAGCTGAAAAGATAGTTGATTTACTCAAGGAGCTATTAATATCTAACTCTATACGTCATTCCTACAACTATACACAAAAGAATACAAACTATGTACCTAAACCCAAAACATTTATGAAATGGGTTCCTAAAGTCACGTACTTGGTGCTCACATCGCTTTCAAAGCAACAAGTCATTCAAAGTGGTACCTAGACGGTGGATGCTCCGGGCATATGACGGGTGACAAAGCCTTATTCACCGATCTGAAAGCATGACTGATGGTTCGTCACATTTGGTGATGGAAGCAATCGCAAGATTATGGGCCAAGGTGCGGTTCAACTTTTTAATCTTCCGTGTTTAAAAATGTTTTATATGTTGAAGGCCTAAAGCACAACTTGCTTAGTATATCACAAATATGTGATAATAACCATAATGTTCGGTTTTCTAATCAAAGTGTGAGATATTAAATAATAAGGGTTATGTAATATTAACGGACGTAGAACGTCCGAAAATTGCTATATTATTAGTGAATCCCTCATCTAATCAAACATGTTACATGGTCCATAAAGACAGACGATTTATGGCACAAACGTCTTGGACATGTACATTATCGAAATTTATACGATTTAGCAAACTAGAAATTGTAAGAGGTTTACCCAAACTTAAATTAGATAAAATATGTGGTGATTGCCAGATAGGCAAACAAACAAAGAACTCACACAAAAAGGTGAATTCAAATACCACATCAAGACCACTCGAACTTCTCCACATGGATCCGATAGGACCTACCAGAACAGAAAGTCATGGTGGGAAAAAGTATATCCTAGTAATAGTTGATGACTTTACCAGATTCACTTGGGTAGTCTTCTTAAGGGATAAATCTGAAACCCTTGAAGAAGTAAGAAAAGTTCTCAAAAGGATTCAAACTGAAAAATCCTTTCAAATCAGTAAAATTCGTAGTGATCATGGATCTGAATTTGATAATAGCAATTTTGAGAAGTTCTGTACCGACCAAGGAATATTACATGAATTCTCTGCTCCCAAAACTCCTCAACAAAATGGAATTGTAGAAAGGAAGAATAGGGTGCTTCAAGAAATGGCTAATGTCATGTTGAATAGCATGAAGCTCTCTAAAAATCTTTGGGTTGAAGCAGTCAACACAGCTTGCTATATTATTAATCGAGTCTACACAAAAAAAGATAATAATAAGACGGCTTACGAATTGTGGTTCAATAAAAAGCCTACTGTTAAATACTTTCGAGTTTTTGGCAGCAAGTGCTATATTTTACGTGATCGTGAAAATTTGGGAAAGTTCGATACGAAGAGTGATGAAGGTATTTTTCTAGGATACTCTTTAAACAGTCGAGCTTATAGGGTCTGAACAAAAGGACTGGTGTGATTCAAGAATCCATTAATGTTGTCATTGATGATCATTTAAACACACCAACTTCTAATTCAGAGATAATGATGAAGTACTAATCATTGATAAACCCGATACTTCATCAAATCAAACTGATTCTGGTTGAGGACTGATAAAGATCATCCAACCACACAAATTCTTGGAAACCCTCTCACCGGTGTTGCACCGTAGACAACTTGAGGATATATGTAATTATGTATGTTTTACATCCCAAATTGAACCATCTAACGTAAAAGAAGCCCTTATGAGAACCGGATTGTTGCGATGCAAGATGAACTCAACCAATTCATAAGAAATGATGTTTGGTATCTCGTACCAAGACCTAAAAATAAACACATCATTGGAACAAAATGGATTTTCAAAAATAAGTCTGACGAATGTGGAAATATAAAGAAACAAGGCTAGACTGGTGGTACTAGGTTATACTCATATTGAAGGGATTGATTTCGATGAAACCTTTGCTCCAGTAGCACGTCTTGAATCTATCGGACTATTTATATCCATTGCATGTTTTAAAAAGATAAAGATCTATCAAATGGATGTGAAAAGTGCTTTTCTAAATGGCGATTTACATGAAGAAGTCTATGTTGAACACCCAATGGGATTTGAAGATTTCCAAAAATACTGATCATGTATATCGGCTTAAAAGGCACTTTATGGATTAAAACAAGCACCTAGGGCATGGTATGAGAAACTAACGAAATTTCTTTTAACTCATAATTTTCAAATGGGATCTGTTGATAAAACTCTGTTTGTTAAAAAACAAAATGATCATATCTTAATGGTACGGATTTATGTTGATGATATCATTTTTGTACTAACTTGACTACTGAGTTTGCAGATTTGATGAAATCACGGTTTGAAATGAGCATGGTTGGGGAATTGACTTATTTCCTTGGATTGCAAGTAAAGCAACAATCAAGGAATATTCATTTCTCAATCTAAGTATGCCTTGAATCTAATCAAGAGATTTGGATTTGAGAATGGCAAGAATTTCGATACTCCTATGAGTACTACCCGAAACTATCAAAAGACTCTAATGGTAAAAATGTTGACTCAAAACTTTATCGGAGTATGATTGGTAGTTTGTTATATCTAACTACTAGTAGACCTGATATTTCTCTAAGTGTTGGTATTTGCGCAAGATATCAATCTGATCCAAAAGAATCTCACTTGATTCCTGTCAAGCGAATTATTAGATATGTCGCAAGTACTGTAAATCTCGGTCTCTGGTATCCTCATGAAACCAATGTTCAATTAGTTGGGTACTTGGATGCTGACTGGGCTGGTAATCTAGATGATAGAAAATCAACCAGTGGTGGTTGTTTTTCATTGGAAAGTCTAGTTTCCTGGTTTAGTAAGAAACAAAATTCTATATCACTTTCAACAGCTGAAGCTGAGTATATCGCAGCTGGTAATGCATGTACACACTTGTTTGGATGCAACGAATGCTAAGTGATTATGGAATTAAACAGGATTCTATGTTATTACATTGTGATAATTCCAGTGCGATAAATATTTCAAAAAATCCTATTACACATTCTCGTACTAAGCACATTGACATTAGATTTCATTATATAAGGGAATTAGTAGAAGAAAAAGTTATATCTCTAGAATATATTCCTACCGAAAATCAACGAGCTGACATTTTCACAAAACCTCTCGATAAAAGCGAGGTTCAAAAAGATGAAACTTGATATTGGCATGTGCTTTTTAAATTGATATTTTTTGGATTCTTGTATATTATTGTATATATTTGCTAGATTAAATTTCAATTTTTGTGTATATTGCAAGATATTGAATTTTTGGGGTTTGTACGACCAGTCGTGAGTATACACGACCAGTCGTACTACGACCGGTCGTAGATACCCACGACCAGTCGTGGAGCACGGGTTTCACTTCAAATGGTATCTATGCTATCTCAAATGGTACTCAGATTTGTTTGCCATCCTTAATCTGTCATTTCATTCTTCAGTTTCGACTCCATCCTGGTCATAGTGACATTCCATTTGCATACTTTATGACTGTATTGGCTACTCATATGTTAGTCGATATGCTTGTTGATGAAGCACCAATCCATCATCTGATCTTCAACAATACAAATATTAATAAGATGAAGTTGGATCTGCTTCCTGAACAAGGTGGTGGTGTTGATGGTGGTCCTGAAGAAGCTGGTGTTGATATTAATATGGATGATATTTTTGAGGAACTGGATTCTGACTCTGCTAATGATCCAGATTTTATACCATCTGATGTTGATGCACGTCTGAGTGCATTAGAAGATAAAGTTGAGAATATTAATGTTAAGTTGGAGAACATGTCTGTTGCTCATGATTTGCAATTCAAATACATGCGCAAATACCTAAGGCGCTTGAACAAAGGCATGCACCAACTTGATCCTTCTATTCCTGCTCCATCTTCAAGTTCTAATTCTGACTAGTTTCTATGAGACTTTTGGTATGTAATAACTTTATTACTTTGCTCTTGTTTGATTGAGTTTGAGTTGGATTCTATGCTGGATATTTGTTTTTCATGTAATATTTATGCTGGATATCTGTGATGCTATCTTGAGTATCTCTATGACTCTTTTGCTATACTCTATTTCCTCCTCATGTTTACTCTCATTCCTTTATTTAGTTCTCCTTTGTCATCTTGTGACAAAAAGGGGGAGAATGGTTTGTTGTTAATGTGATTGTGAGAGGAGTAGCATTGGTTATGTTACTCAGGGGGAGTGGGGTGTCAAGAAGAATATATGTTTGATCTTGTTTCTTGTTGAATGTTGAAACTGGTTGAATGTTAAATGTTGATTTGCATGTATTAACCAGTTGTTTTACTTTTGTTTGGTTATGTGTTTTGTCACTAATTTGACAAAGGGGGAGATTGTAAGTGCTATACTTTATATCCCTGTTTGTTGTCAAATTTGTGATGACAAAATCTCTGTTATGTTTTATATAACCTGCTTAAGTGAAGCTCTCTCAAGGATCAACATACATGAACAAGCTAAGCTCACATCAAGCAAAGCTCTCAAGTACAAGACTCAAGATCTTGAATGACTCAAGATCTTGAATGAAAGAACTGCTCACAAGACTCAAGCTGAAAAGAAAAAGAAAGTACAAGGCAAGACTCAAGCTGAACTCAAGACTCAAGTTGAAACTCAAGCCACTTTCATGATTGAGCTACTTCAAGGTTTAGTCTACATCAAGACTTCAAGGCTCATTCTTCATGGTCTCTTGTTTCAATGTCCATACTTCATGATTGAGGTTTGTTTGACCATAGGATGACCTTAGAAGTAGGTCATTTGAATACATAAGTCGAATGTTATTTTACATGTGATTGGTCTGTTCTTCGACAAGTCTTAGTTCTGCGACTAGTCCTAGACTTGCTTCAACCGGTCTAAGAAAATCCTCGACCCGATCGTAAGTTTGTTACAAATTACGGATAAAATCTGTTTTGGAGTCTTCTCGACCAGTCGTAGGAACAGTGTTTGCATCTTCGACCGGTCGTAGAATCTACGACTCAAAGTCCAGAAGATATTCAGGACCTACGACTCGAAGGAAACCTACGACGATCGTAGGTGACCTACGACCGATCGTAGGAGGGCTACAACCGTAGAACGGTCAAAGCATATCCCGCCGGATTTTTCAAATATTATAGAGCTTCGACTAGTCGTAGAGCACTCTAGATCGAAGACCTGATCTTTTCACTTATAAATAGCACGAATCTCGGAAGAAATCATCGATTTAATTATAGTATTCAAGCCAATCTTCGTCGAACTTACGAGAGATAATTTTGTGCTCCATTTAAGCTAAGTGTGCTTATTTAATATCTTCTTTCCTTAGCTTTATTTTAATTGATTTTGTTTCTGCTATTCCAATCTGATTTGAAAAGAGGAATTGTTATTCCCTTTCTTTGGAATCAAAATCAATTAAGGCAAGCCCTGTTTGGTTTAATTTAAAATCAATTAGAACTAGAACCATTGTAATCGAGTACTGGACATTGAACTTGGACATTCAATCATCTACTTTGATTTGGTTCTACCGGGCTGCTACAACGAAGGAGATATTCAGGTATTTTACATATTGTAAATTCCTTTCTATTATTTTGGTTTCTTTCAAGATTTGCCAGAAAAATCTTGTTATATTGGTTATCTGAGGAGAGCCAGGAAAACTCAGAAGTGGGGGTTTTTTTAATTGTGTAAGCCCACATACAAAGACACAATTGTAAGGGTTTTGGGTGAACCTGGGAAAACCTATCTTTAGTGAACGCTAATATCCCCTGTGTGAGGATATTAGGAGTGGAGTAGCTTTTTGTGTGGCTGTTGGATAACAGTTGGTGAACACACAGGCGAACCACTATAAATCCTTTGAGTTGTGGTTGATTAATTTATTCTTTTAATTGTTTTTATTCTTTTTGTGGGTTATATGTATGGTGGTGAATGTTGTAATTATTTCAAGCTTTGTGAGAATGTTGTAATAGCTTAGAATTTACTTTCTGCTATTCCTTTATAAGTTTGTTTTTCAATTTCATTTTGAAAGTTGTTCCAGCAAGGTTGCCCTGCCATTTTTATGGTGTATGGCTGTCCCTAGAACAATACATCTTTAATTACAAGTTATTTCAATTCAGTTCATATTTGTTTTTGTATTCCTCTTCGATTTGAGACTTGATACAAAGACCTTTCTAGAAATAAGGTTGTCCTACCATAAACTCTGTTTTTGGTGTAAGGTTGTCCTTAGAATAACGTTTGTATCAACCTCTCAAGATCTGAATTTTGAGGTTGTTTTTCTTTCCTGCATTATTATTTAATTTGGCTATCATTTTCTTTATTATTCCGCTGTTATAAGTTTTTATTTGGCATTGTCCTATTCACCCCCCCTCTAGGACATATAGCTTGGCCTTTTCAAGGTCGAGCACCGTCTTCCTCAAGGATAACTACTTCGAATCCATGGAGTTTCTTTGGACTCATAGAGATTTCTCAAATCCACGAGGAATAGAAAATAGGAATAAATTCTAATAACATAAAAAATAAATTGATTAATAATTGTCTAATGTGTGTCTCCCTATTACACCATTAATAAATAAAAAAATAAACCAAAATTTGTAATTACTAAAAATAGCAAAATTCTAACACTAATAAAAATCCTAATTCTAGAGAAACTTTTCTAAAACCTAATTTCTAAAAATAAAAATTCCAAATAAACTTTTACTAGAAGAGTCCTAGCATGATTACAAGTTATTTTTAAAAAAGAAGAAAAATCTAAAACTCTAAAAATAAAAAAAAATATTAAAAATTAAAATTACTAAAAATAATAATTTTTCCTCAGATTTTCATTTTTGAGTTAAAGGCGTTCGTTTTCTAACAAAACGAATAAACGCAACCCACTGTGTGGGTCGATTCACCTCGGATGGCCTGTTAAAGTAAAGATTGATAGTTATGCGGCCCATAATGATGCCCGGATCAAAAGTTATGGCCAATTTACGGTTCACCTTCTTTTAGTCCATCAATGATAAGAATGTATGTATGCCACGTCCTACATTAGATGCCTCCACTTGAAAAAAACTCATCCCTGAGTTACTTATGGGACTTTGCTCATGATACTCAAACAATTTTTGGTGTCGATGTTTATTAGCCTTTTTCCTGTACTTTACATTAGGCTCTGAGCTAACACAATACATGTATTCATGCTCTCCTTGACTTGACTAGTATGAATTAGTTTCTTCACTTGTGCCTGTAAGATCTCACATTCTTCCTAATAATGTGAGAAATTAGGCAGACTTGCCCCTGAGACATGATCGATGTGGTTTTATTTATCTTGTATGGGAGGCAGTTACGTAGGGAGTTCATCAAGCACAATTGCCTTGAACTCCTGCAATGCTAGTTTTAAATCCTCTTCGATGTTCATAAGCTCCATACATTTTTCCTTTTTAACTAATGCATTTACATCTCCCATCTCCTCAGATTGTTTAACAAAATCATGCTCGGTTATGAGAGACTATTATTAAAGGTCAAATATTTCATATTATCCTCCATTTATATCTTAGTTTTATGAACATGATAATGCTTAATATTCTATTTTACTCATGTTTGTGTTACAAGGTGAATTTAAGAGCTTGGATTGAAAAGGGTGCTAAAAGCATGGATTTGATGCTCAAGAATCACCAAGGCAAGGGATGGATCTTAGGAGACTAAGATTAAAGAATTCACATGTCAAAGATCTAAGAAAACCAAGTGACGAATGAAGAGAATCAAATATTTGAAGTGAATAAAAGGAATCCTGAAATCATTCCGAAAAAGCATATTCTTAAACTCTGGGTCATTTTGTGAAATTACGCAGAATGAAGTCTATTTTGGGAAACTCCGCAGAGTGAAGTCTATTTTAGCAAACTACGTAAATTTGAGACAATTTATAGGGCTGTATATTGAGCCGAGCCAAGTCAAGGTGGGTCAAGCTTGGCTTGGCTTGTCCGTGCTCTCCTCGAGTTCGAGCTTGGCCTCGAGCTTACCATTGGAGCTTGGCTTATTTACTAAACCTTTCGAGTTGAGCTCGAGGTGAGCTAGTGGATCGAGGCAAGGCGAGTTTACCTCGAGTCGAGTTTAGTCTGCTCCCAACCCGACCCAACCCAGCACCCAACCCGCACTTGACTTAACCCAGCAACCCGACCCAACTGACCCAACCCCCAAATCAAATATTCAATTAATAATGTGTGTGCGTGTGTGTATTAGATAAAGCTATAGAGGGTACCTTGTTTTTAGTGCTGAGAGAGAGAGAGAGGAGCTCAAGCGCGGCGAGTTAGGTAAGGAAAAGAAATGGTAAGAAAGGGATGGATGGGTATGGTATGGTTTAAGTTTTAATTTTTAAATTTTTTAAATATAATAATATAATATAATTATATTCTAGTCGAGCCAAGCTCGAGCTTCAACCCGAGCTAGGTTCGAGTCAAGTCGAGTTAAGCTCTACTATGTTCGAACTTGGCTTGTTGTCACGCCCCAGACTCAGTAATCGGACTCACAAGGAGCCCGATGGCCGGTTCTGGTCGCAACAGCCTCCGTAGTACCCCATTCTTAGCTCCTGAGGCAGGTTTCAATCCTGGGATCCTATAAGGAGGATTTTCATAACAATATAATCATTTCCAATATGAGCATACCCAAGATCAGGGTAACTATATCAGGGAATAATAAGGCACACATCACAAAATCCACTAAGAATTTGAACTTTTACAAGCTTTCAAAAGGTCCAAAAGGACATACATAAGATAATAGAAAATGAGAGAAAATTCAGTAACACTGGAGTCCTCAAGCTCAACTCTACTCCAAGCTCTGCCGCTACGACACCCGCCTAAGATCACTTGCACACATCAATCGTGCATAAGCTTATAGAATCTTAGAGGGTGGTGAAAGTGTGTGACAATGGTGCACAGAAGAATAGGAAGTACAAGAAGGAAAACATGCTCAATGACAATATCACTAGCCTTACCAAGGCCCACCATGAATACGATACAATGAGTACTGGGTGTCATACCAAGGCAATGCATGAAGAGGCTTATATAGCCAGTGCGAATGCGATGCAAAGTAATGTCAGTGCTTATAATCATTCCACATATCAAGTATATTTCCAATCATAAGGAAATCACCAGGATCCATTATACTACGGAATGACTGCCGCTCTACAGACCTGCATAGTCAAACGAGCATAAGAGGTCTCACTACCTGCTTGTGGATAGCCAATCTCATCACCTTAGTGTAGTCTTAGGGTATACTCAAGGTCACTATGGGAAAGACTCATCACCTTAGCGTAGGCCAACAGCTCGAATACAGTGTCCCATATCACCGTATTCGGCTCATGAGTTTGGGTTGCTCACTGGTCACTATAGGGAGGCTCGTTGCCCTGGCGTAGGCTGATAGCTTGACCACGGTGTCTCATACCACCATGCCCGGCTCATGAGTCTTAGCGGATCGAGGTACCAAGGTTAAACAAGTTTTTCACTGGTGAGTTTGGTACCTTAGATTCAAGTAGTAGCGTCCATACATGGTGAACATACATTGGGCCAATCGGGTTACTTGACAAGCTCGACTGGTACGAGCGTACGTTGAATTAATCGACATGGAGCGCATAAGCACTCCGCGTGGCCTAACCACTGTCGACAATTAGCGTACGACTCAAATTCCTCTAATGTATCCGTCGTGGCTAACCAGTATGGCCACCGATCGTAAACCATTACCGATTGCTTGGACTACATCGTAGCCCCAATCACACTCCAACCAATAGCATTCACATGTGATAATCTAAGACAACATGTGACAACCAAATCTAAACATAAACCTCTTTCGAGCATTTCAACAAACACATCTACACATGCCATCATGCATAGGCATTTCATCTGTAAATCACATAGTAGTAAGATAGGTTACATAAAAGAAACTGTAACTATGTATAAGGAGATTGAGAATCCTATCTCAACACCCTCATTAAGTACATTACATCAAGCATTTTCTCATTCAGGCATTTTATTAAACACTTAGACTACACATATTACATACATGTAATAACTTAGTTAAAACACATACTATAGCAAATCTTTTCACCAAGGAGTTGTCACACGTACAACAATCAGGTATTCCCAAACATCCATCATAACAAGCAAAAATCATAATTTCATATTCATTCAAACATTTAAACAAACACATGAAATGCATTATTTTCAACATAGTTCATATATATGTGTAATACACGGAAACATTGTATCTAAGCATATATGATGGCAATCGAGTTAGTCATAAATCATTAATTAACTTTGAAAGCCTTGAAAACCATAACCTAAACATTTATAGTCCGCACCTTTCGCCGGTAGACTCGTAACAAACTCAGTTCGAACACTAATTCTTCGTCTACGGCACAATGGCTACCTAAATCATGAAATATGTTAGCTATTTCACCTATCACTCTATTTGGATATCTACATCAGATTAGGGTTAGGATTTCTTACCCAACAACAGGATCGGAATCGCTGGTATGGCGACACAAATGAGGTGATTAAGCACGTGGAGCGGTGGTACTGAATCCCAGCGATAATCCCTAACTCTCTCTCTCTCTCTTCTCCTTACTTTCTTCTTCTTTTTTCTCTCTTCTCTCTCCTAGGGTTTAGAAATTCGTATGGAATTAGAGAGAGAGGGTTTAGGCCCTTATATAGGCCCAGAACTGATGGGAATGGCCCCAGGGCCATGATATACTTACGTTATAGCCAAAAGTTGGCTGTTTCAGTCCAACGGAGCACATTTGGAGGCCCCTTTTCTGCGTACGGTCCGGAGTAAGTTCCCTGACATTGGATCTAGGTCAAGTTAAGTTTTTGATCTGATCGGATTTACAAATCGACCGCGGAAGATTAGTTTCAGTTCAACGGTCACCGTTACTCGATCAGGGCCACAAGTACACTGACATGTGTTGAAAAATTTCCCTGATCTGAGGGTGTAATTGGGTCAGAATCTGACGGTTTGAGACCTTAGATTCGGCTTGCAAGCGAACGGTTCAATTCACTTAAGTTCCAGTTCATTTCTAAAGATATTCGTATTTCTCACACACTTCGTTTCGGGCTCAAGTTGTGCATTTCTGGATACTATTAGGACTTGATTTCCAGGATGGTCGTCGAGCCTAGTAAGGCGGTCATATTCGTTTAGTTTTGCGGTAATCGAACTTTTGATGCGCGGTCCAGGTCCGATACAGATTTTGGTGATGCTCCCGAGAGCAACGGGGTTTTGAGATTGATCATACGTTTTAAGGTAATGTAGCATTAGCGATTCTGCTAGTTTTAGGTCTTGTAGTTCGTATTTAAAGTGGTTAGATTGAATTTCATAGATAATCTAGTTTAACACTTAGTTAATTCTCGTCTAATTTCTAAAGAATTTGGTCCTCAGTGATTTCTGCCTGAGGTGGTACTCGGGCCTTTGTACAGATTTTTTCGAGATGTTATAGATGCGCAACTAATTGTTATGTGTACCTTCACAGTGGCTAGGATTTCGGTTGGGGCGCGCGACCAACCTGAGATCAGGAGTTTACCACATTGAGTCTAACTATCCAAATTAGGTATGAGATTAGTTTGGATAGAAGTCCCTTGTGATGGACCCCATAGCCTATGATACTACGTACTATCATCCTGACTTCACACTTCAACATGGTCATTCCATTCGCACCGTATATTGCATTACATCTACAGTATATAGTATTTTGGTTACTATATTTTTGCATTTATATGGGCTAGATATGGTTGACAATATTCGTGAACTCATTAAGAATTGTATATTGCATTGCATCCTCGGCATCTGATATTTGCCATTTTATGACTTCTCATTTGCGTAGCTGATCTGTATTACATACTCTGATATTGTATGATTCATGATCTTGCCAGTATTTCCTATATTGTATGATTATGACATTGTATTGAATACTTGACACATGCATCGCACACACTTACACCACCCTCTAAGCTTTTTATAAGTTCATGCACGATAGATGAGTGCAGGTGACGTTAGGTTGCAACAACATTGAGCTTGAAGCTTGCAATGGACTCCTAGAGCTTTGATTTTTATACATATGTATTTTTCTTTCAGCATTGTATTCAAATATTTATATTAGTGGATATATGATGATGATGTTGCCTTTATGATTTGGGTAAACTTGTGGTTATGCTTCTTATGAAATAAATATACATTGAAAAATTCTCCTTGTAGGATCCCAAGATCGGAACCTGGTGTATGGGTACTGGGAGCCGAGAATGAGGTACTGTGGAAGTTGTCAGCACCGAATTCGGCGATCGGGAATTTTGTGAGCCGGTTTCCAAGTTTGGGGCGTGACATGTAGCTTATCGCGACTTTGTTTTAATGAGGTTGTCTCTCACCAACAAATAATGAGATTTCTCTGCATAACCCCTTACTGATCAACTATACTGTCAAGAATTTTGGTTTTGTTGGAATAATACTTAATCATAATCTCGATGGATGAATCGCGTGCGCAACAACTGCTTCATCTGCAACCATGTGCAAATTGGTGCCTTAATTTGTCTCATTCGCCCAAGTTGAAGTTGTTCCCACCAAACCATAGCTTCGCCCTTCAACTTGTAAGCCACAAGTCTAACTTTCTTCTCTTCCACGATGTCTATGTAATCAAAGAAACGTTCGATTTCAAGTAACCAATCGAGAAAGTCCTTGATGTGGAGTTGGTTGTTGAAATTAGGAAGATCGACTTTCGTCCTGAATTTTTAATCTATTAGATCTATTTTATCAATGCCTTGTCTAGGATATTGTGAAATCATGTTGTTGAATCCTACATTGTCGAGTGTGATTCAATGTTGGCATCACCCTACGATCAGCGCAATTATGAATTTAAGCACCAACCGGGGGCGGATCATCGCCCTGAATATGAAGTTGCCCTAGGGCCTCCATCATGTGATCGATGGTAGTATGCATCCCTTACATGACTTGACGATTCTCTTACTGCACCGCTTTAAAGGTCGTAGCGGTTAAAAGATGATTCCCTGAAGCACCATTTATGGGATTGCTGCCTGGCCTGTCGTTAGAAGCTATATATCTAAGGAAAAAGCCTTGCTCTAATACCAAACTGATGTAGGGATGAACGTAATGAGGTCGAGCACCGTCTTCCTGAAGAATAACTACTCTGAATCCATGAAATTTCTCTTAACTCCTCACAGAGATTCCTCGAATCCACAAGGACAGATAGAAAATATAAATAAATTCTAATAAAATCGAAAATAAATTGATTAATAATTGTCTAATGCGTGTGTGTCCCCGTTACACCATTAATAAAGAAAAGAATAAACCAATTTTCACAATTACCAAAAATAGCAAAATTCTAACTCTAATAAAAATTCTAATTTTAGTAAAACTCTTCTAAAGCCTAATTTTTAAAAATAAAAATTCCAAATAAACTTTTGCTAGAAGAGTCCTAGCATGATTACAAGTTATTTCTAAAAAAGAAAAAAAAAATATAAGACTCTAAAAATAAAAAAAATATAATCAGAATTACTAAAAATAATATTTTTTCCTCAAATTTTCGTTTTCGAGATGAAAGTTCTTGTTTTCTGACAAAACGAACAGACGCGACCCACTATGTGGGTCGGTTAACCTCGGATGGCCTGTTATAGTAAAGATTGATAGTTGTGCGCCTCGTAATGATACCCGGCTCAAAAGTTATGGGCAATTTACAGTTCACCTTCTTTTGATCCATCCATGCTAGGAATGTATCTGTGTCATGTTCTACATCAATGTGTTTTATCCACACCGTCCATCCATTTTCCATATCATTTCTGTTCTTGATCCAAAAATTAAAGTAGATCTAAATCTCAAGTGGATGACACCATGGGAAAACAATAGGGAACCACGCTATATGAAAATAATAGTGATTAAATGCCACCATTAAAGACCTCCTAAAACTTATTTGACATCTAACCTGTTAATTAGGTAATAGGGACGTAGACAAAGGAAAAATACGAAGATCAAACTTGATTCAAAAATTTTGTGACTCTCAAGAAGTTTTAATGGTGGGTGTTCCATCAACACTGTTTCCTCTCATATAGTCTGCATGAAATTTGAAATTTGGAACTAACTTATTTTTAGGCTCATACTATAAAATGATCTGAAAAGATGGACAGACAGCCCCCACTGAGCACAGACCACTACCCATTGGCTCAGGTTCACTAGCCAATCCGCATCCGGTTCAAGCCATCTCTCCCGGGTACACGTGGCAGGGTAATGCATCAATGGGACAGTCCATCAAGTCATGCCATTCGGTGATGGTCTATTTTAAAGAATCAAACAATCTGATGGATATGTATTTGCCATCCACGGTGAGTTAAGCTAGATGGGGAAGCGGATTGCGTGGTGTGGCAATGCGGTGGTGCAATCACGTCACTAAATTTCGTGGGACCCACCATAATGTATGTGTTATATCCACAACGTTCATCTATTTTTCCAGAATATTTTAAGACATGGACAGAAAAATCAGGCAGATCCAAAGCTCAAGTAGAGCAGAAAGCAGTGGAGATTAAACGCCTATCATTGAAAACTTCTCTAGGGCTACAGAAGGTTTGGATCATGCTGATATGCTTGTTTTCCCTTCAACCAGATATGCATGACCTTATGAACCATTTAGATGGCAAATAAGAAGGTTTCAACGGTGAGCATTAGGGGTGTACATCGAGTCGAATTGAGTTGAGCTGGCCTCAACTCGACTCGGCTCGAACACTTGCTGACCTCAGCTCGGCTCGGTCCTCGAGCCTGATTTGCCAGCTTGGCTTGGTTCGGTCAGCAGCTTGGGCCGAGTTCGAGCCAAGATTGAGCCAAGTTCGCCATTGATGTATTTCCACATACACCTAAACTGCAACTTCAAAAAGAGAAGAAGCTACCATCTCTTAGTTGTGCTTGTTGCTCCATGACTTGAAGACAGAACTTCAACTCATTGTTCTGACTGGTAAGTCCAGCTGAGTCTCTTCAGTTTGTACGATGCATGCTCCCACCACTTTCATTCACACTGCTCTCTGCTTCATTGTCACTGCTCTCCCCAGTCTTCGTGCTGCTAGCTCTGCTATCCAAATCTTCATAGTTCTCATTGCATTGTTTATCCAAAACCCCACCAGAGTTCAATGCATCCATATTGTCCAAGTTCATATACGTAGAGAACAGGTCATCCACAGTTGCTTCCCCTTCAGATTTCCTCTCCCCCGTCCCTTCCACATTTTATCAAACGGTTGGTGAGCAACATCAATGGCAAAGTAACCGAGTCACCGAACTGGTTTGATCCGAGTTCGATTCAAGCTGGATTCGATCCGAGTCGAGTCGAGCTGGGCCTGCTCGAACTCATTTTCGAGCTCAAAAATTAGCTCGACTCGGCTTGAACTCAGCTTTGAACCAAGTCGAATGGAGCTTTTTTGAGTCGAGTCGTGCCGAGGGAGCTAGCCGAGCTAGCTCGGTTCATGTACACCCCTAGGAGCATCATTATCTCCACTGCTTTTCTGTGATATAGTGAACTTGAGCTTTGGATCTGTCACATTTTTGGGTCCATGACCTAAAATGATTTAAAAAAAATGGATGGACCGTGTGGATACAACACATACAAAATACGGTGGGCCCACATAATTTGGTATCGGCACCACCACCGAGGTTTGTGGTATGTGGTACACCATGCAATTCCCTTGATGGGCGGTCTAGATTGATCGATCATTCTGCCATGTGTGCCGTGGAGAGAGGGCGCGGATTAGGTATTACCCATGCCTGTTTGGATCTCGGGACAGGCAGAGGCTCCGAGGGCCACTGAGGGGTCACCGTAAAGTATGAATCTTATCCACACCGTTCATCCTTTTTTTCATATCATTATATAGTACTGAACCAAAAACAAAGGATATAAAGGTCTCAAGTGGACCACACCATAGAAGCAACAGTGCTAAGAACCCTCACCGTTGAAACCTTCCTAGGGCCAACTGTGTCATTTATTTTTCATCCAACCCCCTTGATATGGTCATATACACCTGGATGAAGTACAAAAACAAATATCATCTTGATCTAAAACTTCTGTGGTCCCTAAGAAATTTTCAACGGCAAGAATTTAATAGCCACCTTGTGGCCCATTTGAGACTTGGATATTTCTATTTTTCGTTATATATTCTAAAATAATATGAAAAAAAATGAATGGACGGTGTGGATAAAGTTCATAGATAACGGTGGCCCCTCAATGGCGCTTGGAGCCTCCGCCTGTCCCGAGCTCAGTACCTAATCCGCGCGCGTCGAGAGATGACACTGCCATATTCTGCTTCTCCCGGTGCAATTAAGCTACCATTGTACGCACTTTTACCCACGTGCGTGTCACATGTGTAGGACATACCGACCGTGTATGGGGTTGGCCCCATCATGGAAATCAGCTTGTGCGAATATCAAGCGGGCCACACCATCAAAATCGAAGGATGGCCGACAATCTGACCCATTGTGCTTGTTTTCCTACCTGATAAGCCAATCAGCCCTATTTTCGCTACAAGCAATTAATATCGTGGGTCCCATTTTTTCTACGGATAGAATGTCTTACACATGTAACACGTTGGCATAAAAGAAAATAACATGGCGAACCTAGCATGCGACGTTTTTATTTTGTTTGTTGCACATGTAATAATGTTGGGTCGTGAATCACGATTCCACGAGGCGCCCTCACGTGAGGGAGCAGAGGATGTCGGCACACGTGTCAGAAATCCAGTCCATTCATTAGCTACAGTACCATGCAAATATGCCGGGTAGCGTATTAGGTGCGGCATCGGCCTCACCCAAGACGGTGCGGCTCTTGCCATGGGCCCATCTTGATATGTGTATTGTATATCCACACCGTCCATCCGTTTTTCCAGATATTTTATCACAGGAGAGAAAAAATGAATCAGATCCAAATTTTAGGTTGACCATTCCGTAGGAAACAATATTTCTTGACCATTAAAACCTTTTTTAGTTCACAAAAGTTTTGTATCAAGCATATATTTGCATTTTTCCTTTCATCCATGATTTTTAAAAAAAAAAAAAAAAAAACTTATCAACAGGTTGGATGGAAAATAAACATTACCAAAACATTAAGGTAGGCCCCAGGAAGTTTTTAATAGTGAAGCTTTAAACCACCACTCTTTCTGATAGTATAGTGCAGCTGAGATTTGAATTTATTTCATTTTGGGCTCATGCCATAAAATGATCTGTTAAAACGTATGGACGGCTCGGATATACAATAATGACGTCAAGGTGGGCCCCACGGTAAGGGCAGCACCGTCTTGGGTGAGGCCGGGGCAGCAACAAATCGGCTGCCGTGGGCAAAAAATAATGATGGTCTGCTGAACAGGTGGGGCTATTTTGATCAGCGTGCTGCTTTGATTTCTAGTACGTGGCATGTTCCCCGAGATGATGAATGGACCCGATCTCTAACACGTGTGACATCCGCAGTTCTCTCGAACGTTTTCCCAGACCCAATAACATTCAGTGGGCTCCTCATGTGAGGCTCACAAGCACGTGTCAGAGATCCGTACTATTCATCAGTTAGGGTGCATGTGAACATGCCATGTGCCAACGATCAGGGCCGTAGGCTTAACAATTGGTTCACACCCGTGCCTTGAATCTGCTCTATTGGACTTTTCTCCTAGCCGTCCATTACAAGTTTGACCAGCCTGATAAGTGGACTACAATTATTTTTGTTCATGGTATGTTCAAAGTGTTCATCGCTCGGATCTCAGACACGTGTCTGTTTTCCTTCTAATATCTCCATCGTAGAATTCCATCATTGCAACAGAAACAAAGGGTATACAGTGGCGTGGAAAAGAACGTCCGCCAGGAATGAGTAAATGGAAGGCTACATCTGTCTGTATCAGAAGAATCCCAAATGAAACAGTAATTTCATATGAGTTATTTGTGCTCTACCTGGAGATGACGCTTGATACACAGGCACTTAGAAATGGTAAACGTGGCATATTCATTAAACCGAATAAATTGTAGAGCTCACTGTCGCTCACCCACCATAAAAAATTAATTTGATTGAACAATCCTAATCTCTATTCATGGACACTACTTATTTGTTGAAATAAAATCAAGGGATATTTTCATTTTTGACCATCCAATAAGTGTCCATCATTATAGTATTCAAATAATCAAATAAATGTAATTTTTGTGCTAAACATGTATTCATGGTTTCGACAGTTTCATTTAAAATTACTTGCATTACATGTATCCAATTTTTAAGTCCCTGCGTATCATTCATAAGGCTATGCCAGAGTATCAAAGCTTTTCTCATCAGTTCATTTTATGGGCCCATTTGAATGAATAAATGAATGAATGTTAGATTGGTACGTAGTGGGCCATAAACGAAAAGGACGGTTCCCATTTTTTCTTCCTACCACATGAACATGAATGTCATGGTTCTCCCTCTTGTGCGTCTACTGCGTTTGGAGTCGTAGGAACTATAACAAATCTTAATTTCTAATTAAAACTAGCCTTGTTGTATGGCAATGTAATAAACCTCCCCGGCCTAAAACCAGGAAAGTACTCACACAATGGACCATCATATGTATGTATTGTATATCCACGCTGTCCATCCGTTTTTCCAGCTCATTTTAGTTATGAGTCTAAAAGTGAAGTAGATCCAAATATCAGGTGGACCACACCACAGGAAACAGTGGTGATTGACCTTTAGAAACATTTTGTGGGCCACAAAAGTTTTGGATCACGCTGATATTTATTTATTTTCTTTCATTCTGGTCTGTGTAACCTTATCAACAGGTTGGATGGCAAATAAACATTACGGTGGCGTTCAATCATCACGGTTTCCTGTGAAATTGCCACCTGAGATTTGATTTGCTTCATTTTTTGTATCAAGCCTTAAAATGAGCTGGCAAAACAGATGGGTTGTTGATATACAATAGATACATCAAGGTGGGCCCCGCGGTCAGGGCTGCACCTTGTTGGGTGAGGCTGGGGCTGCACCTAATCTGCTCCCATTGTAAAGCTCGTGAGCCTAAGGTCAGGAAAATACACTCATCCGGTGGACCATCACATGTATGTGGCACTTACCGTTGGACTTCTTTTAAGTGTCCATTTTCACGTACAAGTGTGATCTGCCTTTTTCAGCCGACCAATATTACTCTGTGGTCCAGGGGATGTGGACAGTGCACACTCCCACGAGAGGCCCGGATCTCTGATATGTGCACCATCCAATGCAGGAAACAAGGCCCCGGATGGCAGCTGGGTGAGATGGGGCCTGCATTCCATCAAAAATAGCTTGTATTGTATTTAATGCACATTGCATTCACCGTCTCCCCCTCCATCAGAGAGACCGTTGGCTCCATTTTTCATAATGTCAACTCATTAGGTGGGGCATTAATGCAGGTAAGAACGTTAGGTCGAGCACCGTCTTCCGAAGCCACGTAACTTCTCTGGATCTCAGAGAAACCTCGAGTCTATGTGGGAAATAAATCCAAATAATTCTAAGAAATTCAAAATAATTTAATTGATGAAAAAAATAAATAAAACAAAATGAGATTACACCCATTTAAATAAGGATACTAAGTCATATAAGAAGTTTCGGAATTAAACTACAACTAAAACTTGAAGAATTTATGGCTTACTATAAATAGTAAACTTACCATTTATTGTCGATTGTGATTCCTAATAGTGCGCATGGTTTTCAGCCAAAAATAGTGTCTTATATCGGCCATCGATCAGATGGTATTTTGCAAATTCTGTGTGGGCAACCTGACCTAGTGGGTTAGGTGGCAAAAGTAGCTCGTCCTAACCCAAAATCATATGTGATACATCTGATACATCATTCCAGTTTGCGGGATACATCTGTTTTAAGTTCAAACGGTTCGGATCACTTTTATCCTCAACCGAGCCTTTTCTAATCCATCTTGGCCATGAAACTCTCCACGACCCTCTCTACATCAGCCACACATTACCAAAACACTTTGGACGATCTTGAAAAGGATAGTACCTGTTAACGTTCAATGTACCAATGTGGCCCACCTCATACGTGACCCAAATCCTCACGCGAAGATCTGCGTCCAGAACCCATTCGCCATGGGACAAATCAGCGTAGGGGTTCCAAGGACTGGAGATCCAAACCGTTGATCTAGTGGGCCCAATTCTCCCATATCGGAAGATATTCTATCCAATTTAATTAAGAGCGTTGAAATATGATATCTCACTTAATGGAAGAGACTATTCTAATGACTATTGCATTTATAACTTTTGGAAAACCATGTGCACAACCTCCCGGTGTGAAACCGAATATATAACATGGATTGTACGGTTGAACAAAATATCTTTTTCTTCAGCCCCTTGGCATGAGAAGTTCATATTTGTATTGATTTCCTCTTACTTCTTGCCTAATCACGTTGTAAGATTTGGAAACTAAGGGTTGTTTGGATCCCACCAAATAAGTTACTTTTTAATTTATGTTAAGTTATCAAGGGCTCGGTTGGATACCACCAAATAGGTTACTTTATCTACCTACAGCCATATATAAGTAACTTATTTGAAGCGTAAGAGAGACAGAAAGAGAGGATGAGCTGATATGTAGTTTGGTAAATTAACGTACTTATACTCCTAATAAGTAGAAACTAAGATAAGTTAGTTGTGGAATAAGTAACTTATCTTAAGCAACTTAAGCTCCAAATGGGTCTTAGGTTATTTTCTTTTCACTTATGTTATATTGGTAAATGCAAAGGTAATTTATGTGTTTAAAGATATTTATTTTTCCGTGCCTTTTTTTAAAAAATTATTATTATTATATATAACTTTTTAACTTTTAACTTTTCCACTTCTCTTTCTATTCTAATCAAATGATGCTCATATTTCTACTTCTCTCTATCTCCATATCGAAGGGTGCCCCATGTGATGGACTATCCACATTGAAGGTGGGGCCCTTGGCTGCCACATAATGGATCACCCATATTAATGTGGGCCCACATAACAGATGATCCACATCAAAGGTCAACCTCTAATTATAAATAGCCCACCTCCAAAATGGATGGGTACAATGGACAACTCACTTCAAAGGTGGGGCTCACAGGATGGAAGGTCCACATCAAAGGTGACCTCCACATGGTGGGCAAGGAGCATTGAAGCTGGCCCTACATGATGGATTGCCCACATCGAGGTAGCCCCACATGATGGATGCTTCACATCAAAGGTCGGACCCTAATGATCAATGACCCATGTCCAAGACAAGCGCCACATGGTTGGTTGTTCACTCCCCAAGTATAGGGTTGTGATGTAGTAATAAACTCGGTAAGACCGAGGTCGAATCCACAGAGACTGAAACTTGTACGTTATCTGAAATCAAGCAGAACTAGAACTAGACTAAGATGCGATCTAAATCAAATAAAACTTAGGGAATAATTTGTGGAATAATTATCTAAAACTTAAGTAATTCAAAGGAAGGAAAACTAGGGATTCAGAGGATCCACTTATAGAGATCAGGGAGATCTTTTGCCTGCATCAGGAATCATGGAGATCAAACTGAACTTACTTGATCTGGTTTTCAAGAGGTGAAAGGTGTATGAATTAGAATGGATTCCATCACCAAACCTTGCCTCAGGAGACAAAGCAAACAATGAATTAATCTAATTACCAATCAATCAATATGCCATGAAAGTTAGGCAGAGTACCGTCATCCGACCATGCCCATGAGACGATGGTGAACAATAGGGCTTCCTGACTTCATAAACATGAAAAGGAGAAAAGGAACATGCTCAAAGCTATCACAGACCCATTGTAATTTCAGTCACAATAGACCATTAAAAACTACAAACATTCCCTTAATAATTAAACCATAATCAAGTTCAATTCATGATTAAATAGTTAACCCAGCAATTAGAGTCTCCCATCTCACTACAAGCTTCACCTCTTAGCCCTAGCTAAGAGGTTTAGCCACACATGATATGGGCTAAATAATAGAAATATCAAGGAAAGAAGAAAAAAAACCAGAACCGAGGCTTGTCCAGCTTCTGCTCACGTTCCAGCCCAAACCCAAGCCACCAAACTCTGTGTCTATTTCTCTTTCTCTGACGTGCAGCAACCAAACCGAGCACAGACTTCTGCTCCTCTTTCTCTCTCCCTAGCTCTCTGACCGTGCACAGCAGCAGCAGCCCCTGACTTCTCACCTTCCCACGTTCCAAACTAAACCGGCTCCCCTCTCTCACACGCTCCAGCGGTCAACCTCCTCACGTCCCTCAAAAAAACTTCCCTCCATCAGCCACCGATCTCTCTCTACCTTATAGGCAGCCGAACCTATCCCCTGAAGGCGTGCTGAAGGGGGACTCTTTTCTCCCCGTCTTCGATCAGGAATCTCCGCAAAAACAATCGGTGCGGAAACTCCATTTACGCAGCAAGACAATATTGCTGATTTGCGTTAGCTGCAGGACCCATGATTTGAGTCTAAGGAGAAATCCACCCCGTCCATTAGATGAGGCTAGAAATTATGGTCGAGAATATATATTTTTGGTCCTCTGCTAATGCGGCATACTGCATATTTTATCCGCCATCCATCTTTCGTTTGAAGTATTGAAATCCGATCATCGCTATCTCTTGGACTTTTGTCACCTAGGTCTTGCTCAGATGGACCGAGGGATTCTAATGGATGGTCCGGATTGGACCTTTGAGTTCAGATGGTGGCCCACAAGGATCAACCGGCGCCCCTGTTTCATGCCAGAAGAAACGGAAGTTTCCGTCTTTTGATTGAGAGTCGGTGGGGCCCATGAACACTATCATAAAGTAAATCCACTCCGTTCATAAGATTCGTGACAAAATTTTGGTAAGAGGGATGGATTTTGGATCAGATTCGGCGTGGGCCCATGGAAGAAATCAGCTGCAATAGTTGTAGGGCAGTCCATTTGTGACCATTGAAACCAACAAGTGTGCATGCATGAGTGCATAAAGTCAACATGGGTTTGGCTAAATCGAGCCCCTCTGCATGATGGACGGCTCGGATTGAGCATTTGGACCATGATGATGGCCCACTGAGATCATTCTCAGTCTCTGTTTCATGACAGAAACGGAGTTCACGTAAACAGAGTCTGTGTTGCCATGCACTCTTAGTGCAAAAAGTGTAGTATATACACTGTATAATGATTATGAGAAATCCACACCATTCATCTTGTTCTCCATTTCAATTGAACCGTGGGGGCCAAAGTTAAAGCGTATATGGACAGCGGGTGGGCCCCAAATCAGGATTTTATGGACTGATCTGTTAGTTCAGCCACTTTCACGAGGATCCAATGGCTGAAATTTGACGTGTACGGTTAGTTTTTGGTCCTCGAGCCATGTATAAAGTTTTGAGCTGATCGGATGGCGAGAACCCCGTGATCTTGCATTTTTCACCAATTTCGGACCTCTTTAATGTGAATGGCCTGCTTTCCTCGGATCCTTGATGCATAATTCCATCGCTCTGGGTCTCCTAGAGTCCGTCCCTTGCCTTGGTGATTCAGGAGCGTCAAATTCATGCATTTGATACTATTTTTCAGTCCACGCTCCTGATTCCTCCTTGCAACATAAACATGATTAAAATGAGATATTAAATGGTACCATATTCATAAATCTAGGCAACAACTGGGTCCGATATGCAATATTTGACCCTCAACACAACCCCTAACCAGCATTTTGCTAGTCCCGAGCAAAGTATGCGAAAAATAAATTGAGAATTACAGGATAATTTCTACAACTCAAGGAATTTATGGAAAATAGTTCAGATACTCGAATTCTAAGATTCATGAATGTTGGCATTACTTTTTCCTGAAATCAAGCTCACGGTAAACTTCATAATCAAGTTCAAAATATTAGTCCATCAATTAGAACAATTCTAAACATTAAACTCCATGGATGCATAGTCTAATCTTGAAACATTAAAATTCACTTCTCTATTTAAGGATATCATTGGTAACCAATAGGAGAATTCACGATAACCAGAACTTGTCTCACACATTATCTTTTTATTCTTTTAATTTTTTGACTTTTCCATTGAAAGTAATGTCAAGAAGGGAAATCAAATCCTTACCTATAGGGAGCAAACCTAAGGTAAAGACTGTACACCCAACTTGTTCACATATCATTCATGGGGAATTAAATCTACACCTATAGGGAGCAAACCTATGGTGTAGACCATTCGCCTAATCCTTTCAATTTTCCAAGTTGGTTCCTTTCATGTTTAGTGATTACTAAGTTAATCCTTTAATATCGAACTCTGAAACCTTAATATGCAAGCGAGATGTGTCCTGCGAATTTATGACTCAATCAATGTTTACAAATTCTAATAATGGATTAACAATTCAAACTTAGCTCTGAAATTTGATAGATGACTGAATCCAAGAGTCATAAAGTACCAACATCACGCATCTTGTAGTTCTAAATCCAAGATGGCCGTTAAAATCGCTTCGAATTCATATGAAATTCTAGAAAAATTTTTAAAAATTTTCACTTTCACAATCTCCGCTCATGACTAGGAACATACTGATTAGGAAGCCTAATCTCCCACCCCCAACCTAAAATCTACATTGTCCTCAATGTAAAAGAAATAAGCATGCAATGCACATGGGACAAAATGAGTAAATGAGAAGTAATGGGAAGATAGTACCTGGATGATGCATAGAGAGACACTTTTCAAGAGATCACAGCCTGGGCACCGATCAGCACGAGAGAAAAGGCAACAAAAATGACACAAAATAAAATCCTACCTATACCACTTTCGTAGGTGCTCTCGATTGCATTTAGCGTATGCAACAAGCCTTTAAACCCCTAGGTTACCCCTAGTGGACGAGTTGTAGTCTCGTGAGGGTTTGCAAGAATGTTACCCACAAACATTGAACTAATTATCGAAATGGAATAAAGAGTGGGTTGCCTCCCAGGAGCGCTAAGTTTACCGTCTTCACCCGACAAATAAGACAACTACTCTAGTCCTAAGAAAACAGAAACCTACCTATACCTCCATCGGACTAGGAGATCAATCCCGATAAATAGGATCTCAGAGGCATGGACATGTCCTCCGAATCAAATTTCTCGACAAATGGTTTCAATCGATGGCCATTGACTTTAAACTCCTTGCCATTGTCGGGATCTCTTATCTCAACGGCCCCATGAGGAAAAACAATAACAACAATGTAAGGGCCGGTCCAACGAGATCGAAGCTTACCGAAAGAGATGTAATCGAGAATTGTACAAAAGGACCTTCTGACCAGGCGTGAATGATTTCCGCAAAATGTGTTGATCATGAAATGCTTTCATCTTGTCCTTGTAAATTCTCGAATTATCGTACGCATCTTTCCGGATTTCTTCAAGTTCATTCAATTGAAGTTTGCGTAGCGAGCGTTGTCTAGATTGAAATTCAGATTTTTGATCACCCAGTATCCTTTATGTTCCAACTCCACGGGCAAGTGACAAGCTTTCCCATAGACAAGTCTAAAGGGAGACATTCCAATAGGAGTTTTAAATGCGGTACGGTATGCCCATAAGGCATCGGTCAATCGGATTGACCAATCCTTACGATCGGGGTTAACCGTTTTCTCCAAAATGTGTTTAATTTTCCTATTAGAGAAATCTCAGCTTGTCCACTTGTCTGTGGATGGTATGGGGTGCTCACCTTATGAGAGATACCGTATTTCTTCATTAAGCTCTCGAATGGTCTATTACAAAAGTGTGAGCCCCCATCACTAATGATGGCTCGAGGCGTTCCAAATCGAGAAAGGATGTTCTCTTTCAGGAATTTAATGACCGTGCGATGGTCATTCTTTCGACACGGGATCGCTTCAACCCATTTAGTGACATAATCCACAGCGAGCAAAATATACAGATTTCCAAACGATTGGGGGAATGGTCCCATGAAATCGATACCCCAACAATCAAATGCTTCAATGATAAGGATGGGATTCAAAGGCATCATATTTCGACGGGACAATGCTCCCAATTTCTGACAACGCTCACAAGCTTTGCAAAACTCATGAGTGTCCCTGAATATAGTGGGCCAGTAAAAGCCACACTGCAGAATCTTGGCCGTGGTCTTTTTAGCAGAAAAGTGACCACCACAGGCCTCTGAATGACAGAAGGAGATGACACTCTGATGGTCATCGTCTGGTACACATCTCCTTAGGATTTGGTCTGGGCAATATTTAAATAAATAAGGATCGTCCCAGAAAAAGTTGCGCACCTCGGTGAAGAATTTCTTCTTATCTTGCGCAGTCCACTGTGTCGGTATGGCACCTGTAGCAAGATAATTAGCAATATCAGCAAACCAAGGTGAATGGGAGACTCTGAACAGTTGTTCATCAGGGAACATGTCATTGATATGGGTCGCCTCAAGGGAATCAGAGGTATTAAGGCGAGAAAGGTGATCGGCCACTACGTTCTCTACTCCCTTTTTATCTTTAATTTCCAAATCGAATTCTTGAAGTAGAAGGATTCATCATATCAAAGGGGCTTAGAATCATTCTTAGAAAGAAGATACTTAAGTGCCGCATGATCTGTGTAGATAATGATCTTGGATCCGATCAAATAGGACCTAAATTTGTCCAAGGCGAACACTACAGCTAAGAGTTCCTTTTCCGTAGTCGAGTAGTTCACCTGGGCAGGATTTAGAGTCCTACTCGCATAATGAATGACGTAAGGCTTCTTATCTTTTCTCTAACCTAAAACCGCTCCAAGAGCATAATCAGAAACATCGCACATAAGCTCAAAAGGGAGGCTCCAGTCGGGTGGCTGCATGATGGGTGCAGTGGTTAACGTGCCCTTAAGCTTGGTGAAAGCTTCCTGGCACTGCTCAGTCCACTCGTACGGAGCATCCTTTTGAAGAAGATTACATAAAGGACGAGAGAGAAGACTAAAGTCCTTTATGAATCGCCTGTAAAATCCTGCGTGTCCTAAAAAGGATCGCACGTCTCTGATGTTCTTGGGTGGAGGTAGATTAGAGATAAGATCTATTTTTGCCTTATCTACCTCGATTCCTTTGGACGAGATGATATGCCCAAGGACAATTCCCTTCTGAACCATGAAATGGCACTTCTCCCAATTGAGTACCAAGTTCTTCTCTTCACATCTTTTCAGCACACATTTAAGACTTTCCAAGCACTTGCTGAAAGATGGACCGTAAACAGAGAAATCGTCCATGAAGACCTCTAAATATTGCCCCACCATATCAGAAAAAATACTAAGCATACATCGCTGAAAAGTGGCAGGGGCATTACATAGTCCGAATGGCATCCTTCGATAGGCAAAGGTGCCGTAGGGACATGTAAATGTGGTCTTTTCCTGGTCTTCAGGGGCTATCTCTATTTGGTTGTAGCCCGAATACCCGTCAAGAAAACTATAATAGGAATGACCAGCTAACCTTTCCAGGATCTGATCAATGAATGGTAAGGGAAAGTGGTCTTTCCTCGTGACGGTATTCAACTTCCTGTAGTCAATGCACATTCTCCAACCAGTAGTGACTCTAGTTGGCACGAGTTCATTATTAGCATTGGCTACGATGGTGATTCCAGACTTCTTAGGGACCACTTGAGTTGGACTCACCCATTGACTATCAGATATAGGGTATATAATACCCACGTCCAGTAGTTTAAGAACCTCGGCTTTAACCACTTCCTTCATGTTTGGATTTAGTCTACGTTGTGGTTGCCGAGCGGTTTTTGCATTATCCTCAAGATATATGCGGTGAGTACAAATCGAGGGATCGATTCCCTTGAGGTCCGCTATTGTCCATCCTAGGGCTCCTTTATGCTCAATGAGAGTAGATATAAGCATACTCTCCTGTTCTTTCTCCAGGTGGGCAGAGATCACCACCGGGTATGTCTCATCTTGACCCAAATATGCATATTTCAAATCAGAGGGCAAAGGTTTTAGGTCAAGCTTCGGCGGCTTGAGGTTAGACGGTAGAGGCACTACATCAGTTTGTGGTAATTCTTCAAATTGTGGCCTCCATCGGTTAACTTCAAGTACCGGTCAGTTTCAAGCAAGGCGCACGTCTCCCTAATCATGTCATCATCAAAATCATGGGAGTGGGCCGGGCACATCTCTAGATGGTCGGAGGATAAGGTCAGAGGTGTCGTATCTTCCACGAAAGAGTCAATCATGTTAATGTCGTGGAAATCGTCATCATCCTCCAAGTTGCTGCCGTTATTGAAAAAATGTTTGACTCCAATGTCAAATTTCCAAAAGACATAGTCATGATACCATTCCTGCAATTGATAATTGCATTTGACGTGGCAAGGAATGGGCGACCAAGAATGACAGAAATCTGAGTGCTCATGTTATTGATGGGTTCGGTGTCCAGGATGATAAAATCTACCGGGTAGTAAAATCTATCAACTTGGACCAACACATCCTCAATTATCCCTCTTGGTACACGAACAGAGCGATCAAGAAGTTGTAGTGTGGTTAGAGTGGGTTTTAATTCACCCAAACCTAACTGTTTGTATACCGAGTAGGGAATCAAATTGACGCTCGCTCCTAAGTCAAGAAGTGCGTGATCAATTCGATGGTTCCCGATTACACATGATATGGTTGGGCTACCGGGATCCTTGAATTTCTGCGGCATGTCTTGCTTTAGGATGACACTCACTTTCTCAGTCAAGAAGATTTTCTTTTGAATAATTTTCCGTCGCTTGGTCGTGCATAAGTCTTTTAGGAATTTGGCATATGAAGGTATCTGTTTAACGACATCAAGTAAAGGAATGTTGACTTTCACTTGTTTCAACACCTCTAGGATATCCTGAGAATTAGAGAGAGGTTTTGGTGAAACCAACCGTTGAGGGAATGGAGCCCAAACCCAAGCCACCAAACTCTGTGTCTATTTCTCTTTCTCTGACGTGCAGCAACCAAACCGAGCACAGACTTCTGCTCCTCTTTCTCTCTCCCTAGCTCTCTGACCGTGCACAGCAGCAGCAGCCCCTGACTTCTCACCTTCCCACGTTCCAAACTAAACCGGCTCCCCTCTCTCACACGCTCCAGCGGTCAACCTCCTCACGTCCCTCAAAAAAACTTCCCTCCATCAGCCACCGATCTCTCTCTACCTTATAGGCAGCCGAACCTATCCCCTGAAGGCGTGCTGAAGGGGGACTCTTTTCTCCCCGTCTTCGATCAGGAATCTCCGCAAAAACAATCGGTGCGGAAACTCCATTTACGCAGCAAGACAATATTGCTGATTTGCGTTAGCTGCAGGACCCATGATTTGAGTCTAAGGAGAAATCCACCCCGTCCATTAGATGAGGCTAGAAATTATGGTCGAGAATATATATTTTTGGTCCTCTGCTAATGCGGCATACTGCATATTTTATCCGCCATCCATCTTTCGTTTGAAGTATTGAAATCCGATCATCGCTATCTCTTGGACTTTTGTCACCTAGGTCTTGCTCAGATGGACCGAGGGATTCTAATGGATGGTCCGGATTGGACCTTTGAGTTCAGAGATGGTGGCCCACAAGGATCAACCGGCGCCCTGTTTCACGCCAGAAGAAACGGAAGTTTTCGTCTTTTGATTGAGAGTCGGTGGGGCCCATGAACACTATCATAAAGTAAATCCACTCCGTTCATAAGATTCGTGACAAAATTTTGGTAAGAGGGATGGATTTTGGATCAGATTCGGCGTGGGCCCATGGAAGAAATCAGCTGCAATAGTTGTAGGGCAGTCCATTTGTGACCATTGAAACCAACAAGTGTGCATGCATGAGTGCATAAAGTCAACATGGGTTTGGCTAAATCGAGCCCCTCTGCATGATGGACGGCTCGGATTGAGCATTTGGACCATGATGGTGGCCCATAGAGATCGACCGGCGCCCCTGTTTCATGACAGAAAAAGAGTTCACGTAAGCAGAGTCTGTGTTGCCATGCACTCTTAGTGCAAAAAGTGTAGTATATACACTGTATAATGATTATGAGAAATCCACACCATTCATCTTGTTCTCCATTTCAATTGAACCGTGGGGGCCAAAGTTAAAGCGTATATGGACAGCGGGTGGGCCCCAAATCAGGATTTTATGGACTGATCTGTTAGTTCAGCCACTTTCACGAGGATCCAATGGCTGAAATTTGACGTGTACGGTTAGTTTTTGGTCCTCGAGCCATGTATAAAGTTTTGAGCTGATCGGATGGCGAGAACCCCGTGATCTTGCATTTTTCACCAATTTCGGACCTCTTTAATGTGAATGGCCTGCTTTCCTCGGATCCTTGATGCATAATTCCATCGATCTTCGTCTCCTGGAGTCCGTCCCTTGCCTTGGGTGTCATCAGAGCGTTAAATCCATGCATTTACCACCTTTTTTCAGTCCAGGCTCTTAAACACACCCTGCATTACAAACACGATTAAATCAGGTCTTTAAACAATACTATGTTTGTAAATCCAGGTAACAACTGGGTCTGATATGCAATATTTGACCCTCAACATCTGTAACCCAGATTAAAGGTGGGGATCAGATGATGGACATTCCACAACAAAGGTGGGCTCCACATGATGGGAAATTAATAATGGTGGGTCCCACTGTGGATGCTGATGGGCGGATTCCTCGAGGGTACAAGAGATATACTCTCTTCTTTTCACTTGATTGCCTCGATCGAGGGCTTTTTGTGATTGGGGTAAAAGATGTAATATTTGACTAGAGTTGCTACTAATCAATTATTACGATTCTATAGTACCGAAGAAATGCCTAAGATTGAGAACTCGAAGATCATTAACCCTAAGATGACTTATGAGTTTATGTTTCAGAGATTCCAAATAAGGGACCGCGGTTATAGAAAGGGAATGTGTTAGCCACCTACTCTGCCCATGCGGATGTATGATCTTTACTTAACAAGATCTGACTAATTTTTGAAGAATAAATGATAGTTCTTGCGTGCAAAAAATGTAATGTGATACAATAGTAGTGTGGCTTGATCGATTCAAATTTCTGATGGGTATGTTCCAACTATATTGGCAAGTCGCAGAACATACGTTCGAAATGATTAAGTGTAAGGTTTATGTATAGGATGCTTATGATAAAACGACAGCCAACTGACTAAGGTTTTTGGTGGACTCACTGTGATTATATCGACAGGTCTTAAAGCATACGCCTGCACTTAGATACAATGAAAAATGATGGAATGTAATGTATATGCTAAAACGACGACTAACTGGCTAAGGTTTCTAATGGGCAAGATCCGATTATATTGGCAAGCCATGGATCATACATCCATTGGTCAAATGCGCGAAAATAATGAAAGTACATTGATGCTAATGTGTATGAGGAGTAGGGGGGTTGAGAAGGGAATGAATGTTACACGATGTCAATGCGCTGATCCGATGAAATTGATAAAGGCTTAGATGGCAGGATGAGCGGTAGTGTCGTAAGGCTAGATTGGGTGACTTAAATTTGAACTTAGGTGTCTCAGGAGGCTTGGAATCTAGTTAGGCTAGACTAAACTAGGGTTGGGTTCTCTCTCTCATTCTCACTCTCCTTGGTGGAGGAATGACTAAATGGTTAACGCTACGGTTAAGAGATCTCTTGAATGAGGATGAGTGAGTGCTTGAAATGAGGAGGGGAGGGGACTATTTATAGTCTTACAACCCAATTTTTTGGTAATTCTTGGTGATTTTAGGAGCAAAATGTGATTGAATGACTAGGACTAGAGATTGCCACATGGCATCATCTCATCGGATGGACGAGGTGGTAAAAGTATAATTTTGGGTATGGAGATGGGCATCGGAGTAAATATACTTCAACCGCACACTTAACGTTCGAAAAAGGAGAAACCCACATGATTGAGGGACGTTACTCGAAAGAGGGGGAGTGCCACGTGGCTAGCGGCAACCTAGCTGCTGCTGGTCTTCACTTGAACTCCCTACTTTGGTAGGAAACATCCTCTAAGTGTGTGGAGGCTCTATAATGAGGGTTGCTGCTTTGAGGTTTCAGCTATTTCTCTGATTGGTCTTGGTTTTGGGCTTAACTAGGTGAGTTGACTGGATTGTGAGGTTGGGTAGGCTGACCGGGTGAGTTGACTCAAAACTTTAGGGTTTAGGGTTCCTAGAGTTTAGGATTAGACTGACTGGGTTGGATGGGCTGAGTTTAGGGTTTACGACTGGGTTTCTTAAAGTTTAAGCTTCTAGGGTTAAAGGTTTATGATTGAGGTTCAGTTGTCCATCCATCCATTCAAACTCTAGCAACTTATCAACCTGAGGTGGGGTGTTTACACCCACACAATAAATGATCCACATCTAGGTGGGTGGTGGGCCCCACATGATAGACGATCTATGTCAAAGTTAGCCCTAATGATGAGTTACCCATATCCAAGACAGGCTCCACATGATGGACAACCCACATTGAAGGTGGGGCTCATATGATGGATGATCTACATCAAATGTGGGTTCTATATGATGGACAGTGAATATTAAAGGTGAGCCCCACATCATGGACAATAACATTGATGGTGGGCCCCACATGATGGATGGCCAACATCAAAGGTGGGCCTTGCATAATGGATGGTGCATATTAAAGGTTGGCCTTTAGTGATGAATGGCCCACATCCAAAGTGGGGCCTACATCATGGATGACCCACGTTAAAGGCAGGGCCTACATAATAAACAATCCCAAGGTTGGCCCCATATAATGGACAGTGAATGTGAGAGGGACCAAACAGATCGACATAAGGAATAAATTCTTATGATGTTGAATGTGAGAAGGACCAAACAAACTTAAGGAATAAATACTTATGATGTTGGGAACTAAACATGTTTTTTTATTATTTTTTGACCGGTAAATATGTTGTTTGCTAGTCATACTTATTCCCTTAATAAGTAGAAACCAAGACAAGCTACTTAGAACATAAATAACTTATCTAAAGTAACTTATTATCAAAATACCTCTTTTAAGTTGGATCCATAGTCTATTTTCAATTTAAACCATTTATATAAGAGAACTAATCACCTCCAGGCTCCTTACCCAAGATGAGACATGCAGGCAGGCTAAACCAAAAAAATATAACTTGAATTAAAAATTAATAAATATTTATGACATGTAGAGGTTTTCAGCCAAAAAAAAAAAGAGAGAGAGAGAGAAGAAAATCACTTGGAAGGAAAAATATTTTTTTCAATTTTTATTTTTGGCTGAATAGCTGTTTGTAAGTGATTATTTCTCTTTATATAGTGGGTTTTATTACAAACTCAGCTGTCCAGGGAGTGTTCACAATGTGTGCTACCTGATAAATGGCCTGGATCTTAGACAAGTGTGTTATAGACATGAATCTCTAACATGCAAGACCACACCTGTTGCATTGGAGATTGTGTTCATTGGTCCACACGATTTGTGTTATGTATCATAGAGCTTACATGGGTTGCCTCGAAAATCTTCAAGATCGATACATACTAAACTTTCAATAAATACTTCATGAAATAATAATTAAAGACTTATTATATTTACTAAAATATTTTATTTTTACATAAACAAATTCTTAATAAATAATACTCTTCACATTTTAAAAATAATGCCAAAGGGAATATTGGGTTGATTTTGTTGAGGTTACTAAGTTCACTTGGACCCTACATGGTGCTGGTGCCAACCTAGCTAATATGCAAGATATCTAAGCCATCCATCTGGTGGGACCTGATCTATCCCCAAAAAAGGTTAGATCCTACACAAGTCAAACATAAGAAGAGTGAAATTGAGCTAGAAGAACCTGACTAATAAATAAAGTTCTTATTTTACATGTTGTTGATGCAAAAATCTAGTTCATCCTTTCTAGGCCTTCAAGTACTTGCAGAGGAAGAGGGCAAAGGAGACCCTTGCTAAAGCAGGGGACTCTCCGATGCCAAAGTCAGGAATCCGCATACAATATGCCTTAAGATTTGGATTCCAAGAATCCAACAACATTGTAGAGTACGAAGCGCTGCTAGTCGAGCTTAGGTTGGCGGCCGCAATGGGAGCCCAACATTTAGAAGTTTACAGTGACTCACAACTCGTTATTAATCAAATAGCCGATGAGTATCAGGCCAAAAAGGAGTACATGAAGGCCTATCTACTAAAAGCCAGAGAAATGATCGGCATGTTCGAGAAATGCAACGTCGGTCTAATTCCTCGAGCAGAAAATTCTAAAGCGGACATGTTGGAAAAGTTGGCTACTGCAGCTGACGATGATATTCCAAGGTCAATCCCAATCGAATTCCATATTGAACTACCGCTCGAACAACCACTAGGGAGACCCCCTTTTCCTTGGCTTTTGGTGCCGAAGCCGTTACTGTAGTCGAAATAGGACTTTTGAAAGCTCATACTTGCTCCTACGATGAACAACAAAATGCCGAGCTAACGGCACTGGACCTGAATCTTATCGAGGAAAGAAGAGAGCAAGCTCGGGTCAGGATTGCGATCTAACAACAACAGGTTGCCCGTTTCCACAACTCCATAGTAAAGACAAGAAGATTTTGAGCTGGAGACATAGTCCTCCCCAGAACTTTTCGAAGCACTAAGGAACCCGACTGAGAAACCTTGGGACTGAACTGGGAAGGACCTTATGTAGTAATGAGCACAACCTGACTTGGATCGTATCGACTCGAAGACTTAGAAGGCTAGCTCCTACCACACCCGTGGAACGCTGAGCACCTCAAAATCTGCCCCGATTATGAAACCTGCTATGTAAAGTTCGTGTTCAAATTATCGTTATAAAATCCTGAAGCCTACCTTCTAGTTTTTATATCTACAAATGGTTGTCTACTGAATGTCTATTAAGGGCTTTCCATAGCATTTGGGAAGAACAACCCCTATTAATGCACTGACCCTCCGAAGAGAGGTTGGGTCATACGCTACCATTATTTACGTGTCCAACCTACGAAGAACTATTAAGGGCTCCCCTTGATACAAGGAGAAGAAGAGCCCAAATTGACTGCTTGGCCTTTAATAAAAGGGTCGGATGTATGACGGCTATAACGACTAAAGTGTTAAAAGATCGACCTACCTACTTAGAAAAACTTATGAACAAATGAAATGTTAAAAATTTGATTGTATTGATAAAGCTCTAGAGAGCATAATACATTGGGTCTAGAAAAAGAAAGAAAGAAAACCATACAAAAAGAAAAATGAAAGGAACTGGCTACTAGGGCTCGGGGGGCTACTCGGCAGGTGCTTCCTTGGGAGATGCCTCAGATTCAGAGTCGGCCTCCTCAAAGCTTGAGAGATCAAGCTCTGGATGTGCCTCCTTCACATCCTTAAGGAAATTTTCATAGCCAGCACTGTATACCTGTCCTCCAAGAACAATTAAGAGGACTTGAACTCCTCAACGGAGGCTACCCGAGCTGCGGAGATAGCTGCCCAGGCCTCGTTATGTTTCACCTCCAAGGTGTGCTACAGCCTTGCATTATTGGCCTTCCGTCACGCTGCCCTCTTTGAAGCCTCGACCAGTAACTTCTTACCTGCCTCTAACTCGGCCGCCGACTCCATTGCCTAGGCCTCTGTGGTAGAGCGAAGTTGCCCGGCCTTGAGACGGGATCGCTCAGCTTTGACCCCTTTTCACAGCAACCCGGCTTCTTCCTCCTTCACTTCCTCCTGCAAACGCAAGAGTTCATGATGAATGTTTAGTAAGCAAGGACCGAACTACAAAAAAGGAGAGATGTCAGAACGGGACAAAAGAAGAGCAACAATAGCTTGAGAATAGCTTACCCCAAAGAAGGTCTTCGCCAATTGGCTAATGGTCCCTTTGGGTGGCGCGTTTAACTAATGAGTGAACTCAACATCGAAAACATGACACTCCACCTAAGGTAGAAGTTTCTCAAAAGCCCTTCTTGCTGACTTAAGAGCACCCTGACCCTCACCGCCAACCGATGAGCCCCCCACTTGGGGCATAGGAAGCTCTGCAGAGGTCCCCGCATCCTCCTGGACCTCCATGGGACAAGCTTCCTCGACCGAGGTCGTCCTAACGACCCCTTTAGGAACAGTGGAGATGGGCATTAAGGTTTGGTGCCTCATCCACAACCTCCACGACAACGAAGGATGAAGGACTGACCTTTCCTTTGCTCTTGGAGGTCGTCTTCTTCTTCTTCTTCGAGGTTACACCCTCGAGAGGAGGTGCCTAGCGCTTCGTAGCTGGTAGAGCTTGAGGCATGTCTGCACCAACGAAAATAAAAGTTAGCAACAAATTCGCAAAGCCCTTAAGTCCCAAGGTTGGTAAGGACTTGCACCCATTAGTTCAGAGTCGAGACCTGACTTAAGCAAGAGCTTAGGTTGAAGGAGTTTCGTCCCAGGTCTCGAGTCCTCTAACGACCTTGCTCCGGCAATTCGAGCAAGAGCTTCAGGCCCAAGCAAGGAAGGGAAATTGGGAATAACTGCAAAAAGAAGTGTACACGACCGAGTCAAAGTACCGAAGATGACCAAGTACGGAAAATGAAGTAAGTCCTTACAATACCAACCTGGATCAGAGAAGGAAGTTGGGACCCAAGAGCGATGCCCGGGTATTCCTGGTTCTTCCTAACCTCCTGAAGCCCAAAACCACTTGTTCTTCCAGTTCTTATTAGAGGTCGGAACGTCCATGACCAAGGCCTTCCCAGTTCCCCACCTAGAAGAAAAGTAATACCAGCCATCATGTAAAGGGCTGGATTTCACTTGGTACAGAAGAAGGAACTCACTCACGGTTAGGTCGGGCTGATCAAGCTCGGACTAGAGAACGAAACATCCGACCAATGATCTCCATGCATTGGGGATCAACTATCTTGGAGCCATCCCCAGATGGGTGAGCATTTGCCTTACTATATTTTGGAGAGGGAGCCTGAGGCCACACTGGAGGGCAACCTAGAAAATGGCAACCTCCCCTTAGGGGGCTTATTGGGAAGCTCGTCCGGTGAGGGAACTCGGAGTACCACTGAGTCTGTTATGTGATACCCCAACTTGATTCTCACTAGGTCGACATCCGTCAAGATGAACTCCACAAGTCCTTTCTCCTCGTCCTCATCCTCCTCTGCCGAGGATCCAACTAGCCCTTCTTCTACCAGGAAACTCTCCCCCGCTTCGACTAGATGCTTCGCCAGGGATCTTTCAAGTACTCGTGATGCTTGCGACATCCTAAATTTGACGTTGCTCATCATCATCAATTGAGATTGCGGATTCAACATGGGGTGGAGATCGCCCACCTCACCATCAACACCTGAGGTCTCCTTCCTAGAACTTGGAGTTTCCAGCATGACAATCGGTCCAAGAATGCCAGAAAACTGTTGTATAGAAAAGAAGATAAAGCGAAGGGAGGGGATATTAGGGATGGAGCTCACTGGAGATGGGAAGCCACCGGGAGTTTGATGTAGTGCAGTTGCCTAAAATCACCTACCACTGGGAACAGAACAAGTTGGAGGTGAGAAGAAGCAAAGAAAGCTCACTCGAGGGTTAGGGCTTCCCTTTTATAGGGAAGCCACATGTGCGAGTATTTAATGCCCATCATTAATGCGGGGTTGTATAGTGCCTCCTTGACTCCCCCATTTCAACACATGGCGCATCCTCACTTGTTGCACGTCTCCACTATAGAGGATGGGCCACATGTCACCTTCCCATTAGTTGGGAACCGAAAAGGCGGCATGACACAACACATTGCCTTGAACGATGACATGCCACCTCGATAGTGTCGTATCATGATTACTGATATGCCTCTATCCTCGTGCTTGTCACCTTATTCAGCATTAATGGTAAAATGACTTGACTTGACTGCGTCCGACCTACTTTCCAAGCTTGTTTCATTGACTTGAAAGTAGGGGGCTTACTGTTATAGGAAAAAAGGACCAACCTCGATAAGCAGATCAGGTTGAGATCTAGCGTGGCCCGATGTGCAATAGAGGATAAAAAACACGAATGGTCGGGTTAAGGAGAAACGTCGGCACAACATAGGTTAACACGATATAGGTCAGCACGACCAAGGTCAGCTTGGAGGTAGACACGACCCAAAATGGACTCTCCGAGGAAAAACTTGAAGAGGCTATCAGGACTCATGAAGAAGTTAAAGGCTATAGAAATTAGACATCACAAAGACATTATATAAAGATGTTCTTCCTAATTGAAAGGGCAGGTCGGCAGTCGAGGAGGAGCTCATCCAACCTTATGCATTGTTACCTCTGTAGTCCAACCTTATTCAAAGGTCGGACAAATTCGCTTCGATTCCCAACTAATGTCTGACCTTACCTGCATCCGCAGTCTGACCTTATCCCGGGGAACGGTCTGAAGTTCTCTCTAAGGATTGTGGAGTGTAATCTGTAGTTACTCGGGATCCCGAAATATCTGCGGAGGATCTAGGGAGAATCCCAAGCGTTATGAATCCTAATTCATCTATAGCATGTACCCTGTAAACCGGGCGGATCCGTCTACGTTACTATCCCTCTTCAACTATAAATAGGGGATTCCCAATGGTGAAAGGTACGTACACATACTGTCTCTACCCTTAAGCCACTTCTACTAGACCCAGATTCTTAAATTTGGCATCGGAGGGCCCCCTACTATAGTTAGGGTCTCCTTTATCTTCTTCCTATGTAAGTACACGAAGGCTTAGAAAGGGTGGACCAGATTTTTGCATCAACACACGAATTAAATGATCTTTTTATCAAATTATAAATGGTAAAAAATGAAAATGATTAATGATTCAATATTGAGACTAAGAAATTGGAAGAAAGCAGTGGATATGATAATTTAATATTTGTAACTGTAAACACCCCACGATTAAGCATGTCACATGTTGGTGGATCTGCTCACTATTTTTTCACCAATGTGATGGACACTTTGCTGTTTGCAGTCTTCTGTGTAGTTTGGCTCTGACTTTGGCTCGTTTGGTCTAATCCACCCGACTCTACTTCGATAAGATCAACTTTCACAATGATGTCAAAGCCTATGCTTAGAGCAACTGAATTTTACCATCTAATCTTATGTGCCTCTCCAAATGCCTGTAAAACGAGAGTCTGACAAGAGAGATAGGGCATCTTTTGGTGATAGAAAAAGAAAGAAAGTGAGAGACAGAGGTAGAGCTTCCGCCCCTAAACTTTACCATCCCAAAAGCCAGAAGCCAGGAAGCTCGGGTTTCCATCTATTCTCTCAATCTCTCTCTCTCTCTCTCTCTCTCTCTCTCTCTTTGCAATCTCTTCTATTCTATTTCAACTTCAAAGCTAACACTATTCTATTTCAATTTCAAAGCCAATGTCTTATTCTCGTTATATCTTTTTCCAGTCTGTTTATTTCAACCCCACTGCTTTGAATATTTTAGGTAGTAGGCTCTTCTCTGACATCACATAAAGTATGCTCTATAGTTGTTTCTCTTAAGGATCATCTATATCAGAATATGTAACTTTACGAAGTAACCGAAAACTATGTGTTCTTTTCTTTCCGTACTTTTATTGAAAATCATTTTCCTACCATTTTTATTACTTTTTTAGTTTATCTTTTATCTTTTATATTTTAGATATCTAAGTTTTAGTATTTTACTGAAAATTCTTTAAATCCACTTTGAAAGCATACAACTTGGCAAAGTAGAGAACATGTTTCATACGGGCTGTAAAAGGCTACCTAACGTCTTCCTTTTCCATAATCGAGGCCCTTACCCAGAATCCATGGTGTAAACCTATTCAATAGTCACTCGACTTGGGAATTCTTCATTTTTCTCGATATATAGGAGATTTTATGGATTCTAACCAACTATGGATTCTGGAGCCTTCATTTTAGCTAATGGCGACTCCTACAATGTTGACGAATCATTTTCTCGACCTTGTGAAAGTTAGTATAGAATTAAACCGATTTTACAAATTAGTCACACCCTTAAGGCTTAGCATCCAAGAATATGAGTATGTTGCATGAGGTGTTAACCCCTCCTTGAGGTTCGGGTATGGATGTCTTAGGTATGAATTATACTGGATCTGGATAGACTTCGAATTCAGGCCTTCATACTCTAATGCCCGTAACAACCAAGCACATAAAATCATTAACCTCTCTTCTTAACCCCTTTACAAGGTTCAGGTATGAAGGTCTTAGTTGTGGGTTTTACTGGATCTAGATAGACTTTGGATATGGTCCTTCATATGCTATCCCCTGTATCAACTGAGCATACAATATTCATATATGTGTGTGTGTGTGTGTGTGTGTGTGTGTGTGTGTGTGTGTGTTCATCGTTTGACTCATGTAACCATCAGACAGTCCAACCCGGACACCCTAGTGGGCAGCCAAGAGGAAAATTTCCTGTCAATGTCGAGAGAATGATGACTCCGCTGGGGAGCTCACCATTAGCCAAGGCCCAACTAAAAACATCAGGTTGTATACTTTGAGGGAATTCTTTTAACTTTCAATCTTTACTAGTATTATGGCATTCCAGTTCCACACTGGTTCATTTACTTTCTACCAATCATTCAACATTCTAGTTACATACTGGTCCATTTACTTTCTAACTCTCTAGTGAATATTGGTCTACTTACTTTCTTGTCTGCATCCTATATTTCAGTGTAAACTAATCCCTTTACTTTCTTGTGAGCATCCTTCATTTTAGTGCATACTAGTCCTAGTTACAATTTTACCTGTACATACCACATGTTACTTTATATTGTAATTTTAAAAAATTAGAAAAAGAAAAACATAAAAAAGAGAGCGTGTGGTGAACCAATTTAAAAAAACAATAGATCATTCCATGACCACTGTGCAAAAAAAAAATCACCTAGGGGTCTGCTACCAAACCTACATATACCAAAACTTTACTCGAACTTGTGTGTTTTGTAAAATTCCTACCCCTGAGAAGCAGAGGAAGAATGAAATCTCGGAATCGAAATTGTCAAATTTTACCTTTTCACCTATCTGAACAAGACAATACCTGACATTCTGCCTACAAGTTAAGTTGCCACATGATAGACACCTTTGATACGCCAACATTAAACCATTTCTATAAGCCCAAACACACCTCGAAGATAATACACACATATCATCGCATGTCAGACCAACTCATATTTCGTAATGATATTTTGTACAGGCAAATCTTTTAACCAAGTCTTATTACTGTAGGTGAATGAAGCAAAGGAAATAAAAATTATCTCCGAGGTCCACAAAGAAGTTTGTGATTTGTGCATACATGTGCACATGATGACTAAAGAAGATCTTATATAAATGATACCAATGAATGTCTATGTACTTAAATTACTGCCAACACATAAAAAATGCTTCAAATGCTAGGAACACATGAATCACCTCCATGCGCTCGCTTTTGAGCTTTACAACCTGTCAACATCTTGACCATTCTTAAAGTGAGGTATCAACATCATTGGCTAAAGTGAGCTTAAAAGCATTTAACGATCGTGAGTGCATTCTCGAGGTAGTTGGTTAATTCACTAAATGGGTAGAAGCAGCATCTCACATCGCCATAGTAACATCTCAGAAAAGTAACATCACCAGTTGTCACATGAAACCCTGCAAGTCATCACCATGAAAAATGGAACGCCTTTCACATACCTAAGTTAAAGGACTTTTTCAAAGAAATGTGGCCATGGGCTTGCTACAATCGACTACAAGCAGACAAAGTACATACAAGTGTCGTATCACTCCCTAAGCTGCCAAAGAAAATTGTGAGAGTTCTCGACAAGCAAGTTTAAACCAGAAGCTTCAAAGTAAGGGGACATGATAGCAAAAATGAGTATTACCCCTCACTTGCTCAATCTTGGGGGCAAAATCAAATACATTTGGGATAGCATGTAAATTGTCAAAGAAGTTTGTTCAATAGGTGCTTCCCACTTTACCAAGGGTGAAGACTTTCCTAAGCTAGTCAACGCCAACCACATCAAAGTCTATCATGGGTGGCAGGCACGATCATGAAAAACAGCTTGAGGTTAGTGAATAGAATGAGAAATTCCATACTTCTCCCGAAACATACCCGGGGTACAAAAAGAAAAGGAATAAAGAATAAAAAGAAGAAAAATATATATAGCCCAAGCTTTGGAGAATAAAAAGGGCATGAAATAAAAAAAAGGGTGATAAAATTGGCCTATGGGGGCAAAACCCTCCATCCTTACCACAAAGTTCTCAGATTGGTTTAAAACCTTGAGCTTTGCTATCCAAAATCTCCTGCTCCTTAGAAAGATACAATTTGACCGACAATGAAAGAAATCCAGCCATTGATCGTAGTACTCGAAAAAAGAAAAAGAAAAAAAAGAAGAGAGTGTCCAAAGCAAAATGGGAGAGGTGAAAACCGAAAAAGGCGCCTCGAGTAAAACGATGAACAGACAACAAACCTGGTGAAAACCTGAAAGGGTGTTAGGGGTAAGAAGACATAGTTGCCAAGGCACAAGTAAGATCAAATACCCATAACATGATGAAAAACTAAAAGGGTGTCATGAGTAAAAATGATGGGTAGACTGGATATGGCAAAAACTTGGGTAAAAATGATTAGAAAATGAAAAAAAGAAAATCATACATCCAAGAATTCAACTCAAGCAAGGTAAATATGACGGTCACGATATTCCAAGATCCTTCAACTATGCTTAGACTCTAAACACTTTCTAAAGATATTGCAACTCCCCAGGAATCAACTAGAAAAATCATCAAGTGACACATGGCCAAGTTACATACCTAATCCTTACAATCCAGAACACTAAAATCCAAACCCCAAATCGTATAAATAGATTAGCACACGAACTTGTTCATTTAATTTCTTCCATTGACAGTTGTATGTACTTAAAAAAAACAAAAAACAAAAAAAAAAAAAAAAAAAGCAAAAGGGTGCACATACATGTATATAATCAAATACCTGTAATGTCTCGGAAAAATTTGTACAAAGGCCCAAGTACCACCTCATCCAGAAATCCCCAAGGACCGTATTCTGTAAAAATTAGACAAAAATTAATTAACTACTAAACTGAATTAATCAGTGGATTAGTTTAAACCACTATCTATACAAATGGCAAGACCTAAAACTATCAAAAGTAATGACTCAACACTACTTAATAACCTAGGAGAAATCTCAAAAGCCAGTTGCTCTTGGGAGCACATTGAAACTTCGAATCAGACCTGGACCACACGTTGAAAGTCCAATGACCGCGAAACTATAGGGTTATGACTGTCTTACTGGGCTTGACGAACATTACGAGAATCGAGCCCAAATAGTATCTAGAAATGCACAACTTGAGTCCTGAGCAAAGTGTGTGAGAAACGCGAATATCTTTAGAAAATGAACCAGAACTTGAGTGAATTGGGCCATTCGCTTGCTGGCAAAATTGAAGATTTCAGACCGCCAGTTTCTGACAGAGCTTCACCCATGGATCAGGAAAATTTCCCTACACATAGCTGTATACTTGTGGCCCTGATCAAGCGACAATGACCGTTGATCTGACACAGGTCCTCCACGGTTGATCCGCTAACCCGATCGCACTGAAATCATAACTTGGCTTAGATCCATGGTCAGGGAACTTACCTTACACCATAAGTGAGAAATGGACCTTCCTAACGGCCTTGTTTGTCAGAAACAGGCACCCTTTGGCTGTAACCTAAGTATACCATGGCCCTGGGGCCATTTACACCAGTTTTGAGCCTATATAATGCCCTTAAACCACTCCATTCCTATTTCATACGAATTTCTCTAACCCTAGGAGAGAGAAAAGAGGAGAAAAGAGTGAGGAGAAGAGAGTGAGATAGGGAGATCGTTGTTAGGATTCACTCCCACTACTCCACGGGCTATATCACCTCTCCTATTTCACTACGCCATCATTTTCAACTACGATTTGGGTAAAAAATCCTAACCCTAATCTCAATTTAGGAATTGAAATAGATTAACCAATGAAATAGTTGACCTGTTTCAATGTTTAGGTAACCGTTGTTCGGTATACAGGAGTGTAGGATTCGAACCGAGTTTGAAACGAGCAATCCGATGAAAGGTGTGGAGTATAAACATTTAGGTTATGGTTTTCAAGGCTTTTAATGTCAGCCAATGATTTGGGTCTGACTTGATTGCTACCATATTGTCTTAGACACGCCGGTTTCAATGTATTACACATGTATGAACTATGTTGTATAACTATGCATCCTATGTGTTTGTTGAAATATTTGAATGAACATGTAAACATGATTTGTGCTTGTTATGATTACTCAGCTAGGATTCATGATTATTATTTGCATGATGACATCCTTGTAGATGGAATTGCTAAAATACTTCTTGTAAAGAGCCTAGTCTGTGTATTTGCTTATGGGTAGTCTAAGTGTTTGATAAATCGTCTGAATGAGAAAATGTTGATGATTTGTACTTATTACAAGTATTAAGATAGTATTTTGTATTACCTTGTACATATGTATAATTTATTTCATGTAATCATACTTGCCTCTACGCAATTTATGAATTAAATGCAAGTGTTTGTTAACATGTTCAAGGTGTTCGATAAAATGCTCAAATGAAGTATTTACTTGGATTGTGTGTCAAATGCTGAAATGATTATCACATGTATTTATTTGATACATCTGAGTAAGATTGGGGCTACAACGTAGTCCAGGCAATCGATAATAGTCCCTGTTCAGGTGGCCGAATTAGTCACGTCACATCGACGAATCCGAGTCGTACGACGATTATTGACAGTGGTTAGGCCACAAAGGGTGCTTATGCACTCCATGTCGATTACATCAGCGTGTGCCCATACCAATCGAACTTTCCTAACAAACTAATTGGCCTATTGTATGTTCACCATGTATGGACGTCACTGCTTGAACTAAGATACCCCCGCTAGTGTAAAAGCCCATTTTAACCATGGTACCATGATCCGCTAAGACTCATGAGCTAGGCATGGTGGTATGGGACACCATGGTTAAGCTGTTGGCCTATGCTGGGGTGACGAGCTTCCCTGTAGTGACTGCTGAGTAACCCAAATTCGTGATCCGAATACGGTGGTATGGGACAATATATTTGAGTCGTCGGCCTGTGTTGAGGTGACGAGCCTCCCCATAGTGACCCGAGTATAAACTCTCGAACTTACCTATCCACTGCTTTTCATTAGGAGTGATGTCCTATAACTTACCTATCGTATGTGCTTAACTAGGTTGACGACCCTAGTTGGATCTTTTGGTTGGGTTAATGATATAAAGGGATGTATCTTAGCTTCCCAAATTTGCTGTATGAATAAACCTAATTAAGTACTTGGCTAACACGATCATGCACTGCATTGCATGTGTTTTGGTGAAGAAGTGCCTTTAGGAAGTTTGCCATGCGCGAACGGTTGATGTAGTCGCTTGAGGGAGTGTCGTGTGAGGGTATGCATCATTACTGTATACCATTCCTGCATTAATAAGAGTAGTTAGGGAATGATTGTTGTACTGCTTTATCGTTACTGCTTGATTAAATTGATAACCTGTTAACAATTGCCTTATAATACCACTGAGTTGATCACTCACTCCCACTCTGGGATAGTGTTTTAAAATACCAACCAAACTCTGTTATAGATGCAGGTGATGAGGACGTATATGTAGCGGAGTTGGACTTCGTAAACGAGGGGGAAAAGTTCTACTATGTTCAACTCTCTGGTAGGTCTATGTGGACCTCGTGTTGCTTCGATGGGATTATAGGGATACACGGATTTGCTAGATACTCCACATTTTAACATTTTGTTTAGTATGAACCAATACATGTATAAATTTCAGCTCGGTTATATGATCATACTCTAGAGGTTGTTGAACCCTTGTTTATTTAGATATATATGTGTTTCAGTCTTCTGCTTGCTAAATTTAATTATATCTAGAGTATGATATGCTGTTTTAGTATAATCTCCCTCATGTTTATTGCACTAATATGGACAACATTTAAACATCATTATCTATGTTGCATAAGTGATGAGTTGGATCTCGGGAGTTGAGCTTCGCTCGACCCTCGAAATTCGGGGTGTTACAAGTTGGTATTAGAGAATGATTTGGATTAAACTGGACCTGGGTTATGGTAACACGATGCACATTGGCGTACTTTGACGTAAGAGGGGGTGATAAAATATAGAAATGATCATAGGATCCTAAGGTTGTACCGATGGGCAAAATTGACCGTTGTAATGTTACCCATACGGGTTCGAGATCATGTGAAATTATCTCAGCCCCTTTCTAGGCTGTCAATCGACGAGTTAGAATAAAAATTCAGTGAATCCCAGATTTGAAACAAATCAGAAGGAGCGAATACGCATGAGTTAGACCCAAAAAATACGTCACGCGGGGGGCCCATAGCATAATTTTCAGTGGGACCCAGGGGGTCCCCTACATGTTTTTGGCACCCCGAGAGGGGGTGGCCACTGCCACAGGGCAGAGGCACCGCCGGCAGCCCAGGGAGGCAGAGCGGCACTACCCGCACTACGGCGCACTGCCCGCCTTCACAGCGGGCCACGGCAGGCTCGCGGTTTTGGCAGCCCACCGCCCTCCACCCACTCATGTGGGCCCTGTCCATGTGTGGGACTGCTCCATTTAACCCCATTTTGCTCCCCTTTGTTCATTTCACCCCTCTCCTAACCCTCTAAACAACTCCAAACCTCTCCAAAACCCAATTCCCTTTCAACTCCCCTTTTTCATACACCCAAACTTTCATTTTCTTCCATATCTTCCACCACTCCACCTTGATTTCTTTAAAACCTCTCTCATACAACTCTCCATCTTCCCATTTCACACCCATATGAGCATAAAACCCATCTTTTGTGTCTCATAACCTTCCAAACCTATGAATCCACCTCATTCTCAAGCTTTCCCAACTCCATGGCTCTTTTTGAGCTTGCACTGCTATCTTTTCCATCTCAACGCTCCTTTCCCTTATGGGAAAGAGAAGAGCAGCCCCGAATGAGGCCAGGCCTAGCCGTCCAACCCGCTCGAGGAAGCAAGTAAGTGCCATAGTTACTACGAGCGCCGAGCGAGAGCGAAGAACAAAATGGGACCTCGATCCCTAAATCCCGCTCGAAAGATCTCTATCGGCGGGCATCGGACTTGGTAAGTTTTGTGGCCACAAAGTCATATTTGAAATAGATGTTGATGAAAGGCTATTTGGACTATACCTAGTGATGGACCTCCTGTTGGAGTCCAGGTGGGGTCCCATATTTGAAGGCAAGTCTCATGCAAGTGAAGGCACTATCCGAGCCTTCTACGCCCACATACGGAATCCACTACTGGAGCCACTTCAGTTTACTATCCCTTAGGGAGGCAGGAAGCCATAGTGGATGTAAATGTGATGGCCCGTATTATGAGAATTGAGCGTGGGGTGGTACAAGCTAGTGTATCTCATCTCACTAGTGTGCGAGAGAGATATCGCCGCATGCGGTTTCTTTGTGGCCGACTGGCTCATTGGAGGCGTGGCAATAACCTCCCATCGACCAAGATAATGGCAGACTTCCGCCTACTCCACCACATATGCACATACAACATGTATCATAGGTAGGGGTGTACACGAGTCGGGCCAAGTCAAATGGGCTCAACCTGGCCAAGACCGTTCAGCAGCTGCACCAGGCCCGAACCCAGCCCAGTCCGGTCACCGGGCCAACATCTATAGCCTGAACCCGGCCCAGCAGCAATCAGCCAAGTTCGAGCCAGTTTCGAACCTTCGAGTTCGGGCTAGTTTTGAAGTTAAGGGTCATGTTTATGTTCTAGTTGTAGAGTCAGGTTGTATTTGTTTTTAAGAGTTGTAGAAATCATGCTTATTTGATCATCTGACATCAGATGGTAGACATCCATTGGGATTTCGAAGAAAACTAACACAAAAGTGAATGTATTATGTTGAAAGAAGATGTAGGTCAAGTGTAATTTCATCTAATGAGATTTCAAAGAAAACTAATGCAAAACTCCTAACATCCACTAGTCATAAGATTCATAAACAAAACTAATTATAATGTGATGGTCCTTGCACTAAAAATATAATAAATGAAAATTTTTAATCATTCATTTATTTGGCAAGCGGATGGACAAGCCTGGTTTTATCTTCATAGTTATAGCCTATTGTTTAAAGACTTGATGACCTATGGTCTAATTGAAGTTATGGCCTTTGATAGAGTGGAGTGGCAGGAAAGGATTCATGTAGCCGAACCCAAGTCGTTAGGATAAGGCTTAGATGGTAACGAGTTCGGCCCATTGTCTTCCTGTTTAGGAGAGTTTGGTCTGAATTTTGAAATTGTCTGAATTTTGGGGTTCCATTTTCTTGATGGGTACATCTTCTAATAGATTGGATGGTAGATACAAAACATGGTGGTCCCCACACGCAATCAGAAAGGTTTTAGTGATGGTCCTCCCCATCCCAAATGCTCCTATATTTGGCCCATCAGATTTTAGATTCACAAAAAAATAAAAATAAAAATAAAAGTCTTAATTTCTAGTTGGGACTGTTATCTGCAGGATGAAGAATGCTAATACACAGGTTGCACCATAGAAGTGCTAGGAAACTCCCCCTCCAAATGATACACATTGCAAAACGTGTAGTGAATGGGAGTGTTGATCTGGTGGGCCTACATCTGTACATGTCATATCACAAAAATGGAGATCAGACCATGTTAGCCATCCAATCAGTGGCCTGCAAAGGAATGGTCAAAGCAACAATCCACCTTCAACCAACAAAACTAAACAATTTGTTGGCTTATAGACATCTAAGTGGTGGCCCACCTCATCAACGGTCCTTATCATGATTCATGACTCATGATTGCCACATTTACTGTGAGGAGGGAGCTGCATAGAAGTTCCATGATGCAAGCTGCATTGCATAAAACATTTCTCATGCTGGATTTCTATGTGCACCATGTCATGGAACTGTGTAAGAGAAAACCATGTGCATACAATTAAAACCATGCCATCTCATGGATTTGTTCTTTTAATAGATGAAAATCAAATAAATGTTCATAATTTTGTCAAATCTATTGTGAGAAGGGATTTGCATGGATCTCTGAGGACGAGATCTGCATGTTAGCATTTGTGATAACCTCTGGATAATCTCTATGGCAGATAAATAAAAAGATTTAAGTAAAAAAGGAAAAAGATAAATCATTCATTAATTGGGCTTCACCTTAGATTGGTACTCTGGTGGTTGCACGGATGGACGAGCAGAGAGAGGTGGACGACCTCTGGTGGTTGCACAGACGGATGAGCAAAGAGAGGCGGATGACCTCTGCTGGTTGGACAAGAGAGAGAGGGCCGCTGTTCGGACGAGAGAGAGAGACAGATTAGAGAGGTGGAGAGTCGAGAAGGAGGGAGGGAGGGAGGGAGGGAGAGAGAGAGAGAGAGAGAGAGAGAGAGAGAGAGAGAGAGAGAGATTTGGTGGGGACGGGCAGGGAGGGAGCGATCAAGGGAGGAGAGGGTTTGGTGGGGACGGTGGGGTCGGGTATTTTCAGCAAAAGGGGAAAGTGGAAAGGGATAGGATTTTTTTAACAGGTATATATACCTAAAGGCAGGTCAGGTCGAGTCGGGTTTCGAACTGAGTCGGGCTGAACTAGGGCATTCCGAACTCGACCTGAGCTTAGTTTCTGGCTAAGAAAATTGGCCCGTCCTGACCCGAACTCAATTTTGGGTTAGGCCGAGTCGAGCTTTTTCGGGCTAGCCTGATTTGTGTACACCCCTAATCATAGGTGGAGTAATCGTACGGAATGCACTCGTCTGATGGTGGACTTTCTATATAGAGCTGGACAAGGAGACAAGTTGTGTCTGCCTACTTTCGCCCTGACACAGATAATCAGGACCGTATACTCTACTAGGGGAGATGCCTCATTCCCATTCGGTCGACTTATTTGCAAGATTTCCCGTAATTTCAGCTTCAGACTTAATATGGATGAGCTTGTGCCGATCCACTTCATTAATGATACTACACTCAACAACATAAGAATTGGTCCTGGGCAATGTCAAGCCTGACTCGATGAGTATGGGGATGAAATAGAAGATGAAAGTGAAGATGAGGAAAAAATTGAGGAGGAAGGAAGTGGAGAGGGAGAAGGCACTGAGGATGAGGAAGGAAGTGAGGAGGAAGAGCAAGACGAAGAAGAGAAGACCCAAGACTCTGATGGGGGACCCCTTACAGCTGCTAGTGAGGACCACCATGATCAAGCTGCCTTAGAAGCCTGCATGGCCAAGATTGAAGAAAACCAGGCCACCTTAAGACAGGAGGTCAGGAAGAATTAGGCCTACCTAGAACAAAAATTCAAGAGGATATCTCGCACTCTGAAGACCCTCCTGTGCTGTATGCAGGATAAGGGTGCGCCTCCACCTTCACCAGATTTAGCGGACTAGTCCCGTGTTGTAGTTGTCTTATGGTTTTCCTTGTTTCTTATTTTTCTTTGTGATAGTCATGGTAGGCTCAGTTGGATGTTGGTGTGCTTAGTGTTTAAAGCTTCTGTTAGGTTAGCTTACATGCATTCTCTGTCATGATTCATGTAATACTACATCTCATGTGTTGTGGCAATTTTGGCTAAATGAAATGCATGAAACTTCCTTTATTATGGAATGTGTGGAATGTTTGAAAAATTGAGTAATGATGTTAAAAAATCTCACACGTGTTGCACCCTATGTTGTATATAGGGAATGCCTCCTAAAAACACTCAGAACATTGCACTCTCGCACTTAGCGGATCGATTAACGGGGCACCTCCCTTGAGCGATAACCATACGGACCCCATCTTGAGCCTGGATATTGAGACTATGCCGAATTCACAGTCGGCCACTGGCCCCACCAATGGGCCAACACCTTGTGCACCACCAGTTCCGGAACAGAACCGTGCATCTACATTGACGCCACACATGCCTCAGGCGGCTCCTCTCCCTAATAGGTTGGAGTAGATAATTCTCCTAATGCATCAACAACAGCAAGTTTGGGCCACTATTGCGGGGGCCATTACCCAAAACATGAACATGGTCCTGCCTACGCCACTTATACAGCTTGCTGAAGCCATGACCATTAGTGGCTTATTTGAACGCTTTCAGCATTTTCGTCCTCTTACTTTCACAGGAACTCACCGACTCGAGGAGGCTGAGTATTGGTTAGACCATATTTCTAAGATGTTGAAGCCGTTGCATTGTATTGAGGCAGAGCAAGTGGAGCTGGTTACATGTTCGAGAAGGAGGCTAGTCTTTGGTGGGACAACATCCTATAAACTATTCCCACGGGACATGTGTGGACATGGGACACATTTGAGACTCGCTTCCATGGAAAGTATTTCCCCCTCACATACCGTAATGAAAAGGAGAGTGAATTTCTCCGCCTCTGAAAAGGAGGGATGACCATTGCTGAATACGAGAACCGCTTTATGGATCTAGCCAGATATGCTCCACTGATCCTAGCAGACAAGCCGATGAGAATGCAGCGATTCTCAGAGGGTCTATGGCCCGATATCGATACGAAGATCTGTTGCGCTAGCATTCCCAACTATACTGAACTAGTGAACATGTCCCTATGAGCTTATCAGGATGGAGACAGACTGTCTCACACATGTTTACCAATGGGCCCAAGACTTCGGCTTGAATTGCCGAACTGACCATTCCTCGGTAAGAGGCCACGTGCAGATTCACCTCCCAAGCTTATAGCTCCACCGACCCAGCCGAGGCGATCAGACCTTTGGTGCACCTACTGTAAGAGGGTGAGCCATACAGACACCTAATGTTTTACTAAGATGAAGGACAACAGCTTTATGCCGCTTCAGAAGATCAACCGCCAGCTGCCACAGGCTATTTCAGCTCCACTCCTACGATTCGCACCACCAGCACAACCATTCTACAGACCACCTATACCTCAAAATAGGCCGCCTCAATGACCTATAGCAGCACAACCCAATCATTCTCAACAAGCACGTGTACATGCACTTACAGCTGAAGCATCTGAGTCAGCAACTGTAGTGCCTTTAGCCTTCGAAGTCACTGCCCACATTTAAGGTACACCTATATTTCTATTGGTGGACACCGGGTCCACTATTTTGATAATATCATACTCTACAGTTAAGCGCTTAGGGTTGAATACTATCCCTATGGTTGCGGTGAGAGACCTTACCATAACAGGGACCTTCTCCGACGCTACTAAGCTTTGTAAAGGTTGCACGATAGACTTAGGAAGTAGAACGGTGTGCATTGACCTGATCGTCACCCCACTGTATCATTACGACGTCATCCTTGGTATGGATTGGCTCACTAAAATGAAGGCAAAGATTGACAATGAAACCCGACTGGTGACGGTACATGGACCCGAGGGCACGACCTTTACTTTTCCAGTTCAGGTCAGTTGACCTTACCGCATAAGTTGTTACACTTCCTTATTGGAGAATATTGATGGTCTGACTCTTGGGGATACGCCTGTAGTCTAAAATTTTACGGATGTGTTCAGAACGATACCTGGACTACCTCTTATGCACGAGATCGACTTTATTATCGACCTTGTGCCTAGTGCGACACCCATTTCCTTTCCAACATATTGCATGCCTCCATGTGAAATGGAGGAATTGAGGAGACAGATAGATGATCTGCTGGAATCAGGCTTTATACAGCCTAGCGTATCTCCTTGGGGAACACCTGTGTTGTTTGTAAAGAAGAAGGATGGGTCACTGCGGTTGTGTATTGATTATCGTAGGATGAATCATGTCACGGTCAAGAATAAGTACCCTCTGCCTAGGATAGATGACTTGTTTGACCAGTTGAAAGGGGCACGATATTTCTCTAAGATCGACCTATAGTTAGGGTATCATCAGTTGCCCGTTAGGGATGAAGACATGCAGAAAACAGCATTCAGAACTAGTTTTGGGCACTATGAGTTTCTCGTGATGTTGTTCGGACTTACGAATGCACCGAATATGTTCATGAACCTCATGAACCAGGTGTTTTGGTTGTATTTGTATCGATTCATCATCGTATTTATAGATGACATTTTGATATACTCCAAGAGCTGAAAGGATCACAAAGAGACCTGCGAGCAGTTTTTGATACTCTTAGGAAGAATCAGTTGTTTGCTCAATACCGAAAATGTGACTTCTGGAAGGAAGAAGTCAAGTTTCTGGGACATGTGGTGTCCAAGGAAGGAATTGTCATGGACCTTGCTAAGGTGGCCGCAGTTTAGGACTGGGAGCAGCCTGGTTCGGTTACACAAGTGAGGAGTTTCCTTGGACTGGCCGGCTACTATCGCCACTTCATTAAAGATTTTTCCAAGATAGCCAGACCATTATCGCAACTCACTCGAAAGGATCTTAAGTTTGTATGGAATGAGAAAGTAGAAGCAGCCTTTCAAGAATTAAAGGACAAGCTGACATCCGCACCCATGCTAATATTGCTAGAGCAAGGGGTTAGATATACTATATACATCGACGCGTCTCGTGTTGGTTTGGGTTGTGTTCGTATACAAAAGGACAGAGTGATTGCCTATGCATCGTGACAGTTGAGGAAACACGAGGAAAACTACCCCACGCACGACCTAGAATTAGTGGTGGTCATTTTTACATTAAAGCTCTGGAGACATTATCTCTATGGAGAGGAGTTCGAGCTCTTTTGCAATCATGAAAGCCTCAAGTACATATTCATAGTGAGAGACCTGAATATGAGGCAATGACGTTGGATGGAAACTTTGAAAGACTTTAAGTTTGAGGTCTTCTACCATCCTGGTAAGGCCAACCTTGTGGCCGATGCGTTGAGCTGCAAGAAGACAATAGAATTTGTAGCTCCGCTGATGATAGAAGAATGGAATATGGTAGAGTTTGTATGAGACTTCGAATAGAAGCTTATAGTAGAGGAGTCGTTCGAGAGTGTCGAACATATTCATGTACAACCACTTATTGATGATCGAATCATTATGGCTAAAAAAGGAGACGAACTATTGATGAAGATGAGAGAACATGCAAGTGACAGCGAAGAATCCGAATGGAGGATTGGCTTGGACGGAAGTTTGAGATATCGTGGCCGTCTATGCGTCCCGAATCTCCATGACTTGAGAAGGGAAGTCTTAGAAGCCGCTCATAATTCAAAGATGGTAATACATCTTGACAATACGAAGATGTATCGAGACATGAAGTGTTCGTACTGGTGGGACGACATGAAGGCTCACATAACAGATTATGTATCCCGTTGTCTCACGTGCTAGCAGGTCAAAGCCGAACATCGCCGACCTCATGGTTTACTTCAGCTCATGCCCATAGTTGAATGGAAATGGGATTTTATATCTATGGATTTTATTTCCTGGTTATCGAAGATGAGAAAGGGGCATGACTCCATTTGGGTGATTGTGGATCGATTAGCGAAATCAGTTCATTTCCTCCCGATCAGAATTTCAAACTCAGCAGATGATTTTGCCAAGCTGTACATTAAGGAGATTGTACAGCTGCATGGAGTTCCTATGAAGATTGTGTTGGATTGAGACACGCGATTCACATCTGTTTTCTAAACTCGAATCCAGGAAGCAATGAGAGTGAAACTGAAGTTCAGTATTGCATTTTACCCACAGACTTGTGGGTAGACAGAATGGGTAAATCAAATATTAGAAGATATATTGCGAGCGTGTGTGCTTGATTTCATGGATAGTTGGGATGATTGCCTTCCCTATGCTGAGTTCGCTTATAACAATAGCTTCCAAGCGAGCATTGTCATGACTCCCTACGAAGTACTGTATGGGCGCCCATATCCAGCGCCCCATTCTTAGGCAGAAGTTGGCGAAAAGAGTTTAATTGGCCCAGATTTAGTACAGGCGACCTCATAGAAGATCGACATTATTAGGCATTGACTTCTTGCAGCCCAAAGCAGACAGAAGAGTTACGATGATACAAGACGGCGACAGTTGGAATTTGAAGTTGGGGACCATGTATTCCTTAAGGTTTCCCCAATGAAGGGAGTCCTTCGTTTTGGCAAGAAAGGGAAGCTTACGCCAAGATTCATTAGCCCATTCCAGATTCTAGACCAAGTGGGTGTGGTAGCATACCGCCTTGCCTTGCCCACACCACTCGCAGGTGTGCACAACGTATTCCACATATCAATGTTGAAGAAATATGTTCCTGACCCTTCCCATATTATCAAATGGGAGCAAGTACAGTTGAGTAAAGATGCTACCTATGTACTGTGACCAACACGTATTTTTGATAGGAAGGAACAAGTGCCACGCAACAAGGTTATCCTACTTGTGAAGGTAATGTGGACACACCATACTGAGGAAGAGGCTACTTGGGAAACAGAAGCCGATGTCCGTAAGAACTACCCTTAGATCCTCGAGGAGCACGAGATGGTACTAATTTTGGGGACAAAATTTTTCTTTAAGGGGGGTAGATTATAACGTCTCTAAAAAATTCGTACAAAGGCCCGAGTACCACCTCAACCAAAAATCCCTAAGGATCCTATTTTGTAGAAATTAGACGAAAATTAATTAAGTACTAAATTGAATTAATCGGTGGATTGGTTGAACCACTATCTATACAAATGGCAAGACCCAAAACTATCAAAAGCAATGACTCAACACTACTTAATAACCTAGGAGAAATCCCAAAAGCCAGTTGCTCTCGGGAGCACATTGAAACTCTGAATCGGACCTGAACCGCACGTCGAAAGTCCGATGACCGCAAAACTATAGGGTTATGACCGTCTTACTGGGTTTGACGAACATCGTGGGAATTGAGCCCAAATAGTATCGAGAAATGCATAACTTGAGTCCTAAGCAAAGTGTGTGAGGAACACAAATATCTTTAGAAAATGAACCAGAACTTAAGTGAATTGGGTGATTCACTTGCGAGCAAAATTGAAGATTTCAGACCATCAGTTTCTGACCGAACTTCACCCATGGATTAAGAAAATTTCCCTGCACATATCTATATGCTTGTGGCCCTGATTGAGCAACAACGACCGTTGAGCTTACATGGGTCCTCCACAATTGATCCACTAACCCGATCACACCGAAATCATAACCTAGCTTAGATCCATGGTTAGGGAACTTTCCATACGCCGTAAGTGAGAAATGGACCTTCCTAAGGGCCCTTTTTGTTAGAAACAGGCACCCTTTGGCTGTAACCTAAGTATACCATGGCCCTGGGGCCATTTACACCAGTTCTGGGCCTATATAATGCCCTTAAACCACCCCATTCCCATTTCATACGAATTTCTCCAAACCTAGGAGAGAGAAGAGGGAAAAGAGGAGAAAAGAGTGAGGAGAAGAGAGAGAGATAGGGAGATCGTTGCTGGGATTCACTCCCACTACTCCACGGGCTGAATCACCTCTCCCGTTTTGCTACGCCATTGTTTTCAACTACGATTTGGGTAAGAAATCCTAACCCTAATGTCGATTTAGGAATCCAAATAGAGTAATCGACAAAATAGCTAACCTATTTTGATGTTCAGGTAACCGTTGTTCTGTATACGGGAGTGTAGGATTCGAACCGAGTTCGAAACGAGAAATCTAACGAAAGGTGTAGACTATAAACATTTAGGTTATGGTTTTCAAGGCTTTCAATGTTAGCTAATGATTTATGTCTGACTTGATTGCTATCATATCATCTTAGACACGTTGATTTCAATGTATTACACATGTATGAACTATCTTATATAACTATGCATCCTGTGTTTGTTGTAATGTTTAAATGAACATGTAAACCTGATTTGTGCTTGTTATGATTACTAAGCTAGGATTCATGATTATTATTTGCATGATGACATCCTTGTAGATGGAATTGCTAAAATACTTGTTGTAAATAGCCTAGTCTGTGTATTTGCTTATGGGTAGCATAAGTGTTTGATAAATTGTCTGAATGAGAAAATGTTGATGATTTCTACTTATTACAAGTTTTAAGATAGTATTTTGCATTACCTTGTACGTATGTATAATTTATTTCATGTAATCATACTTACCTCTACGCAATTTATGAATAAAATGCAAGCGCTTGTTAACATGTTCAAGGTGTTCGATAAAATGCTCAAATGAAGTATTTACTTGGATTGTGTGTCAAATGCTAAAATGATTATCACATGTATTTATTTGATACATCTGAGTAAGATTGGGGCCACAACGTAGTCCAGGTAATCGGTAGTAGTCCCTGTTCAGGTGGCCGAATTAGTCATGTCACATCGGAAAAATTCGACGAATCCGGGTTGCACGACGATTATTAACAGTGGTTAGGCCACAAGGGGTGCTTATGCACTCCATGTCGATTACATTAGCGTGTGCCCGTGCCAATCGAACTTCCCCAACAAACCGATCGGCCTATTGTATGCTCACCATGTATGGACACCACTGCTTGAATCTAAGATACCCCCGCCAGTGTAAAAGCTCATTTTAACCATGGTACCATGATCTGCTAAGACTCATGAGCCAGGCATGGTGGTATGGGACACCATGGTCAAGTTGTCGGCCTACGCTGGGGTGACGAGCCTCCCTGTAGTGACCGGTGAGCAACCCAAACTCGTGAGCCGAATACGGTGGTATAAGACACTGTATTCGAGTCATCGGCCTGTGATGAGGTGACGAGCCTCCCTATAGTGACCTCGAGTATAAACTCTCAAACTTACCTATCCATTGCTTTTCATTAGGAGTGATGTCCTATAACTTGCCTATCGTATGTGCTTAACTAGGATTGACAACCCTAGATGGATCTTTCGGTTGAGTTAATGATATAAAGGGAGGTATCTTAGCTTCTCGAATTTGCTATATGAATAAGCCTAATTAAGTACTCAGCTAATACGATCATACACCGCATTGCATGTGCTTTGGCGAGGAAGTGCTCTTTAAGAAGTTGCCATGCGTGAATGGTTGATGTAGTCACTTAAGGGAGTGTTGTGCGAGGGCATGCATCATTACTGTATACCATCCCTGCATTAATAAGAGTAGTTAGGGAATGATTGTTGTACTACTTTATCATTACTACTTGATTGAATTGATAACATGTTAACCTTTGCCTTATAGTTCCACTGAGTTGATCACTCACTCCCACTCTAGGATGGTGTTTTAAAACACCAACTAGACTCTGTTATAGACGTAGGTGATAAGGACGTATATGTAGCGGAGCTGGACTTCGTAGATTAGGAGGAAGAGTTCTCCTATGTTCAACTCTCTGGCAAGTCTATGTAGACCTCGTGCTGCTTCGATGGGATTATATGGATACACGGATTAGCTGGATACTCCACATTTTGACGTTTTGTTTAGTATGAACTAATACATATATAAATTTCAGGCTGGTTATATGATCATACTCTAGAGGTTGTTGAACCCTTGTTTATTTAGATATATATGTGTTTTAGTCTTCCGCTTGCTAAATTTAATTATATCTAGAGTATGATATGTTGTTTTACTATAATCCCCCTCATGTTTAATGCACTAATATGGACAACATTTAAACATCATTATCTATGTTATATAAGTGATGCGTTGAATCTTGAGAGTTGAGCTTTGCTCGACCCTCGAAATTCGGGGTGTTACAATACCCAACGAAAAAAAGGATCCATCCCTATAGGTTGCATCACTTAGTTCAAGTATGCTTATCTGAAGTGTCCTATCAACAACCTCAATTCGCTGCCCAGGTATGCATCAATCTATCTATACATTCCATTCTAGATTAAATCAATCAATAAGTAACATGATCTTGATCGTCTAATTCTTTGATCGAGGCATTTAGATGTTGTATGATGGATCAGATCCACACATCAATCAACACAACATCTGATATTGACTATCCAATGCTTTGATCCAAGTATTTGGACGTTGGATGATAGATCAGATCCATATATTGATCAGTATAACATTTGATCTTGACTGTCCAATGCTCTCATTGAGGTATTTGGATGTCATATGACAGATGGGATTGACACATCAATCACACATCTGCTCTTGACCATCAAATGCTCTGATCGAGGCATTTGTATGTGTCACACCCCAAACTTGGAAACTGGGCTCACGAAATTCTAGATTGTCGAATCCAGCGCTAACAACCTCCGTAGTATCCCATTCTCAGCTCCTGATACCCATATGCCAGATTCTGATCCTGGGGTCCTACAAGGAGGATTTTCAGTGTGAAATTTTTTTTAAACGGTTAATCTATTTAGGTAGTTACACATTTTGTACATGGTATCAATGCATATCGAAGAGATGAACCTATTCGACATGTCACACATAATATGGTGCACCAACTCAACAATAATGAAGGAAACAATAGCAAACTCCAACAGCTCTTGTATGCATCCTGAAAAACTGTAAGTCATATGTATGAGCAAACCAGAGCTCGTGAGTCTACTACGTGTCGGGAGTAAAACATGACTTATCAGAGCGCTCCTGTAAAGACATCCAAAACAACCATAGGCATGTTATCAATTATCATGTTATCATAGGTGAGTAGGTTATCAATCAAGCATGTTGTATAACTATACAGGTTATCATGAACATGACATCAATAATAGGCATGTCACTCAACAAGCGACCATGAACCATTAGAATAGCCAACAATCATGAATAAGATAATCAAATATCATTTTCTACTATATGGCATATGATGGAAAGGCAATGACAAGGCCGACGTGTAATCGTTCAAATACAAGGACATAATAAACCAAATGTCATATGCTAGGATGCAATGCAATATACAAATCCTGACGAATCCATGAATGTGGGATAAGGTTCTACCTTCACTGTGTGCACAGTAGCCTGCCAACCACTGGTAGCTCACCTAGGCCTGTTAGGCCCCGCCCAGATCAGCATTCACCTATGTGTGCCTGCCCACATGTGACCACAATGACGGGGCGTCACAATATGTCATATGCAGAGGATGTAATGCAATATGCAATGCAGAAGAAATGACAAGGTTGGAGTGTGTAGTCAGGATGATAGTACGTGATATCGCGAGCTATGGTGTTCATCACAAGAGACTTTTATCTAAATCAGTCTCATACCTAAATTTGGATAGCTAGACTTAATGTGGTAAATCCTGGTCTCAGGTTAGTCGTGCGCCCCAATCGAAATCCCGGCCATTACGAAGGTACACAATGATTTGGTTGTGCACCACCAGCCCGAGTGGATAGTGAATGAATGAATAAATGAGTCAAATGCTGAGTATGCAAATCCTACTTAGTAAGTCCACATATCAGTACTGTACATTTTTGGGATCATCACCGGAGTTTAGTACAATGTCAGCCATACCAAGGCTATGCAATGCAAGGCCTACGTGGTCAATGTCATATGTAAGGTGCAATCGTAAGTCATGCTAGTCTTCATCTAAATCCATATATCAGTACAGTTCCTCTCTAGACAATCACCGGGGTCTAATACACTCTACACCACATTGCCGCCCTACACCGGATGTACAACCGTGTAAGCAGAAGAGACCTCATTACCCGCCTGACTAGTAGTCTGTAAATATCTACCTGACACGTCGGTAGCGGATCCATTTATGAGCTGGTTAGACTCAGCCTAGTAATTGCCCCTATCCTTGGGCAGGTAAGGCCACACCCCCTTCCAACCGACCATGACACTGTGGGAGACGTGACCTCCTAGTATTCGGCCCTCATGCGCTCATACATTCACTCGGTCTAGGCATTGGAGCATCCTCCATAGTATCATAAGGGTTTGGGGACTTACACCCTGGGACATCCTTCGCGCCCCCGTGCATAACAAGAATTTTTGGTGTCCAATCCTACCATCCACGTTATATCTGCGGAGGCTATAACCCTGATGTCGCTAAGGCGTACAGTAATCATAATCACACAATGCAAGATGCATGAGTCACTCAGTCCAATCATGCATCAATCCTACGCATACCCTGCGCTCATGTGGGACAACTCTGCCTATCAGGGAGTCCCATAAATAACCTGCCCAATGGCATATGCAATGCTTAACCACATCTTATATCAAGCATGTAGATAATGCGTATAGGCATGAATCATGGTGATGATGTGCTCTCCTTATATCTACGATTGGCCTAAATGGCCTACTTATATTAAGAATGTGCCTAATAATTATGGGGGCCCAATGATTTGGGTTAGCCCACTAAAAGGAGATGATAATGGGCTTAATAACAGGCCTTAGGGAGGGTTACAATGAGGACATTTAACCACCATTGTCCTAACAATGTGGACATTTAACCATCATTGCTCCTAAGGCATGGCCCATTTTAATACCAACTAGGAAGATGAATGGGCATCATAAACATCTTTACATACACCATGGTGGAATCACACATCACAATTGGGTCTCATATACATCACCTTGGGCCTCATGCAAGGGCCTCACATATATCACATTGGGCCTCGCTCATGGGCCTCATATACATCACATTAGGCCTCACTCATGAGCCTTATATACATCACATTGGGCCTCACACAAGGGCCTCATATTCACCACTTTGGATATCATGCATGGTGGTCAACTAGCATGTTTTGTCATCATGCATATATATATATATATATATATATATATATATATATATATATATATATATATATAATATCATCATCATTACCATGAGGATCATTTTCACTTCATGATTAACATAAACAATGTCATAAGTGTTATAAATAATTACTCATCCATCATCAATGCATATGTTATAATTCACCATCCATTAAATCATATCTATCATTTCAACCAACAACTCACAATCATCATTATCATGCTACCATACATGTATCATCATCTCACCCATCACTAAGTGCGTCTTACCTAGTGTGACTTCCACAATGCACTTGAACTACATGCAAGGCATGGGGTCGTATAGGTCAAGTGTGAGTCCCACTTGGTGAACCAATAGGCCAACCCATGGGCATAAATGTCCAACCACAACGCTTTCAATGGTGTAGATCTAATTCCACAACTAAGTGGGATCCACACATTCCATCAACTAGAAACAATGCACAATCTCAAACACAAAGGATAACATGCTAGCATCTTTCATGTCATATATCATATTGGGCCTACTAGCCACATACACAACAAACCAAGAAAAAGCCCAATTATCCAGTTTATGAATTATAAAATAGGTCTCTCTAAGCGTTGTCTACTTGATTAGAGGTAGTATACAAGACACCCTGCCCAGTAGGCAATGGGCTTGCCCAACGGGCTCAAGGAAGGTTACCTTTGTGGGTTTCTCATTTCCCAATGATTTCTCTTAGTGTTGGGCCTGCTTGGGCTTTAGGGTTGCATCATTTAGATGGGCCCAAGGCCACATATATCTTAAGAGAACATTTAGACAACAAGATCTATCCACTAGATATCTTACAAGTTATACAACACCCATTTACAAAACATGTTAGGTGGACCTCATTACATGAAAGGTAAGGCCCATACAAGACAACCCATACTAGATGGCCCACATAAGGTCTTCAGCCCAACAACAACTAAGAGTTATTTTTCAGAGTTTAGATACTGCATTAAATGCTTTGGGAAGGTGGTGGACCCTACTGACGTGGCTCACATAAATTTTACATCAAATAGAATTTTGTGCAATGTTGGTTCTAGGCGATTTTAGAGTTAGATTCATGATCATGTGGGGCCTACAATGGTGAAAGAGAATAACCACCTGGTAGCTTTATGTATGGGCTTTACAAATTATAAGGCAGGCTTCATTGGTTGGGTGAGTACAATATACGGTGATAGCCCAAACACGGGTACTTGGAGAAACTGTGCAAGAAATATAGTGTAGAATTAGTTTTGGCCTAATCCTGAGTACGTCGCATGATCATAGGGGACCACCTTTAAGTGTCCCATCAGGTGACCTTGGTTGTACTATATATATACTTCAAAAACTATAAGCTGGGACTAACTAGTTGTGCACACATAATATTTGGTATAGGGCCAAACATAGGTACTTTGATTTTCTACACAATGTTTTGCACAACCATTCTTGACCACATTTTGGGATCCACTCCCTGATCATGTGGAGTCTGATTTAGCCCAAGTAAAATATTATTTATCTATTCATTGGTATAGGTTAAAGGTTCCAAGTGGTGGTTTACTCATATCTCCAGCGTGTGGTCCATTACAGAGGCCCAAAGTTGGTAGAAAACACAAATAATCAAACAGTTTTCAGTAATGGAGTCTGTCACAACTTAGGGCCCAATTTTCAAACACTTGTGGAATCATTCCTGACAAAAAGGTGGGACATCCCAGCTCACTTATATAAGGATTAAACATCCTCCAAAGTGGGACCCTTAACTATAGAGTGTGGGGCCCACTACAAGGTATCAAAGAGGCCTACATGCAATACAGTTAAGTACTTAGAAAATTTCCAGCAAACAGAAAGTGTAAAGGGAATGAAATAGATCCAATGGCAAGTGGGGCCCACATACTAGCAATGTCACACCCTAGACTTGATGACTGGACTCACAAGGAACCTGATAGCCGATTCCGGCTGCAACAGCCTTTGTAGTACCCCATTCTCGGTTCCTGACTCAGGTTCCGATCATGGGATCCCACAAGGAGGATTTCCATAGCATAAATCTAATTTAATAGAGCATACCCAAGATCATAACACAGTAATCTCAGAAAGTAACCATAGGAACACATTGCAAAATCCACTAGAAATTTAAACTTTTACAAGTACATAAGTCTCAAAAGGAAATACATAAGATAAGAAAGGAAAAGTCTACAACGGGTCCTCAGCACGCTCCAATCCAATGCCCACCGTTACTGTGCCAACCTAGGATCACTTACACGCATCAATCGTGCATAAGCTTATAGAAAGCTTAGAGGGAGGTGAAGGTGTGTGACAATGGTGCTCAGAAGAAGATAGGGGAGAATGTAGAAGGAAACATGAATGATACTAGTCATACTGAGGCTAAGCTATGAATGCAGTAAGCCGTACTCAGGACTATGCAATGCAATACATGAGTATTGGGCACCATACCAAGGCGATGCAACATAAGGCTTATACAGCCGATGCCAATGTAATGCGAAGTAATACCAGTCCTCATATCTAATCTATATATCAAGTACAGTTCCATCATAAGGAATCCACTGGGTTCAAGTACACTGCAGGATGATTGCCGCTCTCCAAGACCCGCACAGTCAAACGAGCGTAGGAGACCTCACTATCCACCTGTAGATAGCCAATCACCAGTGAGGCTCGAAGGTGGCGGACCCATTTACGAGCTGGTTAGACTCATCCTAGTTATGCCCCCTCACTCAGGTGGGTAAGGCCAAACCCTATCTCAACCGACCTCGAAATAGTGAGAGTCACGGCCTAACGGTATAAGGCACTAGGACGCTCATGATTTCCACTTGGTCTCGGCATTGAGGCGTCTCCTCAGTATCGTGAAGGTTTAGGGGCTTTCACCCAGGGACATCATATGTGCCCCAAATGTTCAAGTATCATTTTCGGTGTCCACACACAGCCATCCACGATATATCTATGGAGGCTACGGCCCTGATGAAGTAAGGCCGAATATCCACATACTATGCAATGCTAGATGCATGAATCACACAATCACCCATGCATCAATCCCAAGCATCCATCATGCTCAAGAGGGGAAACTCCATCCATCGGGGAGATATCAATATGTCCTACATAATGGCATAACCATGGTCAATCATACCTTAACCAAACATGCATATGATGTGTATGGGAGTGGGCTATGAAGATGAATAGGGGTGCTAATGAGGTGAGGATGAACTCTCTACCTAAACATAAAGGGTCTAGGTACTTAACTAATTCCTCATAAGGAATACAACCTTTAGTGGGGGCCCATTTACCTGGGGTAGCCCACGAGACTAAGCATACAAGTTACGAGCCTAAATAATATAGAGATGGGCCTAGCAAGAGTCTAAGGTGGGCATTCAACCACACTTAGATACAAACGGGCCTAGAGGGGTCCATAATGGGGACATTCAACCACCATTTCCTAAAAGGCATAACCAACCATAATTCATATAGCTACAAGGCCCAAGGCCCACATCCAAACCACATACATAAGCCCCACATAAAGGCATAAGAAAAAAGGGTCCAATACTACCTTCAACAACATGGGCCCAAAGAGGGGAATCAAGGCCCAAGTCCCATTGGCCATAAAATTCATGCATTTAGTTAGACTTGGTGGGCAGCCCATGAACACAAATACATAGCCCAAAAACAAGTCTAAGTTGGGTGAAATGGGCCTCATAACATCAGCCTAATAACTGGTAATTTAAGTGGGCACTCAAGGGCCCAATTCCACCCTTACCTTAGTCCATAAGTCCAACAAAATGGTGGAAGCAACCCTTACATATTGCTAGGCCAAGTTGAGACATTCTAGCCCACTCTAGGCCCACTAGGAAGTCCCAAAATCTAGTTTATACTTGGGTCCACAAACGACCATCAAAAGGTAGCCCAACTATGCATTAATTAAGCCTAAGAAAATTTCATATATAAGTGTGCATCATGTACCCCAGATTTCTCAATATGGTGGGCCCCACATCTAATGCAATTTTTATAAGACCGGTATCCTAGTCCGTACCATTCCATAGGCCTCTACGGTCCTCCCGGTCGGATTCCGACAACCCATGATCTGTTATCGGCAGTTGTGCGCAACCCTGAGTTGCATCCTATCGATTTGAGTCAGCTCGGCCTGAGACTTATATCATATGACCACGCCGTCATTGCGGTTCGAATGCCGCATATTACACGCCGAGGCGATACCCAGGTCAGGAGATGTGGGCCCGCGTTTAGTTCAAGGAAAACACTGTGCATTTGTAAACCCAAGACAATCTTTCAAATTAATCACATCACATCCCATCAATCACATCTCATGTCAAATACACATCACCTCACACCCCATCCCCAAGCAACCCCAAAGTCAGACCAACTCATCCCTTATATGTCAAAGTACACATCACCCATCACTCACTCACCCATCTCTCTCTCTCTCTCTTACAAAACTCTCTCTCTCTCTTTCTCCAAGCAACCCACGTCCAATATTTCCATGGGAGAGAGGAGAAGCTAGTGTGGCCCACCTCCCTATAACTGAATCCCACCATCCAAAGACCATCTCCACCATTGAAATGCATCCCTTCGAGCTCTAGGATGTGTTGATGGAAGAAGAAGTCCAAGAAGATCAAAGGTGGGTAATTTTCTACCATTATTTTTATGATTTGAGGGCCACATATGGTGGGACCCACTTGATGTATGCATTGTATTGGGAGGACCCATAGTGACGGGGTCCCTCCCCTTTACACGTTCCTCTTTCTTTCTTTCTCTCTCCATCTCTCTTCCTCTCTCTTTTGTGTTGGATTGTGGCCCACTTGATCTAGACCATCCATCTGTTGCCCCCCCTTCCTGCTGCCTTGGATGAAGGGAATCACAAATATTAGTTTGATCCAAGCAGTGGGCCATGCTAACATGGGACGCACCTTGATGTATGCCTTGTATCTACACCATCCACCCTTTGGACGTGGACCCACCATGGAAGCGTGTGGGGTCACCACCGTCCAGGGGCGTAAACCCCACAGATGTATGAATTGCCATATCCAGGCCGTTCATCAATAGACGTCCAAGCCCTGGACGTTTAAACCATATAATAAATAAAATAATATTATATATATACACACATAATATATATATATATATATATATATATATATATATATATATATATAACTGGTGGGCCACATGTGTGGACCCACCTTAATGTATGGGTCTACTTGCACCGTCTAGCAGGTCTAGACGGTTGGTACCCACCTTTTGCTATGTGTTTTGGATCCAAGTCATTCACTATTTTGGCAGGAGGGGCCCACCATGATATGTGTTTCATTCACGCTGTCCATCAGCTTTCAAGACGATAGGACCACTGCACTGACATTAGCACTGGGGTCTGATCGTCAAGACCGTCCATCTTGTGGACCCCATCATAATATATATGTATTATTCATGCCGTCCATCTGCTGTGGGCCACACCCACGTGGACTCACATGATGTGTGTATTGCACCCACCCACCATCCAACAATGGACGGTGGGGCCACTGATGTATGTGTTGTACATACATGCTGTCCAGCATGTGGAGCCCACATGTGATGTATATGCTGTATATCCACGCCCTTCAGACCAACTGGACGTGGATCCCACGTTGATGATCCCCATCATCCACCGTTCATTTGGACAGTGGGGACCACCCTCTTATGTTGCTATTATTTGTGACGTCACCAAGCTCTGTGGGTCTTGCATGATGTATACTCCACGCCATTCATCTTCTGGGCCCACCTTGATGATCATCATCCACACCGTCTAGCAGCTGCTGGACGGTGGGGTCGACCTTTGATGAATATGTTGTATATCCACCCCGTCTATCAAGTGGACCATGCTGCAAAAATCAGTGGGGATTGAACGGCTACAATTAAAACCCGTTTTTGGGGTCACATAAGTTTTGGATTAGTATGAAATTTATTTTTCCTCTTATGGCAGGTCCATGTGACCTTATGAACAGATTGGATGGAAAATAAATCTTATGGTGGGCCCTACCTTGATTGCACGTGTGACCCACCTTATATGTATGTTTTGTATATTCAGGCTGCCCACCTGTTTGTGCATCCATCAGGTCCAGCATGCAGCTAGGCTGACCATCTAAACTGGCCCACCTATTGTCCAAGTTACATCCATGCTGTCCATATTCATCTAGTGGGGCCCATTTGGAAGTTGCAGGCCCACCTGTTGGCTGTACAAGGCCCACCTACTATGAGCCCCATTATGATGTACATTGGCCCTTTGTATGAGGCCCATATGATAAGGCCCGATGTGATGTATAAGGCCCATGCGATTTGGCCCGCTTGATATATAAGACCTTATGTAAGGCCCATTGAGACTTGTATGTGGCCCATTGTGATTGTATGTGGCCCATTATGATTGTAGGTGGCCCATTGAGATGTATTTAGGTGCATGGGTTGAGGTCCACTATGATGTATTAGGCTCATGGGACGTGGCCCATCTAATGTATATAGGCCCATGTGATGCAACCCATCACGATGCATATTGGGCCCATGTGATGTCGCCCACCGTAACGTGTATTAGGACCATGTGATGCGGTCCATAGTGATGTGTATGTAGGCCTTATATGAGGCCCATTGCAAATGAATGTGCAGACTGAGGTAATGATGTTTATGTGGGCCACTCCTTGGGAACAATGGTTGGTTAAATGTCCACATTGATGGGCAATGATGGTTGAATGTCCACATTGTGACCTTACCTTAGGTCTGGTTAGGCCCATTTCAATTGTCGAGGCCGATTGTTGAGGCCGATTCCAATTTCGATTGTTGAGGCCAATTATTAAGGCTGAATTTGATTCCAATTGTCGAGGCCGATTCCGATTGTAGATTCCGATTCCTATTGTCGAGGCTGATTGTTGAGGCCAATTTTGATTTTGATTATCGAGATCGATTTTGATTGTCGATACTGATTCCGATTGTCAAGGCTGATTCTGATTGTTTAGGCCGATTCCAATTCCGATTGTCAAGGCCGATTGTTGAGGCCGATTCCGATTCCGATCGTTGATATCGATTCTGATTGTCGAGGCTGTTTAGGCCGATTCCAATTCCGATTGTCGAGGCCGATTCTGATTGTTGATTCCGATTTCGATTGTCGATTTCGATTATTGAGGCCAATTCCGATTCTGATTGTCGAGGCCGATTCTAATTCTGATTGTCGAGGCCGATTCCGATTGTCGATACTGATTCCGATTGTCGAGGCCGATTGTTGAGGCAGATTTTGATTCCGATTATCGAGGTTAATTCCGATTATCGAGGCTGATTCTGATTGTCGAGGCCAATTGTTGAAGATGATTCTGATTCCGATTGTTGAGGCCGATTCCGATTCTGATTATTGAGGCCGACTCCGATTATCGAGGCTGATTCCAATTGTTGAGGCTGATTGTCAAGGCCGATTTTGATTGTCGAGGCTGATTGTTAAGGCCAAGGCCGATTCCGATTGTCGAGGCCGATTTCGATTGTTGAGGTCGATTGTATAGGCTGATTGTCAAGGTCAATTATCGAGGCTGATTTCGATTATCGAGGCTGATTGTCAAGGCTAGATATCAAGGTCGATTGTCGAGGCCCAATGTGATATATATGCAGCCCGTATTTGAGGCCCATTGTGATGTGCATTCGGCCATTGTTTGAGGCTCAATGTGATGTATATGCGGTCTGTATTTGAGGCCCATTGTGATGTGTATTCAGCCCGTGTTTAAGGCCGGATGTGATGTATATGAGGCTTATGTGATGAGGCTCGTTGTGATGCAATTGAGGGCCAGGCGATGGAACCCATTGTGATGTATGTTAGGCCCATGTGAAAGGCCCACCGTGATGTGTATTAAGCTCTTGAGTGAGGCCTATGGTGTTGTATATTTGGCCCTTGTGTGAGGCCATGGGTCCACTATATAAGCTATATGTGTTCCATTCCTTGGGGGCAACATTAGTTAAATGTCCACATTGTCAAGGGCGATTGTCGATGCCAGTTATTGATACCAATTATGAGTATGTGATAGCATAACATCATGATACATGTCCATAGACATCATCTGCATGTTTGTTATGAGATATGATTGACCATTGCATATGCCATAGTGTCGGTTGTTATGAGACTCCCTGATAGGCGGAGATTGTCGCACATGAGCGCACAGTATGCACAGGTTTGATGCATGACCTGATTGTATGAGTCATGCATCTTGCATTGTGTGTTGTGATTACTGTACGCCTTAGGGACATCAGGGCTGTAGCCTCCACAGGCATATTGTGGATGGGCAGATGGGACACCGGAAATCTGTTCTATATGGGGTGCTATAAATATCCCTGAGTGAAAGTCCTAAAACCCTCTTGGTTCCAGAGGTTGCTCCAATGTCTAGACCGAGTGGATGCATGAGCGCTTAAGGGCCGTATACCGTTAGGCCGCGTCTCCCACTGTGTCGTGGTTGGTTGGAAGGGGGACGACCTTACCTGCCTGAGAGGAGGGGAAAATGCTAGGTTGAGCTTGACCAGCTCAAGGAATGGGTCTGCTATTGACGAGTCGAGCCCGATATTGGCAGGCGGATAGTGAGGTCTCTTTCACTCACCTTATTGTGCGCGATACGGCGGCAATCTGGTTTGGAGTGTAATAAACCCCGGTAATTTCCTTAGAGAGGAATTGTAATGACCTGAAAAATTTCGTGCAAAGACCCGAGTACTATCTCAAATTCTTTAGAAGTTAAATGTGGGTTAACTAGCGTTAAACTCGATTACTTATGAAATTAGCACCAATCACTTTAAATTTGATCTGCAAGACCCAAAACCTGTAGAATTGTTAGTGTTATGTCACCCTGAAATCTAGGATTCAACGCTAAATCTAGTTGCTCTCGGGAGTACTTGGAAACTTTGTATCGGACCTGTACCGCTCGTCGAAAGTCCGATAGCGATGATCTTAGACAATTATGATCACCTTGTTGGGCTTGACAATCACCTCAAAAATCAAGTCCAGATGATGTCCTGAGACGATTTGCTTGAGTCCGGAATAAAGAGTGTGAGAAAGGTGAGAAATTAAATATGAATTTATGAAATCTGAGTCGTTTGCTTGGCGTCGATTTTAAGCATTCTGACCGTTGGATTCTGACCCAAATTCACCCTCGGATCAGGAAAGATGGCCCACACATGTCAAAGTGCCAGTGGACCTGATCGAGTTTCGGTGACCGTTGAACTGAAACTGGTCCGCCATGGCTGATCTGTAAATTCGATCGGTACAAAAACTCAGCCTGACCTAGATCCATGGTCAGTGAGCTTAAGTCCGACCGCACGTGGAAAAGGGACCGCCAGAAGTGCTCCGTTGGACCGATATAGACCCGAATTGGTTATAACCTAAGTATACCTTGGCCCTGGGCTATTTCCATCAATATTAGGCCTATATAAAGACCTTAAACCCTCACTCTCAAACTCCATATGAATTTTCTAAACCCTAGCTAAGAGAGAGAGAGGAAGTGAGAGAGAAGTTGGTGAATCATCTGAGATTCTTCCCTGTTACTCTGCGTACCTAAACCATCGCATCTAAATCGTTATTTCGGCGATTCTAAGTTCATTCATGGGTAAGTCAATTAAACCCTAGCCTGTTTTGGAGCTTATAATAGTCTAAGTGTTGATGTAGTTCATTTCATTCATGCCATAGGTTATCTAGTCGCCGTTGACAAAGACTTATCGTCTGAATCAGATCTGTTGCACACTTTCTGGTTTAAGGTGCGGACTATATTCGTATAGATTATGGTTTTCAAGGCTTTCAATGTCGGTTAATGGTTTATTATTGTTGTAGGTGAAATTTCACATGCCAAATGTGATGTTGTATTGCGTTCTTGATATATATGAGCTATATTGAGATTTGTGTATTCCTTATATATGTAGAAAGTATCGTATATATATGAAATACGAACATGTGTTTGCCATGATTAATTGTCGTGTATTTGTGCTAGTTGTATGTGTATCAACTCCTTGGCGAAAGGAATTGTCCAAATGTGTGTTATCACCAACATATGTCATGTATGTTGGAATATGTAGTCTAGGTGTTTGTAGAAATGTCTGAATGATCAAGTGTGTAATATATTATCCTGTTTACGGGCATTGAGAAGATATTCTCAACTATCCTATTGGTGTGTATGATTTCCAACATGCAATTTACATTCTTTGTTGTTTAAATTCAGGCACTACTTATGTATAGATCCATGTTAAGTTAATATTCATCAAATGCTCACATACTGTATGATTAGAATTGTTGATCCATTACTATTCTGAATTGTTGGTATAAATATTTGTTATACTTGAATGTGTTTGGGACTATGAAATAGTCCAGGGAATCGGTAACAAACCTTGAGTTCGTGGCCGAGGTTGTTTTCGCCACGAAGGACGTGTTTGACGAACCCGAGTCGTATTAGGGTTGTCGGTAGTGGTTTGGCCACATGGAGTGTTTGTGCACTCTATATCGTTCAACTCAACGTGCGCTCGTGCTAGTCGAGCTCGTCAAGTAACCAGATTATCTCGGTGGATGTGCACCATGTATGGACTCTATTATTTGAATATAGGATACCAAACTTACCAATGCAATCCCGTTAACCATTGTACCTTGATCTGCTAAGACTCATGAGCCGGGCATGGTAGTATGGGACATCGTGGTTGAGCTGTCGGCCTACGTTGGGGCTGCGAGACTCCCTGTATTGACTAGTGAGCACACCAGACTCGTTAGCCGATTATGGTGGTATGGGACACTATATTCGTGCTGTCGGCCTACATTGATTGGTGACGACCCCTTTGTAGTGACCTCGAGCATACCTTGATACTGCATTGAGGCGACGAGCCCTAGGGTAGTAACTAAGGTATGACTAGGCATGCATTGATTGGTGACGAGCCCTTTGTAGCGACCTAGAACCACAATATCGTATGGGATTGTCTAGGACTGATGACCCTAGAATGGACCACCATTTGGGAATTGATATGAGGAAGGTAACTTAGCTTCTCAATCCTGCTGTATGAAAAGGACTAATAATAACTTAGTAATCATGTTCATGCACCGCATTGCATGTGCTTTGGCGTCATGGAGCACTGCAGGAGGTTGTCATGCGTACCGTAAGATGAAGACACTGAGGGGGTGCATGCAAGAGCATGTATCATTTCTACATACATCCTTGCATTAACAAGAGTAATTAGGACGTGTTTGATTGTATTGCCTTATCATTACGGCTTGATTGATTTGATAATATGTTAACTTTTACTGTATAGTTCCACTGAGTTGATCACTCACTCCCACATTCTGGGACGGTGTTTTAACACCAACCAGACTCTGTCTTAGATGCAGATGATGATGCGACCCTCGAGGTAGAGCAGGAGTATGAGAATGACGAGGACGTGTTTTCTTTTATGCAGTTCTCATGAGGGTTCATGTGAGTCGTGCCCTGAGCTACGGGGATTCTGGGTTTCTTTGAAATGGATGATTTCATTTTGATACTTATATTTTGAAAATAAACACTTGTAATTATGACCTGACAGAGCATACATATCTAAGGGACTTATATTGATATACATATATGTTTCTTCAGTCTTCCGCTTGCAGATTTCACCTATCCCTGGATTATGCTTGCAGTTTTGGCTTAATCTACTCCATGTTTTATGCACTCATACAGACAACATACATCCATCATTGCATATGTTGCATAAGTGATGTTCTGAAACTTGGGAGCTGAGTTATGCTCGACCCTCGAATTTCAGGGCGTTACAAGTTGGTATCAGAGCATGATTTGGATTAAACCGGACCTGGGTTATGGTCACACAACGCACGCTGACACCACCTTAGTGTAGGAGGGTGCGAGATTAGTCTAGAATTTGTGTAGGTTTTCCAGTTGCTCTTATCGGCGAAAGTTGACTGAAAATGATCGCCGAGATCGAGTCTGTGCACACTCTTGATCACACACAATGACCCCAAATCTCTTCTAGACCATCCATTGATGGGTTTAGACTGTGTATCATCCCTTTCCAGCTGTTAGAAATCTGGTAAAAGTGAATATGTATTAGATTCTATTCAAAGTGACCCAGTAAGAGTCGAATCGGACTAAGGGCCCAATTGTGGCATTTATAGGGGGACCCAGGGTGGGACCCACATCAATTACTGACCTAGGGGGTAGGAGGACCTCGCTTAAATGGTGAGTCCTCACCGGAATGTCCAGAGACCGGCGATGACCTCGTCGGTTCGGCGAGCACTCGCCGCCCAGCGGGCCGGCTCGGGCCGACGCATGTGGGGACTAGTGTGGCCCACTCCTCCATGGTTGCACATTTTTAACTCCCTCAAAACCCTCCTTCCTTCACAAAGCTACCCTCCAAGCTTCCCTTTTTTGGAAATTTCTCTCAAAACCCCACAAAAATCCCTCCCCAAACCCTTTCTTCTTCCATTTTCGTGCATCCCTATTCTACTCATCTCAAAACCCACCTCCATTGCTGTTTTGCCTCTCTTTTCTTTCCATTTGAGTACTCAAATCCTTCCTTTGAGTCTCAAATTCGTGGAAGCCTCACCATTCCTCCCATTTCCCCTCTTTTCTCTCATCTTCCATGACTCTATTTGAGCTTATCATAGCTATATTTTCCATTTCTTCCATTCCCTCTTTCATGGGGAAGAAAAGAGCTCCTGTTGATGAAGCCAGGCCTAGCCGCCCAACTCGTGCACGGAGGCCGAGAGGTGCCGCCTCGAGCCCAACCGCCACTCGAGAGTTTCAGACAAAGCGGGATCTCGATCCTTAGTCTCCCCTTGGAAGAACTTTGTTGGCGAAGCTATCTCATGGAGTTTATGAGGGCCGTAAGGTCCTTTTTGAAGCTCATGTAGATCCGCGGTTATTTGGAGAATATCTCTTATTTGAGTGCCTGGAAGGGGCCGGTTGGTGTCCGCTATTCGACGGTGAATACTGCGCCAATGTGGGTACTGTCCAAGCTTTCTATGCCTACATTCGAGAACCTTCACTGGAGCCATTGCAGTTCAAGATCCCTTGCGGAAGAGATTGGGAGGCCACAATCAACGTCGCTTTGATATCCCGACTTCTGAACGTGCTGCTTGGCGAGGTTCATGCAAGTAAGAAGAATCTGAGTAGTGTGCGTGAAAGGGATCGCCACACGTGGTTCCTTTGTGGTCGTCTGGTTGAATGGCAGCCTAACAGAAGCCTTTTAGCAACCAACATGACGGATGACTTTCGCTTGCTTCACCACATCTGCACATTCAATGTTTATCCAAGGTGGAGCAACCGCAGTGAGTGTACGTGCCTGATGGTAGATTTCCTGTATCAGGTGGGGCAAGGAGAGAAGCTGTGTGTGCCAACGTACATCTTGCGTCAGATTATCCTTATCGCTCATTCGAATAGGAGGACTGAATCGCTCCCATTTGGCCGACTCATCTGTAAGCTTGCACATGAGTTTGGCTACAGACTCGGGGCGAAAAAGTCAGTACTTGTCCGTTACATTAATGAGACGACTCTTAATCAGATGGATATCGGGCCTCGTCGACGACAAGCCTCACTTGAAGAAAGTGAGGATGAGACTGAGAGCGATGAGGAAGAGAGTAATGGCGAGGGTGGAGCTGAAATAGAAGAAGAAGAAGAGCAGGATGAGGAAGAAGTGGAGGCCCAGGACATGAGTGAAAGTTCTTCTCCTACGGCACCGGAGCAAGGCACAGATCAGGCCGTCAGGGATGCTCGTATAGTTCAACTTGAGGAGGGTCAGGCTATCCTACGGCAGGACATTATGGATCTTCGAGGCCTCATGAAACATAAGTTCAAGAAGGTGTCTCGCACTCTGAAGTCTATCTTGTGTTGCCTGTAGGATAAGGGTGCCCCTCCTCCATCTCCTAATTCTGATGAGTAGTTTCAGATGTAGTTGTCCCTTGCTCTGTTTTGTTGCTTGTTATTGTGTGTAGCCATTATAGGCGTAGTAGTTTAGAAGTTATTTTGTGGTTTGAAGCTTAAGATGTATTAGCTCGCATGCTTTCTTTGTCACGATCCATGTAATGTTGCACTTCTTATATTGCGACAATTTTGTTAAATGAAATGCATGTTGTCTTTCCATAAGTTGTGATGTAAATGCTGTGTGGGTGGATTATGTGGATGTTGAATCTCACAGGTTGCATCATCTGTTAAATGTAGGGTATGCCTCCTAAGGGCTCGAAGACTTCGGCCCGTCTCTCTTTGGGCGAGTCGCTTGCTGGGGTTTCCCCCTAGGCGATAGCGAGACAGATCCACAGTGGGGCCCATCTCATTTTGGTGCTGGACCGGACTCTCAACCAGCTACTGGCCCCGCTGCTGGGCTGACTCCTGTGATTCTGCCTATGACTCCTCCAGTCACGCCTTCGGTTCCTGAGCCGAACCGTGCGTCTGCGTCGATGCCTTATGCATCTTCGTCCACTCTGCCTCCTGATAGGCTTGAGCAGATGATGCTGTTAATGCAGTAGCAGCAGATCCAGTAGCAGCAGCACCAGCACCAGCAGTAGTAGTTTTTGTCTTCCAAGGCTTGTATCTTTGCTCAGTCGATGGGGGCGACTCCACCTGCTTCACCTATGCACCCCTCTGGGAACACTAGTGCTAGCGGCGCATTTGAGCGATTCCAACGCTTACAACCTCCCACATTTACAGGTTCTCATAGACCCGAAGAGGCCAAGTACTGGATTGACCGCATCTCTAAGATGCTGAGGCCGCTTCACTGTTCTGAGGTTGAGCAGGTCGAGCTTGCCTCCTTCATGTTTGAGAAGGAGGCTAGTTTATGGTGGGACAGTGTTCTCCGCACAGTTGCAGAGGGTTTTGAGTGGACGTGGCAGGCATTTGAGGCTTGCTTCCACGAGAAGTATTTTCTGGTCACTTACCGACACGAGAAGGAGAGTGAGTTCCTTCACCTCCATCTGGGAGGGATTTTGGTGACAGAGTATGAGAATCGGTTTACTGAGATGGGTAGATATGCTCAATTGCTTCTGGGTGATCAGCCGATGTGAATGCGACATTTTTCTGAGGGGCTGAGGCCTGAGATTCAATCGAAGATGTGCTGTGCTAGCATATCTTCTTATGCTGAGTTGGTGAGCATGTCCCTACGAGCTGAGCAGGATAGGGACAGGTCACCCCGTATGCGAGCACCTATGGTTCTCAAACCGCGACCTGACTTTCTGAGTACACCATTTCTCAGCAAGAGGCCGCGAGTAGATTCTCCTCTAAGACGTGTAGCGTCACCGGCTTAGCCGATGCGTTCTGACTTGCGCTGTTCATACTGTGGAAAAATTGGGCATTCGAATTGTAATTGCTTTACACGAATGCGGGACTAGATTTACGCCGCCGTAGAGGATCAGCCGTCTAATGCCTTAGGTCATATCAACTCCACCCCTTTATTCAGCGCCAGCTCACCCATCTTTCAGACCTTCTGTACCTCGCTTCAGACCACCTCAACGGCCCATGGTACCACCGCCGAATCGCCCACAGCAGGCTCGAGTTCACGCGCTTACAGCTGAAGCTCCTGGGGCTGACTTGGCACCGAGATCTTTTGAGGTTACAGCTCACATCCAAGGTATTCCTGTCTCCTTGTTGGTGGATACCGGGTCCACTACCTCTATTATATCGTATGCGGCAGTTAAGCGCCTGAGTTTGGGCACTGTTACTATGAAGGGAGTGACACTCACTACCACTACAGGGACCTCCTCTGATATTACTAAGATTTGTATGGGTTGTTTGATTGATCTAGGGAGCAGATCGATTCTAGTTGACCTGTTTGTCACACCTCTATATCATTACGACGTCATTTTGGGTATGGATTGGCTCACGAAGATGCGAGCAGAGATTGATTGTGAAGCTTGACTGGTGACAGTCCATGGACCTGACGGCGAGACATTTACTTTCCTTATTCAGGTCAGTTACCCTTTTCGTTTTGGTTGTTATACGTCTCTGTTGGAGAGTATTGCTGGTTCGGATCTTGAAAGCACGCTAGTAGTTCAGGATTTTGAAGATGTATTCGAGTCGATTCCTGGATTACCCCCTCGGCACGAGATTGATTTTACTATCGATCTCATGCCTGCTGTGACACTTATTTCATTGCCCACCTATCGCATGCCTCCGAGTGAAATGGAGGAATTGAGGAAGCAAATAGATGGCTTGTTGAAGTTGGGCTTTATTCGACCTAGTGTGTCCCCTTGGGGAGCACCTGTTCTGTTTGCCAAGAAGAAGGATGGTTCCGTGCGATTATGTATAGATTATTGCAGGTTAAATTAGGTGACAGTGAAGAATAAGTATCCCTTGCCCAGGATCGATGATCTGTTTGATCAGTTGAAAGGGGCACGGTACTTTTTAAAGATTGATCTGCAGTCAGGGTATCATCAGTTGCACGTCAAGGATGATGACGTGCAGAAGACCGCATTCAAAACTAGTTTCGGCCATTATGAGTTCCTTGTGATGTCGTTCGGTCTTACAAACGCACCGGCCGTGTTCATGGATCTGATGAACAGGGTGTTTCGGCCGTTTTTATTTCGATTCGTCATTGTCTTTATCTATGACATTTTGATATACTATACGAGTCGGGGAGAGCACGAGGAGCACCTAAGAGCGGTCTTGGATGCTCTCAGGAAGAATAAGCTTTTTGCGTAGTACAAGAAATGTAACTTCTAGAAGGAGGAAGTCAAGTTCCTAGGACATGTGGTGTCCAAGGAAGGGATAGATGTCGACTTCGCTAAGGTAGTTGCAGTTCAGGACTGGAAGCAGCCTGATTTGGTTACTGAGGTGAGAATCTTTCTGGGTCTAGCAGACTATTATCGATGCTTCATACAAGACTTCTCGAAGATAGCCAGACCGTTGTGTCAGTTGACACAGAAAGACTTGAAGTTTGCTTGGAATGAGAAGGCAGAAATAACTTTTCATGAGCTAAAGGACAAGTTGACGTCCGCCCTTGTGCTAGTATTGCCAGAGCAAGGGGTTAAGTATATGATATATACTGACGCCTCTCGCATTGGTCTGGGTTGTGTCCTTATGTAGAAGGATAGGGTGATTGCATATGCCTCGAGACAGTTGAGGAAGCACGAAGAGAATTACCCTACACACGACCTGGAGTTGGCAGTTGTCATTTTCACATTAAAGCTCTGGAGACATTACCTCTACGGAGAGGAGTTCGAGCTATTTTGTGACCACAAGAGCCTTAAGTATATCTTCACTCAGCGTGATTTGAATATGAGGCAATGCCGATGGATGGAAACATTGAAAGACTTTAAGTTCGATGTCTCTTACCATCCGGGCAAGGCAAACCTTGTGGCAGACGTGTTGAGTTGCAAGAAGGCTATAGAGTTCGCGGCTCCGCTAATGATAGCAGAATGGGACATGATGGAGTTTGTGAGAGACTTTGAGCAGAAACTCATGGTGGAAGAGCCGTATGAGGTTATTGCACACATTCTAGTACAACCCCTCATTGACGAAAGGATCATTGCAACTCAGGCAGATGATGAGCTATTAGCGAAGATGAGAGAGCGGGTTCGTATAGATGAGGACTCCGAGTGGAGTGTTGGTTCGGATGGGGGCCTACAATATCGTGGCCGCCTATGTGTCCCAGACATTCCTGACTTGAGACGGGAGGTTCTCGAGTCAGCCCATAATTCAAAGCTTGCAATGCATCCAGGTAGCACGAAGATGTATCAAGATATGAGGAGATCCTATTGGTGGGACAACATGAAGGTTCACATTACTGAGTTCGTATCTCATTGTCTCACGTGCCAGCAGGTCAAGGCAGAGCATCGCCGACCTCTTGGACTGCTTCAGCCCATGCCCATAGAAGAATGGAAGTGGGACTTCATCTCTATGGATTTTATTTCAGGGCTACCGAGAACGAGGAAGGGACATGACTCCATTTGGGTGATAGTCGACCGATTGACGAAGTCGGCTCATTTCTTACCGATCAGAGTCACAAACTCTGCAGACGAGTTGGCTAGGTTGTACTCAAGGAGATTGTATGTCTGCACGGAGTTCCCTTGGAGATTGTGTTTGACAGAGAAATGTGATTCACATCTATCTTCTAGACTCGTATCCAGGAAGTGATGGGTGTGAAATTGAAGTTCAGCACCGCATTTCATGCGCAGACAAACGGGCAGACGAAACGTGTGAATCAGATTCTGGAGGAAATGTTGCGAGCTTATGTTTTGGATTTCAAGGACAGTTGGGATGACTGTCTCCCTTATGCAAAGTTCGCGTATAACAACAACTTCCAGGCAAGTATCGGCATGGCTCTGTACGAGGCATTGTATGGTCGCCCATGTAAAGCACCGCATTGCTGGGTAGAAGTTGGTGAGCGTAGTTTGATTGGCCCAGAGTTGGTTCAGGCGACTTCAGAGAAAATTGACATTATTCGACGTCGACTTCTGACAGCTCAGACCAGGCAAAAGAGTTACGCTGATACGAGGCGGCGACCGCTTGAGTTCGAGGTTGGAGACCATGTATTTCTTAAGATTTCCCCTATGAAGGGAGTCTTGCGGTTTGGTAAAAAGGGAAAGCTCATGCCGAGATTTATTTGTCCATTTCAAATACTAGCTCGAGTCGGAGCGGTAGCATACTGCCTTGCTTTGGCTACACTACTTGCGGGCGTGCATAACGTATTTCATGTTTCTATGCTGAAGAAATACATTCCTGATCCTTCGTATATTATCAATTGGGAGCAGGTGGAGTTGAGCGAGGATGCCACATATGTACTACGACCGACGCGTATCCTAGACAGGAAGGAGCAGGTATTGCGTAGCAAGGTCATCCCTCTTATGAAAGTACTGTGGACACATCACAGTGAAGAAGAGGCTACTTGGGAGACTAAAGCTGAGGTCCGAAAGAACTACCCTCAGATCCTTGAGGAGTATGAGAAGGTACGAATTTTGAGGATGAAATTTTTCTTTAAGGGGTGTAGATTGTAATGACCCGAAAATTTTCATGCAAAGACCCCGAGTACTATCTCAAATTCTTTAGAATTTAAATGTGGGTTAACTAGGGCTAAACTCGATTACTTGTGAAATTAGCACCAATCACTTTAAATTTGATCTGCAAGACCCAAAACCTGTAGAATCGTTAGCGCTATGTCACCCTGAAATCTAGGATTCAACGCTAAATCCAGTTGCTCTCGGGAGTACTTAGAAACTTTGTATCGGACCTGGACCATGCGTCGAAAGTCCGATAGTGATGATCTTAGATAATTATGATCACCTTGTTGGGCTTAACAATCACCTCAAAAATTAAGTCCAGATGATGTCCTGAGACGATTTGCTTGAGTCTGGAGTAAAGAGTGTGAGAAATGTGAGAAATTAAATATAAATTTATGAAATCTGAGTCATGTCGCTTGTGCGCCGATTTTAAGCATTCTGACCCAAATTCACCCTCAGATTAGGAAAGATGGCTCACACATGTCAAAGTGTCGGTGGACCTGATCGAGTTTCGGTGACCATTGAATTGAAACTAGTCCGCCACGGCTGATCTGTAAATCCGATCGGTACAAAAACTAAGCTTAACCTAGATCCATGGTCAGTGAGCTTAAGTCCGACCGCACGTGGAAAAGGGACCACCAGCAGTGCTCCGTTGGACCGATATAGACCCGAATTGGTTATAACCTAAGTATACCTTGGCCCTGGGCTATTTCCATCAATATTAGGCCTATATAAAGACCTTAAACCCTCACTCTCAAACTCCATACGAATTTTCTAAACCCTAGCTAAGAGAGAGAGAGGAAGTGAGAGAGAAGTTGGTGAATCATCTTGAGATTCTTCCCTGTTACTTTGCGTACCTAAACCATCGCATCTGAATCGCTATTCCGGCGATTCTAAGTTCATTCTTGGGGTAAGTCAATCAAACCCTAGCCTGTTTTGGAGCTTAGAATAGTCTAAGTGTTGATGTAGTTCATTTCATTCATGCCTTTGGTTATCTAGTCACCGTTGACAAAGACTTATCGTTTGAATCAGATCTGTTGCACACTTTCTGGTTTAAGGTGCGGACTATATTCGTATAGGTTATGGTTTTCAAGGCTTTCAATGTCGGTTAATGGTTTATTATTGTTGTGGGTGAAATTTCACATGCCAAATGCGATGTTTGTATTGCATTCCTAATATATATGAGCTATATTGAGATTTGTGTATTCCATATATAGGTAGAAAGTATCGTATACGTATGAAATACGAACATGTGTTTACCATGATTAATTGTCGTGTATTTGTGCTAGTTGTATATGTATCAACTCCTTGGCGAAAGGAATTGTCCAAATGTGTGTTATCACCAACATATGTCATGTATGTTGGAATATGTAGTCTAGGTGTTTGTAGAAATGTCTGGATGAACAAGTGTGTAATATATTATCCTGTTTACGGGCGTTGAGAAGAGATTCTCAACTATCCTATTGGTGTGTATGATTTTCAACATGCAATTTACATTCTTTGTTGTTTAAATTCAGGAACTACTTATGTGTAAATCCATTTTAAGTTGATATTCATCAAATGCTCACATACTGTTTGATTAGAATTGTTGATCCATTACTGTTCTGAATTGCTGGTGTGAATATCTGTTATACTTGAATGTGTTTGGGACTATGAAATAGTCTAGGGAATTGGTAACAAACCTTGAGTTCATGGCCGAGGTTGTTTTCTCCACGAAGGACGTGTTTGACGAACCCGAGTCGTATTAGGGTTGTCGGCAATGGTTTGGCCACACGGAGTGTTTGCGCACTCTATGTCGTTCAACTCAACGTGCGCTCATGCTAGTCAAGCTCGTCAAGTAACCCGATTGTCCCGGTGGATGTGCACCATGTATGGACGTTATTGTTTGAATTTAGGGTACCAAACTTACCATGTAACGCCCTGAAATTCGGGGGTCGAGCATAACTCAGCTCCCGAGTTCTAAAACATCACTTATGCAACATATTTAATGATGGATGTATGTTGACTGTATTAGTGCATAAAACATGGAATAGATTAAGCCAAAACATAGATATAATTCAGGGATAAGTGAAGAAAGCAAGCGAAAGACTTATAGAAATATATGTGTACAAGTGTAAATCCCTGAAGTACATTCACCAACCAGGTCGTATGAAAGTGTTACTTATCAAAATTATAAGTATCAAGTTACATCATTTAAATCCCAAAAATAATCCCAGAAATCCTGCGCATTAGACCAAGGCTCGCTAGAACCCGTCTGAAAACTGCATATAGGAGAAAGCAGCCTCATCATCATCCATCTCCCGCTCTGCCTCAGAAGTCGCATCAACATCTACAACATCAGAACCTAAGACAGAGTCTGGTTGGTGTTTAACACCGCCCCAGAACGTGGGAGTGAGTGATCAACTCAGTGGAACAATAAGGCACTGGTTAACATGTTATCAGTTCAATCAAGCAGTAATGATAAAGCAGAACAATTAAATAAATCCTAAGTACTCTTGTTAATGCAAGGATGTATGCAAAATGATGCGTGCCCTCACGCTTACACCCTCAGCGTCTTCATCTTACTTACGCATGACACCACCTCAAAGTGCGCCACATCTACAAAGCACATGCAAATGCGGTGCATGGATATGATTACCAAGTTGTTATTAGTCCTTTTCATACAGCAGGATTGGGAAGCTAAGATACCTTCCTCATATCATCATTCAAACAGTGATCCATACTAGGGTCGTCAGTCCTAGACATCTCATACGATCATATATTTGAGGTCGTAGCAAAGGGCTCGTCACCAATCAATGCACGCCTTTCATACCTTTATTACCACAGTTCGGCTCGTCACCTCATTGCGGTATCCAGGTATGCTCGAGGTCACTACAAAGGGCTCGTCACCAATCAATGTAGGCCGACAGCACGAATATAGTGTCTCATACCACCATAATCAGCTCACGAGTTCAGTTGCTCACTGGTCACTACTGGGAGGCTCGTCACCCCAGCGTAGGCCGACAGCTCGACTATGGTGTCCCATACCACCATGTCCGGCTCATGAGTCTTAGCGGATCGAGGTACCATGGTTATTAGGATTTCATTGGTAAGTTCGGTACCCTAGATTCAAGCAGTAGCGTCCATACATGGTGAACATACATCGGACAATCGGGTTACTTGACGAACTCAACTAGCACGAGTGCACGTTGGGTTGAACGACATAGAGTGCGCAAACACTCCGCGTGGCCAAACCACTGCCGCCAACTCTAATACCGCTCGGGTTCGTCTAATTACGTCCTACGTGGCGAAAGCAACCTCAACCACGATCATAAAGCAGATTACCGATTTCCTGGACTAATGCATAGTCCCACACACATTACACTACGACAGATATTCATATTAAATGTAAAACAGTAATGGAGCAACAACTTAATTCAAGTGGTACTCAAGCATCTGAAGAATATCAACTTAACATAAATGTAAGCATAGCAATGCTTGAAATTAAATAACATGGAATGTAACTTGCATAAAGGAAATCATGCACATCAATAGGAGTGTTGAGAATCACTTCTCAACGCCCGCAATTAGTGTAATAAATTACACTTTAGATCATTCATGCATTTCTACAAACACTTAGAATACATGGTACAACATACATGACGCATGTTGAAAAATAAGCACTTGGACAATTCCTTTTACCAAGGAGTTGTCATACACACATCTAGCATGCATACATGACAAATAATCATGGCAAACACAAGTGCATAATTTATACGTATATGGTACTTTATACATACACATAGAATACACAAATCTCAATATAACACATGCATATCAGGAACGCAACATAAATACAACATTTGGCATGTGAAATCTCATTCATAACAAGAATAAATCACTAACTGGCATTGAAAGCCTTGAAAACCATAACCTATACACTTAAAGTCCGCACCTTAAGCAAGAAAAGAAACACCGAACTGATTTAGACGAGTTGTCTTCGTCAACGGCGACAGATTACCCTAAAACAATGATAGAAATGAGATACAACAACACCAAGACTATTCTAAGCTCTAACACAGATTAGGGTTAGGTTAACTTACCCCAAGATGAACTCAGAATCGTCAGAATAATGATTCAAAGTGAAGGTTCAAAGATGAAGAAGAACAGGAAAGAATCCAAGATGATTCACCAACTTCTCTCTCACTATCTCTCTCTTTTCCACTCTCTTTCCAAGGTAGGGTTAGAGAAATTCGTATGAAAAAGAGAGCTAGGGTTTAAGGACTATAAATAGGCCTATATTTGATGAAAATAACCCCAGGGACAAGGTATACTTAGGTTATAACCAAAGCAAGCCTCTCTCGATCCAACGAAGCACTTCTGGTGGGCCTATAACCACAAAAGGTCGGACTTAAGCTCACTAACCATGGATCTATTTAGGCTGAGTTTTCGTACCGACCGGCTCTTCAGATCAGCCGTGGCGGACCACACCCAATTCAACGGTCACGGAATCTCGATCAGGTCCACAAGCACAAGGATATGCCTGGGCCACCTATCCTGATCAGAAGGTGAAATTGGGTCAGAATCCAACGGTCAGATAGCTTAAAATCATCGCGCAAGCGACACGACTCAAATTTCATAAAAGCTTATTAAATTTCCAACCGTTCTCACACTCTTCACTCCGAACTCAAACAAATCGACCCAGAACATCACATGGACTTGATTTTCGAGGTGATGGTCAAGCCTAACTCGGTGACCGCAACAGCCTAAGATCATCGACATCGGACTTTCGACGTGCGGTCTAGGTCCGATCCAGAACTTTCAAAAATTTCCCAGAACAACTGGATTTAGCAATGGATCCCAGATTTTAGAGTAACGTAGCACTAACTAATTTACAAGTTTAGAGCCATGCAGATACAATTTAAAGTGATTGATGCGAATTTCACAAGCAATCGAGTATAGCGCTAATTACCCCAAAAACAACTACTTAAGGAAAGATTAGCACAAAATTTCCAAGGTCGTTACATACCAATGCAATCCCGTTAACCATTGTACCTTGATCCGCTAAGACTCATGAGCCAGACATGGTGGTATGGGACACCATGGTCAAGCTGTCAGCCTACGCTGGGGTGACGAGCCTCCCCGTAGTGACCAGTGAGCACACCAGACTCGTGACCCGATTATGGTGGTATGGGACACTATATTCGTGCTGTCGGCCTACATTGATTGGTGACGACCCCTTTGTAGTGACCTCGAGCATACCTTGATACTGCGTTAAGGCGACGAGCCCTAGGGTAGTAACTAAGGTATGACTAGGCATGCATTGATTGGTGACAAGCCCTTTGCAGCAATCTAGAACCACAATATCGTATGAGATTGTCTAGGACTGACGACCCTATAATGGATCACCGTTTGGGAATTGATATGAGGAAGGTACCTTAGCTTCCTAATCCTGCTGTATGAAAAGGACTAATAATAACTTGGTAATCATCTTCATGCACCGCATTGCATGTGCTTTGGCGTCGTGGAGCACTGCGGGAGGTTGTCATGCGTACCGTAAGATGAAGACGCTGAGGGAGTGCAGGCGAGAGCATGCATCATTTCTACATACATCCTTGCATTAACAAGAGTAATTAGGACGTGTTTGATTGTATTGCCTTATCATTACTGCTTGATTGATTTGATAATATGTTAACTTTTACTATATAGTTCCACTGAGTTGATCTCTCACTCCCACATTCTGGGACGGTGTTTTAACACCAACCAGATTCTGTCTTAAATGCAGATGATGATGCGACCCCCGAGGCAGAGCAGGAGTATGAGGATGACGAGGACGCATTTTCTTTTATGTAGTTCTCAGGCGGGTTCATGTGAGCCGTGCCCTAAGCTACGGGGATTCTGGGTTTCTTTGAAATGGATGATTTCATTTTGATACTTATATTTTGAAAACAAACACTTGTAATTATGACCTGACAGAGCATACATATCTCAAGGACTTATATAGATATACATATATGTTTCTTCAGTCTTCTGCTTGCAGGTTTCACCTATCCCTGGATTATACTTGCAGTTTTAGCTTAATCTACTCCATGTTTTATGCACTCATATAGACAACATACATCCATCATTGCATATGTTGCATAAGTGATGTTCTGAAACTCGGGAGCTGAGTTATGCTCGACCCCCGAATTTCAGAGCGTTACAGGAACCATACTGATATGTGGACTTATTGAGCAGGAATTGCATACTCATTCATTCATTCACTATCCACTTGGGCTGGTGGTGCACAACTATTTGTTACGTGTACCTTCGCAATGACCAGGATTTTGGTTGGGGAGCATGACTAACCTGAGATCAGGAGTCTACCACATTGAGTTTGACTATCCAAATTTAGGTATAGGACTGGTTTGGATAGAAGTCCCTTGTCGTGGACCCCATAGCCTGCGATACAATGTACTATTATCTCGACTTCACACTCCAGCTTAGTCATTTCATTCACATCGTATATTACATTGCATCCCCAGCACATAACATTTGGCTTACTATGTCTCTGCATTACATAACTAATCTACATTGCTTCCTCAGTATATGATATTGGTTTATTATATTTTGCATCGCATATCTTGCATAAGGCTGATTGTATTTATGCGCTTATCAACATATTTTCGCGTTCTTCTAATATTGCATTATTTATGGGCTTGTCAATATTTCTGCTTACTCTGATTACTTTGATATTGCTTACTTGGCACTTACCTTGTGTGTACAATTTCACCACTGTCACGCCCCAAACTTGGAAACCGGGCTCACAAGATTTTCTATCGCTAAATCCGGTGCTGACAACCTCCGTAGTACCCCATTGTCGGTTCCCAGCGTATATACGCCAGGTTCCGATCCTCGGATCCTACAAGGAGGATTTTCCAATGTACATTTATCTCGTAATAAGCATAACTACAAGATTACCCAAATCACAAAGGCAACATCATCATCACATATCCACTAATATAATCGTTTGAGTACAATACTAAAAGGGAAATACATATATAAAATAAATCAAAGCTCAAGAAGACCACTGCACGCTTCATGCTCAATGCTGCTGCAACCTAACATCACCTGCACGCATCTATCGTGCATAAGCTTATAGAAAGCTTAGTGCGTGGTGAAAGTGTGTGCATGGGGTAAGTGACAAGTAAGCAATATCAGAGTAATCAGAGTAAGCGGAAATACTGATAAACGCATAACCATACAATATCAGAAACACTAGCAAGATCATAAATCATACGTCATTAGAGTAATACGAAAACATACTAATAGGCCCATAAATACCATCAGTCTTATCCAGACTATGCAACAAAGAAATATAATAAAAACAATATCATATACTGATGAAGCAATGTAGATCAACTATGCAATGCAGAGACAACAAGTCAAATATCAGATGCCGCCGATGCAATGCAATATACAAATCCTGATGAGTCCACGAATACCGTTAGTCGTATCTAGGCCGTATAATGCAGAAACATAGAAACCTAAAATGCTAAGTACTACGTATGCAATGTGGTATGTGGTGCAAATGAAATGACCATGCTGGAGTATGAAGTCGAGATGATAGTACGTAGTATCACAGGCTATGGGGTCCACCACCAAGGACTTCTATCCAAACCAGTCCCATACCTAAATTTGGATAGTCAGACTCGATGTGGTAAACTCCTGATCTCAGGTTAGTCGCGCGCCCAACCGAAATCCTCGCCATGCGAAGGTACATGTAACAAATAGTTACGCACCACCAGCCCGAGTGGATAGTGAATGAATGAATATGCGATTCTTGCTCAATAAGTCCACATATCAGTACGGTTACTCTCTGGGAAATCACCGGGGTCTATTAAACTCCAAACCAGGTTGCCGCCCCATCGCGCGCAACAAGGTGAGTGGAAGAGACCTCACTATCCGCCTGCCAATATTGGGCCCGGCTCGTCGATAGCGGACCCATTCCTCGAGCTGGTCAGACTCAGCCTAGCATTGCCCCCTCCTCTCGGGCAGGTAAGGCCATACCCCCTTCCAACCGACCACGATACAGTGGGAGACGCGGCCTAACGGTATACGACCCTCATGCGCTCATGCATCCACTGGGTCTAGACGTTGGAGCAACATTTGGAACCAAGAGGGTTTAGGGACTTTCATCCAGGGATATCTATAGCACCCCATGTAGAACAGATTTTCGGTGCCCCATCTGGCGATCCACAATATGCTTGTGGAGGCTACAGCCCTGATGTCGCTAGGACATATAATGCAAGATGCATGAGTCATACAATCCAGTCATGCATCAACCCTGCGCATACCGTGCGCTCATGTGAGACAACCTCTGCCTATCAGGGAGTCTCGTAACAATCTGCCTAATGAAATATGCAATGGTCAACCACATCTCATAACAAACATGCAGATGATGCGCATGGACATGTATCATGATGCTATGCAGTCACATACTCATAATCAGTATCAATGACTGGCATCGACAATCGATCTCAACAATGTGGACATTTAACCAGCATTGCCCTCAAGGAATGACCCACATAAAGCCTAATATATAGTAGACTCATGGCCTCACACAAGGACCTAATATACAACATCATGGGCTTTACTCAAGGGCCACATAGACACAACAGGTGGGCCCTACTCATGGGCTTCGAATACATGACATGTGGGCCCTACACATAGGTCACGAATACATTAAATGTGTCATACATCATGGGCCTAATACATATCACAATGGCCTTGCCCATAGGCCACGAATACACTACAATGGGCCTTGCCCATGGGTCATGAATACATCACAGTAGGCCTCAACTACAGTTCGCATATATATCATATAGGTCTCGACAATCGAAATCGACACTCGGAATCGGCCTCAACAATCGGAGTCGGCCTATACAATCGACCTCGACAATTGGAATCGGCTTCGATACTCGGCCTCGACAATCGGGATCGATCGATAATCAGAGTCGGCAAATCGGTCACGACAATCGGGATCGATCGATAATCAGAGTCGGCAAATCGGTCACGACAATCGGGATCAATTGATAATCAAAGTCGGCAAATCGGTCACGACAATCGGGATCGATCGATAATCAGAGTCGGCAAATCGGTTACGACAATTGGGATCGATCGATAATCACAGTCGGCAAATCGGTCATGACAATCGGATCAATCGATAATCAGAATCGGCAAATTGGTCACGACAATCGAATCGATCGATAATCAGAATCGACAAATCGGTCACGACAATCGGGATCGATTGATAATCAAAGTCGGCAAATCGGTCATGACAATCGGGATCGATCGATAATCAGAGTCGGCAAATTAGTCACGACAATTGGGATCGATCGATAATCACAGTTGGCAAATCGGTCATGACAATTGGATCAATCGATAATTAGAATCGGCAAATCGGTCACGGCAATCGAATCGATCGATAATCAGAATCGGCAAATCGGTCACGACAATCGGGATCGATTGATAATCAAAGTCGGCAAATCGGTCACGTCAACCAGGATCGATCGATAATCAAAGTCGGCAAATCGGTCACGACAATCGGGATCGATCGATAATCAGAGTTGGCAAATCGGTCACGACAATCGGATCAATCGATTATCAAAATTGGCAAATCGGTCACGTCAATCGAAATCGACAATCAGAATCAATCGATAATCAGAATCAGTAAATCGGTCACGTCGATCGGAATCGGCAATCGGTCATGACAATCGGAATCAATCGATAATCAGAATCAGAAAAATCGGTCACGACAATCAGAATCAATCGATAATCAGAATCTGCAAATCGGTCACGTCAATCAAAATCGACAATCAGAATCAATCGATAATCAGAATCGGTAAATCGGTCACGTCGATCGGAATCGGCAATCGGTCATGACAATCGAAATCAATCGATAATCAGAATTGGCAAAATCGGTCACAACAATCGGAATCAATCGATAATCAGAATCGGCAAATCGGTCACATCAATCGAAATCGACAATCAGAATCAATCAATAATCAGAATCGGTAAATCGGTCACGTCGATCAGAATCGGCAATCGGTCATGACAATCGGAATCAATCGATAATCAGAATCGACAAAATCGGTCACGACAACCAGAATCAATCGATAATTAGAATCGACAAATCGGTCACGTCAATCGAAATCGACAATCAGAATCAATCAATAATCAGAATTGGTAAAATTGGTCACGAGAATTAGAATCAATCGATAATTAAAATCGACAAATCGGTCACGTCAATCGAAATCGACAATCGGAATCGATCGATAATCAGAATCGATAAATCGGTCACAACAATCGGTGAGAATGGGCTTAAAAATGCCTAAGGGAAGGTCACAATGTGGACATCCAACAATCATCGCCCATCAATGTAGACATTCAACCAACATTGCTCCCAAGGAGTAGCCCACATAAGCTTAAACACATAGTGGGCTCATGGCCTCAAATACATCACATTGGGCCACAATACATGGGCCCCATATATGTCAGTTGGGCCGCAATACATGGGCTGGAAATACATCTCAATGGGCCTCATTATATGGGCCATAAACACATTACTATGGCCTTGCCCATGGGCCTCGAATACATCAAATTGGGTCTTAACGAATGGGCCGCAAACACATCATATTGGGCCTTATGCAAGGGCCTCGTATACATCACATTGGGCCCTTCCAAATGGCCCCAAATACATCTTAATGGGCTAGGCCCTGCTCATTTCAAATGGGCCCATTAATGGACAACTTAGATAAAACACATACATCATGTGGGGGCCACGTGAATGGACGGTGTGAATACATCTAGGTGAGCCCCCACCCATTCAGAAATCAGATGGACGGCATGGCAGGAAACACATACGCCATGTGGTGGGAGTCTCATGTCCAGCTGAAATCAATGGACTGGATATACATTACATACGGGAGGTGGGCCCTACCGTCCAAAGTGATGAACAGTGTGGATTAGAGCCAAACATTACGGCCATCTCACATCGCATCGTCCAGATCTGGACGGTGTGGTTACAAAACACATATATCAAGGTAGGGCCTACAAAACTTACTGCCGCTGATACAGTAGCTGGACGACTGCATGGGACCTGTCATTCAGATGGATGGCAGAGATGGTACACATACATTAGGGTCCACACGTGTGGCCCACCAGTCCAGGAGAATGGACGGACAGCCTGGATGTTACATACATCATGTTGGGTTTCACAAGCACCGTCCAGACTGACGATGCAGATAAAAATACATCAACGTGGGTCCCACATGGGGCCACCACATATTTACACTATACATGTATATATATATATACACGCAACAATGTGGGTCCCACACATGGGACCCACCACATATATAATACACATATATTATATTATTATTATAATAATATGCATACCCATTTAAGAGCACAGCAACGTCCAGGCCGTCCAAGGCCTGGATATTGCATCATGGTGGGGTCCTTTATGATGGACTGACGATGTGGATGATAACACAAATATCAAGGTGGTCCACCGTCCAGATGCTGGACGCGTGGACAAGGCACATTCATCCAATCAGGGCCCCACCATCCCTTGCTAGATGGTGGTGGATGGCACGCATATAACAGGTGCGTCCAGCACTGATGTATGGTGTATGTATAACACCTACCCCATGTGGAACCACAGAACTACTGACGTTAGACAGCAGCTAAGTAGGTGGTGGGCCCATAGATAGACGGTTTGGATATACATTTCATGGGCCCCATGTCCACGTGGATGGCAGGGATGAGACACGTGCATCATGGTGGCTCCCACGTGCTGGGCTGCAGGACGTCAGCAAGAGGGTCTCACCGTCCTAACTTGCTAAATGGTGGGGATAAAACCCATATACATTTAAGGTCCCACCGTCTCTGCCTCTGGACGGTGGAGGCAACGCTTGCATCAGGAGGGCCTCCACACGTACATCACGTGGGTCCCACCTGCCATCCCAAAATGGCTGGACGGTATGAATGCAGTACATGCATCAGGTGGGTGCCACGTCCAGACGCTGGACGGTTTGGTGGGTCCCATAGATATGGGCCACCTAGGAGGTGGGCCAATCCCTTATTCCCACCTAAAAAGGCTGGACAGGGTGGGTAAAACAATGCAGCATAGAGGGTTGCTGGGCATTGGGGCTATCCAGCCCAAAAATGACCAAAAAAAAAAACTGGATGGATGGTGCAGATTTAAAGCACAAAAATCAAGGTGCCACATGAGTGTAGCCCGCTAGCTAAGGAGCAAGCTGGTATCTGTGTCTTCCCTTCCACCAGCACCTACTGCTGGACAGCAGGTCTAGTGCACCTGGCCCATCAGGCCTACGTCTTGGAGGCCTCTCCACTAGGCGGACAGTGTGGATGTAATTCCACATACATCGTGGTGGGCATAGAACTTGCTGGTGTCTTTACAGCCAGGTGCTGCTGGCGCGGGACTCACCGTCCCTACCAATGGATGGTGTGGATCAACAGAAACATCACGGTTGGCCCCACGACATGGGTGAAACACATGCATCATTGGTGGGCCACACATCAAGAGAGAGAGAGAGAGAGATCAGATGGTGGAGGGACCCCGCCACTATGGGCCTCTCATTATAATGCATACATCAAGATGGGTCCCACCATAAGTAGGCCATTAAACTTAAAAATTGACGGATAAACACCCACCTTAAGATCTCTTTGTCATTTCTTCCATCAATGCGTTTTATAGCTCCAAAGAACGTGATCCAACAGTTGAGATGAGGCTTTGATGGTGGACATGGGAGGTAGGAAGGTGGGCCACACATGACTTCTCTCCATGGGAGGCTCTCTTGCTTGGACCGTTTTTTTTTCATAGAGAATGAGAGAGAGAGAGAGAGGTGATGGGAGAGAGGGATGGTGGAGTGACATGAGAGGTAAGGTGCTTGTTGACTTTTGGGGAGGGTAGTTGTACTTGGGGATGGGATGGAGTGATGGGTTGTACTTTAATTGATTGATGGATTGATGTGATGGATTTGATAGATTCTCTTGGAATTGCAACGTGCGGTATTTTTCTCAAACTGAACGCAGGCCCACATCTCCTTACCTGGGTATCGCCTCGGCGCGCGAGATGTAGCATCGGAACCGCGGTGACGGCGCGGTCGCACGGGTAGTCTCGGGTCAAGCCGACTCTGAATAATGGGATATGACTCAGGGTTGCGCACAAACCCCGATAACAGAATGCGGGTCACCGGACTTCGACCGGGAGGACCGTGGAAGCCTACGGAACGATATGGGCTTGGATTCGGGCCTTACAACCACCCTCTAAGCTTTCTATAAGCTTATGCACGATTGATGCGTGCAGGTGGCGTTAGGTCGCAGCAGTGTTAAGCTTGGAGCGTACAGTCATCTTCTGGAGCTTTGATTATTGACATATGTATTTTCCTTTCAGCGTTGTATTCAAATGTTTATATTAGTAGATATGTGATGATGATGTTACCTTTGTGATTTGGGTAAACTTTTGGTTATGCTTCTTATGAGATAAATATACATTGGAAAATCCTCCTTGTAGGATCCCAGGATCGGAATCTGGCGTATGGGTGCTGGAAGCCAAGCATGGGGGTACTATGGAGGCTGTCGGTACTGGATTGGGCAATCGGGATTGTTATAAGTTCGATTTTCGGGTTTGGGGCATGATAATTTCAGTCAAAACAATGTTCATTTTGGGCCCTTGCTGGATTTTCAGCCCACCCAACTACTTAGGCCTGCTGAAGCCCAGAAACTTGTTATAATATGTGGAAATCATTATTATAAGGGCCAACAATATTTACAGGGGGCCCCACCAGATGAAGAAAAAGGTATGGCACACAAAACAGGTGAGCCTCCTACTGAACTGCAGGCCCAGCAGTAGCCCAAAGGCCTTGGTGTCCCAAGGCCTGGGCGGTCCAAGGCATGGACGGCCTGGGCTCCACACGTCCCTATAGTGGGTCCACAGGGAACATCCACCTAGGGTGGACCCAACTTCCACGTGGGCCACCCAAAAATGGGGGACGGCATGGATGAAACATACATCATGGTGGGCCAGCACGTTGAACGGCCAGCCATGCTGGATGTCCACCAGCTGGACGTCCAGTAAGGCTTGCTGGTCCAACTGGTTGGCTCCACAATCATGGCCTAATGGGTCTCCAGATTCATCAGAGGTGGGCCCCAAAAATCATGCACAAGTCCAATGGGTTGGGGCCCAAAATCTGCTGCAAACATGAAGAGGACAGCAAGGTATGGAAGAAATTTCTGCAATGAATGTTACTGTCCTAAATTTGGGCACTCCATTGGAGTGGCTCCAGGGCCTTTAAAATTCTAGAAATTGAGGGCCAAGGTCCCTCATCATGTATACAATAAGTTGGAGTGCAGAAAGACGACCAACCTATACTAGAAAAATATATGAATTAAGGTTTTCATGAGGCAATGCTTCTGGACTGCACAGCAGAAAAAATTTGGCAGTCCAACCATGTTGGCCCACCCTTTTGGAGGCTCAAATGAGGTCAGTTAAGGTTAAAATTTAGCAAGCTTATAGGTGGGGTCCACACCTTCAAGAAACCTATATTACATGGGACCAAACACCCCACCAAATGTCCAAAAATCTGGCCTCAAGGTGACCTAAAAATCTGTCTAGATAGTTCTGGATAGCAACATATAACTGAAAATAAATAAATATAAACACTATCCAAAAGGGGATTTAATTTAAGAAAAATCATGCTATGGACCACCCTAGTGGGCCCCATAAACATCTAGACCCTTACCATCATCTAAACCCCTTTGCATGTGCCCCTTATAGGTGGATTAGGGGGCTCCAATGTCCAAGGGTGGACTGTCATGGACGTGCACCCTCCATGGACGGTCTGGATATTTTTGGTCCACAAGGTTGGCCACACACTCATGATCAGAAGGTTATTAATAAAGGAAAATAACGGTTCGGCCACAAAGGAAGGGTCTCCACCACATTGAGGCCCTTCCCCTCATCACACATGCATACACATTCCACTATCACAAGATATACAAGATCTATATGATCATAAGATTTCTACTTGAGATCTATGGTGGAGATGCAATCTCCACCAAGGATTAAGGGTCTAGATGACCCAAAGGTCCCTGATCAAAGAAAGAAGATGCCATGAGGGATCCTCGGAGAATGGCCCCTTGCATGAAACATGCATGCAATGTAGGATGGGCTACAAGCCACATCCATGGAGTCTTGGGGGCCACCACCATCATTTGATGGGCCCCACAAGCTTCAACATGAAAGAAATGGGAGGAACATTAATCTAAGAAATTAAAGAAATCAGAATTTGTAACTACATGCACACCCACCTCAATGATCTATTTCCAAATCTACACCACCATGATCCTCAAGCTTTAAGGAAGAGGTTTCTAAGGTGAAGATGGGCTAGAGAAGGTTGGATTGGAGGGGATTAGAGGGAGAAGGGGCTGGAGGATATGGAGGGGTGGGACATCCTAGCTCTCTAGCAAGGGAGAGAATGAAAAGAGAAAGAGAGAAATGAGAGGGAAAGAGAGAGTTAGGAGGGTTGTAGGAGAGTAATCATTGCTCTCTCTAAAAGAGGCTCCTAGGTTAGAGAAATGCAATCATGAGGGCTAGGGAGATACAACCAAAGCTCATAGGGTCTAGGTTCTAGCTATAGGCTTATAGGCTTTCTAGAAATCCTAAGCCTAGGCATGACATCACCACATGGGAAAACGTGCATGGCCATGGTGGGGTCCACCAATCACACATCAATGGTCTATATTGAACGTGGCCCATAACTTATGATGTACACGTCGGATTCACGCACAAGACGCGGTGTTGGAACCACTGCACCGATGCGGATGTAGTGAAATAGGTTTCAGGTCGACGTGACCGAACTTAAGGATGACTGCAAACACTATCCATAGCTCGCGGGTCATCGAGATTCGACCGGTAGGACTGCGAGACCTAAAGGAACGGCGTGCACACTTAGGTTAGGGTCTTATAAGTAAACCATAGATAAGAGACATATAAAAATATACATTGGTTCCCCAATTGGATGAACTAATAAAATGTATAAATCATAAGTGATCTCACACCCAAGTGGGTCAATGAGAGGATAATTGTTATGTATAACATCGATCCAACATATTCATCAAGTAACACATGAAATATATATATATATATATATGAAATATCTATGATTAGATTCTCTATTGGAAGATCTGATCCAATGGATAGTTTGGGAACAAGTCATTCAGGCCGTTTATAGGTTTCCAACCATACAGAGCCTTGGATCCATCTAGACTATACAAAAATTCTCAAGATTTTCCTTTACAGAAGTATCTATCGGTCCAGAATTTTCTAAATTTTATCATGAAAGAATCTGACCATAGGGACTAGACATATGATTGTTAACTATCTCAAATAAGTTAAGAGTAAATATCAAATACATCTAACTGTTGGAATTACGGATATGGCCCAAACAAGAATGGTTATAATAAGCTCTCAAATACATCTTTCGTATAAGACAAAGATCTCAGCCGTCCGAACTCCGATTGAGGCTTATTATATACCGTTGGAAAGCTAGTTCAATTTTCTACAAATTAAAATGAACATATATTTTCAACACATTCATTAAAGGATTTACAAATGGGTCCTTTTAGGCAAATCAAAATCCTGCATGTGCTACTAGACAACAACTAAGTAAACTTGATGTTACAAATGATTGGACAGTTGGATGGCTACGAAATTTGGTCTAGAGTTAGTTCATATTGTGATTCATAATACCCTGAGTTTTAACTCCAATCTTAATATGGTTAATTTTATATGATTTTTAGAACTTGCTGCCTAGAAACAAAAACAGGATTACAAATGAAGGGTGTAGATATGATGTTCATCATGGTGGACCATACTGACATGGGCTACTTTGCTGACCACCATAGATATATATACATGCACACAAGAACTCCACACCAATGGGGCCCACACATATCAAGAAAATAAAAAGAGGAAGAAAGAGGAGGATGAGGAGGATGGGAGGAAGGGTGTAGACTCACCTCAATGGATGGATGGTTGGTTCATGATGTGTGGTCCAATCCCTCTGGGATTGATGGTGGGCCACACCTTGGCCCCACTCTCTCTTACTCTCTCTTAAAATCTTAGAATTTTTCTAAGTATAGGAAAAGAATAAGTGCAAGAGAGCTCCTACACTTATATAGGGAATTGGGGGTTGAGGTGGTAAGATGATGTGCCAAGTTTATGGGATCTTATTGGTGTTAAAAGTGAGGTGGAAGGTAGTGTATGGCATGGCTAATAGATAGATGAGGTGGATGGTGCTAAGTATGCATTGGCCAAGGTGGAAGAAATCTAGACATGCATTGGCTAATGGATGGATAAGGGTTATGGGTTGTAGGTGATGAATGGTGAATGATGAAGTAGAGTGTTGCGATTAATTGTTTGAAGTGATGGGGCACAAATCAAGACATGCATTGGATGCATATATAGGATGAGGTGGATATAGGTCGTGATTAGTTTCTAAGGCATGGGGAGAGAGCTAATGATGGCTTTTGAGATAGAATCCAATTTTGTCTTATAGTGCTTGTCTTATATGTGCTAGGTTCTTATTTTGTCATATAGCAATTGTCCTATTTATTGGTAATTTTCATTTTCTAAAAGTGGGCTTTAGGCCCACATGGGCTCAAGTCCAATGAGCCTAGCCTAATAAAGGTTGCTTGTATTACTGGATACATAATTTTGACCTTACATTCGTTGGGTCATATCTCATTAACGGAGCGTCGGATTGATGAGCGGTTTTCACCATTGCGATCGCAACTACGACGCGGTTCACATGATAGAGGTCTCAAGATCATCCAGAACAAATCACTTTGGTGAGTTTTCTAGGTGCACTAGGGTGCAGTGTATGGTCTATCAACGGTGCGTGTTAGGACACATGTGCATACGAGCAGTGTTGTAAAAGACCGACATCCCACAGTATGTCATATGACGGATCAGATCTGGATCTCGATCACACATGTTCGATCTTGACCATCAAAAGCCCTGATCAAGGCATTCTGACGATGATGATGGATCAGATTTCCATATCGATCACACATCATGCATTTCATTTCACGCATTTTTTCATTCTTTGGTGGATCCCTGGTCTTGATCGTCACGCATCCACTTAGAGCCCTTTGGACATTTGATGATAAATCATATCCATTCCATTCCATTTCATTTTATATCACACCCCAAACTCAGAAACTGGGTTCACAGAATTCCCGATCGCTGAATCCGACGCCGACAGCCTCCGTAGTACCCCATTCTCAGCTCCTGGCACCCATATGCTAGATTTCGATCCTGGAATCCCATATGGAGGATTTTTAGAGTGAATTTTTTTTAAAGGTGCATAACCACAAGCATAACCAAGTCACAAAAACAACATCACTACATATCCACTATATCAAAAATTTGAGTACAATATGGAAAGGGAAATACAAGATAATCAAAAAGCTCCAAAATAATCTGTCACGCACTCCTGCCTCAGTGCTGCTGCGATCCAACACCACCTGCATGCAACGATCGTGCATAAGCTTATGAAAAGCTTAGAGGGTGGTGTAAGTGTGTGCGAAAGGCAAGTGCCAAGTATACAATATCAGAGTAATGCAGATATATACTAGTAAATCCATGAATACTATTAGCCGTACTAAGGCTATGTGATACAAGGCATGAATGCTATCGGCCATACCGAGGCTATGCAATGCAAGGCATGAATGTTATCAGCCATACCAAGGCTATGCGATGTAAGGCCTACATGGCAAATGTCATATGTGAGATGCAACTCAAGCACACCAATCCTCATGTTAAGCATATTTATCAGTACAGTTCCTCTTTGGAATATCACTAGGGTCTAGTACACTTCACACTGGTTGCTGCCTCTCTAGTCGCATAGCCCAATGAGTGGAAGAGACCACACTATCTGCCTGACCAGTAGTCTGCCAATACCTACCCAGCTCATCGATAGTAGACCCATTTACGAGCTAGTCAAACTCAGCTTAGCTTACAACCCCCCCACTCGGGCGGATAAGGCCACACCCCCTCCAAACCGACCATGACACAATGGGAGATTCGGCCTACTGGTATTTGGCACTCATACACTCATGTATCCACTCGATCTAGACATTGGAGCATCTCCTGGTATCAAAAGGGTTTGGGACTCTCACCCAAGGACATCCTATGTGCCCATAATGGAAGAACCAAATATTTTCGGTATCTAACCCAGCCACCCACGATGTGCCCGTGGAGGCCACGGCCGTGATGTCACTAGGACATACAATGATCGTGTTACACAAATGCGAGATGCATGAGTCATACCATCCAGTCATGCATCAGTCCTGCGTGCACCACGCGATCATGTGGGGCAACTCTGTCTCACAAGGAGTCCCATAAACATCTTAGCACAATGGCATATGCTATGATCAATCATTCCTTATATCAGGCATACAAATGATGCGTATGGGCATGTATTATGATGTTATACTAAGCACGTTCTCAGTGTGTAAAATCTCCCTTTGGCTTATAAGATAGTGGACTTACTCAAAGAGTTGTTGAAATCCAACTTTGGTAAGTATGGAGTAATCAAATATAGGAGAAATCCTAACTCTTAAACATAAAGAAAGGTAAAAAATCCACCTAAACCCAAAGCCATAATGAAATGGGTTCCAAAGGTTAAGTATATTGTTATCCACATAGCTTTCAAAGGAAGTAGCCATTCAAGATGGTACCTAGATAGTGGATGTTCTAGACATATGAAAGGTGATAAAACCATTCTATCAAACATCAACAAAATTGATGGTGGATCAGTTACGTTCAGATATGGAAGAAATAGTAAGATCATCGGGAAAGGTACTGTACAACTTCCCAATTTAATTATATTCAAAAATGTCCTTAATGCTTCAACTTCACTTATGTCTTTGGTCTTCACTTTCCAAAGGCTTAACTAACTACATACACAGTGACTCACGTGATTGACAAACCGGGTGCAAAAATCAGTGCACTAACACGATGAAGCCTACTAATAGAACAGGCTAGTTGAACATGTAACCATGGTCGAATTACACCCCATAATAAAGCCATGGCCATTTTGAGGGTGGGCGATGGATACGATCAGACAAATTCATGGGCTTTCAACTCGAATGGACACATTCATCATAGTAGCGAGCGATTACTTCACTAAATGGGTGAATGCAAAACCTATGAGGAAAGTTAGTCATGAAGAAATCATTGGGTTCATTGAAACTAATATTATCCATCATTTTGGAGTATCAAAGTCTATTACTATGGACCGAGGTGCAACCTTCTCGACCAAGGAAGTGTTGGTGATGGCTGACCAATATGGCATAAAGATTTTGCATTCGACCCCATATTATGCCCAGGCCAATGGTCAAGCTGAGGCCAGTAACAAGGTTTTCAATAATATTTTAAGGAAAATGATTCGAGGGAATCTACGAGAATGGCATATCAAACTATCTAAGGCTTTGTGGGCTTACAGAGTGTCGCCTCACACTAGTACTTGGGTCAGTCTACACGATGTAGTCCTATCCTTGGAAATTGCGGTCCCATCATTGCGAACTGTGTATCAATCCTAGTTAACTCCTTCAGAGTTCACAGAGGCAATGTTAGCCAAGCTCGAGGAATTAGACAAGGCCTGTATTAGAGCTTTGGATTTGATCATGGCCTACAAAGCAGCCATGGCATGGACATATAACAAAGGGTGAGAAGAAAGTCCTTTGGAGTAGGGGACATAGTCTGGAAGATAGTTTTGCCCATCGGTCAGAAAGATTGAGCATTAAGAAAGTGGTCGCCTACTTGGGAAGGACTATATGTCATCGAGCAAGTCCTTAAGGGAAGAGCCTATGTACTAAAAGATATGAATGGTAATATTGCAAGAGCTTCCATAAATGGCCATTTCTTGAAACAACACTTTCCTTCATTATGGGAAGTCATTAGGAACTAGGCTGAGCCAAGTTAGTAAAATAAATAGTTTAGTCAAACATCGCTGTCACTTTCATCGAAAAGACAGTAACGAGGGGGGAAATTTTTTACCAATTTCGACCGTAGTCTTGTTTCAGCCAATCAGAGTTAATTACGTGTAATCTGTACGGATATGCATGGAGCATTCGGAGGATGTCCTGCAGATATGTATGGTTACACCTTGAGAAGTGGATCCACAATGTATCAATTGTTATCACGCATCGTTAGAGCGGTCGAGAGGGAAGGCGACCGAGTTTAAACAATCATATGACAAATGGTAAGCGATCGAGTTCACATAGTCGCTTGATAGATGACATAAGGATAACTCAAAGGAAGCGGAATGTGGGAAGCATTTAGAATTCAAGTGATGGAGAACGGTTACCATAACCATCAGAACGTGGGAAGGATCTAGAATGGCTGGATTAGATCTATAAATAGAAAAAGATTGTAGCAAAATAATTTGTCTCAAACCAAACTAATCAAACTAAATATTATCTTTTAATTATCTTGTCAAAATTACATTCCTTTGTGTAATCGTTTACTTTCTCTGTCAAGTAAATTACATTCCTTAGTGTAATCATTTACTTTCTAAATCCTGTTGTTTACATTTTGTAGTGTAATTAGTAGCTTAATCAAGTGGCCGATAATTTTAATCTTAATTGGAGTTTATGCTTGCACGTTGGGCTTCGCCCAATCGCTGGAGAAGTATCCTTCGGCAGTTTGTAGCGGCCAACTATAAAGATTTCTTTCTCATTTGATTTACTCTGTATCGAAAAGTCCTTTCATATGAAAGGCAAAGGAATAACCCATCTTCAGAGGATTAATCCCACCCTTTGAATTATGTCTCCAAATGAGTTGAGTCAATTCTGTGATGGAATAATTATCATCGCACGATCATTAAGTTCTTAAAAGAAAATACTTTATCTCGGTTTGGGACACCTCGAGTCATAATAAGTGATGGAGATCTCACTTTTGTAATATACCATTTGAAGCATTAATGAAGAAATATGGTATTTCTCATAAAGTGAGTACCCCATATCATCTTCAGACAAGTAGCCAAGATGAAATTTGAAATAGGAAAATAAAATAAATACTTGAGAGAACGGTTAACCTGGATCGCAAGGTGAAAAGGAGAGCTAGCGATGTCCTTGGGGGGGGGGGGGGGGGGATTGAATAGGGCAACGCTAAATAATTGAAATAAATGTAGAATATATAAAGAATACAAAAATCTCATTCGCTTGAGTATTGAAACCTTGATTCTAAATAATTCGTAGGACAACCTTTACCTAAAATATTAGGCAAGACAACCTTATTTCACGAATATCTTTAAAATCAATCTTTCAAACTATCAAGAGAATATAAAATGATTACAGCATTCACCATAATAATGAAAATAAATAACATTCACAACCAAAAAAATAAACCATTCACCATAAGGTACAAGGAGTTATAGTGGTTTGGTGCTTAAAACAACCACACCTACTCCACTTCCAAAATTACTACCCTCGTAATTTTGGCTTTCAGTATAACGAGGTTTTTATAGGTTCACATTAACAACCTAATATATTTCCTTATGATTTTCATGGGTTATCATAATAAAAACTCCTTTTGTGATTTTGACGGTTTATCATAAATAAAACCCCATTTTGTGATTTTGACAAGCTATCACAAATAAAAATCCATTGAGATTTTGATAGGCTATCTTAGATAAACCTAAAATGAAATAAAATAGTAAAATATTTATCTTCAAATGTAGATTCGAAGACGTAGTAGAAGCTTGTTTCAGAAGAACTTCCTTTTTGAATGTAGAGGAGGCAATATTCGTTCAAAGGAAAGAGTATAAGGTTCTATAGATTTTTAGAAATGAAAAACCCAAATGCTACTTGATTCAATTCTCTTTAAATCTCAAAGAGAGTATAAAATACTCTTTAGAATAATATTGAAATGATCTTGAGAAAAAAGGGAATTGAATAAGCTAAAAATTAAATTATAAATACCATACAGATAGCTTTTCGAGGACTTGAGCTTCTCTCTTTCTTGCAGAAGGTTTAGAGTGATGTTTCGTTGTTATTTAGAATGAGAGAAAGCCTCTATTTATAGCCAAAGATATTGGAAATTTGGCTAGCCTAAGAAAAGCTTCGGCTAGTCGGATTCCACCGGATTCGTTCCAACGACTATCGGATCGCGCAGGATAAGATCTATCCAAAATTCGGCTGGCCCGAGGTTAAATTCGGTTGGCCGAATTTGCTAATCGGCTGGTTGAATTCCCGTAAAAATCAAAAGATAGTATTGTTGGAATTTGACCCGAACTCACTTAAGCTAACTGAATTTCAAGCTTAGGCTAGCTGAACCAAAACTTGGGCTGGCCGAATTTTTAACAAAATTTACTATTTTGCCCGGGCTTAAAGTTAGGTTAGCCGAGGAAGTTAGACTGGCCTAACCAGAAGTTAGGCTAGCTGAATTCTAGAGAAAAAAATACTATTAAAACCCAAGTTTAATGATTTTTAAAAAGATTCTAACCTAGGGATTTTCTAGGGTTATACCACCTGTGTTTTAGTAAATATAAGGGATAACTTGTCTTGAACTTTGACTTGATCTTGTCTTGAAATCGGGCGATGACTACTTAAGAAGATATGCTGATCTTGAGTTGATCTTCAGGCATGTAGAGTAGTTGAGATTCCGTTGTGAATCCAGACTTGTGATATGACTTGAAGAACTTTTGTCTTATGAAATTTGACAATCCTTGTGTGCTAAACATAAAAGCACTTACACAAGGATTGGTCACTTTGACTGACAAATGCATTGTGGGCTTATCATACCGCATACAAGACTCCTATTGGAATGTCTCCCTTTAGACTTGTCAATGGGAAGGCTTGCCATTTGCTTGTTGAGTTGGAACATAAAGCGTATTGGGCGATAAAAAATTTCAATTTCAATATTGACAATGTCTGCTCGTTGTGCAAATTACAATTGAATGAACTTGAAGAAATTTGAAATGATGCATATGAGAATTCTAGAATATACAAGGACATAATGAAGGTGTTCCATAACAGGAACATTCTTCAAAAATCTTTTATGTTAAACCAGAAAGTACTTTTATATAATTATAGACTTTATCCATTTCCTGATAAACTGAGATCTCATTGGACTAGCCCCTTTAAAGTCAAAACAGTCTATCCTCATGGGGCTATCGAGATAGAAAACTTGATGAATGGTAATATTTTCAAACTGAATGGTCATCGTCTTAAACCATTCATTGAGAAATTTGATTCAAAGGATATGTCCATTCCCCTGATTGACCCCATCTATTAGGATTGACCTTTTAGTCTGATGGAGGTCCATTTATCCATTTACTATTTTCTTAGGATTAGGATTATGATAGTTTGTTTTAGTTTTGTTTTTATATTAATCCCTTTAGATGCTAAAGACTTCATACCATTTTATTGACCTTCCTCAGGTGCTATCCTTCTTACTCACTCCTGAGCTATAGCCCAGGTGTGGTCCGCCTGAGCTAAACAGGGTGTGGCCCACCTGATGTAATGTATGGCCCATGGTTCTGGATAGACTTTACCCATTTCTGGGCTGGCCTTCAGCCCAGGTATCAGCCCACTGAATCAGCCGTTGCAGGGCCCAGGTAGAGAACGTTTGTAGCCCCAGGTTTTTGGATTGGCTTCACGGCCCTACTGGAGCTCTGTCCAGCTCATTTGGACAGCCCACTAGAGGTATGTTTTGGGCCCAGTTTTTGGCTCATTTGGGAGTCTAGCTGGAGGATGTTTCCAGTAGCACCTCGACTCGAAATGCTCTGCTCGAGAGATGCTTTATAGCTGGCCCGAACATTGCCATTGGAGGCCTGCTTTCAGCCAGAAGTTCAGCCATTGTTTGGCTAGTTTCTTGGCTTGGAAAATGGCCATTATTTGGCCTGTTTCTTAGCTATATTCCTCGTCCATAAGCACCATCCAACGAACTTGGTTCAGCCCAGTTCTGAGCTAGTCTTCTGCTCTGAAAAACAACCCATCACTGAACTGATTTTGGACCCAATCTCAGCCATTCCAGGGGTGATCCTTGCATTGATTTAAGGCCCAGATAGAGTCAGTTTTTCTGCCACAATCCCGGCCCTAAACTCGGCCATTAATTGGCTTAATTTTGGTCCAAAACAGAGCTACGTCCTTTGCCTTGTTTCAACCCAAAACACAGGCATGGATTAGTCTGGTTTTAGCCTAAACCAAGTTTATTTTCTTGCCTAGTCTGGGTTCGAATTGCAGCCATGGATTGGCATGGTTTCAACCTAAACTACGGCCATCGTTTGGCCTCGTTCTAGCTTAAAATAAAGCTCCTACATTACCTGCTTTCATCCCAACGCACGGCCATTGTTTGGCCTGCATCCAGCCTGAAATGCAATAGTTGGCTGGCTTGATTTCAGCCCATCCTACCAACTATGCTATGTGTTAATGGACAACAGAAAACAGGAGTGGCAGCATGTTACCTGGTTTAGAGCTTGGTGGGGCAGCCACCAACTTGACCGAGTCGGGCTGAGAACAGGGCGAGTTGAGTTGAGTTGACTTGTCTCACTCTCTCTCCTCTCTCTCTCTCTCTCTCTCCTTTTCTCTCCTTTTTTCCTCTCTCTTTCTCCTCTTGTTGGTGCGGATCCCAAGAGCTATAAGGCTCTTTATAAAGCTGTGAGGGAGAGAATTCCAACGGCTGGAAAATGACCCACCTTGCAATGGTGGTGATTAAAAAGTGGCCTTGTATGGGGCCCATCCACACGGTGGGATGGATAGCTAGTGTCCCGACCCACCAGAAAAGTAATTTTCTTCTGGGTGTGGTGACGCCCACTTGTCATCTCGTTTGGTGGTTCCTTGGAGAAGATGATCTGCTCGTTAATGACAGATCATCACTTGATGTATATGGTTGTGATCCAGTCCGTTTGGTCGGTTCAGATGATGTCTTTGAGCAATGTGGGGTCCACTTTTTTTACCCCAAATGTTAGTTTGAAAACATCTCACAAGAATCTTCATTTCTCGTGAGATTATATGTTTCCCCTCCTCATTTCGTCCTAACCAGTGGCTAGGATGGCGCCATGTGGTCTTGTGGACGGCTAAAAATGCATCAACAACAATTTCTTGAAGTGGAAATTCACTTTTTACTTTTCCAAGCACAGGTCTTGCTCGACCATTTCTTGAAGAGAGAGAGAGAGAGAGAGAGAGAGAGTACAACTCTCATAGGCGATGAACGGCCTGATCAGGGCGATCACGGGGCACCCATGGGTCCCAAATGGGTCCCAGTTCACTGATATCCACCACGTGCAACGTATTGGATGGTCGTAACCCATCTTTCACGTTCCTTTGAGTGGGCCTAAAATCCTATACCGTTATGTTGGGTCGGGTCCCCTAAGACGAATGAACGGTTCGGATCATCTAGAAAATGCCCATAGTGGGCCACTTTGGGCGGTGAGGTTTCCCAGATTTGAAATTCGTTGGTTGGAGAAATCCACCATTTTTCTCTTTTTTGTAAGGCTCGGTCAAAGCTCATTTGACTAAGCCCATTGTTCCAATGCACGTCGTGCACGAGCACATGGGGTGCACATGCACTCTATATGGGTCCCATTATGATGTTTGAGACAAATCTACTCATTCATTCATCTTGGGATCCCTATGGAGGGGTCTAGGCCCAATTTTGGGCCGATGGTGAGACCCATGTGGGCCATACAATGCCCTTTGGGACTCCACTTGACCCATACGTTGCAACCCAATGGTCAGATGGGTCTGAGGCTTTGTTTTGACGGCTAAATGTGTTGTATCAGTATCCTTTGATATAGTAGTTTTAATTTGGAGTGCTCGGATAACTCACCTTCTTGATTGATGTAGGATGTGTTTTGGCTCCTAGGGACCCTGATGGATGGCCTCAATGTCGACCAAAATTCCCATCCTACATCGATTTGATTTATTAGTCGAGTGTTGGTACCTTTAGTTGTAATTTCAATTAGTAATACCCGCGTACCAAGAGTGCAGGGTGTTACAGTCTACCCCCTTAAAAAATAAATTCGCCCTCGAAATTACCTGTGGTGTGCTACTAACAAGTGAGGGTATTTCTCCTTAACCTCAGCTTCTTGTTCCCACGTCGCCTCTTCTTCTCCCTGATGTGACCAAAGAACCTTGACTAATGGTATATTCGTCTGTAGGACCTGTTCCTTGTGGTCTAAGATACGGATAGGTTCCTTGGTGTAAGAGGCATTATCTGTCAGCTCGATCTACTCCTAGCTAATGATGTGCGACTCGTTTGGCATATACTTCTTTAACATGGACACATGAAAGATGTTGTAAATGCCAACCATTAAGTAGGTAGTGCAAGGCAGTATGCTACAACCCCAACATGATCCAAAATCTTGAAAGGCCCAATGAAATGTGGTGCTAGCTTCCCTTTCTGTCCGAACCGCATCAGACCCTTCATAGGTGACACCTTAAGAAATATATGGTTGCCAGTTACAAACTCTAGGTCGCACTGTCGGTTATCTGTATAGCTCTTCTGTCTACTCTAGGCGGTATGCAAACGCTTCCTAACCACATCAATGACTTCTGTAATGGCCTACACAAGCTCGGGCCCTAACAAGCTCCTTTCCCCCATTTCTATCCAGCATGAAGTGCTCGGTAAGGGCGACCACAGGAGCTTCATATGGCGTCATACCTAGGCTAGAGTGGAAGCTGTTATTGTACACAAATTCTACCAGTGCCAGGTGATTGTCTCAGTTGCCCTGAAAGTCTAGGACGCATGCTCTCAATATATCTTCCAGAATCTAATTCACCCTCTCAGTCTGCCCATCTGTCTGAGGATGAAATGCCGTATTGAACTTGAGTTCCATGCCCATCTCTTCCTCTAACCTCCTCCAAAAGGTAGAAGTAAACATGGAGTCTCTATCTGATATAATTTCTCATGGAACTCCGTAGGGTCGCATGACTTCCCAGATGTATAACCTTGTCAAACTATCGGTGGAATCTGTCACACAAATCGGGAGGAATCTGGAAGCCTTTATCAACCTATCAACAATGACCCAGATCGAATCATGCTTCCTTTGCATCCTAGGGAGACCAAATATGAAATCCATGGAGAAGCTGTCCCACTTCCACTCAGCTAGCGGCAATGGCTAAAGGAGGCCAGCGGGCTTATGATGCTCGGCCTTGATCTTCTAACACACCATACACTTTGCCACAAAATCTACTATATTCCTCTTCATATTCCCCCACCAATACTACCTCTTGATGTCATTGTACATTTTGGTACTACCCGGGTGGATAGCTAATTTGGAGTGGTGAGCTTCCACCATCACTTCCTTCCTCAAATCGGTGTTGTCTGGAATGCATACTCGTCCCTGATATCAAAGGCTGCCGTTGCTACCACCCTCCAACCGGGCATTTCCTCAACCTTACACCTCTCCTTCATCTTGACAAGCCATGCATCCTGGTTGTGGGTAGTGATTACTTGTCATACCAGGGTGGGTTCTGCAATTAAAAGAGCTACGTACGCATCTGGCTCGTTGAGGGTTAGCTAAATGTCAAAATCCTAAATGAATTCTATCATCTCCCATTCCTTGACTATCAAGGTGGCTATCAGCTTATGTTTCTTCTTCCGACTTAGAGCATCGGCCACAGACTTTGCCTTGCCAGGGTGGTATGAGATATCGAAGTGGAAGTCTTTAAGTGTCTCCATCCATCGACGTTGGAGCATGTTCAAGTCCTTCTACGTGAATATGTATTTCAGACTCTTGTGATCGTAGAATAATTGAAAAACCTCTCCATATAGGTAATGCCTCCATACTTTAAAACGAAGACTACTATTGCTAACTCCAGGTCATGAGTTGGGTAGTTCTCTTCGTGTTTCTTCAGATGGCGAGAGGCATAAGCGATCACCTCGTCGTTCTGCATCAGAACGCAGCCAAGGCCAAACTTCGAAGCATCACTATACACCACAAACCTTTCCCTTCTTGTGGGAGAGTGACCACCGATGTAGAAGCTAATCTCATCGTTAGCTCTTGGAACGTTGGCTCTGCATTCTCATTCTATGTCAATCGGGCGCTCTTCTTTGTCAGTTGAGTGAGTGGCCATGCGAATCTGGAGAATTCCTTGATAAAGCGCTTGTAGTACCTGACCATGCCTAGGAAACTCTAAACCTCGGTCATAGTAGTGGGCTGCTTCCACTTTAGCTGTATCCATCGCTATTCTTGTTGTTGTCACCAAGTGCCATAGGAATTTCACTTCCTCTTCCCAGAACTCACCCTTACTTAGCTTGGCGTATAGTTGATTCTCCTTTAGAGTATTCAGGATTGTGCGCAAGTGCTGCTCGTGGTTTTCTTAGTTTTTCGAGTAAACCAAGATATCATCGATAAATACGATCATGAACCAATCTAGGTAAGGCATGAAAACCCGATTCATCAGGTCCATGAAAACTCCCGGAGCATTTGTGAGACTGAAGACATCACCAGGAACTCGTAGTGCCCATAATGAGTCTTGAAGGCAATCTTAGGGATATCCTTATCCATGATCCTTAACTGGTGGTACCCCGAGCGTAGATCCATAATGAGTCCATGATCCTTCAGCTAATTGAATAGATCGTCGATGTGTGGCAAGGGGTATCTGTTCTTTATCGTTACATCATTCAACCTCCTATAGTCTATACAGAGGCGCATCGAGCCGTCCTTTTTCTTTACAAAGAGAACCAGCTAGGACGGATAAAACCTTGAGACAACAGTTCATCAATCTAACTTCTTAGCTTCTCCATCTCGTAGGGAGGATGTGAAATGGAGGGAGTGATATAGGAGCGATTCCCGGCTTGAGGTCGATGCAAAAATCTACCGCACGCCTGGGAGATAGTCCCGGTATCTCTTGCAATACTTCGGGGAAATCTCGGACTACGGGTATTCACTCGATAGTGGCTTCCACTGTCTCAGCTTCCGCTAGAGCCTACAATCTCTCAAACTCCTGGCATCTGCCCCTCCCTTTCAAGGTGAAAGAGGCCTGCCCTGGGATGGATGTAGACACCATTTTGTCACAACAATCCATGACTGCACGTACCCACGTGAGCTAATCCATCCCAAGGATGACATCGAATTGTCTGACGGGCATGACAATTAGGTCCACGGTAACCTCATGATTTGTGAGCATGACGGGACATGCCCTGCATACCTTATCTATTTCCACAAACTTGCCCATAGGGAATGCTACGACTAAGGGAACATGCATCCTAGTGGTGTTCAGTCCTAGTTTAGATGCAACAGTAGAATCAACAAAAGATAAAGTTACATTGAAATTGAACAAGGTAAGTACAGGGGTACCACTAATGTGGGTAATACCGTGGATAGTTTTCATGGGGTCATACTCGGCCTCCTAGCGACAAGGGCATACACTCTGGCATGGGGAGCCCTCTGCTGTGTAGGAGGCCCCTACCTGGGCTGCTGGGGCCTAGGCGCTGCTCGGATCACCGTTCGATTTTACTGAGGGTGGTTTACTGGTTGCGCGTTACCTTCCTTGGCTATCCTCTTATAACAGAATCGAGTAGTATGGCCATCTCATCCGCAATACTCGCAATGTCTCCTCGGAAGTGCGGGAGGGATGCCTGCAGGCTGAACCCTGAACCTCCCTGCTAGAGTAGGTGGGGCAGGAGGTGCCTACCTCGGCCAGACCAGAGCATCTCGCGCTGGAGGGCGGGAGTGGATGGTTCACTCAAAATCTCTCTCTACCCGCATTACCTTATCCACCAGCTCTGGGAAGTCCTCAAAGTCCTATGTGCATAGACGGGATTGTATCCCAGGTTTCAACCCCTCCTTGAACTTCTCTAGTTTGTACTCTTCATCTTTAAGGGCTTTGGGTACATACCGAGATAGCTCGTCAAACTTTGCCTCATACTGGGTGACCGTCAGATTTTCCTGTTCCAACTTCAGGAACTACGCGATCTTTTCACTCCGGCAGGATCGCGGGAAATATTTCTCTAGGAACTTTGCCCTGAAGCCAGCCCACGTCTAGGCGTACCTAGCTGGCACACCTCTTTGCACACTATTTCACCAATTTTTCACCTCAACCTCGAGCAGATATGTGGCCAATGTGACCATCTGAGAATCTGTACACTCCATAGGTCGCATCATTTTAGCGATCCTAGCTAGCCAATGCTCAGCCTGAACTGGGTTAGGCGCCCCTGTAAAAGTCGAGGGACAGAACCGCATAAATCGGTCGAACACGTCAGAACTCCTAGTATCCCTATCCCTGGATGCTGCCCTGCGGTCTCGAAGAGCCTCCATTATTAGTGCATGTACGTCCTTTTGCTACCAGAAGAATGTATCTTGTTGTTGTTGCATAGTGGCAGCCATCTGCACAAATGCCGCAAAGGCTACTGCCTCTGTTGGCGAATCTGCGTGTACATCCGCTGAGGGCTCAGCCGAAGGGGTTCACCATCCGAAGTACTATGAGGGCATCCAAGACATGACTATTCGAGGGGAGGGAGAGTCCCCTACCACCTCAGGTCTCGTGTCCCCATTTGCTACTCCAGGTGGAAGGCTTGGTGTGTAGACAGGACTGTGCTCCCATTGGCACTCTGGAGACGGGAGGGGGTGGATGTCGATTGTGCGAGTCTGTTATGACCGCAGTACGGGTGGCATGACTACCTGTGTGTTCAAAATTTTAGGGTTCAGGTATGGGAAAAAAATAATTCTAGTTAGTTACATAAGAGTTAGGGGTCTATTTTGGTTGAGTTTTCAAGGGGACTAAAGTTTTTGTTTCTAAGTTCATATGACCAACTTGCCGTTTCTTAAGGGATTCTAAGTGATTCATATACTAAGTTCTTCCTAGCTATTCGAGGATTTCTTCATAAGTTCAAATGTTCATCTTGCTAACATTTAAGGGGCCTAAGTGTTTTGTCTTTAGGTTTTCTCATCCTTCCTACTTTTTAAAGGGGAATGTCTAAGTTCTGCCTAAGTTAATCCCTTAAGGTTTTATGTATTGATCCCACAGCTAGGTTATCTCATACTCCGCTTTGATACCAACTTGTAATGCCTCAGTTTTCAGAACCAAAGTACATGCCTTGCATTCAAAAAACCCAGGAGTTAATTAATAATAATGGCAATCAATAAGTAAATCAAAGTGCAAATAGTGAAAATGAAACATAGTATAGATATGATCCAAAATGTGAACAATATTTTGGTCCACTTAGCTAAGGGACAATTACAAAACTTCGAGTCTCTAAATGTACTGAAATAATCATGAAGGGCTAATATACTAGTTTAGCCCAAAATAAGCAGCCACCTCCTGCCGCAGCTCCTCGTCATAGAGCTCCTCCTCAACCGCCACCGCCTCCAGATCTGTTGTGTATTCATCGGCTCCTGTACCTACGTCCTCTTTATGGTTGAACATTGATGAATGAGTGGCCAACTTAGTGTGATTTCCCCTCAAGATTACACACCACCACCCTAGACAAGATATAACATAAAACTGAAAGTGCCCTGGCTTGTCAATTAGCGTGAGTGTTGAGTCAGCAAGACAAAGGAGCCCCATATGAAGATTGTTCAAGCGTCTGCCTCAACTGGATGTGTGCCTGAACTTGCCAAAGGTAAACATTAGTCTCACATCCCATGTCCCAAAACACCAGGTATATAAAACCCTTAAAATTGGATATAACATCCTAGGGTTTTAGGTGAGAAAACTAATTTGTAAAATCTGGAAAATCTTTAAGTTTTCTACCTTTATCGATTTATCGACACATGGTTCGATGAAATTGAATCTTGTTATCGATGTCCTCGAAACTCACTCGATGATATCGAATTGAGGACTTTTAATGTCCAGCAACTACAAAGAACTATGGACTGACTTATCGAGGAATCGATGGACTGTTTGATATCATCGAATTTTGAAACTCAAGTCCATCGAGACGTCTCGATAAAATTGACATCTAGTTAGTTCTATCCAATATACTGCTAAGGTAAATCATGTGATTCTTGATATATCGAAGAGAGCCTCGATATCGTCGAAATTCAAATCTCAATGATATCGATAGACTTTCGATGATATCGGATTGGGACACTAAACTACCCAGTAAATTTTTAGGTAAAATATTTCACATATCGAGGATCACTTGATAAAATCAATATTCAAATATTGATCATATCGATACGTGGTCGATGTCATCGAAATAAGACATAAACTGTCTAGCAAGCTTATAGGAAAATTCCTAGAAATTATCAATGAATCGACACCGTCATTGGTACCATTGATATTCAAATTCTGATGATATCGAAGGATCCTCAATCATATCATATACCTGGTAAGTTTCAAAGGCATCTGCTCTCTCATTTTTAAATGTCGAGGAATCGAACCTTGTTTCAATGAAATCAGAGTTCGAAATCCGATGACATCGAAGCATGTTCGATCCCCTCAACCAATTGGCATAAAGGTTCAAAAGCGTTTGATAGTTTGAGATCGTATCATTGAGCAGCCATTTGATGCTATTGAGAGTATACGCTCGATGATATTGAACTCGGCTCGATGATATCGAACTCTGTCAAAAATATGACTGTTTTATATCCGTTGGAACTTTTTACCTATTTAATGAAAGCTTGTCTTTAATTGTTTTTAGAGAAAATAGGGAGTGCTTTTGAGTGTTCAAACCTAGATCATAGACCCTAAGCCTTTTCTCCCATGGGAGTTCATCATCCATTCCACCCTCATCATTGATAATTAATAGAGTGGATTGGGGAATGAACTTCCGCATTCAAGGATCCTAAAGCTACCACCTTAATGGAAAATTATTAAGCTGGGATACCTTGAATGCATAGATGAATGGAATCACTTTGTCTCCTTTATAGGAAAACATCTAATAGAGTAGGATTCCATCATAACCTTGACCCAACCCGTTGCCTTACATTGGTACATCATTTATGTTACGGTTCAAGGGAGCTGAAGATTCTTCGTCATCAAAGGAGGAGATCTTCATCAACATGCTTAATGGGCTCATCTACATATCTGCAAGTCATTAGAGTCCAGAGAACCCTTGTGATCATTCCTTTTGTAGGATTGAGTTTAAGGTGCTTCTCACCCCTTTTAAGTCCTCATAAGAGGCTTCCGACGGGAGTTACGTGGGGGGTGCTTTGTGTTGACTCTTACTCTGTGGAGAGCATAAACTATTAGGTCCTTGTGTAGGTCCTTGACCTGTGTGGTCTAAAACCTGGGTGCTGTGTGTTGACCCTTGCTCATGGAAGCATAAACTAGTAGGTTCCTTGTGTGGATCCTTGGCCTGTGTGGCCTAAAAGTTGGGTGCTGTGTGTTAACCCTTGCTTCTGTGTGGGGCATAAACTTATGTCGTGTAGACATGTTAGAGTCAGCTTAGTGTAGGTTGTACTGGTTTGAGGTGAACCTGATTTGAAACCTCCTTTAGTGAGATCCGGTACACTCAAGGGTTGAGTGCGTCCGCCGGAAGTAGAGTAGATAAGTAGTCAGACCACTATAAAAATAATTGTGTTTGTGATTTCAATTTACTTATATTACCTATGTGATTTCTCTGAATGTTATCATATTACATGCACACACGATTATCTGGATCTAAGTAGAATCACACCTCACACACAGTCACATCCATCATGAACTATGTTTCTTATCTTATATATGTTTTGAATAGTTTTGTGATTGGATCCTCTATTTGGCTTAGAAGCCATTAGAGTTGCATTGAAGAAATCCTGATACATGCATATTTATTTAGGATAGGGTAATAGGTTTTAAAATATCATAAAATACTAAAAAGTCCTATTCACCCTCCCTCTAAGACATCTTGGCATATTCCCACTTTAACTAAAGCGGTTATTACCGCAATTTCAATTGGTATCAGAGTGGGTCTCTCGTAAGGGCTTCATCGCTTAAAAAGTGATCTTGACTGAACTTGGTAATATGGATAAAGGTGAGGGCTCATTAGTAACTAGATCTCCAGTATTTGATGGATCAAATTATGCATACTGGAAGTCTAGAATGCATTACTTTCTGAGATCTTTGGATCATGATGTTTGGGACATTGTTGAAAGAGGATATGTGCCACCAACCGAACAAATAGTACTTGAAAATGGCACAACTATCACTAAACCAAAATCCAAAGAAATGTGGATGGCATTTGATAAAGAAAAACAAACCTCTGAAGCTAAAGCAATAAATGCTATCTTCTGTGCTATCCCAAGAAGTCTTCAATCAAATCAGTATGTGTGGAACAGTTAAAGAAGCATGGGACTTGTAGGAAACAACCTACAAGGGAACTAGCACAGTGAAAAGATCCAAACTACAACTCCTAACATCACAATTTGAAAGTCTCAAAATGGAAGAGCATGAGACCTTCATGGAGTTTTTCACAAAACTAAATATCATTTGTAACTCCATGGGTGGATTAGGAGAAAAAGTTTCGGTTGTAAAAATCTGTAGGAAAATACTGAGATCACTACCAGAACGATTCAATTCTAAAGTCACGAGTATTGAAGAATGTAGAAACATGGATGAGATGAAAGTAAAAGAACTTGTAGATTCCCCACAAACATTTGAACTACACTTCAAGCAAACTCCTAAACCTAAAAATATTGTCCTCAAAACTTCAAAGAATACTCTAAATGAGGAAGATGAAAGTGAAACGGAGAATGAAGATGATGAAGTGGCTTTGTTGGCTCAATGGTTCAGAAAATTCTTTCATAAAAATCATGGCCGATCATTTAAAGGAAGACAGTTGGACAATAAGCATTTTACAGGTAAATCTGGTAAAAAGTCCAAAGAACCTCAATGTTATACCTATCAAAAGTTTGGACATCTATCCACTGAATGCCCAAATAGGAAAACCAAAGGAAGGGCAATGGCAGCCACATGGGATGATACTAAAGAGTCAAATTCTGAATGTAGTGACTCAGAGAGTGATGGAGACCGAAAATCCCTTAAAATTCTTATGGTCTTTACAACCTCCATCATTCCCATAGAAACTGAGAAAATCAAAGAACCTTAAGCCGCTGAATCATTTCCATCTGATAATGAGGAAACAGAGAAAGAAGAAGAAGAAAAGGATAAATTGTAGGATGCCTATAATCAACTTTATATCCATAGCATCAATATCCTTAAAAGACTTGGAATAACTGAAAACAAAAATAAATTGCTACAAAAAGATTTAGACAAAACATTGGAAATCAATACACACCTGATTAATGATCTACAGCAATACCACACAAAAAATGATAGGCTCAAAAGAATCAATACTTTTCTCAAATCTAAGTCTGAAAAACTGAATAAACAAATTGAACTATTAAAAGATAAAAAGATGCATCTTCAGAATGAAAACCACACAATCATGTTTAATATAGAGAAATCCAAAAAATATGTTGAACTAAATTATAAATTTTCCCAGAGTAGTGATAAATTAGAAAAACTCTTAGGGATGGGAAGACCTGGGAAAGACAAGAGTGGTTTAGGATGTGACAAGTTCAAAACAAAACCAGGAAATGCAGTTCTAATGTTTGAAAAATCTATTGCATTAGGAAGTAAAACAAAAACTACTCCTGTCTGTCATTAATGTGGAGATTCTGGCCATTATAAATTTGAATGCATGTCTCCTAGGAGGACTCAATTCAGTTCTGGTCAAAATCATACTGATAAATACAGACCAACCAGAAGAACAATACAAAATGTCAGGAGTCCACCTAGGAATATGGCTAAAGGTAATACACATCCATCACCACCCAGAATGACCGAAAGAATGAAAGAGCTATTGAATCAATTGGCTGAATTAAATTAGAAAACTAATGAATTTGTAAAACAAGGAAACATGATCCAGTTACCCAACTTGATTAATGAAGCAAAAACTACCATAGTAAAAAAATCCTATCACAAAATGGGTAGTGAAAGAAAAGAAAAATTGCCTTGTTACTCACTTAAATCATATAACAGCCAATGATGCTAAGTGGTACTTGGATAGCGGATGCTCTAGACATGTCACAGGTGACAAATCTCTCCTCACAAATTATTCAAATCTTGATGATGGGATAGTCACTTATGGAGATGGAAGCACTGCTAAGGTAATAGGACAGGGAACTATCAAAGGAATGAACATGCTCAAAAATGAGAGTGTAATTTGCATAAAAGGATTGACACATATTCTTTTAAGCATCTCTCAAATATGCGACAACGAGCATGTGCTTACATTCAACAAGCAAGATGCGAGATCCTAGAACTATCAAGCAAACCAATAATGAAAGGTTATCGCACAAGTGACCACTGCTATATCATTAAAGGCAATGGAAAGAATGATCCATATGCTTAGTAACATTTGAGCATGGAAAACATGTCCAGGTCATGCATCTAGACCTAGATGGTGGTTGAAATGATGCAATTTTGATGAATTTTCATGATATATCTGAGGTCTCTCACCTTTTTTTTTGTATAAACATTCTGTTGTTTATAATTTTGGATGGTACAACTTTTGTACAAATTTTGATGTGCATACAGACTAATATGAATGTATACTAAGTTATACATATATGGAAGATTATCAAAAATTGGAGATAACATGTCCCATCCTTCTCATCGATAAGTGAAACGTTGAATCAAATGATTCATCGATCTCATTGAAAAAGAATCGATTCCATCGACGAGCTCTTAAGAATCTGAAAAGTCGGATCATTTAGTCTACCCTTGAACTCATCATCGATAACATCGATTAGGGTATATCGATATCATCAAAACCATGTTCGATGATATGAAGTTTACCGCCTGATAAAAGGAAAACGAACAGGAAAATTTTCATTTCACTTCTCAAAGATCATTTTCTCTCTTTCGTTCATCTTCCTCAGCCCTTCTACATGAATCTTCATCTGTGAGTCCTACAAGATCATCAAAATCTGGTAATACCTCGTCTATTTCCTTAATCCTCAAGATTACATCTTATGTCTTTTGGTATTTCTAGATTTTGGTATTTCTAGATTATTGAAAAAAGTTTTGTCTATAAGATCATCAATTCATCAAATCTCTCTCTCTCTCTCTTAGTGGTTACCGGTCAATGGGAAAGGACAAGGGAAAATTTTCTGGTCCTAGAGAATTCTCAAGATCCTCCAGACACAAAGTCCTTGCTCTGAAGGAAAGGGCAAGAGCGTCTGATCAAGGGACCCCAACATGCAGCGAACTAGACAAACGACGTGTGGTGGGTCTCAACCTGACACACCTATCCCTCCTCCTGCTAGGGTAGATCCTGTTCTTACTAAATATACTGGAAGGAAGCTGGTCCATGAATGGAAAATTGACAGGGAGTGCCTAAAATCACACAATCTGGAACCTCTGTTAAATGCAATTGATTGGCTGCCTCTTCTCGACTTTGGCGGCCCATGTCATGCTGAAAGAACCTATAACTTACTACTAGAAAATGGGGCAAAGGCTACGGACTAAAACCGTCGCTATAGGTCTATGGCTATGGTTTTAGTCCGTAGCACGATCGTTGTTGTAGGTGTTGTAACAATAGGTCTAAAACCTATAGCTACAGATTTAATCCATAGTCATAGATTCCAATAGCTACAGATATAATCCGTAGCAACTATTTCTATAACGAAAAGTACAAACAGCTACGGATAATATTTGTAGCTAAAAGTAGTGTTGGATCTGTAGCAATATGCCGAATTTAATAAAAGGTACAATTTCAGATTACCAGCTACTGTTAATATCCGTAGCTATTGCCTACATTTTAAAAAAATATATTCATTCATTCATTCAATTACCACCTGCATAATCATTCATTCATTCATTCAATTACAATCCAAATGCAGGAATCAATACCAATTTGCAAGTTATTTACTAATACCAGTAGTATAAATGACTGGCCACATCACGAATGGACATGTCTGATGGTTAAACCAAGAGTACTTTCATACATGAAATATCGACAATTAAAACATAGAGAAATGAAATTCATTAAGACTGCAATATTATGGTGTTAGGATTGTCATGTTGGAAGATGAACAAAAACCTGATTTTGATCTGAAACCAAATAAAAGATAAAATATGGAAAAGGTTACATATGTTCACTATTTACATTTCACATGCTCATTTGTGTGGTGCTTATTATAACCTAACAAAACTGTGGATAAATACCAAAGCCATGACAGCAAAGAGTGGAGCAAGTAAACATCTGGAAATCGAAAGAAGATTCACAAGGCAAGCCAACTCATCATCTCATAAAGGATCCAGCAAATGCCAAATGCCTGTTTTGATTTCCAACATTATGGTGGTCCTTTTGGAAGTCCACACAAATTGGAAATGGTTTCGCTTTTCACCGAAACCAATCCTTTTTGTGCTTAGGCGTAGGAAAGAGGAACTGCATTAGGCAGTCTCTCATTGCCGGATTTTTTTCGCTCCAAATTGTAAGAGCTATTCTCATCCCACTTGAGATTTAGGCAGCGTACATACTTGCTGCCAAAAAAAGGAACTTCCAAATAGGACTCCAAGGAGTATCATTAGGGCATGTTTGATTCATGGAATCTAAGGCAAAAGAAAGGAAAAGACTAATTATCCAGTGATGATTTCCATGAGAACTATGCAAATATGGATTCGAATTTTGACCTCCTGTTTGGGTAAGAAGTGGAAATCTTATATTCCTCTCCCAATACTTGCCTAGTTTCTTGTGCCAAGAATCCAATTTATGGAAAAGTGTAATGACCACATGGTGGAATGCACCCTTTTCCTTGCTATCCAAACAACACAATGATCGTATCAAAAGAAAACCCTTTTCCGATGTTTGGCATGAATCCATAGTTTCCAAAAATGGTCTTAGTGGAAGAACTTCATTAAAATGGTGTGGTTTTAAACTCTGACCTGTGAGGGATTTAAAAGAATGTTTAAAAGATGCCTGAGTGAATCTCCACGCTCAGCGCTGCTTTTCTTGTTGATAAAAACCAGGAGAGGTCTGACAACAAAAGGCAAATCTATCAACTCGTATTTCTGTTTCATTCCTAGTATTTGAGAATCATCATTCCGAATGGACATAAGGATAAATTGGATATGGAGAGTAAGTACCTGCTGCCCTACTTTCTGGTATATTTCAAGGGATTTATAGTGTGATGCCATTGCATCTCAAAGAACTGCCATAGAACTAGATAATCATGTGCCTTCAACAGCAGCAAAATTTTTAGCATGAAGAGCAAGCAACAATAATCTTACCTTGTGAACCAAATTAATAGTACCATCACTTATAGCATTATAAATCTTAATGTTCTCCCGAGCAACCTGCCCGAAAAGAGAATCACATAAACTAGGAATAAGTATGACAGTAGTCAGACACTTCAACTAAAATTATCATGCAAAATAGATCTTGAACTAAAATCATCATGCAGAATAGATCTTGAACTAAAATCATCATGCATAATAGATCACCCATTGGCAAACTCACCATTGAAAGTGCTAATTGGATCACAAAATTATAGAAAGCTGCTCCTTGTGGCTACATACAAGTAGCAACATAAACACTCACATAGAATGTATTAATTGATTCTAATCTCCTTTCAGGTTTAGGCACCCATGTGAAAATACCAAGATGCATTTACAAAGAAAAAACGAGCAGCATTTAAACATGGATGTAAAAGCCCAGGCAACTCTGCTAAGTGACTCATGGTCTTTTTACCTAGCAAGCAAGCAGGTGAAAAAGGAACTGTTGCAAAGCTGGCAAGTGCTCAAGCAGCTCAGCAGTCTCCAGATCCCTGGTTCTCTGTAAAGACAAGCCACTTTTAGGAAAATGTGATCCTTATTGCCATACTTTGAGTCAGATCACTGAATTAGAGGTTCAACTAATCCACCACTAAAGAAATCCTTAAGAAAATAGGTTCATGCTTAAAAGTAGTGTTGGATCCGTATCTCATTTTTGGGCTGTTCACCAAGTGTGGACCACCATGAACAAGCCCTGGTTTAAATTCACACTAGTCCATCCATATTTGGAATCAGCACTACAAAAGAGGGGTTCATACCGCCTCCCCGCCACTCCTAAATGCATCCTTTGCATCCTCTCCGCCACTCCCAATTACTGCCTCCTTCAAGTCCTTCAGCTCTTTCACTACTGAGTTTATCTACATAACAGAATGGATACAGTTAATTACAAAAGGCTAAGGATAGCCTGTTTTAGAGCATATAAGAAAAGGGTCTGGTTTCCATGCCATGAATACTATAAAACAATAATAAGGCAATTAAGACCCATTTAGGATCACCAACAGGTCGGGATTGGTTATGCATTTTGAGTATAACCCCATCTGTTAAATGTTTGGGGTAGAGCAGAAAGTGAAGCTACAACTAAGGCTTTATCTTCCAACTTCTACTGCCCTTGGATTCCTTTTAGCTGGTCGAACACATCCCATCCATTACAGAAATTTGGAGTGCCCAAACAGGCCCTTGGATTCCAATCTTGGTCACATGGAATTTTCTAATTTTTTTGGAAATACCTAAAATTTAGTGTGACGGGCATTGGTAATCTTTGCATATTAAAGGGTAAATTGATAGTGATTGGAAAAGAGGATGTGCAATGCTTCCCATTCCAGATGCTTTTAAAAGAGGATGTGCAATGCTTCCCATTCTGACACGACATCTATCCTGAAAAGATTGGGGAATTTTTTTCAGAGAGAGAAGATGCATTCATAAATGATATGTAGATAGATCAGAATGCCATAGTGAACATCGTAGCATAATAGGATCCAATTGCTTTAATTCCACCTTACAATAGTAAAAACAACCAATTTCATATCAATACCCCCCCAAAAAAAAAGAAGCAAACCAGTCAATGAATGGAAGGAGAAGAGCACCCTTTCTTTTCTAATTGAAACAAACTAAATGAAACAACAACAAAGACCAAAATAATAGAAAGAATCAAGTCTTGATAAAGGCCTGGTTAGAAGTTGGCAGGAACTATGGCTTTCACTTTTTAAGGCTCCTTATTGGCTGCTAAAATAGTGGGCCACACAAACACGAGGGTCACATTTTCCAGGTGGGGTCCATGCCTTCCGTAAGTTGAGGGCTACAATTCTAATAGACCACCAATCTATTCTTTTATAAAAGTTGCAGTTAGCAGCAAAACTATAGGTGTTTGCAAAGCTTAGGCTCATAGAATAAAGCAGCAAGATACCTGATGGGAGTGAATAGTGAAAATGTCCCATTATCTGGAACTCCCCCTATTAGGTTGTTGTTGGATAGATCCCTGCATTCCCCATTCATAACAGTTCATAGAGGGGAAACTAGCAAAGGCATATTGAAAACAAAAAATATAAGAGAACCCAAATTTCTACATGGAATAGACAGATACTCACAGAACTTGCAGTGCAGTGACATTTGTCAAAGACATGGGTATGTTACCCGTAAAACTGTTATTGTTAAGTCGACTATCCTTCCACAAACAACTCAAGAGGCAACAACACATTAAGGCATAGATATCATTTAAATGGAAAAAGAACAACATAGCTAATACTTAAGTTGACATATTCCAAGTGAACACACGCATGAGGAGCCATCCCTTGACAACATAGAATCTAAGAGAAATCATGCTGAAATATACTGGAAACTAATACTTGAGGTGCATAGGGATTACATGATTGTAGAATTTTCCTTTTCTTTTGGATATAGATTTCCTAAACAAATAAAGGAAAATTCTTGGGAACTTCCAGCTAAAAGCACATGCTGCTCTTTGGACTAACGAAGAAGCACACAAATGTGTGAATTTGGTGGGTCTTGCATTTACATTACAATGATAATGTTGTTACCTTCGGAAAATAAAAAAGGCCAATGACTATATGGCCATGACCATCCGTCAGCCACTCACAATGGGATCCGTGCTGATTTGCTTGGCATGCGCCTGTGCCATTTCGAAAAGCACCCCATCCAGAACATTTCGGATAAACCTAGATCACATCATTTTCAGATTCATATCTTTTGAGAAAAAAGGAATCCAAAAATTTTCAGATTCAACCCTGTTTAAATTGGTCCTACCAGTGGTTCTGCATTCTTGAACCTGTTTTGTGCACTCAACATGAAATGTGAAATAGGTTATCATATGACGCTCAGACAGAAACTAGATTTTCTTTATTGGGGAAACCATAATTGACATCAGAGAATTCGGCGGAAATGCCTATTAAAATGACAAAAAACTGCTCACTGATCATTTAAGAATTATCAGGAGAATGCCGTAGAAATACCATGGCATTGTGTAACTAAAATCCAATGCATCCAACATTTCACAGTATTTTGCATAAAAATACAACAGTTGATTTTTATTTTTATTTTTATTCAAAAGCAATGGATGTTTCCCAATTAGTTGGTATAAGGCTTTGATGATGATGAAGATTAATGGATGTTTCACAACCTGGAAATCCTACAGGAATTCAAACACACATAGAGATTGAAGAGATGAATAAGAGGACATATGCCAACACACCAGTCATGTGGGATCTACACCCATCACTGAGTAGATCCAACAATGAATATTCCTTGCTACAAAGCAAGTCAATCCACTCATCATGTGGGCCACACTCATATTTGAAAAAATGAACAGCTGCTTTGAGTGCACATCTCTCACACATGTGCTACATTGACACATGTGCCACGATCCAATTCTTTAATCCCTTAATTGAAAGAAAAAGCTTATTTCATTGCCTACCTCTTTCTGCTCCACTTTCTCTTCTTTCTTGGCCTCAATAGCAGCTCCACCACCAGCACTTGCAGCCACAACAGAGCCATCGCCACTGCCACCAGAAGGCACAACTTAATCCTATCATCAGATGCTTCAGCTCTAACGGCAAACCTACACACACCAGCCCATGTATTCTATACCAGCCCATTCTGATACACAAACAGACCTGATATAGGTCATATACCATTTCAACACTAACATTGAAAAGCATGAGAAGGACCTGCAAGAGTTGGTTTGAAAGAGTACTCGAGCCGACATATGGCTCAAAGAGAATAAACAATAACGATCGTCACTAATACACACCATCGAGCCTTTTTTTCACATAAAAGTGAATCATTTTCAAAATAAATAAATAAAATTACACCCACCCTACTAAGCATGCTTCTTCCTTATAATTCATAAATCAGTACAAGTTGCACTATCATATTATCCAAGTAGAATTTAAATAAACTATTTGTGAAATGAACTAAGTACAACTAGACAAGCATCTTGTGTGTGAAACTTTCATGAGATCCAACTGTCGATTAGTCCACTACCTCATCTTTCAATATTCATGAGACTAATAATGAGGTATATCCCAATCTCAAGTGGACCACATTACAAGAAATATTTTTGAATGAACGTCTATCATTAAAAACTTTTTAGGGGGCATGAAAGTTTTGGATCAAGATGATCTTTGTCTTTTCCCTTCATCTGGGTCTGTATGACTTAATCAATAGATTGGACGTCAAATAAATAGTACAGTGGGCCTTAGGGGGATTTTAATAGTGGATATCCAATCACTATTGTTTTCTTGTGGTGTGGTCCACCTGAGATTTAAATCCCTCTCATTTTTTGGAATCAAGCCCTAAAATTATCTGTAAAAATGGATGAATGGAATGGATGAAACACATACATCATGGTGGGGCTCATAGAGCACCACCATCAGCCACCAGGCTGGTGGTAGGGGGAGTAGCCAATCCATTCATCCGCCTCCTGAAAATCAGAGTATTCCAAAACTTGTGTTGGCCATACCACAAGAAAGAACAGCTCCTTTCAATATTCAAAACCCACTCCACATATTTCAGAAATAGAGAGAGAGAGAGACTAACCATTGTTTTGAGGAGCTAGAGATCGTAGATGGTTCGCAGGATAGATGTCTGAGATGTCTAGATTTCCTCTCCTTCTTCTTCTTCTTCTTCTTCTTCTTCTCTCGAGTGCTCTCCATGTCTCTCTTATAGATCTAAGGTGGGTTTGTGAAAAAAAGGGGATTTTAAAAACCTAGCGAGAGAGAGAGAGAGGTTGGGAAACAGAGGGGTGGGAGCGCGCGAGAGAGAGAGAGGGTTTGGGGGGAGGGGGAGGGGGAGGGGCGGGTGCAAGAGAGAGAAAGGGTTTGGGTTATGGGGGAGGGGTGGGCGCGAGAGAGAGAAAGGGTTTGGGTTTTGGGAGAGGAGCGGGCGTGCGAGAGAGATTTGAGGGATTTGGGTTTTGAGAGAGGGCCGATTGCGGGATTGTGTTTTGTGGGGGTGACGGACGACACTTTTAAGTGCTTAGTTTTAAGTCTTATGGGGCCCACCATGATGTATGTTATTTATCTACTCCGTCCATTCATTTTAAAGGATCATTTTAAGGGTTGATCTAGAAAATGAGTCAGATCTAAGCTGTAAGCGGACAACATAAAATATTAACGATAGAAATTTATTTTTTATTGTTTCTTATGGTGTGGTCCACTTAGACCTTCAATCTACCTACTTTTTGGTTTTATCCGCTGAAATTATATATCAGAATTGATGGGCGGCTTAGATAAAACAAATATATTCTAATGGGCCTCATGGAGCCCCTTAAGCAACATCAATCTCTAATAAGATTATGGTGGAATGTAGGTTTTAGCTACAGATTAAGTACGTTTTAGCTACGGATTAAATTTATAGCATAATAGCTATGGTTTATATCTGTAGCCAAAAGCTTCCAACTTCCATAGCCTTTACTCAATTTTTTGGTAGTGGCTTCTTTACTTCCTGTCATTCTCCAGTCGCAGAACCTCCTTCTGTCACTGTTTCTGTTGGGGATATCGACGTAGAAATTACCCCTGAATCTCTTGCAAGTATCTTTGGTCTCACTTTGTCTTCAGTTAGTCTCTCTGATTTGGATCTTAAAAAAGATAGCACTCGCTCTAAGGTCACGAGATTTCTTTACCATGGTATGGATATTCCTTGGTACCAAGGTAATACGTTAAAATAAAAATTTATGGAACCTAGGTATCGAGTTCTGCATGGCATCTTTGCCACAAACGTGTACCCTAAGGGTACAAATTGTGCTGACCTAACAGGTTTCATGGCCATGGTTGTTTATTGCGTGGCAACTGGGATCAAGATATGTCTTCCCACTATGATTGATCATCGGTTGTTATACGCTATTCACACCTCTAGAGACGTCCATCTACCCTTCCCCCAGATTATTCACGTGCTATGTGATATGATTGGTCTTCCATTGACAAACGATCGGGAACTTCCTCTCCAATATTTCAACAAAATCAACATTAGAAAGATGGATTTGAAGTTTCATCAATATCCTGAAGACCAACCTGAGGAAGGGATTCATGAGGGAGGAGCAATGGGTGAAGGCGCTGCACAAGCTGAAGGAGCAAGAATGGCCAAAGGAGACCCTCTCGCATCACAGCAAGCTCCATCTCCATCCGACCCTATGCAGGCAAAAAGATTCAAACTACATAAAGATCGGATTGGAACGACATTGCGAGAAGTCACTTAGCTAAAGGAAATGATGAATGCAAGGTTCACTGTCCTGGAACGATTGGTGGATGGGGTGCAATAGTCGGTGCAGCAACTGGTTGATTTGATCACATGCCGACGCGAAGATACAGCACCATCTTCATCCGCCCCTCCACCATAGTATCGACAGTCATCGTGCCATCACATACACCTGATACTCATCACAGTGTATGGGCATGGATATCTTTTTGAATGCCCTGCGATTGTATGAGTGTATGTGATGGATTACTAACTTGGAAAGTCTAAAAAGTTTTTATTGAAGTTTGGATATCCTCTGCGTGAGGAAAATACTTGTCTTTTGTATGCCCATGGATGGGCTAAATATTTGTGTTTATTGGTTTGGGATGGATGTTACTATACTGCCATGCTTGGGCAGTCCTTCTTTTGGATATTTTTTATGGCTGTTTACTTATTCATATATATATTTACTACCATTTTTCTTTGTTATCCGTTATGCGCCTAGGTCTGTGGCATACTGGTGTACATTGTGTTTGCTTACTTCCGCATATTCCTTATCACTTGAGAATTGATTCTGTGCTTTATGTCTACAATGTTATTGTCTGTTCAATTCACAGCTCTCCCTTGACCTGGTCTGCATAAGTGTTTTTTATAAGAGATGTCATTATCTATCTTACATCTATCTCTTCTGATTATGCATTTTGAGCTACTATCTAGGTCTTGATTCTCCCATATGCTTCAACTTCAGTCCACATATCTTGCTATATTGCCCTTTGCCAATGGCTGACAAAAAGGAGGAGAACACATCCCATCACCGCGGATAATTTTGTGTATCTATTTGTTAATGGTGGTACAAGTGTTAGGGGGAGTAGCTGCAAGAAGACAGGGGAGCAACTACTACTGAATGATATAGTCGTGTATGTGTGTGAACTCACTAGCTTTGTAAAATTGTGTAAAGTTCATGTACACACAATTTAGGGTGTTGGTCTAAATGTGGTTCTAAGGTGCTTTGTCATGTAATTGACAAAGGGGGAGATTGAAAGTGCCCTGGTTTGTCAATTAGCGTGAGTGTTGAGTCAACAAGACAAAGGAGCCCCATATGAAGATTGTTCAAGTGTCTACCTCAACTGGATGTGTGCCTGAACTCGCTAAAGGTAAACCTTAGCCTCACATCCCATGTCCCAAAACACCAGGTATATAAAACCCTTAAAATTGGATAGAACATCCTAGGGTTTTAGGTGAGAAAACTAATTTGCAAAATCAAAAAAATCTTTTAGTTTTTTGCCTTTGTCGATTTATCGACACATGGTTCAATGAAATCGAACCCTGTTATCAATGTCCTCGAAACTTACTCGATGATATCGAATTGAGGACTTCTGATGTCCTGCAACTACAAAGAACTCTGGACTGACTTATCGAGGAATCGATGGATTGTTCAATATCATCAAATTTTAATCTCGAGTCCATCGAGACGTCTCGATAAAATCGACATCTGGTCAGTTGTGTCCAATATACGGCTAAGGTAAATCATGTGATTCTCGATATATCGAAGAGAGTCTCGATATCCTGAAAATTTAAATCTCGATGATATCGATAGACCTTCGATGATATCGGATTGGGACACTAAACTACCCAGCAAATTTTCAGGTAAAATATTTCACATATCGAGGATCACTCAATAAAATCAATATTCAAATATCGATCATATCGATACGTGGTCGATGTCATCGAAATAGGACATAAACTGTCCAGCAAGCTTATAGGAAAATTCCTTAAAATTATCGATGAATCGACACCGTCATCGATACCATCGATATTCAAATTCCAATGATATTGAAGGATCCTCGATCATATCATATACCTGATAAGTTTCAAAGGTGTATTTTTAAATTGCAAGGAATCGAACCTTGTTTCGATGAAATCAAAGTTCGAAATCTGATGACATCGAAGCATGTTCGATCCCCTCGACTAGTTGGCAAAAAGGTTCAAAAGCGTTTGATAGTTTGAGTTCGTATCATCGAGTGCCATTCGATGCTATCGAGAGTATACGCTCGATGATATTGAACCCGGCTCGATGATATCGAAATCTATCAAAAATATGATTGTTTTATATCCGTTGGAACTTTTTGCCTATTTAATGAGATCTTGCCTTTGGTTGTTTTTAGAGAAAATAGAGAGTGCTTTTGAGTGTTCAAACCTAGATCATATACCTTAAGCCTTTTCTCTCATGAGAGTTCATCCTCCAATCCACCCTCATCATTGATAATCAATAGAGTGGATTGGGGAATGAACTTCCGCATTCAAGGATCCTGTAGCTACCACCTTAATGGAAAATTATTAAGCTGGGATACCTTGAATGCATAGATGATTGAATTACTTTGTCTCCTATATAGGAAAACATCTAATAGAGTAGGATTCCATCATAACCTTGACCCAACCCGTTGCCTTACATTGGTACATCATTTATGTTATGGATCAAGGGAGCTGAAGATTCTTCATCATCAAAGGAGGAGATCTTCATCAGCATGCTTAATGGGGCTAATCTACTTATCTATAAGTCATTAGAGTCCAGAGAACCCATGTGATCATTCCTTTTATAGATTGGGTCTAAGGTGCTTCTCACCCCTTTTAAGTCCTCATAAGAGGCCTCCGACGGGAGTGTACGTGGGGGGTGCTTTGTGTTGACCCTTGCTTTGTAGAGAGCATAAATTGTTAGGTCCTTGACCTGTGTGGTCTAAAACCTGGGTGTTGTGTGTTGACCCTTGCTCATTGGAGCATAAACTGGTAGGTTCCTTGTGTGGATCCTTGGCCTGTGTGGCCTAAAAGTTGGGTGTTGTGTGTTGACCCTTGCTCCTGTGTGGGGCATAAACTTGTGTCATGTGACATGTTAGAGTTAGCCTAGTGTAGGTTGTACTGGTTTGAGGTGAACTTGATTTGAAACCTCCTTTAGTGAGATCCGGTACACTTAAGGGTTGAGTGCGTCTGCCGGAAGTGGAGTAGATAAGTAGTTGAACCACTATAAAAATGACTGTGTTTGTGATTTCAATTTACTTATATTACTTGTGTAATTTCTATGAATGTTATCATATTACATGCACACATGATTATCTAGATTTAAGTAGAATCACACCTCACACATGGTCACATCCATCATGAACTATGTTGCTTATCTTATTTATGTTTTGAATAGTTTTGTGATTGGATCCTCTATTTGGCTTGGAAGCCATTAGAGTTGCATTGAAGAAATCCTGATACATGCATATTTTTTCAAGATAGGGTGATAGGTTCCCCCTCCTCTAGGATATCTTGGCATATTCCCACTTCAACTAAAGCGGTCATTACCGTAATTTCAAAAACAGTATAGCACACAAAACAATACATGATGCAGTCTTATTAAATGCATGGATGTATGAGTACACATCAACTGGGGATGCTCATCCAATTGGCTTTTGGGCAAAACCCATGCATTGTGGCCGGTCACTAGCGAAAGTACATAATACATGCGTAGTGTCAAACTCACCAAAGGTGGGTCGATAGTCGATGGTCTGGGAGCTAGCGAAATGATGCCCCAACTAAATCCTATTAGGCACATGCTACAGCATCCAGAATTAGCCATCTGTCATCACCCGAATGCAATGTATGCATGATTAGCCAATCCGTCATTAGTCCAATTACACTCAGCCAATTTTAATAAGCTCACGGTCACGATGGGGAGCACATGGCCTAGCGTAGGCCGATAGCTCAGGCATAGTGTCCCATGACCACTATCTCCGACCAATGAGGCTTCTGTCTTAGGGTGTGTGTAGGGCCCGCCAACACATGGTCAATCAATTCCAATGCAAATGGGGCCACCACTAGATGCTAACTTGGAATGAAGTATCGAAATTATTAAGTATGGTGATTATACATGACGACATGCATGATTCAAAGACGTGTAAACCTAATTTAAATATTGCAAGGTTCATTCCATAGTCAGATAGGTGAGACCACACCTAGATAGTAAACCCCATAATCAAATGACGCTAACATAACCTACATGTTGGGGGTCTACTTATGTCATAGCTAGTTTAGTTACACCCCAAGCATAGACTCTCCTTAGAGTTTCATGGAGAGATTTCAACAATGGGTGTATCATAACAATAGCATGGAACCTACTTATGAATAAGAAGTAGAGAGTATTGCATGTATTCCTACGAGTCACGTGATCATGAGTTTATAATCCAAAATATATACTAAGTGAACTAACACATTGCGCATGTAATTTGGATAAATTTAATACACAGGTCCAAGCGAGATAACCAAGCATAAATGTGACCCTAGAGCATGCTGTCAATCCCAACAATCAAATGTACTAAGCAGTCACACCAGGTAAGTCCATATTTCTAAATCATGGGAATCATTAATCTAAACAAATGTACTAAATAAATACAATCTATTTCCAACCTATTAAATCATTCCTTGAAGCAGTCTCAAAAATCTAAATAATCATTATATGCCTCTTCATTTCTAGATTATCACAAAGACTACTCTTAGTCTAGTTGGGGATGGAAAGCCCAAAGGGAGGAAAATCATCACCAGACAAATCATAGTGCATTCCTTGATATGAATCTCCTTGAGAAGTTAGCAGCTCCACGTCACTCAAATAGTCTCCTAGAGAAATGTTTGCTAGCATTAGATGATGAGTTTTAGAGTTTCAAGCATAAGGGTTGGTGTAAGGTTTGAAAAGCCCATAGTCAGGGTTGTTTGGGTTTCTGCCAAGGGAATTAGGCCCACCCAATCATTTGGTCCAACAAGTGGCCTGATTGGCTAATCTAGGCCCGATTTGGTCCATCCAAATGGCCCCCAATGGTGGCCTACTAGCTAGCAGGGTGCAGCCCACTAGGATGTAAGGTGCGGCCCACCAGATCGTGTGGTGCGGTCCACCAACTGTTATACATGGTGTAACCCTCGGAGTTGTTTGCTCAGGTGTGGCCCACAGTGTACATGGTGTGGCCCACTAAGCTGTCTGCTCAGGTGCGGCCCACATGTCCTGGGGGATGAAGCCCACTTAATGGAGGTGGTGCGGCCAGCTGGGATTTCATCCCATGTGCGGCCCATTGAGCTATAGCCCAGGTACGGTCCGCCTAAGCTAAACAAGGTGTGGCCCACCAACTTATATGGCCCATGGTTCTGGACAGACTCTACCCATTTCTGGGCTGGCCCTCAGCCCAGGTATCAGCCCACTGAATCAGCCATTGTAGCGCCCAGGCAGAAAATGTCTGTAGCCCCAGGTTTTTGGATTGGCGTCACGGCCCTGCTGGAGCTTTGTCCAGCTCATTTGGACGGCCCCCTAGAAGTATGTTTTGGGCCCAGTTTCTAGCTCATTTGGGAGTCCGGCTGGAGGACGTTTCCAGTAGCACCTCGACCCGAAATGGTCTACTCGAGAGCTGCTCTATAGCTGGCCCGAACATTGCCATTAGAGGCCTGCTTTCAGCTAGAAGTGCAGCCATTGTTTGGTTGGTTTCTTAGCATGGAAAATAGCCATTGTTTGGCCTGTTTCTCAGCCATATTCCTGGCCCATAAGCACCGTTCAATGAGCTTGGTTCAGTCCAGTTATGGGCTAGTCTTCTGCTCTGAAAAATAACCCATCGCTGGACTGATTTCGAACCCAATCTCAGCCTTTCCAGGGCTGATCCTTGCATTGATTTAAGGCCCAGATAGAGTAAGTTTTTCTGCCACAATCCCGGCCCCAAACTTGGCCATTAATTGGCTCGATTCCTGCCCGAAACAGAGCTACATCCTTGGCCTTGTTTCAGCCCAAAACACAGGCATGGATTTATCTAGTTTTGGCCTAAACCGAGTCTATTTTCTGGCCTACTCTAGGTTCGAAATTCGGCCATGGATTGACATGGTTTTAACCCGAACTATGGCCATTGTTTGGCCCGATTCTAGCTCAAAACAGAGCTCCTACATTACCTACTTTCAGCCCGAAGCATGGCCCTTGTTTGGCCTGCATCCGGCCTGAAATGCAGTCGTTGGCCAGCCTAATTTTAGCCCATCCTACCCACCATGTTGTTGGACGACAGTGAAATGTCCTAGCTATACGTCCTAGAGGGGGGGGTGATAGGACGATGTCAAAATAAAACTTTAACAGCGGAATAAAGAAAGATAGATAGCCAAATAAACTAAATCAAATCACAATGCTGAAATAAAAGCAACCTCTCTAAACAAGAATTGAGAGGTTGATACGAATTCAGTTCTAAGGACAACCTTACACCATAAAAACCAAGGGTTTATGGCAAGACAACCTTATTTCTAGAACGTCCTTTGTATCAAAAACTCAAACCGGAGAGGAATATATAAATAGCAAGGAATTGAAATAAATTGCAGGAATTTAAAACTAAATTATTACAACATTCCCACTGTGCTTGAAATGTAAATTTTACAACATTCACATCCACATATACATTCCACAAATCTGAATGAAAAGAGATATAAAACTTAAGCAAGCATTCAAACCACAAGACAAAGAATTATAGTGGTTTGCCTATGTGTACACCAACTGTTCAACAACAGCCACACAGTGCTACTCCACTCCTAATATCCTCACACAGGGGATATCAGTGTTCACTATCAAAGATAGGTTTTCTAGGTTCACCTAAAACCTTCACAATTGTGTTTTTCTCTGTGGGCTTACACAATTAAAAAAACCCTTCTTCTGAGTTTTCCTGGCTCTCCTCAGATAACCAATACAATGAGATTTTTTTGAAAAATCTCAAAAGAAAACCAAATGAAAGTAAATTACACAAACGTAAAATACCTGAATTTCTCCTTCATTGTAGCAGCCCAGAAGAACCAAATCGGAGTGGAGATTTGAATGACAAAGTTCAATGTCCAATACTCACTTTATAATGGTTCTAGGTTCTAATAGATTTTAAATTAAACCAAATGGGGTGTAGCTCTATTTGATTTTGATTCCAAGAAGACGGAATATAGCAATTCCTCTTTTCAAATAAGATTGGAATGTAGGAACAAAATCAAATAAGAAAAGCTAAAGAAAGAGAATATTAAATATGCACACTTAACTTAAAATGGAGCACAGACTTATCTCTCAGAAGGCTGAACTAAATTAGCTTAAATTTTCTATTTTATTCTGAGATTCGTGCTGTATTTATAGGTGAGCAAATCACGTCTTCAACTGGTCTAAAGAACTCTACGACTGGTCTTAGAACCAACAGATATTTGAAAATTCGAGCGCGATAAGATCTGGCGGTTTCACGACTGGTCGTAGGTGGTCTATGACTGGTCATAGGTCTCCTTCGACTGGTCATAGGTTGCTCACGACTAGTCGAAGCTAGCCAAATTTCAATACTGTACTTTGAGTCGTAGGTCTATGACTGGTCAAAGAAGTAGTCGACACTGTTCATACGACTAGTCGAATAGTCCCTAAGACTAGTCAAAGCCTAACAGAAAATGTCCAAATTTTGTAACAAACTTACGACTGATCTAGGAAATTCTTAGACAGGTCGAAGCAATGCTAGGACTAGTCAAACAAGGTCCAGGACTAGTCTTAGAACAGCCTAAACTCACTTATATAAAACCTATAAATTATGTATCCAGAATGGCCTACTCTAAAGGTCAACCTAAGGTCAGTCATACCTCAATAGTGAAGTAAGGACATTGAAAATAGGAGACGAGAGACCTTTGAAAGTAGTGAAGCTTGAAGTCTTGATGTAGTTCAAACTTGAAAGCTTCTTAAGATCTTAAGGTTGAACGTGAAAGCTTCTTGAGATCTTGACTTGTGAACAGTGCTTGTCAATCAAAGCTATCCTGAGTAAAGCATTATTCTTCACATACGCACGCTTCATAACAGTGTCTTTAGCACCACGAATTTGACAACAAAAAGGGGCTATAAACTACAGCACTTACAATCTCCCCCTTTGTTAAATTAGTGACAAAACACACTTCCAAGATATGTTACATAACACAAAATATCTGATTAAAAAATCATGCACCAGTTGTTACCAACCGGCATACTAACGTGATCCTGCAAACCTGTAAATCAATATTTAACATAACATACAGTCCACTACTGCACATACTACTCCCCCTGAGTAACATACAATGCTACTCCCTCCTCATAACATAATCATTAGAGATCACATCCATATCCATTCTCCCCCTTTTTGTCACAATAGGACAAAGGAAGCATAGAACAGATGGCTGAGGAGAAATAAGGAAAGAGATATATGAGTGGAAACAAAACAAGATATGATTAACCAGTATAAATAACCCATATAATTCATAAACAAAGCTAAGTCAAAGATAGCTACAGTCTCAAAACCAGTTAAGCTAACACAAGAGTAATAAAGTTATAACAGACCAGCTAACTTAAAAGAACTAATCTGAACCAAATGAAGGAGCAGGGATGGAAGGATCAAGTTGATGCATGCCCTTGTTCAAGTGCCTAAGATATTTGCGCATATACTTGAATTGTAAATCATAGGCAACAAACATTTTTTCCATCTTAACATTCATATTCTCAACTTTATCTTCCAATGCACGCAGACGTGCATCAAACTTAAAAGGCTCATAATCTGGATCAGTTGTAGAATCAGATTCAAGTTCTTCAAAAATATCATCCATGTTGATATCATTAGGAGGAAGATCACTAGCTTCTTCCTCATGTTCAGCTTCAGTATTGCCACCACCAACACCTTGACTAGGAAGGAAATCAAGCTTCATCTTATTGATATTAGAATTGTTAAATATCAGATGATGGATAAGGGATTCTCTAACTGGCATATTGACTAACATATGTGTAGCCGACACAATCATCAAATAACCAAAAGGAATGTCACTGTGACCAGGATAGAGTCAAAATTGAATAATAGAGTGACAAATCAAGGATGGTAGACAAACATGAGCACCACTAGCAACAGCATGAAGAACACGAACCATGAAGGAAGTTAATTCAGATTTATTACCCGATCGAGGATACAAGTTATACACAAAGATTTTGTGAAGAACTCTGTATTTGGGTAACAGACACTTTAAGGGAAGCGCATTCCCTTTATGTGTCCATTGAACATCCAAATTACATAAATCTTTTGTGGGCATACGTTTTTCAGATACTGAGGGTTTTTCAAATAAGTTATGGATAGGAATGCCCTCATCATTCACAGGAATTTTCATAAGAGTTGAAATCAAATGACGATCAACGTCAAATGGTCCTTCTCTTGTGGCTATCTTAAAAGATAAATTTTTTAAAAAATCACATATGCATGCAAACATGGACTAGGCAATGGACCGGTATGCTGGCCCACCCCAATGTAATAAGTTATCCCAACCTACAGCTTGGAGCATAGGAAGGCTATCAAAAGGAGCAACATTATTAATGTCAATAGGATATTCAACAATGACATTACGCAATCTGCTATCCCGAACATAAGATGGATCGTCCTCGGGAGCTCGAAGATGACGCTCAGTGATAGGGGCCGATCTGGAGGAAGAAGATAGATCACGGATGTTGTCTTTCTCCCTCTAGATGCCATTTGCAATAAGGATTTCAAGGAAATAGAGAGTTGCAAAGGATTGAGAAGTGGATTTTCTCAAAATAGATTTTACCTACGAAAAACCCCAAATCTCAATGAAATTTGAAATAGATAACTTTAAGAGAAAAATAGAAGAAATCTAGACTCAAATCTACAAGAAAAATACAAATGGAGCACTAACCTTGAAGATTTTGAAGGAAGGGTTCGACTAATCTTGCGCTGGCCCATTGAAGAGTGAAGAAGAAATGAAGAAGATGAAGCATTTTTTCCAAATTTTAAGTGATTCACGCGATTCACAACTGGTCGTGGATATACACGACCGGTCGTAGCATGACTGGTCGTGTATACTCACGACTGGTCGAGTACCGGCTAAAAAATCTGATTTCAAGCAATATATATAAAATCTGAAATCTAATCAAGCAAATGTATACAATATGATACAAATAGGCATAAATACTCATTTTAAAATGCACATGCTAAGATCAAATTTCATTTTATTAAACTTGCTTTTGTCAAGCGATTTAGTGAAAATGTTAGCACGTTGATTCTCGGTAGGAATATATTCCAAAGATATAACCTTTTCTTCTACTAATTCTCGAATATAATGAAATCTAATGTCAATGTGCTTAGTACGAGAATGTTGAATTGGATTTTTTGAAATATTTACGGCATTGAAATTATCATAATATAATAACATAGAATCCTGTTTAATTCCATAATCACTTAGCATATGTTTCATCCAAACTAGCTGTGTACACGCATTACCAGCTGCGATATATTCAGCTTCAGCTGTTGAAAGTGATATATAACTTTGTTTCTTGCTAAACCAAGAAGCTAAACAGTTTTCAATATAAAAGCAACCACCACTGGTTAATTTTCTATCATCAAGATTACCAGCCTAGTCAGCATCCGAGTACCCAGCTAATTGAACACTAGTCTCATGTGGATACCAGAGACCGAGATTAACAGTACTTGCGACATATCACATAATCTTCTTAACAGCAATCAAGTGTGACTCTTTAGGTTCAGACTGATAAATAGCGCAAATACCAACACTTAGAGGATATCGGGTCTACTAGCAGTTAAATATAGTAAACTACCAATCATACTGACTTGAGAACCTTTTTCAGTTTGAATCCTTTTGAGAACCTTTTTCACTTCTTCAATGGCTTTTGATTTGTCCCTTAAGAAGACAACCCATGTATATCTGGTAAAGTCATCTACTATTACCAAGATATATCTTTTGCCACCTTAACTTTTCGTCCTGGTAGGTCCTATAAGATCCATATGGAGAAGTTCAAGTGGTCTTGATGTGGTATTAGAATTCACCTTTTTGTGTGAGTTCTTCATTTGTTTGTCAATCTGACATTCACCACATATTTTATCTAATTTTTGTAGCTTGAGTAGACCTCTTATAAGTTCCTGTTTGCTCAATCTATATAGATTTTGGTAGTGTAAATGTCCAAGACGTTTGTGCCACAAGTTAATCTCGTCTGTATGGACCATGTAACACGATTGATTAGATGAGCTGGATTCACTAATAATATAGTAGTTTTCAGACGTTCTACGTCTAGTTAGTATTACTGAACCCTTGTTGTTTAGAATCTCACAGCTATGATTAGAAAACTGTGCACTATGGTTATTATCACAAATTTTAGATATGCTTAGAAGATTATGTTTTAGACCTTCAACATACAAAACATTTTTAAACAAAGGAAGGTTATAGAGTTGAATCGTACCTTGGCCCATAATCTTGCAATTGCTTTCATCACTAAAAGTAACTGACCCATCAGTCATATCTTTAAAATCGGTGAATAAAGCCTTGTCGCCTGTCATATGCCTGGAGTGTCCACTATCTAGTTACCACTTTGAGTGGATTGTAGCTTTGAAAGCGGTGTGGGCAACCAAGCAAGCAACCTTAGGAACCCATTTCAGAACTGTTTTGGGTTTAGGAGTATAGTTGGTCTTTTTCTGTCTGTTGTTATAAGAATGACCTACTGAGTTAGATTTTAAGAGCTCCTTGAGTAAATCAACTATCTTTTCAGCTAGTGGGTTTCTATTTTGATTTTTGAAGTTGACATAGCTGCTTTTTGGTTTTTGAAAAGTTTTTATATTTTTAGAAAAACCTTGACTAGTATTTTTCTCTTTTGAGTTAGATGACTCTCCTTTCACAAAATTAGGAGGAGTATTCTTTTGTTTAGGAGGAACATTTTTATCGTAGCCCAACCTTGATCTGTCGCTACATTTTCTAGATCTAGATAAAAGTTTTTCTAACTTTGGATCTCCTTGGGCATACCTCCATGTATCCTTTAAACTCAGAAGAGAAGATACTTCATTTCTAAGTTTCTCATTTTCAGATTTCAGATTTTCAATCAGGGAGGTTTTGAATTCTAAATCGCATTTTGATTTTTCAAAACAATCTGAAATTTGAGATTTTTCTAAAACAAGATATTCAAAACATTCTTTGATTTTAGAAAACTTCTCTTTTTGAACTTTCAATTTCACAGCAATTTTACAACTTTCCTTATATAGCGCATTGTAAGCGTCTTGAAGATCATCTTCATTTTCATAATCACTATTCAGATTTTCTTCGCTAGTTGAATCATCATGATCTGAAAAAGTGAATTTGGCTAGAGTCATAAGAGCTTTAACTTCACTGCCCGACTCGGTTTCAGAATCTTCTGATTCAGAAGAAGCTTCAGAATCAGACGATTCATCCTAAGTAGCTAACATACCCTTTTTTTTGGGGTTTGTCCTTTTTAGGACACTTGTTTGCTAAATGCCCATATTCTTGATAGTTGTAACATAGACTATCATTTAAAGACTTCCAAGTTTTAGATTTAGGTTTTGATCTAATCTTGTCATTTGATTTTTGAAAATCAACCCTCTTCTTACTCTTGAAAATCTTGTAAAACTTTTTCGCTAAAAGGGCCATTTCATCTTCAGAATTAGAGTTGTCTTTAGAAGATTTAAGAGTGATAGATTTACTTTTAGGAGCTTTAAAATTCAACTCATAGGTTTATAAAGAACCAACTAGTTCTTCTACCCTCATATTATCCATATCACGAAGTTCCTGGATCGCGGTTACCTTAGAGTTGAACCGTTCAGGAAGTGAGCGTAGTATCTTTGTACACACTTTACTCTCTAGGATTTTATTGCCAAGACCCTACATTGAGTTTACAATGTCATTTAATCTAGTGTAAAATCCATAAACATTTCATTTTCCTTCATATGAATTTCTTCAAATTTGGTTGTGAGGAATTGGACTTTAGATTTTTTTCACAATTGTAGTACCCTCGTGTGTCATTTCTAATATATCCCAGGCTTGCTTTGCAATATCACAGGATATAATTCTTTTTGAACTCATCCGATGATAGTGCACAAGTGATTGCATTTAGTGCTTTTGCATTGGCACTACTCTCTTTTTTCTGAAGGGTGGTCCATAAGAAATATGGTGTTACTCTCATTGATTTTAAACCATCGATACCAGTCACTTCAGTGGTAGGTGGGTTCCATCCAGTCACTGTGGCTTGCCACACACTCTCATCCATTGATTTGAGAAATATCCTCATCCTGGCTTTCTAATAGGCATAATTGGAGCCATCAAAGGGTGGAGGCCTAGTGACTGATAGGCTATCAAAATTTGACATCTTTTTAAATAGCTTAGATCGTTAGCTCAGGAAATAAATCCAAATAAAAAGTAATAAGAGCGAGCTATTAGGCTCTGATACCACTTGAAATGGCCTAGCTATACGTCCTAGAGGGGGGGTGAATAGAACGATGCCAAAATAAAACTTGAACATCGGAATAAAGAAAGATAGATAGCCAAATAAACTAAATCAAATCACAATGCTGAAATAAAAGCAACCACTCTAAACAAGAATTGAGAGGTTGATACGAATTCAGTTCTAAGGACAACCTTACACTATAAAAAACCAAGGGTTTATGGTAGGACAACCTTATTTCTAGAACGTCCTTTGTATCAAAAACTCAAACCGGAGAGGAATATATAAATAGTAAGGAATTGAAATAAATTGTAGGAATTTAAAACTAAATTATTACAGCATTCCCACTGTGCTTGAAATGTAAATTTTACAACATTCACATCCACACATACATTCCACAAATTTGAATGAAAAGAGATACAAAACCTAAGCAAGAATTCAAACCACAAGACAAAGAATTATAGTGGTTCGCCTGTGTGTACACCAACTGTTCAACAACAGCCACACAATGCTACTCCACTCCTAATATCCTCACACAGGGGATATCAGCGTTCACTATCAAAGATAGGTTTTCTAGGTTCACCTAAAAGCTTCACAATTATGTTTTTCTCTGTGGGCTCACACAATTAAAAAAAAATCCCTCTTTTGAATTTTCCTGGCTCTCCTCAGATAACCAATATAATGAGATTTTTCTGGCAAATCCAAAAAGAAAACCAAATGAAAGTAAATTACACAAATGTAAAATACCTGAATTTCTCCTTCATTGTAGCAACCCAGAAGAACCAAGTCAGAGTAGAGATTTGAATGACAAAGTTTAATGTCCAATACTCACTTTATAATGGTTCTAGGTTCTAATAGATTTTAAATTAAACCAAATAGGGCGTATCTCTATTTCATTTTAATTCCAAGAAGACGAAATACAGCAATTCCTCTTTTCAAATAAGATTGGAATATAGGAACAAAATCAAATAAGAAAAGCTAAAGAAAGAGAATATTAAATATGCACACTTAGCTTAAAATGGAGCACAAACTTATCTCTTAGAAGGCCGAATTAAATTAGCTTGAATTTCCTATTTTATTCTAAGATTCGTGCTCTATTTACAGGTGAGCAAATCACGTCTTCAACTGGTCTAAAGAACTCTATGACTGGTCGTAGACCAACAGATATTTGAAAATTCAAGCACGATAAGATCTGGCAGTTTCACGACTGGTCATAGGTCTCCTTCGACTAGTCGTAGGTTGCTCACGGCTAGTCGAAGCTAGCCGAGTTTCAATACTGTACTTTGAGTAGTAGGTCTATGACTGGTCGAAGAAGTAGTCGACACTGTTCATATGACTAGTCGAACAGTCCCTAAGACTAGTCGAAGCCTAACATAAAATATCCAAATTTTGTAACAAACTTATGACTGATCTAGGAAATTCTTAGACAGGTCGAAGCAGTGCTAGGACTAGTCAAACAAGGTCCAGGACTAGTCTTGGAACATCCTAAACTCACTTATATAAAACATATGAATTATGTATCTAGAATGGCCTACTCTAAAGGTCAACCTAAGGTCAGTCATACCTCAATAGTGAAGTAAGGACATTGAAAATAGGAGACGAGAGACATTTGAAAGTAGTGAAGCTTGAAGTCTTGATGTAGTTCAAACTTGAAAGCTTCTTGAGATCTTGACTTGTGAACAGTGCTTGTCAATCAAAGCTGATCTTGAGTAAAGCATTGTTCTTCACATATGCACGCTTCATAACAGTGTCTTTGGCACCACAAATTTGGCAACAAAAAGGGGCTATAAACTATAGCACTTACAGACAAAATGAGAGTGGTAGCATGTTACCTGGTTCAGAGCTTAGTGGGGTAGCCACCAACTCGACTGAGTCAGGCTAAGAGCAGGGCGAGTTGAGTTGAGCTGACTCGGCTCACTCTTTCTCCTCTCTCTCTCTCTCTCTCCTTTCTCTCCTTTTTCCCTCTCTCTTTCTCCTCTTGTTAGTGCGGATCCCAAGAGCTACAGGACTCTTTATATAGCTGTGAGGGAGAGAATTCCAATGGCTAGAAAATGACCCACCTTGCAACGATGGTGATTAAAAAGTGGCCTTATATGGGGCCCATCCACACGATGGGATGGACAGCTACCGTCCCGGCCCACTAGAAAAGTAATTTTCTTCGCGGTGTGGTGAGGCCACTTGTCATCTCGTTTGGTGGTTCCTTGGAGAAGATGATATGCTCATTAGTGGTAGATCATCACTTGATGTATATGGCTATGATCGGGTCCATTTAGTCGGTTCAGATGATGCCTCTGAGCAATGTGGGGTCCAATTTTTGGACCCTAAATGTTAGTTTGAAAACATCTCATGAGAATCTTCATTTCTTGTGAGATTATATGTTTCCCCTCCTCATTTAATCCCTGACCAGTGGCTGGGATGGTGCCACGTGGTCTTATGGACGACTGGAAATGCATCAGCAACAATTTCCTGAAGTGAAAATTCACTTTTGCTTTTACAAGCACAAGTCTTGCTCGGCCATTTCTGGAAGAGATAGAGCACAACTCTCACAGGCAATAAACGGATGGGATGGCCTGATCAGGGTGATCACGGGCCACCCATGGGGTCCCAGATGGGTCCCACTTCATTGATATCTGCCACGTGCATGTATTGGATGGTCGCAACCCATCTTTCATGTTCCTTTGCGTGGCCGTAAAAGCCTATACTGTTATGTTGGGTCGGGTCCCCTGAGATGAATGAATTGTTCGGATCATCTGAAAAATGCCCATAGTGGACCACTTTAGGTGGTGAAGTTTCCCAGATTTAAAATTCGTTGGTGGGAGAAATTCACCATTTTTCTCTTTTTTGCAAGGAGCTCGGTTAAAGCTCATTTGACCGAGCCCATTGTTCCAATGCACGTCATGCACGAGCACATGGGGTACACATGCACTCTGTGTGGGTCCCACTATGATGTTTGAGATAAATTTACTCTGTTTGTTCATCTTGGGATCCCCATGCAGGGGCCCAGGCCAAATTTTGGGCCAATGGTGAGACCCAAGTGGGCCATACAATGCCCTTCAGGGCTCCACTTGGCCCATATGTTGCAACCCAATGGTTAGATAGGTCTGAGACCTTGTTTTGACGGCTAAATGGAGATTTGAGGGGCCTTGAGTGCCTCTTTGGTCACTATCTAATCCCCCAAGTGTTGATAACAAGTGTGTTGTATCAGTATCCTTTGATATAGTGGTTTTAATTTGGAGTGTTCGGATAACCACACCTTCTTGATTGATGTAGGGTGTGCTTTGGCTCCTGGGGACCCTGATGGATGGCCTTAATGTCGACCGAAAGTCTCATCCTACATCAATTTGATTTATTAGTCAAGTGTTGGTACCTTTAGTTGCAATTTCAATTAGTAACACCCGCGTAGCAAGAGTGCAGGGTGTTATAGCAAATCTAAACGAAATCAATATAATCTCATTATTCAACTTAATAGCATTGAATTCAATAAACTAAATATTAAAATTTACTACAAGCTTCAGCTCTTAACCTTAGTTAGGAGATTAGCTAATCATAAACATGATTAAACTAATTACTCTTAAAGAAAAAACATAAAGACTAACTAGAACCAAAGGATTTGAAGAGGAGAGAGGACGACTCCTTGAAGCTCCACAACACCTTGCTCCACTCCTTTTACCCTAATTCATGCTTAGAAACTTCTAAAAGAACCCTATTTATAAGCTTTGATCAGACCGACTTTGAAACTACCTCAAATATATGTACCTCAGTTATGCTTCGGTTGCAGTCGATGACTTCGGTCGCATCGAACATACCTTTATTCGCACCAAACTAACTTGTAATTGCAGTCGAATTTCCTTCAATTGTGTTTTAAGTCTTTGTCTTCCTTAGGTTGCATCGACCATCACTTTGGTCGCACAGAAGTGGCCTTTGATTGTAGCCGAATTAACTCTGCAATCATAGTTTTTTGCTGGACTGTTTTGTGCACTTTCTGTCGAACCGAACCTGTCTTTGATGGGACCGAACAATCTGTTTATTCTCTTGTTGGACTTGTGATTTCATCAATCTTTTCTCCATCCTTTTTACTTGGTTTTATTAGATCTTTGGCATGTGAATTCTTCATTAATGACTTCCAAATCTCCAAGTCTTCACTTGGTAATATTTTAAGCATCAAATCTTCTCTTTAATTGTTCCTTTCTCCTTAGCTCTCAAAATCACATCGCAAGAGAAAACATGTGAAATTAAATCAATTAAGGGTATTTATGTTCACAAAACTAATGTATAACATAGGGTAAATATACAATATTTCACACTCCCCCCCCCCCCAAACCAGCATTTTGCTAGTTTCAATCAAAACATGCAAAGAATTAATGTTTCAAGCATTCAATTTTTAAACCTTTTTTACAAAATAGTATCTTGTGTATTCCTATATATGTGAGTAGAATTCAAAGATATAAGGATGAAATTTAGTAAATCTAAAGTTCAATGTCAATTGTAATCTTTTGAAGCAAGTTCTCTTTCATCAATCAGCTAATTGAATGTTTTCAAACATTAAGTTTCTAGTATCCATAGTGATTTCCAACTTATATTCCATACAAGTTAACCTTCTTTCATAATGTTAGCTATGCTCATCACTTCCAAGTGGATAGATCAACACAAGTTACTGATTCTAAACCTATCTCCTTCTCACTTATAATTCCAACTTTCAATTTTATATTGACGGCTTTCACACTATTCATTTTTTTCCTTTGATTTCTCATTGAGATACATTTAATAGGTAGCCATTTTCAATCTCACTGTTTTCTAGCTGGTCCATTTCTTCTTATTTTCATGCTTAAGGTAGACAAGGATCTCCAGAATTGGTTCCTAATCACTATTAAGTAATTATCAAGCTAAAACTGAGATTTCAAGTTATCTTCACAAAATATGAGTTAAGTGTGAATTTGTGTACCAGACTCAATTGATGTTTAAACTTTCTATTAATCAATTCATTGAAAGAACTTATTAAAAAATCTACTAATTAACTCAATTATGGATTTTCAAAAGCTACTATATATCTTTTCATAATACTCACAATATATTTAGATTTATAACATACTACCTTTGAAAAGAGTTTTGAAAGTGAAATTTTGAAAAAAAAAATTGAAAATTTTTGCTCAACATTAAGAAAATACTGATTAGATCTTTTGCTCAAGACTAAGAAAATATTGATTAGATCTATCTTATCTCACCTCGCAACCTAAAATTTACATTGCCCTCAATGTAAGAAATAGGCAATCAATGTAAGAAATAGGCAATCAAATCAACATGAGACAACAAAAATAAAAGAGGAGTGAGATAGAAAGATATTACCTAAGGAAGATAACTGAATTGGTTTGAAGTCTTCATCATCTAAAAGGATTATGACAAAACTAAAAAAAAACTAATCCTAACTATCATAATCCCGAGGAATCAGTTCTTCCTCTATAAAGTATCTCAACAGATTTCTTAGCAAAGTTTTCAACAAGACCATCCATAATCCTAATTTAGGGTAAGTTTCGATGTCCTGGACTGTCATCGCCCAGAGAAATCTATGCACCCCATCAAAGATGTCCTTCTTAGTGTAATGAGGTGTCTGAAGAATGTATGATTCACCTACAACAGAAAATTTTCCAATATTAGTATACTATGGTAAATAAGAGACTATAAACAATTAATGTCACAAAAGTTTGTAACCAGTGTAGTCTCCATAAAATCTGAAGGGTTAAACTTCAGTTCAGAATTCATTTCCTCCACTCTTAATGGTAAGCATTCAATGTTGGCGGACGAAGGGTCTTCAACACACTTGTCTTCTTAGTTAGTGTCAAACACCACGAAACAATCTTGCAAGGCATTCACTATGTCTCTAATCATAGGATCATTTGAATATTCAAAGTGTGCCAAGCAAACTTCTAAAGGTTCTGTAGTTTCAGTAAAAAGAGGTTCATCATATATATCAATCGAGTTTACATCATGGATCACCTCCTCATCCTCTTATGGTTTGTGCAAATTAAACAAATTCAGTTTTAAAGTCATATTCCTAAAAGAAATTTTCATAATCCCATTCTGACATTTTATTATGGCATTAGTAGTAGCCAGGAATGGTCAGCCTAATATGACATGGATTTGAACACTCTTATTTATAACTGGGTGTTTATCCAAGACTATGAAATCGACTAGGTAGTAGAATTTATTGACTTAAATCAACACATCTTCTAACACACCTCTCGATATCCTAATCAAGCGGTCGGCCAATTGTAATGTTGTCCTAGTGGATTTCAATTCACCAAGGCCTAGTTACTCGTATATCGAGTATGGTATCAGATTGACACTCGCCCCAAGGTTTAAGAGTACTTTATCAACCCAGAAGTTTCCTTTTATTCATGAGATCATAGGACTTCCAAGATCTTTGTATTTTGGGAGAGTGTTTTGATTTATGATGGCACTTACATGTTTAATCAAGAAGGTCTTTTTGTATACGTTCAGCTTGTGCTTTACTGCACAAAGATCTTTTAAGAATTTTGCATAGGGTGAAAACTGTTTAATTGCATCCAACAAGGGGATGTTGATTTTGACATGTTAGAAAACCTCTAAAATATCTTGATTTTCATTTGGTCTTTTTAATTTATTGAGACGTTAGGGAAACAGTGCTATAGGCTTGTATTTTTCTACTAGCTCTATGTCATGTGAAGCATTGATAGATTCACCATTGTCTTTTGGGTCTTTAGGTTCCTTAGGTTTCTCAACGTTCATAGGAATCTACTTGTCAATATCTTTATGGTGATGGATTTAACATTTTCCACATGTGGGGTTGAAGAGTTGGGATCACTTGTCTCAAATTCTCCCTTAGCTTTAGGTTGAGGTTGGGCTGAAAAGGTCACTTTCTCCATAACATTTAGTTGTGTCTCAATTCTTGCAACCGAAGTTCAAAGTTACGCAGTCTCACGGCTTATATTTATATGCTTTCTATTTTTTTTCTAGCATCAAATCATGTAAATCTTGTACTTATTAATTTTGAAGTCATTGGTTTGTATAAGTCATGATGGGTAACCTCTTGTATATTCTAAATATAAATGAAAATTTTTCTTTATGCTGACTTGTCCGTTCTATGCTTATCTACTAACTTTGATAAAAGGAAAAGATGATATATGGACTTTGGCCCTTTTTAGGTTAACACTTGGGTTTTTTGGAAACGAGTCATATACTCAGGTCCTGAAAACATGGGATGTTACAGTAAATACCATAATTACCTATATAAATGAAAAAAACAAAGACCCCCTAAAAGGAGACAAATCAGCTATTCATTTTGTATAAGGTCCAAACACATGCCACAACTTAAGTATTCACCCATATGTGTGAAGCAAGATATGAGATACGCCACACATGCTCCACCTTCCACACATGTGGTAAAGTCTTCTTTTAAAAGATTGGGGTGTTAGTAAAAAGGCTTCTTCTATAAATGTCATCGTATGGTGAAATGAATGTAGTGTCCCATGCCATCTTCTCAATTGATTCCTCTAACCCTTTCTTGATGCTCATGTATTCTAAAAGAATTAGCTGATGCCCGATGAAATCGGAAGTGGATTACCTATTGATGTTGTTAGTAGCAAATAGCTACTGAATGGTGATATATGGGCCTCATCATGATGTATGTGCTTTATCCACTCCGTCCATCCATTTTTCCAGATAAAATGGTATGAACTCAAAAATGAAGCATATCCAAATCTCATGTGGACCCCACCACAAGTGATTGAACACCCATTATTAAAAAATTTTAGGGGCACAAAAGTTTTTGATGAAGCTGATATTTGTGTTTTCCCTTCGTCCAGGTATATATGACCTAATCAACAAGTTAGATGGCAAATAAATATTATAGTGGGCCTTAGAAAGTTTTTAATGGTGGGCATTTAATCACCACTATTTTATTGTGGCATGGCCACCTAAGATTTGGATTTGCCTAATTTTGGGTTCATGCCTGTAGACATCCCACCTCGGGCCAATAAGCTTGATTAAATAGAAACCTTGATTCATACTCTTAACCCTAATCAAAACCCCAATCCATAACCCAAACCCCAATCCAAACCCTAATCTAAACCCTAGGAAACCCTAAAACCTAGTTAACCCAGTCTAAATAACCAACAAAACCCTAAACCTAGTCCCGAACCCAAACCCTAGGAAAAACCTAACCTATAGAGTCAACCCACTAAGTCAACTCACCTTGTCAAACCAAGCCCATAACCCATTTTAGCCCAAGCCCATTCCAAAGACCAATTTGGAAAAGAAGGGAGACAACAAGGCAACTTTGGAGAGCTAAAGCTATCCACGTGTACATGAGGAACCGGCCTTTCAAAGTTGAAGTAAAAAAGCAAGGACGAGTGGCACCTAAGGTGTCATTTGCCACATGGCACTGGTCGTACTTCGTTCAACTGCTCACTTATAGGCTGCTATCCTCCCTACTTATTTCATATGTTATCACTCAAATATGGATGGGCAGGGGCTACACCAGTAGGCGTATGAGAACCTGCATCGATAGAAAGCTGAGGACTACGGGGGTGCCGGTTGTGGCCAGGGACTCAACGATGCTTAAGTTAAGTGAATCGAAAATATTAGAAATGGAACTTGAGTTAGAATTTTTTTCGTACCCCTTCAATGGAAGTAGGGGTATTTATAAGGTGATTAGGTGGTTTATAAGATAGTGTATCTTGCCGAAATATGCCGGATCCTCATATCTTGTTAGGATACCCTAGATATGCTAAAAGGGTCCGTATTTGACTGGGGATATGTTTTTGAAAGTATCAATGATCCCACTTTAGTTGGGGTGATCTTTGTCAATAATCTCACAAAATCTTTCCTTTTATTTGCATGGGGTGGGATTCTCTTCGGGGTATCCCGCTTCTTAGGTCAGGGTCGACCAGATCCGCTCGGCAGGTGAAATCTTGTTTTTTGAGTCTGATCTCAACTATCATGGCTAGCACATCCCGAGCCAATTTGATTGACCCTAACCTAAGGAGAGGGATACCCATAGAGAATCCCGCCCCATGCTAAGAAAGGAAAGATTCCATGAGATCATAGTTGAAGATCACGCTGACCAAGGTGGACTCGGCAATACTTTTGGAAACAGACCCCCAGTTAAATACATACCCTTTTAGCATATCCATCGTATCCTACCAATATACAAGAATATGGCATATTTTGACAAGATACGTATGGCATATTTTGACAAGATACGTTATCCTAGAAACCACCTAATCACCCTATTAATATACCCACTACTATTGAACAGAGGAGGGGGGTGTGAAAAAAAACTAACATAAGTTCCGTTTCTAATATTTTCATTCACCTGACTTAGGCATCGGAGGGTTCTCGGCCACAACTGACGCCCATGTAGAGCTTTGCTTGCTATAGATGCAGGTTCTCGTATGCCTACTGGTGTAGCCCCTGCCCATCCAAATTTGAGTGACAACATCATACACGTGCAAAATCTGAAAATTTCTCTAATGCCCCTCCCTTGAGCCAAAATTACACTTTATGCCATCTAAACTAACACATGAGAACTTGCCACATGGAAATCTCAAATCCTACCCATTTTAACCCCAAGCTTTACATGAATTACCAGAAAAATAGGCTAGAGGGCTATAAATGCCCCCCTTCCCTTCACATTTCAAACATCGAACCGCTCTCATCCACAATAATCCCTTACATATCCAGAAGCATCCTAACCCCTTTAGCAATCTCTCACTAAGGAGACTAAGAGTGAGGAAGAGAGCCTAGCCTAGGTTCATCCCTAACACTAGCCTCTTGAGTCAATCCAAGTTTAATCCAAGCCACTCGATACGATCCTTGCGACAATATTATTCACCCACCATTTTCAATCAAGCTTCATCTATCCCATAACATTTGCATAGCATAACATTCACCTCATCATCCAACACACTTTACACCAAATTAGCTCAGAAGTATGCTTTGAGGCTTGCTGATCTAATTGAATCCTACCCAACATAAAACTTGTCAATTATTTCACTTTCTGTAATCTGCATTGCATACTTTTACATAAGAGAACTGAACTTTAACACCTAGAAAATTGGCACTCGAGTACAGAGACCCTGGTCCCAAGTTCCCAGGTGTGGACCAAATAGAAATGCACATGTGACCTCATTCAGATTCACATTCATTCCACATAAAAGTAATCAGAGTAATGCAATTCAATCTAGCAGATCCAAAGCAAGGTAGAGATAACGAAAATCCAAAATTATAGGGCTAATAGTAAATATACAATTAAAATATGGTGTTCACCCAAATGGGGATTATACAAGCCACAATATGCATACACAAAATAAATAAAGTGTAAAGTTTTTAGTTTGGTCTAACCCTTTGAAACACAACATCGGTGGTGTAAGCCACTCTAAGCTTACTCATATGAGATCTCGATAGTACCTGCATCGATAATATTTTATAGTTGGTCTTTTAAAACACTATCCCAAAGTGGGAGTGAGTGATCAACTCAATGGTTCCATTAACTATAAGTAACACTTCTTATTAATTTCACAAGCATAAATAATGATAAAGCAACTTAAACACCCAATTACTAAATGCTCTTATTAATGCACGTGCATGCGGTTATGAAATGATGCATGCCCTCACATTCCAACACTCCCTCATAGGCGACTTTGACACCTCATTCGCAAATGTTGACACACCCTCAACATGCGACCACAACACCTAAGTCGCCACCATCTATGCTAATGCAATGCTATGAATGTTCATGTTAACTGAGTATTTAAGTAAGTTCATTCATTCAGCAAGATTGGAGAAGCTGAAACACCTCCATTTATTCAATAGCCTTATCCAAATCACTTAGCCCAGGGCAGCCGTAGCAGCTCTATCCTGCGATCTATTGAGCGTCAAATATTGCATATTAGACCCCAATTATTACTTGGTTTTATGAACATGATAATGTTTAATGTTCTATTTTAATCATGTTTGTGTTGCAAAGTTAATTTAAGAGCTTAATTGAAAAGGATGCTAAAATCATGGATTTAACACTCAGGAATCACTAAAGCCAGGAATGGATCTGATGAAACCAAGAATGAAGAATGCACACACCAAAGATCCAAGAAAATCAAGTCAAGAATGAAGAAAATCAGAGTTTTGAAGTGAATTTGCGTAACCCTCGACCAGTCCTAGCTCCGGCTTGACTAGTCCTGCATACGCTCGACCAGTCCTAGACTCTGCTCGACTAGTCGAAGGTGCTCGACTCGAACTCCAGCGACTAAAATAGCTAATTTTTCATCCTACTCGACCAGTCGAGGGCATCTCATGACCGATCAAGGACGTCCTATGACCAGTCGAGCGTTACACAAAACTTGCGTGGACTGCATAAATTTGAGATGGTTCTAGAAATTTTCACTAGGTGCAAAAGGTTAAGGCCTAAAACTATAAATAGGGGTCCCAAGGGCCCTCCTAGGTATCTTCTAGGGTTTGAGAGTGGAGAAAAAGGGTGGAGCCACTGTCCGTGAGTTCTTCTCCTTTCTCTTTAGTTTGTCTTTTTGTTTGTTTAAGAGGTTTTAGTTCAATCATGTCCATGGTTAGCTAAACCTCTTAGCTAGGGCTAAGAGGTGAAGCTTGTAGCATGATTGGAATGTTTTCTTTATTTTGATTCATGTTTTTTTGAACTCTCTTGGATTCTAGTTTGATTGTGAAGGAATATTTTTAGTTTTTAATGGTTTGTTGTGATTCAAATTACAATAGATCTGCGATAGCTTGAGATATCTTCTTTTCCTACATTGAGATTGTGAAATTAGGAAATCCTGTTGTTCACCATCGTCCTATGGGCATGGTAGAGTGATGGAATCCTCCCTAACTTTCACAATTATCTTATGATTGGTTGTGGGTTTGGTAAATTGTTGTTGTTTACCATGTCTCCTGGGCATGGTTAGGTGATGGAATCACTTCTAAAACCTCACCACTATCATCCATTGATGATTAGATCCATGAGAAGTTTAGAGATCTGACAAATCTTTTCTTACCAATTGGATGGGATAGGACTTTGATTCCAATTGTGTCCTTAAATCATGCAAGGTAGCTTCCCAATTGGTACAAGTGAATCCTTGGCACCCTAGTTACCACCTCTGAATTTATTAGCTTTAATTACTTTAATCAAAATTACTCTCTTGCATATTCTAGATTTAGGTTTTCATCTTTTTCTAGTTCTACTTCTAGTTACTTTTAGAATACATACAAGTTCAGTCCCTTTGGATTCGACCTCAGTCTCACTGTGATTATTACTACATCACCACCCTACACCTGGGGTTGTGAACAAGTTTTTGGTGCTGTTGCCGGGGATTGACGGTTGCATTTTTCTGAGATTAGCTAGTTTTGGAATTAGTTTAAGATTAGGATTTTTCTAGTTTCTATTTTTAGGATTAGGATTTTCTGAATTATTTTAGAAATTAACTTACTTTCTAATTCTAGGTTTAGAAACTTTCCTAATTTCATTTTAGAAACTAACTTTTCCTCTTTTTAGAAACTTTCTATTTTCTGTTTTTAAAAACTTTCCTTTTTAGAATCTAACTCTTTCTATTTTTATTTTTAGAAACTTTCTAATTTTAGAATTTCTGTTTTTTAAAACTGACTTGTTTTGTTTTCTTTTGCAGGATCCTAACATAGATCTCCTCCAATCTGGTAACTTCCTTTTAACTTCTCCTCTACTTACTTCCTTATTGTTGTAGGATTTTTCTTTTATTTTTAAGACTAGATTCAGAGTTAGGGTTTCACCATGCAAGAGTGGGAATGTCAGTATGCTGAGATAGCTAAGAGATCTTGGGAAGGGATGTACGATGATTATGATAGGAAACAACTTATGTCTTAAAATTTTTCTGAAACCATCATCGAGAACCGACCGGAATATAATGTTCCACCAGTTAAAAAGTATTTATGCGATCATATGCGGGAGAACAATTATACCCCACGGATTAAGAGAACAATACGTGAGTGTTGGGGTTATCATAACTCTGGCAGTGAGAATTATTATCACTCATTAGATAAGAAGAAAACAATGCGTGATTATATTATGGGTGATAATATATATCAACAACCATCAGATCCACCCACCTATGATCCGTATGACTATGATCGGTAGAAACATCAAAATTAGGAAGATGAACCAACAACTTGTTATAATGATTATTCTCTTGGGTCCTCTACCTTTGAAATCTAACCAGGATTGATCCAAGAGGAATCACTTCAGAGTGACACAGACTCTTCTGCGGACATGAGAAAATTACTAGAAGAGCTTGAATCACGCCTTGATAGGCTAATGGAGTCTAGTTCACCCCAGCCTCAACCCAATCCAATTCTTCATTCCCAACTCCCTACTTATGATCAGTGGAAATATCAACATTGGGAAGATGAACCAGTAATGCATCATAGTGATAATTCTCTTGGGTCCTCTACCTTTGAGATCCAATAAAAAATAATCCAAGAGAATTTAATTCAAAATTTCTTCCAAATTCTAGAGCTCAACCAGCAAAATACACTCCAAAGACTGCAAGAACTTAGAAAAGATATTCAACAGTGGAGTTCACGTGATGCGATTATGGAGAACTCTAGAATTTGGAATAAGGAGTTGGATTCTGTTAATGAGCATACGGTTCAATTTCCCGAAAAGTCAATCTCAATGACGGTCCAAAGGAATGATCAAGAGATGTGGGTGTCTTTCAAATATAATGATAATGACATACTTCACTCACATGACACACTTGGTTTCAATGATGAGGGATAGGTTAGTTTATTCGAACCTCAACCCAATTTAAGAGTAGAATGTGAGGAAAGCAATCCCATCCCACTTGTGACTTACACTGAATTCGATGATGATAAGTATTGAGATGCGATTCACGAGAGCATCCCATATGACATGTTTGATTTAAATGTGGAGGAAGAGTCTCTTTCAAGTGAATCACAGGACTCTTTTGGGGCATGTTCGGTCCACTCTCCTGATTTAGATTATAATATGACTAGGGATATGGACGAGTCGCACGATATGACTCTATAATTTAAAACCATCCAGTGGAGGCCACCATCTGAGTTGTCAAACCTTAACAATACAATGCCTTTACTGAGTCGTATCAATGAACAAAGTCTTCACATTAATTCTTCGAATGTTGATTTTCAATCTATCTGTGTAGGGCAAGAGCAAGAGAGCATGCGTCCATCCATTTTTAAAGATGATGGAATCTTTGGGCGGATCATCACAAACTTCAATGTGGAGATTGAGCTACTCTCAGCTGAATTTCCTAACTCTTTGGATGATTGCTTGCCACACTTTGCATATTCAAAAGATCTTATGATAAAAGAAATAGTGAATGCCTTACAAGACAACAACTCGGTAGTTGTCACTAACCGAGAGAACCCTTATTCTGAAACCCTTCCCTCCATAGATCCTGAATATTTATTATCACAGGAGGGACAGCTGACAATTAAACCAAGTCTAACACTTTAGAATGTTTTGAGACTACATCATCCACTGAGAATTTCTCTGAATTCTATCTACCTATAGTGTCTGATTCACCATGGAGTACTAACATTGAAACTTTTTCTGTCACAGGTGAATCATATATACTTTGGATACATCAGGCGATTCAACGATAATTTTTTGCTAAGGACTATAAATTTCTCTAGAAATTCATGCTCCAAGGCATCCAAGCCTATTGCAAAAAGGGCTTTTGGATGATCTTGTTGAGAAACCTACTAAGAAATTTATCAAGGTATTGGCCGGAGGAGGAACCTTGCAGCATGACTGAGTAGTGTTTCCATTACTTTCCTAGTTTAGGATTAATTTATTGCTTTCATGTTATATCTAGGATAGTCGGCTTTTTGTTGTTTAGGATAGTTTGCTTTCTGTTTGTTTTAGGATAGTTTTCTTATCGTCTATTGAGTCCTCCTGCTAACCCATCTTCAATCTGAGATCATTGGAAAATTTTCAAAAATTCCTTCTTCAATCACTACCTTTCTATAACTTCTCCTTTACTTTCGTTGTTTCATGTACATTACATGCTTATATCTTTTACATTGAGGACAATGTAGATTTTAGGTTTGGGGTGTGGATTAGGTAAGCTAATCAGTGCTTTCTTAGTCTTGAGCAAAAAAAAATTGTGAAAATTTTTCTAAAAATTTTGTAAATTCGAGTGATTTTGAAGTTCATCCATGATTTAGAAGTATAAGATACATCATATTGGTGATTTATGACTCTTGGGTTCAGTTACTTGTTAGATTTCACAGTTAAGTTCGAATTATTAATCTATGATTAGAGGTTTTAAATATTGATTGAGTCATGATTTCACATGTCACATATAGCTTACACATTAAGGTTTTAGTTTGATATTGAATTGATAACTTGATAATTATTAAGCATGGAAGGAACCAACCTAGGGAATTTATCCATCATGTTCAAATTGAAAAGAGAGAGAGAGAGAGAAGGAATAACCAGCTAAAAACCAGTTGTCATCGAAAATGGCTACCTATTAAAGATCTTTAAAAAGGTTGACATAGCGTGAAAGCCACCAATGGAAAAATCAAAAGCTGGAATAATGAAAAGATAAAGTGTAAGGTGAGTTTTGGTTTAGGTTTTGGTTGGCCTGAATGCTATTTTGATTATCAGTGTTATCATGAAAATGGAGAATTGAACCTTTTATTGTGAAAGGTCTAAGCTTCATTATACACCCATGGAACTCAATGTTTATAATTCTTCTAATTTGTGGATTAATGCTTTGAACTAGATTGTGAAATATACTAAGTGTTAGAGCTGAGGAGAAGGTAATGCTCAACATTGTTGTATCTTAGAATTCTATTATCTAGATTATTTAAAATCACTTGGGTTTATGGAAATTATCATGTGTACTTGAAATATATTTTTTTTGCATACTTTGCTCAGGACTAGCAAAATGCTGGTTGGGGATTGTATTGAGGGTCAAATATTGTATATTAGACCCTAATTATTACTTGGTTTTATGAACATGATAATGCTTAATGTTCTATTTTAATCATATTTGTATTGCAAGGTAAATTTAAGAGCTTGGATTGAAAAGGATGCTAAAAGTATAGATTTAATGCTCAAGAATCACCAAGGCCAAGAATGGATCTGATGAAACCAAGAATGAAGAATGCACACACCAAAGATCCAAGAAAATTAAGTCAAGAATGAAGAAAATCAGAGTTTTAAAGTGAATTTGCATAACCCTCGAACAGTCCTGGCTCCGGCTCGACCAGTCATAGACTCTGCTCGACTGGTTGAAGGTGCTCGACTCGAACTCCAACGACTAAAATAGCCAATTTTCCGTCCTGCTCGACCAGTCAAGGGCATCCCATGACCAGTCGAGGACGTCCCACGACCGGTTGAGAATTATGCAAAACTTCCATGGACTGCGTAAATTTGAGAAAGTTTTTAGAAATTCAACTCGGTGCGAAAGGTTAAGGACTAAAACTATAAATAGGGGTCCCTAGGGCACTCCTAGGCATCTTCTAAGGTTTGAGGAGTGGAGCAAAAGGGTGGAGCCACCGTCTGAGAGTTCTTCTTCTTTCTCTTTAGTTGGTCTTTTTGTTTTGTTTAAGAGTTTTTAGTTCAATCATGCCTATGGTTGGCTAAACCTCTTAGCTAGGGCTAAGAGGTGAAGCTTGTAGCGTGATTGGGATGTTCGCTTTGTTTTGATTCATGTTTTGTTAAACTCTCTTGGATTCTAGTTTGATTATGAAGGAATATTTTTAGTTTTTAATGGTTTGTTGTGACTCAAATTACAATAGATCTGTGATAGCTTGAGATATCTTCTTGTAACGTCTCAAAAAAATCTGCACAAAGACCCGAGTACCACCTCAGGCAGAAATCATTTACAGTCGAATTCTTTGGAGATTAGACAAAAATTAATTAAGTACTAAACTTAATAAATTGGTAGATTAGCTTGAACCACTTTCTATATGAACTACAAGACCCAAGACTGGTAGAATCGCTAACTCAACAATACCTAAAAACCTATAATCAATCTCAAAACCTGATTGCTCACTAGAGCACATTGAAACTCCATTTCAGGCCTATACCGTGCGTCGAAAGTCCGATGACCGCGAAACTATAAGGTTATGACCGCCTTACTAGGCTTGACAACCATCATGAGAATCGAGTCTAAATAATATCCAGAAACACACAACTCGAGCCTGGAGCAAAGTGTGAGAGAAATGCGAATATCCTTAGAAAATGAACTCAAACTTAAGTAATTTGGGCCATTCGCTTGCAGGCCAAATTTAAGGTTTTAAACCGTCAAATTCTGACCCAACTACACCCTTGGATCAGGAAAATTTCCCTACATAGGTCAACGTACTTGCGGCCCTGATCGAGTGACGATAGCCGTTGAACTGAAACTGGTCCTCCACGGGTGATCCACAAATTTGATTGATCCAAAATCTTAACCTGACATAGATCCAATGTCAGGAAACTTTCTCTGGACTGTGTGCAGAAAATGGACCTCCAGATGAACTCCGTTGGCACGAAACAGCCGCTTTTTGGCTATAACTTAAGTATATCATGGCCTTGGGGCCATTGACTTCACTTTTGAGCCTATATAAAGCCCTAAACGCACCCTTCTCTCATTCCATACGAATTTTCTAAAACCCTAGGAGAGAGAAGAGAGAAAAGAAGAGAAAAGTGTGAGGAGAAGAGTGAAAGTCAGGGGGATCGAAGCAGTGTTTCTCTCGTGCGACTACATGCACTAGATCGCCTCTTTGTTATGCTACTCAATTCATTTCAACTGTGAATTGGGTAAGGAATCCTAACTCTAATCTCGTTTTGGAAGTCCAAATAGAGGAATCGACGAAATAGCTAACCTATTCCGTGATTCAGGTAGCCGTTGTGTCATAGACAAAGATATAGTGTTCGAACTGAGTTCAATACAAGTATACCGATGGAAGGTGTAGACTATAAGCATTTAGGTTATGGTTTTCCAGGCTTTCAATGTCAGTAATAGTTTATGACCGACTTGATTGCCACCATATACCCTTAATTATGATGCCTTCCATATATTACATGTGTATGAACTATGCTTATTAACTATGCATTCCATGTGTTTGTTGAAATGTTTGAATGAATATGGAATTTTGATTTGTGCTTGCCATGATTATTAATTGAGAATACATGATCCTTGTATGCGTGACAACTCCTTTATGAAAGGATTTGCCATAATATATGCTATAATTAATTCATTACATGTATGTTTGAAATGTGTAGTCTAAGTGTTTGATAAAAGGTCTGAATGGGTGATTATTTGATTAAATGCATTTATTAAAGGTGTTGAGATGAGATTCTCAGTTACCTTAGTTATATGAATGGATTCCTTCATGTAATTTACATTCGACTATGTGATTCATGTATGAAATGCCTAGGTGTGATAACATGTACACTATTTATTTGTTAAAATGCTCGAATGAGATTTATATGTGATTTGGTTGTTAAATGTTGTTTGATTGTCAAATATGAGTATGATTGGGACTATCGCATAGTCCAAGCAATCAGTAACAGTTTTCGATTGAGTGGCTGATTTAGTTTCGCTACCACGAATACGTTCCATGAATCCGAGTAGTATGATGATTATTGACAGTGGTTAGGCCATAAGGAGTGCATATGCGCTCCATGTTGATTAAGTTAGCATGAGTTCGTACCAATCGAGCCTGTCAAGTAACTCGATTGACCTAATGTGTATTTACCATGGATGGATGCTACTGATTGAATCTAAGGTACCACATACCAATGCAAAGCCCGTTTAACCATGGTACCACGATCCGCTAAGACTCATGAGTCGGGCATGGTGGTGTATGAGATACCGTGGTCGAGTTGTCGGCTTATGCTGAGGTGATGAGCCTCCCCATAGTGACCAGTGAGCAATACAAACTCGTGAGCCGAATATGGTGGTATATGGGGCACCGTATTCGAGCTGTCGGCCTATGCTAAGGTGACGAGCCTTTCCATAGTAACCTCGAGTATAAACTAAGGCCTACGCTGAGGTGAAGAGCCTCTTCATAGTGACCTGAACTTGCCTATACACTGCTTTCAAATCAGGGGTGATGTTGCCCTATAACTTGCCTATCATATGTGATTAACTAGGATTGACAACCCTAGATGGATCATTGTTTGGGGAAATGATATAAAGGGAGGTACCTTAGCTTCCCGAATCTGCTGTGTGAATAGATATAATTAAGAACTTGGCTAACACGACCATGCACCGCATTGCTTGTTCCTTTTGCATGGGAGTTGAGCACAGTGGGAGTTTAGTATACTCGACCGTGAGATGATGTCGCAAAGGGAGCGCAGGCGAGGGCATGCATCATTATCGCATATCATTCTTGTAATAACCAGAGTAATTAGGACATGATTGTTATACTGCCTTATTATTATTGCTTGACTGAATTGATAACATGTTAACCTTTGCCTTATAGCTCCACTAAGTTGATCACTCACTCCCACTTTGGGATGGTGTTTTAAAACACCAACCAGACTGTGTTGTAGTTGCAGATGATGATGTAGCTTACAAGATGGATCCTGACTTTATGATGACGAGGAGTTCTCCAAATACAACTCTCTGGCAGGTCTATGTAGACTTAGAGTTGCATTGCAGGGATTGTAGGGATGCGGACTAGTTGAACATTACACCTTAACATTTTGTAAATTTTAAAATTATACTTGTAATTATTTAACTTGGTGACATCTTCATACTCTAGGGACTTACAACCACTTATATGCCTTACATATCTAACATAGTTTTCCGCTTGCGTAGCCTAATTATCTCTGGAGTATGATATGCTGATTTAGTGTAATCTCATTCATGTCTAATGCACTAATACGGACAACATTTAATCATCATTATCTATGTTATATAAGTGATGTGTTGGGACTAGGAAGCTGAGCTTCTGCTCGACCCCCGACTTTCAGGGCGTTACAAGTTGGTATCAGAGCATGATTTGGATTAAACTGGACCTAGGTTATGGTAACATGACACACACTGACGTACTTTGATTTAGGAGGGAGTGGTGAAACGTAAAAACAGTCGTAGGATTCCCAGTTTTGCAAATATGACCTGTAAGCATCTGTGATCATGTGAGATGATCCCAACACCATTATACGCGAGATGAAACTTGAAACCGCACCAAACAGGCTCAGGGGCCTAAACCACATAAAACAGTGGGACTCGAGGTGGGTCCCACACATTTTCGGCACCCCGAGAGGGGGATGCTATCGCCTAGAGGCCTAACGGACCGCGATGGCATCACCCCTACCATGATGCATCGCGATCCACGGTCAGTGGGCCGGTCGGGCCGCAGCGGGCTGGGCGGGCGGATCAGTGTACACGCGTGTGAAGCCCTTGAAATTGTGTGGGAATCCTCATATCTTTCCCATTTGCTTCATTTCTTCCATTCCCACCCCTCCAAGCTCTCCAAACTTCTAAAATCTCTTTTTTCTCTCATAAATCCCCCCTCGAATCTCATCTTCTTCCTTTTCTTGCACCCACCTCCACCATTCTCTTAAACCCATCTTCTATAACCACCTATCACCCTTAATCCCTCTCATTTGAGAACACCAATGTGTCTCACACACCCCCAAATCCACCAACCCATTCCATGTCTCAAGCTCCCTTGGCTTCATGGCTCTTTTTGAGTTTGTGGCTGCGATCTTCTCCCTCTCCACACTTCTTTCCCTCATGGGAAAGAAGAGGGCTTCCACAGATGAAGCTAGGCCTAGCCGCCCAACCCGTCCAAGGAAGAAATCGGGTGCCAAAGCAAGTACAAGCGCCACATGAGAGGGGAGGATGAAGCAGGACCTCGATCCCCAAATTCCGCTCAAAAGGGCCCTACCGCCGGGCATCGCGCATGGTAGGTTTCAGGGTCGTAGAGTTCTCTGCGAAGCTCACGTTGATGAGAAGCTATTTAGGCTTTATCTGGTGATAGACCTCCTGGTGGATGCTAGATGGGGTCCCATATTTGAGGGCAAGTCACGTGCGTACGAGAGCACTATCCGAGCCTTCTATGCCCATATACGGGACCCATCGCTGGAGCCTCTACGGTTCATTATTCCCGTGGGAAGGCGAGAAGCCACAATTGATGTTGGTGTGATAGCTCGGATCATGGGGATGGACCGCGATGAGGTTCATGCTAGCGAGAAGAACCTCAAGAGTGCGCATGAAAGAGATCGCCGCATGCTATTTCTTTGCGGCCGACTGATCCATTGGATTCAAGGCAACTGCCTTCCAATGACAAAGATGACTCCTGACTTCCACCTACTCCACCACATATTCACATACAATGTGTATCCTAGGTGGAGCAATCGCACCGAACGTAAGCGTTTAATGTGGACTTCCTATATAGAGCGGGGCAGGGAGACAAGTTGTGCCTACCTACATTTGTCCTACTCCAGATAGTTCAGACTACACGCTCTCCTAGGACTAACATTTCACTCCCATTCGACCGACTTATATGCAAGCTTGCTCGAGAGTTCGGCTACCAACTTGACATGAAGCTTGTGCCACTTCACTTTATTAATGACTCTATGCTCAAAAACATAGGTATTGGGCAACGACCATGCCAAGCCCGTCGTGATGAATGTGGTGATGAGATAGAGGAAGAAAGTAAAGAGGAAGAGGGAAGTGAAGATGGGGAAGATGAGGAAGGAAGCAATGAAGAAGAAAGTGCACAGGAAGAGGAAGAAGAGGAGGTCAAAGACTCTGATGAGGGCTCTCCACCTGCTACACATGAGTGCCACAGTGATCGAGCAGCTATAGAAGCCTACTTGGCTCAGATCGAGGAGAGCCAAGTCGCCTTGTGACAGGAGGTCAGAGAGACTCGGGCCAAGCTCGAAGAGGGTCCGGCCTACATGAAGCAGATATTTAAGAAGGTGTCTCGCACCTTGAAGGCTCTCCTGTGCTGTATACATGACAAGGGTGCTCCTCCACCATCGCCAGATTCGGATGACTAGTCATGTGTGTAGTCATCTTTTAGTTTGCTTTGTTACTAGTTTTCTTTTGTACTAGCCTTAGTAGGCTTGGTTGGGTATTAGTGTGTTTTAATGTTTAAAGCTTGTTTAAATTAGCTCACATGTATCTTCTGTCATGATCTATGTAAAACTACATCTTATGTATTGTGACAATTTTTGGTTAAATGAAATGCACACAGCTCCTTTCATTATGAAATGTTTAGAATGCTTAAGAAATGGAGTGTTGTTATGCTAAAGCTCACACAAGTTGCACCCTATGTTGTATATAGGGAATGCCACTTAAGGCCACTCGGAGTACGACACATCTTACACTTGGCGAATCGAGTGACGGGGCACCTCCCCTCAGCGATAGCCACACGAACCCTACCTTGGGCCCTGATAGTGACACCATGCTGGACTCTCAGCCAGCCACTGGCCCCACCAATGGGCCAACACCTTTTACACCACTGGTTCCTAAGCAGAACTGTGCGTCTACCTCGAGACCACACATGCCTCAGATGGCTTCTCCTCCTGATAGGTTAGAGCAGATGATGCTCCTTATGCAGTAACAGCAGCAGATTTGGACCACCATAGCAGGGACCCTTACATAGAACATAAATGTGGTTCCACCTGCACCACCTGTGCACCCTGCTGGAAATATAAGTGCCAGCAGTTATTTGAGCAATTTTAGCACTTCCGACCTCCTACTTTTGCGGGTACTCACAGACCCGAGGAGGCCAAGTATTGGCTTGACTGCATCCCTAAGATGTTGAAGCCGCTGCACTGCACTGAGGCAAAGCAGATTGAGTTGGTCACCTACATGTTCGAGAAGGAAGCCAGTCTCTGGTGGGATAGCATCCTTCGGACTGTTGCTCCTGGTTACATGTGGACATGGAGGATTTTGAGACACGCTTCCATGGGAAGTATTTCCCTCTCACCTACCACAATGAGGAGGGAGAGTTCCTTCACCTCCGACAGGGAAGAATGACTGTGGCGGAATATGAGAATAGGTTCACAGAGCTAGCCAGGTATGCTCCCTTGATATTAACAGATGAGCCGATGCGAATGCGGCGATTTTCTAAGGATTTACAACCTGAGATACGCTCGAAGATGTGTTGCCCTAGCATACCCAACTATACTGAGCTAGTGAACATGTCTCTGCGAGCTGAGCAGGACGGGGACAGGCTATCCTATATACGGGTGCCCATGGGTCCTAGGCCTCGACCAGATTTGCCGAACAAACCGTTCTTCAGCAAGAGGCTGCGTACAGATTCTCCTCTTCAGCTTACAGCTCCATCGACACAGCCGAGGTGACCTGATGTATGGTGTACCTATTGCAAGAGATTGGGCCATTCTGACACTTACTACTTTACTAGTATGAGGGACAATGGCTTCATACCGCCTCAGAAGATCAACCATCAGATGCCCCCAGCTATCTCGGCTCCACCTCTACGTTCAGTACCACCTACACAGCCTTCTTATTGGCCACCCGTACCTCAATTTAAGCCACCTTAGCAACCTATGGCACCGCAGCTGAATTGATCTCAGCAAGCTCGTGTTCACTCACTTGTAGCTGAGGCATCCAAGATAGCAGTTACAGCACCAATGGCTTTCGAAGTCACAGTACATATTCAAGGTACACCAGTCTTCTTATTGGTAGACATCGGGTCCACTATCTCTATAATATCATGCGCAGCAGTCAAGCGACTAGAGTTGGAAACCAGTCCTATGGTTGGGTTGAGAATCCTTACCACCACAGGGACTTTCTTAGACACTACGAAGATGTGTAAGGATTGTTTGATAGATTTAGGGAGTAGAACAGTACTCGTCAACCTGATTATTGCTCGTATTTATACCAATTCGTCATCGTATTTATAGATGATATCCTGATATACTCCAAGAGTCGGAAGGATCATGAGGAGCACCTGTGAGCAGCCTTTAATACTCTTAGGAAGAACTACTTGTTTGCCCAGTACGAGAAGTGTGATTTCTAAAAAGTAGAAGTCAAGTTCCTGGGACATGTGGTGTCTAGGGAAGGAATAGTTGTGGACCTTTCTAAGGTGACTGCAGTTCAAGACTAGGAGCAGCCCAGTTTAGTTACTGAAGTGAGGAGTTTCCTTAGCCTGGCAGATTACTATCGTCGATTCATTAAGGACTTTTCCAAGATACCTAGGCCGTTGTCTCAACTCACTCGGAAGGATCTTAAGTTTGCCTGAAATGAGAAGGCAGAAGCAGCCTTTTAGGAACTGAAGGACAAGTTGACATCCGCACCCATGATAGTATTACAAGAGTAAGGGGTCAAATATACGATAGACACCAACGCGTCTCGCGTTGGTTTGGGTTGTGTTCTTATGTAGAAGGACAGGGTGATTGCCTATGCATCGCGACAGTTGAGTAAGCACGAGGAAAACTACCCTACGCAAGACCTGGAGTTGGCGGCCGTCATCTTTACATTAAAGCTTTGGAGACATTACTTCTACGAAGAGGAGTTCGAGCTCTTTTACGACCATAAGAGCCTCATGTACATATTCACACAGAGAGACTTGAATATGAGGCAATGGCGATGGATGGAAACCTTAAAAGACTTCAAGTTTGAGGTCTCCTACCATCCCGGCAAGGCCAATCTTGTAGAAGACACATTGAGCCGTAAGAAGATGATAGCATTTGCAGGCCCGCTGATGAAAGAGGAATAAATATAGTAGAATTTTGTGAGATTTTGAGCAGAAGCTTACGGTAGAGGAGCCATTCGAGAGCGTCGCACATGTGTGCAGCCACTTATCGATGACTGAATCATTGTACCTCAGGAGGAAGATGAATGGTTGATGAAAATGAAGAAATGAGCTAGTGACAAGGAAGACTCTGAATGGAGAGTTGGTTCGAATGGGGATTTATGTTATCGTGGCCGCCTATGCGTCCCAAATCTTCATGAATTGAGAAGGGAAGTTCTCGAAGCTGCTCACAATTCAACGATGGCGATGCATCTTGGTAGTATAAAGATGTATCGGGATATGAAACTTTCGTACCGGTGGGACAACATGAAGGCCCACATAGTAGATTACGTGTCCCGTTGTCTCACGTGCTAGCAGGTCAAGGCCGAACATCACCAACCTCCTGAATTACTTCAACCCATGCCTATAGCTGAATGGAAATGGGATTTCATTTCTATGGATTTCATCTCAGGGTTACTGAAGACGAGGAACGGACATGACTCCATTTGGGTGATTGTGGACTGATTGATGAAATCGGCTCATTTCCTCCCTATTAGAGTCTCAAACTCAGTAGACAATTTGGTTAGGTTGTACATCAAGGAGATCATACGTCTGCATGGAGTGCCTATGGAGATCATGTCGGACTGAGACACGCGATTCACATCTATCTTCTAGACTCGCATCCAGGGGATCAATGGGTGTGAAACTGAAGTTTAGTACCATGTTCCACCCATAGACAGATAGGCAGACGGAATGGGTGAACCAGGTGTTAGAGGATATGATGCAAGCTTGTGTGCTTAATTTTAAGAAAAATTGGGATGATTGTCTTCCTTATGCTGAGTTCGCTTATAACAACAGCTTTTAGGCGAGTATTGGCATGGCTCCCTATGAAGCATTGTATATGTGTCCATGTAAAGCACCGCATTGCTGGGCAGAGGTTGGCGAGAAGAGTTTGATTGGCCCAGATCTGGTGCAGGCGACCTCAGAGAAGATCGACATTATAAGATCGACATTATCAGGTGTTGACTTCTTGCGGCACAGAGTAGACAGAAGAGTTATGCCGATACGACACAGTGACAGCTAGAGTTTGAGGTCGAGGACCATGTGTTTCTTAAGGTTTCCCCATGAAGGGAGTCCTTTGATTTAGCAAGAAGGGGAAACTCACGTCACGATTCATTGACCCATTCCAGATTCTTGACCAAGTGGGTGTGGTAGCGTACCGCCTTGCTTTGCCTACACCACTCGCAAGCGTGCACAACGTATTTCATGTATCGATGCTGAAGAAATGCATTCTCGATCCTTCCCACATTATCAAATGGGAGCAAGTACAGTTAAGTGAAGATGCTACGTATGTACTGAGACCGACACGTATTCTAGACAGGAAGGAACAGGTACTGCACAGTAAAGTTATCCCGCTTGTGAAGATACTATGGACACATCATACTAAGGAAGAGGCTACTGGGGAAACAAAAGCCGAGGTCCGTAAGAACTACCCTCAGATTCTTGAGGAGTACAAAAAGGTACTAATTTCGAGGATAAAAATTTTCTTTAAGGGAGTAGATCGTAACGTCTCAAAAAATCCGTACAAAGACCCGAGTACCACCTCAGGAAGAAATCATTTACGGTCGAATTCTTTGGAGATTAGACGAAAATTAATTAAGTACTAAACTAAATAAATTTGTAGATTAGCTTGAACTGCTTTCTATACGAACTGTAAAACCCGAGACCGGTAGAATCACTAACTTGACAATCCTAGAAACCTAGAATTAATATCAAAACCCGATTGCTCACAGGAGCACATTGAAACTCCGTTTCGGGTCTATACCGCGCGTCGAAAGTCCGATGACCATGAAACTATACAGTTATGACCGCCTTACTAGGCTTGACAACCATCGCAGGAATTGAGTCCAAATAATATCTAAAAACGCACAACTTGAGCCTGAAGCAAAGTGTGTGAGAAACACAAATATCCTTAAAAAATGAACTCAAACTTAAGTGATTTGGGCCGTTCGCTTGCAGGCCAAATTTAAGGTTTCAAACCATCATATTCTAACCCAACTACACCTTTGGATCAGGAAAATCTCCCTACACAGGTCAGCGTACTTGCGGCCCTGATCGAGTGACGAAAGTCATTGAACTGAAACTAGTCCTCTGCGGTTGATCCACAAATTCGATCGAACCAAAATCTTAACCTGACATAGATCCATTGTCAGGGAAATTTCTCTGGACCATGTGTAGAAAATGGACCTCCAAATGAACTTCATTGGCCTGAAACAGCCGCTTTTTGGCTATAACCTAAGTATACCATGGCCTTGGGGCCATTGACTTCACTTCTGGGCCTATATAAATCCCTAAACCCACCCCTCTCTCATTCCATACGAATTTTGTAAAACCCTAGGAGAGAGAAGAGAGAAAAGAAGAAAAAAGTGTGAGGAGAAGAGTGAAAGTCAAGGGGATCGAGGAAGTGTTTCTCTCATGCGACTACACTCAAACTAGAACGCCTCTTTGCTATGCTACTCAATTTGTTTCAACTATGATTTGGGTAAGGAATCCTAACCCTAATCTTGTTTTGGAAGTTCAAATAGAGGAATCGATGAAATAGCTAACCTATTTCGTGATTCAGGTAGCCGTTGTGCCGTTGACAAAGACGTAGTATTCGAACTGAGTTCAATATGAGTATACCGATGGAAGGTGCAGACTATAAGCATTTAGGTTATGGTTTTCCAAGCTTTCAATGTCAATAATGGTTTATGACTGACTTGATTGCCACCATATACCCTTAGATATGATGCTTTCCATATATTACATGTGTATGAACTATGCTTATTAACTATGCATTTCATGTGTTTGTTGAAATGTTTGAATGAATATGGAATTTTGATTTGTGCTTGCCATGATTATTAATTGAGAATACATGATCCTTGTATGCGTGACAACTCCTTTATGAAAGGATTTGCCATAATATATGCTATAATTAATTCATTACATGTATGTTTGAAATGTGTAGTCTAAGTGTTTGATAAAAGGTCTGAATGGGTGATTGTTTGATGAAATGCATTTATTAAAGGTGTTGAGATGAGATTCTTAGTTACCTTAATTATATGAATAGATTCCTTCATGTAATTTACATTCGACTACATGATTCATGTATGAAATGTCTAGGTGTGATAACATGTGCACTATGTGTTTGTTAAAATACTCAAATGAGATTTATATGTGATTTAGTTATTAAATGCCATTTGAATGTCATATATGAATGCCCATTGCAACTGAGTATAATTCGGACTATCGTATAGTCCAGGAAATCGGTAACAATTTTTGATCGAGTGGTCGATTTAGTTTCGCCACCACGGATACTTTCGATGAATCCGAGTCGTACGGTGATTATCGACAGTGGTTAGGCCACAAGGAGTGCGTATGCACTCCATGTCGATTAAGTTAGCGTCCGCTCATACCAATCGAGCCTGTCAAGTAACTCGATTGGCCTAATGTGTGTTTACCATGGATGGACGCTACTGATTGAATCTAAGGTACCACTTACCAATGCAAAGCCCATTTAACCTTGGTACCATGATCCGCTAAGACTTATGAGCCTGGCATGGTGGTGTATGGGATACCATGGTCGAGCTGTCAGCCTACGCTTGGGTGACGAGCCTCCCTGTAGTGACCAGTGAGCAATACAAAATCATGAGCCGAATATGGTGGTGTATGGGACACCGTATTCGAGCTGTCGGCCTACGCTAAGGTGATGAGGCTTTCCGTAGTGACCTTGAGTATAAACTAAGGCCTATGTTGTGGTGATGAGCCTCTTCGTAGTGCCTGAACTTGCCTATTCACTGCTTTCAAATCAGGGGTGATGTTGCCCTATAACTTGCCTATCGTATGTGATTAATGAGGATTGACGACACTAGATGGATCATTGTTTGGGAAAATGATATAAAGGGAGGTATCTTAGCTCCTCGAATCTGTTATATAAATAGGTATAATTAAGAACTTGGCTAACACGACCATGCACCGCATTGCATGTGCCTTTGGTGTGGGAGTTGAGCACAGTGGGAGTTTAGCATGCGTGATCGAGAGATGATGTCACAGAGGGAGTGCAGACGAGGGCATGCATCATTATCGCATATCATTCTTGCATTAACCGGAGTAGTTAGGACATGATTGTTGTACTGCCTTATCATTACTACTTGACTGAATTAATAACATGTTAAACTTTGCCTTATATCTCTATTGAGTTGATCACTCACTCCCACTCTAGGATGGTGTTTTAAAACACCAACCTGACTCTGTTGTAGTTGCAGATGATGATGCAGCTTACGAGATGGGACCTGACTTTTATGATGACGAGAAAGAGTTCTCCTACATGCAACTTTCTAGCGGGTCTGTGTAGACCTAGATTTGCGTAGCAGGGATTGGAGGGATACGGACTAATTGAACATTACACCTTATCATTTTGTAATTTTTGGAATTAACATGTAATTATTTACCTGGTGACATGTTCATACTCTGGGGACTTACAACCACTTATATGCCTTATATATCTAACACAGTCTTCCGCTTGCGTAACCTAATTGTCTCTGGAGTATGATATGCTGATTTAGTGTAATCTCATTCATGTCTAATACACTAATAGGAACAACATTTAATAATCATTATCTATGTTGCATAAGTGATGCGTTGGGACTTAAGAGCTGAGCTTCTACTCGACCCCCGACTTTCAGGGCGTTACTCTTCTTTTCCTGAATTGATATTGTGAAATTAGGAAATCTTGTTGTTCACCATTGTCCCATGGGCAGGGTAGCGTGATGGAATCCTCCCTAACTTTCACAATTCTCTTATGATTGGTTGTGGGTTTGGTAAATTGTTGTCATTTTCTATGTCTCCTGGGCATGGTTAAGTGATGGAATCACTTCTAAAACCTCACCACTCTCATCTATTGATGATTAGATCCATGAGAAGTCCAGTTGTGTCCTTGAATCATGCAAGGTAGCTTCCCAATTGCTACAAGTGGATGCTTGGCACCTTGTTACCAGCTTTGAATTTGTTAGCTTTAATTACTTTAATCACAATTAGTCTCTTGCATATTCCAGATTTAGGTTTTCATCTTTTTCTAGTTCTACTTCTATTTACTTTTAAAAGACACACAAGTTCAATCCCTGTGGATTCGACCTCGGTCTCACCGAGATTATTACTACATCGCGACCCTACACTTAGGGTTGTGAACATGATCCATGATCCAAATTTAGGTATCATCCATTTATCACACAAATTAATAATTCCAAAGGTATGGCATGATACCCAATAGTATGAGGATCTACTCAATATGGGTAGTCACCCAAACACCAAGTATGATCACTCAGTTCAAAGGTGCGAGCTTGTCACATAAAACCAAATCACCACAAGAAAAATAGCTCGTCACCCAATTTCATTCATGCCGGGGTTATTCGAACGGTGCTCTGACACGGAACCATCGGCTAGGTAATTTGATGGGGGTCGTTCAAATAATGATATATTGCCTCTATTAGTGCTCGCTAGTTACTACAGGGAGGCTCGCCACACCAGCATAGGCCGACGGCATGGAAACAATGTCCCATACCACCATGCCCGGCTCCTGAGACTTAGGGATCGTATCACTAATAGTTATTAATAGGCCTCTCTAGGGTATGTGGTGCTCCAGATTCAGGCAGGTGTGATCATACATGGTTGACACATATGGTTGGTCGGCTGTTAGGTTAATTTGGTTGAATCGGACTAACCATGGCGAACCGGCATTGGGTGCAAGCATCCCATGTAGTCCGACTAATGCTGGTTAACCATGTTCAGTCCGAATAAATTAGACTAGTTTGGGGCGGCTAACCCAATCAGGACCGCCCTTGTGGATTTGTGGTTTGCCAGCCCACCCGACAATCCAGGTCGTCTTGGTCATTCAACCGCACTAATAAATTGACTAACGCGACTACATGGAGGGATGTAAATGGTAATTCAAAGAATTTCACTCTATTGGGCATTTTGTCAAACTTGTAGGTGGCATTACACTAAGCTAACAATTTATGGTGAGTGGCCATACAAGTACGCTAGTTAGCAAGCATTCATCTGCACAGTATCTCAATCATCAATCGGCACTTGTTTCGACCAGAAACGAAATGCATTTGATTTGGAAGAATTTTTTATTTAATATCAATAAAGATGGAAAAAAGAGAATATTCATCAATTTCATTTATTCTGAGTTCATTAACATCCTCTTAGTCGTTTAATTCTAGAAAATATGCAAGTCAAATATCATTAAAATGTAAATTTTGGCAAACAAAATGGCGACTCTGCTGGGGAATTCTTATTTAATGTTTATTTAAGGATGACTTTGAGGATTTTATCATTGTTTGCATCTTATATGACTCCAAAATGGTAACTCTCAGTGGAAACATCCTCCCTTTCATCTCTAGAATAGAATCTATTTACAGATAAACACCAGGTAACATTGCACATGACATTTGACAGGAACATATACATTTAAATTCCAGAATATTAGGAGATATGGCGCTCTTAACAAGAAATACAACCTTCTACTTCATACCAATAGGATTTGTAATTGAGTATCTGATCAACATCACACTCAGCAAAAGCGTTGATCAGATACATACTCAATTACAAATCCTATTGGTATGAAGTAAAAGGTTGTAATTCTTGCTAAGAGCGCCATATCTCCTAATATTCTGGAATTTGAATGTATATGTTCCTATCAAATGTCATGTGCAATGTTAGCTGGTGTTTTTCTGTAAATAGATTTTATTTTAGAGATGAAAGGGAGGATGTTTCCACTGAGAGTCACCATTTTGGCGTCTTATAAGACACCAAACAATGATAAAATTCTCTAAGTCATCCTTAAATCAATATTAAATAAGAATTCCCTAGCAGAGTCGCCATTTTGTTTCGACCAAAAATGAAAAGCATTTGATTTGGGAGAATTTCTTATTTAATATCGATAAAGATGGAACAAAGAGAATATTCATCAATTTCATTTATTCTGAGTTCATTAACATCCTCTTAATCCTTTGATTCCAAGATAGAATCTCTTAATAAAGAGAAAAATACACAAGTCAAATATAATCAAAATATAAATTTTGACAGCATTCCGACACGTTTTCATCAAATCTCCAGGGGAGATGAGTTGTGCGGGTTTTCCATGCTAGGATCCCTTGGAAATATCAGCAATTTCAACATAATGACTCCCCTCAAAGATAACTTGCGCAAATCATACAGGAGTTACACGGCTTACAAGTTGCGCGGACTCACGCAACTTGCTATGAGTAGCGCAGCCGTCCTTCCTTTCTTCTCTCTACCTTCAATACCTGTCAAAGAGACTAACCTCCTGAACATTTGATCTCTCGAATGAGGGAGTAAGGTGGTATTTATAGGCATCTGCACGTATGAGCCCTCAACTCCTGTGCCATGGGCCCCAACTCGCATCACCAGATCCTCCTTCTCTAATGAAACTTGCGCGCCCCAGCGCAACTTAAGTGAATTGTGCGGACCCGTGCAACTTAAGTCCCGTGCAACTTGGGTCTTGCACAACTTAGGTCCCGCGCAACTTACACTGCTTTCCCTCTCCTTTTCATGCCTTTCTTCAATTCTCTCTCTCTAATCACTTTTGATACCCCAACAGATGCCCCATTGATCCAAAGTTTGATTTTTCTAAATTAATTTAAAGGATCAAACTTGCCATGGAGAACCTGAGTTGCACGGCTTCGCGCAACTCTATCACTGGAGCAACTCTCTAGGGCGCCTTGAGCCTATAAATATCAACTCCTTTCAATAATTTCTTTCTTCCAATCTTTCCATCTCCCAGCAATTCCCTTTTCTGCGCTTCACTACCGCACAACTTTCCCGTGCAAGTCTTCCGCGCAACTCATCTGCACTTAGTGCAGTAAATTCTTGCCCTGAAACTCTGCCAAAATTTCTAACATTTTCCAGACTTAACCATTTTGTTGAATTTCCCAACTATGGCATGTACTAAGAGAACTTTTCATGTAGTAGAGCCACCCACAAATCGTCCCTCTTATGCTAGCCTCCCAAATTCTCTTCCAACTTCTGATCCTTCACCAACTCCTGCAACTCAAGTGGCCCCTTCTTACCCAGCTCAAGCAGCTGCTCCTTCTTCTCTAGCTCACGAAAGTCCACCATGTAAGCGAGTTAAGGTGACCAAGAAACAACCGCATATATAAAGGAGACGATCTTACTTGTCCTTAACTTCTCTGACAGAGTCAAGTTGCTATCTTGGCCAATATGTCAGGCAATCATCTCTATAGCTATAGCATCACCTCCAAAGCAAGGTCGAGAAGTCGACTAGGAGACTTGGCTGGAATCCACAACCAATATACACATAAACATCGTTCAATCGCCAATAAGAGAAGACACACCACCACCCACCCTTTCCCAGAAGAAGCGGAAGAAGTCAAAGTAACAGATACTTCAAGAAAAGATCTAGGAACACAAAAAGAAGAAAGTTTCGAACTCCTGGGGCATGGTAAAGGTTCATGATGGCTTCATAAAATTCAACAGCCCCCTCAAGAACGAACTGGTGAAAATTCCCTTGAACATTCGATGACATCAATCCATTCTTAAAAGTGAGCCAACAAATCGAACCTTGCAAAGCCGTGTGATGTATACTCCAAACTGGTCAATTCGAGAGCCCCGAATGTTAGAGGGCATTCTTTCAGAGAGAGGATCAAAACAACAAATTGGCGAAGTACATCTGATATGATTCCTGGTTCCATGTTACAACCCCCATGTACACTTTTCTACAGTCTTTTATGAGATGATACGTCATCGTTTCAGAGAGAGAAGATTGCTATGGGGAGTTGAAGAATTTTGCATCGAGGCTTCCTGACGTCTCATAAATATTACACCGACTGAGCCAAGGCTATCCTTACCAAACATTCCGCGACACTAATGCATGATGGCCTCTATGGCACTATTAAAGCAACTTTTGAGTACTTTTACAAGAATCATATGATTTATAAGGGTTTCCTGAGCTATTGGTGTCCCACCACAAACTCTTTTCATCTTCCTTTAGGTGAAGTCAGCATCACTTTATGAGATCTTCACAAGATGGCAGGTCTACCTCTGACAGGTCATTTATATGATGAATACGTATCTACCAATGAAGAATTCTTGCATTTTTCTTCTTCTAAAAGACAAGCGCTAGTATCAGATGCTACTATTGAACTTTTCAAGGAGATGTCCAAATTTCCCAACACCAGCAAAATTTCTCATTTCCTTTGGTTGGCTCATTTTTCTCAAGAGCTACAGTATATTCTTCTTCTTTTCATTTTGATCTTCATACATTCGTTAGTCATCATTTTTACTTGTGATTTCCCTTTCTTGGCAAGTTTAAGAACAACAATTCAGATGAACTAGAAAACGTGCTCACAAAATACGAAACCCGCTAGAATTTTCATCCAAGGGCGAATTAGTGGCTTTCTTAGCATACTGGCTGAGCACGGTAATGCTTCCAAGTTCCAAATAGGTAGACGCCATCAGACCATCTGTATTCATTGTTGCAGGCAGATTGGTAGAAGGATGAAAATATTCATTAACACCCCCTGTACTTTGCTCATTGTATCGAGCCTTCAGAGACGTTGCTACACATTGCTAAAACTCGTCTGTCGGGCCAGTTCAGCATTCACCCTGTGGCACTACTTTTCTGGATGGTTGGGTATATATTTACCATGGACATACGATGACCCAAAAAAAGCTTATGTTCATCCCTTCCGACTCCCCTTATGCCATTATCAGAGGAGGATTATGCCAAAATGAATGTATGAATGGGTCATCGATGTCATTGAGTCAACGAATGCCATTGATTTTTACTAGTTCTCATTTGCCCAATATATTGTAGATCATGAAGTCATCGATGATGACAAGCTCCCTCTGGCCAAGCGAGCATTTTTCATATCAATACGGTCTAACGGCCTGCCTTTACGAGAAGGCAGTGAGTTTTGGAGAGAACCGCATTACCCCAGCCGATTTGCATGACAATTTGGATATGATTAGACGATTCCTGACCATTTAGAAGAAGTGACATGCAACATGTGCTGTTATGGTATAGGGCCATTCAACTAGGGCTTAATCTGTAGACAACTTCTCGCAGCCCGCATTAACTTAAAGTTCATTATACCAGGTTTTGGTTGTTTTGCTCGCATGACTTATCCGTGGATGCAGTGGTGGGCATATCAATCATTCCTCATTCGCCGATGCTTACCAATAAATTCACCGATATGGATCCATACCCCTCAACTCAGGAAACGCGACAGAAGAGATGGATAGGCTATACTGTTGAACACGATCATGCCCCTTCCCCTGGTGATATTTGCGTAAAGATTTCTGTAGGAGAACACATTCATGAAGCTAAACTGGCTAACACTCTTAAAGGCTGGATTGCTCATGGGTTTCCATTGACGCATTTCAAATCTCAGAAAAAGCCTACAACTAAGGAAAATGCCCCCACAGACGTCGACAAAGAAAGTGCCCCTGCCGATGTCGACGAAGCACCTCATATCTCGGCTCCTACAGCTCCTATTCACGCCTTAGAAGCTGTTGGGCCTTCAGAGCCCCAAGAAGTACCTTTGCCTATTCCATCGCCACCTCCTCATAGTGAATCCTTATCTCCTGTGACCTGGTCACAAACACGACTAAGATCTTCTATCTCCCCCATGGCTACTGCTATAGAAAACCCAGCCTCTGTCGAAAGGAGGGAATCTATATTGAAGGGAAAACAAGCAGTTACCAAAGAATCTCCTCTGAGATCATCATCATCTTCATCGTTTTCTGAGGAAAAAGACAAAGAGTTTGTCTCTTGCAGCTCTACTTCTACTAGTCAGACATCCTCTTCTAGCGGTTCAGGAGAAGAAAGTGAATCGGATGCCGTCGTAGAAGAAGTTGAGGTCATAGAAGAAGTGGAAGAAGGGAAAGTGGATATTAGCGAGGATAACAGAGTCGAAGCAACTACTGCCATTGCCGAAGAGCTTCCCAAGTAGAATTCCTCAGGTCATCACTAGAGATGGTGGTGAGGGAGAAGAATCCTTGGACTACGGAGACTATGAGGATACAGCCGGAGCTGACTTAACTATATCTTTCAGTATCAATTATTCTCCCCTCCCACGTGTAGCACCTTCAAATCCTCTGACTGATATTATGGCACTCCATAGATTCCCCTGGCTCCCTTGGATACAGTTCAAGTTATTCTTCCCACCTCTGGCTCCGATAAGCATTCTGCTAAAAAGAAGAGAGAACCTCCCAAACTTCCCATTAAGACTAGCAGAGCAGTTTGTGGCATAACTTTCCAAACAGAACCTACTAAAGTTATGACCCTAACTACTATGGCGCCCAGTACTGAACTCTAAGCTCCATCTTTTGCCAACATGGCTTCAGACTTACCCAAACCTCCCTTGGAGGAAAGGCAATCTGTAGAACCGTTAACTCTAGTTCCATCTCCTTCGGCAGTCGCTGGTATACTTTACTTTATTTTCCTGCTTCATATTAACTTTCCTATAATATATATCCCTTGACTTATGCATTTTACTTGTATTTCGTATTTTGCCCTATCTCTAGTGGCTCTACAAGCTCAAATTCTGTCACCACTGTATCAATTATCATATATCTAGAAAAGATTTCTCCCCCAGCGTTATCTTTATTGTGAAGCTCCACATCAACAGTCGTTTACTTCTTTAAGGATCCATCCCAATGGTCCAATTTAGAAATAGTGTTATCTTCTCTAGAAAATGTTGCGCAAATTGCTAGACTCAATATTTCTCCTTTTCACGAGTCTTTATCCCATTTTTGTGAGACCTTCCACAAATTGGTAGACGTCTGTAATATGATTATCGCACCTAAAATTCTTGCTCGACAACAGCAATTATTGCAGCTTAAAGAGAAAACTTCAAAGGCAGCGGCAACAGGATCTATTTACGATAAGGAGTTTCATTCTTTGAAGGAGCAAGTAAAGGCTGTCAAGCATTCCTTTGTGACAATAACAGAGAAAATTGCAAACCTCAAGCAACAAATCCTAGATTTGGAGGCTCAGCAATGCGAAATAAATTCAAAGGCGATCCAGCTCAAGGCTGATATCGAAGTTAACAGGCGGATAGCCGATCTGGAGCGGCTGGAAGTTTCAAAAGGGGAGGAGGCGATAAATTCCTTGGAGCAGGAGCTAATCGATGCTCCAAACCAAGTTAGGCTTATCATTGAGGCTGAAGTTGAAAGTGCAGCCGCCAAAGTTTAACTGAGAGATGACCTGCATCATTACATGCTTGCTCTAGGAATTTCAGATGAAATATGAACTTTCTTTTGTCTCTCTTTTTCTAATATTTATCATAGCTTGTTTTCACATTTGGTATCTCTTTTTTTGACATTATGGACAAACTTTGATGAGTCATGCATGCTTATCGTAAACAAATATCATGTTTGAACATAATGGCTAAACATCATGCTTAATTAGTCAATTTTCATATGTTATTTTTTTATTATTAATCATATAGTGCTGTCTATATGGTGTTATTTTATGTGGCGGCGCTAAGTTCTGGTTTTAGTTAGTAGCACACACAGTTTAAGCTCATAAGTAGTTGGAGCAACCACAATTTAGACTCATAAGTAGTTGAGTTGGTCTTATGCGAATGGCCGCTATAACTCTTTAGAGTTCACGGGGATTATCGTGGCCGGGTAGTTCACAAACCGCGATCCATTAGAGGGGCCCAATGAAGCTATCGGGGTTGTAAACTCAATAGGATTTACGCACAAGGTTGGCTACAGTAACTCTCAAGAGTTCGCGAGGCGCATAAGGCTATCATGGGGTACCAAATCCAAGGCCTCCAGTCCATCAGTGGAGGGTCTCCTACTTCAGAGACTTACCCCCATGAGTTACTACTGAAATCAAACCAGGAATCTGGGGAGTCATCGTGCTTCGGAAACTCACTTTTCCTTTGCCTGCAAGGTCAAACCCATTCACGAGGGGCGTTCTCCGACCATCCTCATGATGCTTTCTAAAACTATACAAACGGCATGGGTCTTACATAACTACTTCATCAATTGCCTGCATGGGTGCACATGAAGCTCTCTATGGGCTTTTTAGGGTCTCAGACTCCACTGCCGACCAAATAATATATATGATGCCGATGATAGTAGGCCTTATGCGTAGTCAACCATATATGGCTTGGCAAGGCTGCTTTAAATGATAAGCTACCATTGCTGTCATCAACTTTATATGTAGTTGGCCATATAGTCTTATTCCACTGGCAAAAATGGTGAATTAAAATTGATATTTCACCATTGCTGATAATGTTCTGCCAATATTCATACTATATTTAAGATAACATATCAGCCTGACGATGATAGCAATTTTGATAAGATAAGCTTGCACGAGCGATTAATGATGACAGTGATAATCATCGGCGTAATAATCATTGGCGTAATCATCGGCGTAATCATTTCCCATGCTAGGATCCCATGGGAATATTCGAAATAGCCTGATCGTATGTCAAAAATTTCAGCATAATGATTGCCCTCAAAGATAACCCGCGCAACTCATACAGGAGTTATGCGACTGACGAGTTGCGTGGACCCACGCAACTTGCTACAGTAACGTAGCCCTCCTTCCTTCCTTCTCTCTGCCTTCAATACCTGTCAAAGGGATTTACCTCCTGAACATCTGATCTCTTAAATGAGGGGGTAAATGGGGTATTTATAGACATCTGCACGTGTGAGATCTCAACTCCTGTGTCATGGGCCCCACCTCGCATCACCAGGTCCTACTCTGATGAAACTTGGGCGCCCCGGTGCAACTTGAGTGAGTTGTGCAAACCTGTGCAACTCAGGTCCCGCGTAACTTGGGTCCCGCACAACTTGTACTACTTTTCCTCTCCTTTTCATGCCTTTCTCTAACTCTCTCTCTCTCTCTATCTCTCTCTAATCACTTTTGGTACCCCAACAGCATTGATCAGCATGTATTCATTCACGCACAACCAATAGTAACTGAAAGTTCCAAAAATATTATATGAAATAGACCTATTGAAACTGAAAATTTCTGTAACTAAACGTTGTTGATGGAGCGCATATCTTTTTTATCTTAGATTTTTTATGTTCATTGTCTTCTTTGGAATTCTTTTAATCATACTAGGAATCATCCTATATGATTAAATTAATTTTTTATATTTTTAGTATATTTTACAAATTCGAGTAGTTTCTAGTATAATTAAATTAAAGTTTTTTATTAGGGTAATTAGATCCAAAATACCATTTTTGCTAATTGTAAATAGGCTACACTATGAATTTAGCTAATCCGAACCCTAATCATTCTACGTGAGAAATCTCACTGCCCAATTCAACTAAAAAATTCTCAGATTCACTGAATTGGATACAAAGCGCACGTTAGTTGTCTGCTAGACTCGAAACTATAAAATAACGACCATCTTACCGGGATTGACATCCATCACTGATGGCCGACCAGGATGGTGCCTAGAACTACTCAACTTGGGCCGAAAGTTGGGCGCTTGAAACGCGTGAAGCCGTTAGACTGAAAATAGAAATTTAAATGAAATAGATCATCCACTCTTTCATGAAGTTGTGATATTTCGACCATTAGATCACAACCAAACATGAGGTACAAGTTAAGAATATTTTTTCGCTCGTATCTGTATAGCCGCGGCCCCGATTGATCACTGATGATCATCCATCGCAAGTGGGGCCCCCACGGCTAATCGGAGTGTCCAATTGCTGCCCTATTGTGTCCAAACATAGATCCTATAGTGGGGCACCTTTCCCCTGACGTTGATGAGCCAGTGGGCCCCCGAAAGGACTCTGTAAATAGAAAACAACCTCCCCCAGGCAAATTTATTGGAAAAAGGGTCATCCAGACTATTTGTGCACATTTTGGCACTATAAATAACCCTTCACTTTCATCCTCTCACTTCCATACGAATTTCTATTGCAAGAAAGGGAAAGAGAGGGAGAGAGAGGAGAAGAAAGGGAGAGAGAGAGAAAGAGAGAGGAGAAGAAAGGGAGAAAGTGAGGGAGAGGAGCTAGTGTGGAAGATCCACCCCGCTACCACTAGCTGACAATGCATCTGCATCATGCCACATTGCTAGAATCTCCCCGGCAATGATTTGAGGTAAATAGAAAACTCTTTCATGAAGATTTCCCTTTGAGAATCGAATGCATGAGGTCTTACAAGCTGTTCATCTTGGGACAGGATGCCAGGAAGCAAATTCGCAGGACCATAGCCCTAAAAGCAACCCCGAAACTCGGTACACCACCTTAAGGTGCGGACCATTACCTTTAGGTTGCCAATTATCAAACTCATGCTGTAATTATTGGTTTATGAGGTGAATAGATGAATACATAATGGTTAGTGTCGATTTATGATTGTGTAGTATATATATAACTTAAATAAAAAGTTAAAATTAAAAAAAAAAAAAACCCTACCCAACTCCTATTCCCTCTCTTCCCTTACCCTAGCCAGCCCGCCACAGCTCGCACCTAGCAGCTCGTCGGTCGCCATCTCCGCCCGCACGAGTAGCTCTCTACCCCTCTCTATCTCTCTCTTTCTCTCATTCTCCTGGATCTTCTCCTCTCCAGCTCTCCCACCCAACCCAATTCAATCAGCCCACTCAACGACTTCTCTTAAGGTTTTGTGTGGGTGTTGAGGGTAAAATATTGCATGTTATCCCCCATTTATATCTTAGTTTTATGAACATGATAATGTTTAATGTTTTATTATACTCATGTTTGTGTTACAAGGTGAATTTAAGAGCTTGGATTGAAAATGGTGTAAAAAGCATGGATTTGATGCTCAAGAATCACTAAGGCAATGGATGGATCTTAGGAGACCAACATTAAAGAATTCACATGCCAAAGATCCAAGAAAACCAAGTGAGGAATGAAGTGAGGAAAAGGAATCCTGAAATTGTCCTAAAAAAGCATATTCTAAAACTCTGGGTCATTTTGTGAAATTGCGCAGAGTGAAGTTTATTTTGGAAAATTGCATAGAGTGAAGTCTATTTTAGCAAACTACATAAATTTGAGGCAATTTCTAGAGTTTTCCAACTAGGTGCGAAAGTTAGAGTTCCACAACTATAAATAGGACTCCCTAGGATGTTCATAGGCATCTTATAGGGTTTAAGGAGTGGAGCAAAAGGGTGGAGAAGCCGTCGCCAAGAGATTTTCTTCTTCTTACTTAGTTGTTTTCATGCTTTCTTTTAGAGTTTTAAATCTAATCATGTCTATAGTTAGCTAAACCTCTTAGCTAGGGTTAAGAGGTGAAGCTTGTAGCATGATAAGATGTTTCTATCGCTTTAATTCATGTTTATGTTGAACTCCATGGATTCTAATTTGATATTTAAGGAATACTTTTAGTTTTTAATGGTTTATTGTGACTCAAATTACAGTAGATCTGTAATCGCTTTGATTATCTTATTTTCCTGATTTGAGATTGTGAAATTAGTAAGTCCTATTGTTCACCATCGTCCCTTTGTCATGGTAGGGTGGTGGAATACTTCCTAATCTTCACAATTCTCCTGCTTGGAGATTATGAGATTGGTAAATCCTACTGTTTGCCATTATCCCTTATGCATGGTTTAGTGATGGAATCCCTGCCAATTATCATAGTTCTCCTTCATTGAGAATTAGGTCAATGGAAGTTCAGATTTGGTCTTAATGATATATTTTCCAATTGAATAGGATAGGACTCTAATTCTAATTGTGTTACTTGAATTAAGTAAGAGGGCTCCTCGATCACTACAAGTGGATCCTTGGCACCCTAGTTCCCACCTTTAAATTCTTAGTTTTAATTACTCTATTCACAATTACTCTCTCAAATACTTCAAAATTAGTTTCACATCTTCTTTTAGTTCATTTCAGAAACGTACAAGTTTCAGTCCCTATGGTCTTACCGAGATTATTACTACATCACAACCCTACATTTGAGGTTGTGAACAAGTTTTTAGCGTCGTTGCCGGGGATTAACAGTTGTGTTTTCTAGATTTGATTAGTTTTGGAATTAGGTTAAGATTAGGATTTTTCTACTTTTTAGGTTAGGATTTTTTCAGAATTATTTTAGAAACTAACTTAGCTTTCTATTTCTAGGTTTAGAAACTTTCCTTTTTTATTTTGAGAAACTAATTTACTTTCTAAATCTAAGATAAAAACTTTCCTAATTTGTTTTTAGAAACTAATTTTTATTTTTTAGAAACTTTCTTAATCTATTTTTGGAAACTAATTTCCTTTCCTTTTTCTATTTTTAGAAACTAACTTACTTTCTATTTTTAGAAACTAGGTATATTTCCTAGTTCTTTTTTTAGAAACTAATTCACTTTCTCTTTTCTTCTGCAGGATCCCAAAATAGAAACTTCTAATTTGGTAACTTCTTTCTAATTCACTTTCTTTCTATTTCTAGATCTAAAACTTTCCTAATTTATTTTTAAAAATTTACTTTTCTTTCTATTTTCAGATTTAGAAACTTTCTTAATTTTTTTTAGAAACTAACTTTTCTTTCTATTTCTAGATTTAGAAACTTTCCTAATTTGTTTCTAGAAACTAACTTTTATTTCTATTTCTAGATTTAGAAACTTTCCTAATTTGTTTTTAGAAACTTATTTCTTTTTTTTTAGAAACTAATTTATTTTTAGGACTAACTTTTTGTTTTGTTTTTAGGTTAGGGTTTTTTCTGATTTATTTTTAGAAACTAACATTGTTTTCTGTTTTGTAGGATCCTAACATAGAACTCTCCAAACCGATAAACTCCTTCTAACTTCTCCTCTACTTACTTTCCATATTGCTGTAGGATTTTTTATTTATTCTATTTTAGGATAAGATTCATAATAAGGGTTTCACCATGTATATGCAAGAGTGGAAATGTAAATATGCTAAGCTAATTTTAAAGAATACGAGAAATTGTGAAGGGTTGTTCGATGATTATGTTAGAAAACAACCTATGTCTCAAAATTTTTCTTGAAACATCATTGAGAACCAACCGTAATACAATGCTCCACTGGTTAAGAAGTCCTTACGTGATCATATGCAGGAGAATAATTACACCCCATGAATTAAGAAAAGAAAATCAGACGTGATTGTTGGGGTTATCATGGGAGTGAGAACTATTATCACCCATTAGACAAGAAGAAAACAATAAGAGATTATATTATGGGTGATAATATGTACCAACAACCACCATATTCTCCCACCTATGACTCGTATGACTATAATCAGTGGAAACATCAATGTTGGGAAGATGAACCAGCAATACATCATAGTGACAATTCTCTTGGATCCTCTACCTTTGAAACCCAACCAGAAACGATCCAAGAGGAGTCACTTCAGGGTTATGCAGATGATTTTACTGGCATCAGAAGAATGATAGAAGCGCTTGCATCGCGCCTTGATAAGTTAAAGGAGGCTAGTTCACCGCAGCCTCAACCCAATCCAATTCTTCATTCCCAACTCCCTACTTATAATCAGTGGAAACATCAAGATTGGAAAGTTGAATCAACAATGCATCATAGTGAAAATTCTCTTGGGTCCAAGAAACAATCCAAGAGAATTCACTTCAGAATTCCACACAAACTCTAAAGCTCATCCAACAAAACACACTCCAAAGATTTCAAGAACTTATAAAAGATATACAACAATTAGGTTCATATGATGCGATTATGGAGAATGCTGAAATTGAGAATGAAGAGTTGGATTGTGTTAATGAGCATACGATTCAATTTTCCAAAGAGTCGATCTCGATGACTATCTAAAGGAATGATCAAGAGACATCGATGTCTTTCAAATATAATGATACTGACATGCTCCAGTCATATGACACACTTGACTTCGAGGAAGAGGCTACTTTATTCGAGCCTCAACTCAACCTAGAAAAAATAGTGTGAGGAAAGTGATCTCATCCCACTTGTGAACTATATTGAATTGGAAGATAATAAGTATTAGGATGAGAATTGTGAGTTTACAACCCAAGATTCATTGAAATTGATTTCAATTATGGTTCAGGAAAGTGATCACGAGGTACTAGAAGTTGTTGACCATAATGATCTACTCCACCCATCTAACACACCTGATTTGAATGTGGAGGATGAGCCTCTTCCAATTAACCCTTCCAACTCTTTTGAGGCATGTGTAGACCACGCCCCTGATTTAGATTATAATATTATTAGATAGAAGGACGAGTCGCTCGATATGACTCTGGAATTTGAAACCACCCAGTTAAGCCTATCATCTGAGTTGTTAACCCATGACGATATAGTGCCTCTACTGAGTAGTAGTAATGAATAAAATCTTCACATCAATGCGCCTACTAATCCACAACCTATCTATGCAGGGCAGGGTGAGATGTATCCAGTGACAATTGGCTCTCACCAAGGTGAAGAGCAAGAGATCATGTTTTCCTTTATTTAAGAGAAGAAAGAATCATTAGGCATATCATCACAGACCTCAATGTGGAAAATGAGTCTCTCTCAACTAACTATTTCAACTCTCTGAAAGATCGTTTGGCATATTTTGCATATTCAAATGATCCCATGATAAAAGAAATAATGGGTGCTTTACAAAACAATACCTCGGTGGTTGTTACTGACCGAGAGAACCATTATTCTGAAGCCCCTCCTTCCACAGATCTTTAATGTTTACCATTAAGGGAGGAGGAGCTGAAAGTTAAACCGAAGCTTGAAACTTCGGAATATGTTAAGACTACATCACCTACTAAGAATTTCTCTGAATTTTATCTACTTGTAGTCTCTAATTCACCATGTTGCACTAACTCTGAAACTTTCTTTGTCTTAGGTGAATCATATGTACTTTGGACACCTCAGGAGATTAAAAGAAAACTTTATGCTGAGGTCCACAAATTTCTCTGGAAAATCATGCTCCAGGGCATCCAAGCTTATTGCAAAAAGGGCTTTTGGATGATCTTGTTACGAAACCTTCTGAAAAATTTATAAAGATACTGGACGGAGGAGGAACCTTGTGGCATGACTAAGTAGTTTTCACCTATTTTCCTAGTTAGGTTTAATGCTTTCAAAGAATTTAGGATTAAGATAGTTTACTTTTCACCATTTAGGATAGTTTTCTTTTCACCATTTAGGATAGTTTCTTTTTTGCTATTTAGAAAAGTTTACTTTCTGATGGTTTAATTCTTATGCTAACCCATCTTCACATTGAGATATTTTGAAAAAAAAAACCTCAGAATTCCTTCTTCAAGTACTATCTTTCCACCACTTCCATTTTCTTTTCGTTGCCTCATTTGCATTGAATGTTTATCTCTTTTTCATTACGAACAATGTAGATTTTAGGTTGGGGGTGTGGATTAGGCAGTCTAATCAGTTGTTTTCTTAGTCTTTGGGCGAAGTTGTGAAAAATTGAGAAAATTTTCTAAAATTTCTACAAATTTAAGTGGTCTCGAGGTTAATCCATGAATTAGAATTATAAGATACTTAATGTTGATGCCTTATATCTCTTGGATTTTAGTTAGTTGGGAGATCTCAAAATTAAGTTAAGTCATTGATCCTCGATTAGAAGTTTTAAACATTCATTAAGTCATGATTTCACATGTCACATCCAGCTTACACATTAAAGTGTCAGTTTGATATTGAATTGTTAACTTAATGATTATTAAGCATGGAAGGAACCAACTTGGGGAATTTGTCCATCATGTTCTATGGGAAGAATTAAAAAGAAAGAAAAAGAAAATACCCAGCTAAAAAAATAGTTGTCGTCGAAAAGGACTACCTATTAAAGATCTTAAAAAAGGTCGACATAGTGTGAAAGCCATCGATGGAAAAATCAAAAGCTAGAGGAATAAAAGAGGGAACTAAAAGAGGAACTGTAAGGCAAGTTTCGGTTTAGATTTTAGTTGTCCTAAATGATCTTTTAATTATTAATGTTATCATGAAATTGACGAATTGAACCTTTAATTGTGATAAGTCTAGACTTCATTATACACACATGAAACTCAATGTTTAGAATTGTTCTAATTGGAAGATTAATGATTTGAACTTGATTATGAAACTTACTGAGTGTTAGAGCTTAGGAGAAGGTAATGCATAACAATGATGTATTTTAGAATTCTATTGTCTGGACTATTTTTTAAAAAAAAAAACCACTTGAGCTTATAGAAATTATCCAGTGGTTCTCAAAACATTTTTCACATACTTTGCTCGGGACTAGCAAAATTCTGATTGGGGATTGTGTTGAAGGTCAAATATTGTATATTATCTCTCATTTATATCTTGGTTTTATGAACATAATATTGTTTAATGTTCTATTTTACTCATGTTTGTGTTGTAATGTGAATTTAATAGGTTGGATTGAAAAGGGTGTTAAAACATAGATTTGATGCTTAAGAATCACCAAGGCAAGGGATGGATCTTAGGAGACCAAGATTGAGTAATTCACATGCCAAAGATCTAAGAAAACCAAATAAGGAATGAAGAGAATCAAAGATTTGAAGTGAAGAAAAGGAATCCTGAAATCATCCTGAAAAAGCATATTTTAAAACTCTGGGTCATTTTGTGAAATTGCGCAGAGTGAAGTCTACTTTGAGAAACTGCGCAGAGTGAAGTCTGTTTTAGCAAACTACGAAAGTTGGAGTTCCACAACTATAAAAAGGACTCCATAGGATGTTCCTAGGCATCTTCTAGGATTTAAGGAGTGGAGCAAAAGGGTGGAGAAGCCATCGCCAAGAGTTTTGCTTCTTCTTCCTTAGTTGTTTTCATGCTTTCTTCTAGGGTTTTAGATTCAATCATGTCTATAGTTGGCTAAACCTCTTAGTTAAGGTTAAGAGGTGAAGCTTGTAGTATGATGAGATGTTTCTATTTCTTTGATTCATTTTTATGTTGAATTCCATGGATTCTAATTTGATATTTAAGGAATATTTTTAGTTTTTAATGGTTTATTGTGACTCAAATTACAATAGATCTGCAATAGCTTTGAGCATCTTCTTTTTCTGATTTGAGATTGTGAAATTAGTAAGTCCTGTTGTTCACCATCGTCCCTTGGACATGGTAGGGTGATGGAATCCTTCATAATCTTCACAATTCTCCTACTTTGAGATTATGGGATTGGTAAATCCTGTTGTTTGCCATTGTCTCCTGGGCATGGTTTGGTGATGGAATCCCTGCCAATTATCATAGTTCTCCTTCATTGAGAATTAGGTCAATGGAAGTTCAGATTTAATTTTATTGATAGGACTCCAATTCTAATTGTGTTACTTGAATCAAGCAAGAGGGCTCCCTTATCACTACAAGTGGATCCTTAGCACCCTAGTTCCCACCTTTAAATTCTTAATTTTAATACTCTATTCACAATTACTCTCTCAAATACTTCAGAATTAGCTTTACATCTTCTTTTAGTTCTACTTCTAGTTAATTTCAGAAACATACAAGTTTCAGTCCCTATGGATTTGACCTCGGTCTTACTAAGATTATTACTACATCGCAACCCTACACTTGGGATTGTGAACAAGTTTTTGGTGCCGTTACCGAGGATTGACGATTGCGTTTTCTAGATTTGATTAGTTTTGGAATTATGTTAAGATTAAGATTTTTCTACTTTCTATTTATAAGTTGGTGTTTTTTTTCTAGAATTATTTTAAAAACTAACTTAGCTTTCTATTTTTAAGTTTAGAAACTTTCCTTTTTTGTTTTGATAAACTAATTTAATTTCTAATTCTATGATAGAAACTTTCCTAATTTGTTTTTAGAAACTAATTTTTTATTTTTTAGAAACTTTCCTAATCTGTTTTTATAAACTAATTTCCTTTCCTTTTTCTGTTTTAAGAAACTTACTTTTTATTTTTAGAAACTTTCCTTTTTCTTTTTTTAGAAACTAGGTTGCTTTCTTAGTTCTTTTTTAGAAACTAATTCACTTTTCTTTTTCTTCTGCAGGATCCCAAAATAGAAACTTCTAATTTGGTAATTTCTTTCTATTTCTAGATTTAGAAACATTCCAAATTTGTTTTTAGAAACTAACTTTTCATTCTATTTCCATATTTAGAAACTTTCTTAATTTTTTTTATAAACTAACTTTTCTTTCTATTTTTAGATTTAGAAACTTTCCTAATTTTTTTTTAGAAACTAACTTTTCTTTCTATTTCTGGATTTAGAAACTTTCCTCATTTGTTTTTAGAAACTAATTCTTTTTTTTCTATTTCTAGATTTGGAAACCTTCCTAATTTGTTTTTAGAAACTTTTTTTTGAAAAAAAACTAATTTGTTTTTAGGACTAACATTTTGTTTTTTTAGGTTAGGGTTTTTTCTTATAATGGGTTGAGTATCTAGGACAATAAAACCTACTAGATACTAGAATTTATCAACTTGGATCAACACATCCTCAATTATCCCTCTCGGTACACGAATTGAGCGATCGGCAAGTTGTAATGTGGTCCATGTGGTTTTAATTCACCTAGACCCAATTGTTCGTAAACCAAATAAGGGATCAGATTTACGCTTGCCCGCAAGTCAAGAAGTGCGTGCTCAATCCGGTGGTTTCCAATTACACAAGTGATGGTTGGGCTACCGGGATCTTTGTATTTTTTTAGCACATCTTGCTTGAGGATGACACTCACTTTTTTTGTAAAAAAAAAAAAAAAAAAATCTTTTGTATGTTTTACAATCTTTTGGTCATACATAAATCTTTTAGAAATTTGGCATATGAAGGGATTTGTTTAAAAGCATCCAGTAAAGGGATGTTGACCTTTACTTGCTTAAGCACCTCTATAATATCTTAAGAGTTAGAGAGAGGTTTTGGTGCAATCAACCGTTGAGGGAATGATGCAATCGGCTTATTCAAGGTTCCAGTTTTAACTCATGTGGAGCATTGTTAGGTCTATCATTCTCATATATTTTCGGGTCCTGAGACTTTTCAATACTCACCGGAATAGATTTGTCAATTGTCTTCCCACTCCTACGAGTGGTGATAGACTTAGCCTGCTCATCTGTTTTAAAGAGCTTGGGTCACTGATTTCATATTATTATTTTGGGTTAGGGAGAGGTTGAGCAGGAAAGATCCCTTTCACCCCAATCAAAATTTTTATTTCAAGCCCTTGTATGGCCTTTGTAAGGTCTTGAAAGGCTTACAACATACCCTGATTAAAAAGCTCTTGGTTTTGTATATGTTTTAAGATCAAATCCTCTTGAGGTTTCCTTTGATTTAGAAATTGGTTAAGAATCCCTTGAGGAGTAGCCATTTGTCTGTTCCTCTAACTGAAGTTTGGATGGTTCCACCAGCTTGAGTTATATGTATTTGAGGTGGGTCCACTGAAAGGTTTTTGGTAGTTGTCTACAGCATTGGATTGTTTATTCAATATCTCTTAAAAAGCAAGAATTGTTGGGCAATTCTCAGTTATATGTATGTTACAAGCACAAATACTACAAACAACTTTCATAGTCTTTTCAGGTTCTACCTTCTTAAGTTCCGTGACCTCGAATTTTCTTGTGAGTTTAGTCACTCTTGCGTTTATATCATCTTCCTATTTTAGAACATAAATTCCTCACCTTTCCTTTGATTGAGTAGGCTTAGAAGTGGTAATTCTTGAAGAGGTACCCATGATTGCATGTTTTCAAGAAGTTTATCAAAATAATCCCACGCATCATCACCTTCTTTATTCATGAATTCCCCATTACACATCGTCTCCACAAATTGGCACATGGGTGAGGTCAATCTCTCATAGAAAAAGCTTGTTATACGTCATGTTTCATAACCATGTAGTGGACATGAATTTATGAGATCTTTAAATCGCTCCCAACATTAGAAGAATGTCTCATCCTCTTTTTACATAAAATTCATGATTGCTTTCTTTAAGGTATTTGTTTTATGATAGGGGAAGAACTTTTAAGGAACTCCCTTGTCATTTTAGCCCACGTGCCAATGGACCTTGTTCTTAAGGAATGTAACCATGACTTAGCCTTTTCTTTCAAAGAGAAAGGAAATAATTTAATTCTAATTGTGTCCTCAGACACGTTTAGGAAGTGTAATGTAAATATAATTTCATCAAACTCTTTTATATGCAAGTATAGACTTTCAGATTCTAGTCCATGAAACTTAAGGAGGAGTTGAATTACCCCTGCTTTAATATTCACAAGTCTTGTATTCAATGGAAATATCATGCAGGAAGGTGTACTCACCCCCGCGGTTGTAAATAATCTCATAAAGTACGAGGCGGGGGTGCATTATGCACCTCATTTTCATCTTGAACTTCTTCAACTGGAGGTTGAGATTGATTTGTAACCATCACTTTTATTGACTCAGAGGGTCTCAAGTGGTGTTTAATCTTGTGATAGATAGGCAACCCTTTGACTAATCCTCCTTCACTTAAGATATGTCGATTGTTGTCACAAACCCACTTGGACATGAAACACTCGCAACCCTTAAGTAACTAAGCAAACTAAACCTAAGAAAAAGAAAAATAAAACCTATAGCAAATAAGAAATTTAAAAAAGAAAGAGAGAATTGGAAAGAGATTATCGGATTGGAGTAGCTATGTTAGGATCCTACAAAATAGGAAATAATGTTAGTTTCTAAAATTAATTTCAGGAAAAAAATCTTTACCTAAAAACAAAACAGAAATTAACCCTAATCTTAACCTAATTTCAAAACTAATTAATCTCAGAAAAATGCATCTGTAGTCCCCGGCAATGGTGCCAAAAACTTGTTCACAACCCCAAGTGTATGGTCGCGATGTAGTAATAACTCGGTAAGACCGAGGTCGAATCCATAAAGACTAAACTTGTATGTATTCTGAAAATAACAAGAACTAGAAGTAGAAAAAGATCTAAATTGAAATCTGAATAATTGAGAGTAATAGTGAATAATGTTGATTAAAACTTATGAATTTAAGGTGGGAACTAGGGTGCTAAGGATCCACTTGTAGCTATCAAGATGCTACCTTACTTGATTTAAGGAACATAATTAGAATTGGAATCCTATCCTATCCAATTAGAAGATAATGAAATTTAAATCAAATCTGAACTTTTCATTGACATAATTCTCAATGAAGGAGAATTGTGATGATTTGAAGGAATTCCATTACCCTACCATGCCCAGGAGATGATGGTGAACAACGAGATTTACCAATCTCACTATATTAAAACAGGAAAAGAAGATATCCAAAGCTATCACAACATCTATTGTAATTTGAGTCATAATAAATCATAGAAAACTGAAAATATTCCCTTAATATCAAACAAAAAATAATGAAGTTCAATAAGAATAAGAATCAAAGTAAAATAAACATCCAAACACGCTATAAGCTTAACCTCTTAGCCCTAGCTAAGAGGTTTAGCCAACCATAGACATGATTGAAACCAAATCTCTTAAACAAAGCATGAAAAATAAACTAGGGAAGAAGAAAAACTCTTTGGTAGCTACTCCACCCTTGTGCTATGCTCCTTGAGACCTTTTCAAACCCTAGAAGATGCTTTGGAGCATCGTATGGAGTCCTGCTTATAGTTATGGAACTCCAACTTTCCCATTGAGTTGGAAAAATCTAGAAACCAACTCAAATTTATGCACTCTGCGTAATTTTTCAAAATAGACTTGGAGTTTCAAAATATGCTTTTTCAGGACAATTTCAGGAATTTTATTTTCAGGACAATTTCAATTTTCCATTTCCTCACTTTAAATCTTTAATTTTCTTCATTTCTCACTTGGTTTTCTTAGATCTTTGGCATGTGAATTCTTCATTAATGACTTCCAAATATCTAAATTTTCATTTAGTAATCTTTTGAGCATAAATCTTCCTTTTGGCATCAATTTCACCTTAAGCTCTTAAAATCACCTCACACATGAAAACATGCATAATTAAATAGATTAAGCACTATTATGTTTATAAAATCAAGGTATAAATGGGGGCAAATATGCAATATTTCACTCAACACCCTCAAAGACTCCCCTTGAACCATTGTATTTCCTTTCTCCTTAGGCATGATGCAAATCACAAAATGAACATGTTTTACCAAGAAATTGAATAAGAAATGCACATAACTAAGGAAAAATCCCTAAATAAACTCTAATAACTGTATGAAGGAAACTTAATAAAAAAAACTAGAAATGGAGAATGGAAATGGGATGCCTTACAATTTCAGAGCTGCAATGGCGACTATGAGAAATGAAAATCTTGTCCACACACTGAATATATAGCCCCTGATAATTCGATGCCATTGAAGGGTCTTTGATGCCATTGAAAAATGAGCTTCGATGTCATCGAAAAATGTTCAATTAAGTCAGTGAGGTATGTAGGATTTTTGACGATTTACCTGTTCAGCATGCACCGACCTATACACTGATATGTACATTAATTGTAAGGCCCATATCCTAACCCATACCGTTCCATAGACCTCCACAATCCTCCCTGTCGAATTTTGGTGACCTACGACACCGATGCGATACCCAGGCCAGGAGTTATAGAACCATGTATATTTCGAAGAAACGACGTGCGTTACGAATAATATCAATCAATCAATCACATGTCAAGTACACATCCCATCACTCTATCCCATCCCCAAGTACACAACCCATCCCTAAAGTCAACTCTCTCTCTCCACCCATCCCTTCACTACACCCATCACCCATCACCTCTCTCTTACAACACCCTCTTTCTCTCTCTCTCATTCTCTAACCATTTTTCCCAAGCAACCAAGGGAGGTGACTGTCTAAGCTCCTAGAGAACCTAGGAGTGGCCCACTTCCTACCCCCCAATCTCATCATCCAACCCTCTAAAATCAATCCCAACCATTCAATCTCATCCCTTGGAGCTCTAGAACACGTTGGTGAAAGAAGAATTCCAAGATCTAAGGTGGGTGTTTATAACACTAGATTTTGATTTTTGATTTTAAGTCCACTCAATTTTTTGGGCCTATCTTAATGTATGCATTATAATTGCTTGAGGAGCTCATAGTGGCGGAGCTCCTCCACTACACATCGTCTCCCTCTCTCTCTCTCTCTCTCTCTCTCTCTTTTGATGTGTGGTCCACTTAATGATACATGATTTTATCCATGCCGTCCACCACGTGGACCACACCGCTGTCCAAGTGGGCCCACCTAGCCAATGTCCAGCGGACGGTCTAATGCTGCTGGCACCATCCAGTAGACCTGGACGAAGAGGAAAACACAAGTATCAGCTTCATCCAAAGCTGGTGGGTCCCACACGTGTGGTCCCACCTTAATGTATGTGTTTTCTATCTGGGCCATCCATCTACTGGATGGCCAGCAGCTAATAGCTACTACTTTGATGCCAGCAAGTTCTGTGGTCTATACACAAGGTACGTGTTATATCCAACCGACCATATGTGGGGCCCACCCTGCACATGTCACACGTGCAGGTAATGGGACCAGGCTAATATATGGGTTGTATCCCCACCGTCCAAAGGCAAGGACAGTGGGGCCAGCTGTACATGAAATATCCAGGCCATCCGTCAACAGATGTCCACGGCTTGGACGTTTTAAACAACAACAAAATAAAATAATATAATATAATATAATATATATAATATATATAAATATAATATAATATACTATATAGGTATATCTGGTGGGCCATATGTGGGACCCACCAAGCAGATTGGCTGGTGTACGTTACCTAGCAGCGAAGCTGTTGTGCTGTATTAATGTCAGCAAACGATGGGCCCCACTGTGAGGTGTGTTTTATATCCATCCGTCCATCCATTTTGACGTGGCCCACCATGATCTGGATGGTGGGCCCTATCATGATGCATGTGTTCATCCATGCAGTCCACCGTCCAGATATGGACGGTGGGAACCCACCTTATGTATTATATTTCCAATTGTCCATCTGTGTGGGAGATGGAAATGGTTTGGCTAGAACACCTCACACCGTCCAGCAACAATAGCTATTGTAATGATGTTAGTCAGCTCTGTGGGCCCCACCACAAGTCTCATCATGATGCATGTGACCATCTACACCGTGCATTTGATGGGTCCCCTCTTAAAAATGGGGTATGTAAAAAATCGACCGTACACGAAACTCAGGTGGTCCACACTACAAGAAGCAGCGAGGGATTGAACATCTACCATTGAAACCCTTTTTTTGGGGTCACAGAAGTTTTGGGTAAATATGAAATTTGTTTCTCCTCTTAATTCAGGTCTTTATGACCTTATAAACAGATGGAAAATAAACGTTATGGTGGGCCCTACGTGGGACCCACCTATATGGAAACTGATTGGCTGGTGTACCACACACCAGCTATATAGCTGTTGTAATGATGTCAGAGTTCTGTGGGACCCACCATTGATGTATATGTCTATATCCACACCATCTAGCACCCTGGACGGTGGGACCCACCTTAGTGTATGCGTTGTATATTCACATCATCCGTCCCTTGGAAGTGAGGCCCACCATGATGTATGTTTTATGTACACATTGTTCATCCATTTTTTGGATCATGGGCTGCTCCTTAGGCCCATGTGATGTGGCCCACTTGATGTACATGAGGCCCATGTTTGAGGCCCAATGTGATGTATACCCGGCCCATGTGTTGGGGCCCATTGTGATGTATATAAGGCCTGTGTATGAGGCCCATTATAATAAGCATGTGGCCCATCTTTAAGGCCCATTGTGATGTACATGAGGCCCATGTTTGAGGCCCAATGTGATGTATACCTGGCCCATGTGTTGGGGCCCAGTGTGATGTACATGAGGCCCATGGGATGTGGCTCATGAGTGAGGCCCATGTGATGCGGCCCATTGTGATGTGTATTAGGCCCATGTGATGCAGCCCATTGTGATGAGTGAGGCACATGTGATACGGCTCATTATAATGTATATTTGGTCCATGTGATTCGGCCCATTGTGAAGTATATTAGGGCCATGTGATGCGGCCCATTGTGATGTGTATTAGGCACATGTGATGTGGCCCATTGTAATGTATTTGAGGCCCAAGTATGAGGCCCATGAGTGAGGCTCAATGCGATGTATATAAAGCCCTTGTGTGAGGCCCAATGTGATGTATATGAGGCCTATTGCGATGTGTGATTCCACCAAGATGTATGTAATGATGTGTATGATGCCCATCCATATTCCTAGTTGATATTAAATAGGTCATGCCTTGGGAGTAATGATGGTTTAATGTCCACATTGTAAGAGCAATGATGGTTAAATGTCCACATTATAACTCTTCCTAGGGCCCGTTGTTAGGCCCATCCTCATCTCCCCTTAATGGGTTAACCCAAACCGTGGGGACCCCATTGATGATTATGTTACCCATCTTTCCTTTGATTAGGTTATCCCAAACCGTTAGACCCCCATTTGATAATGATGCTTTCCACCATACTCTGTAGGACTACCCAGGCCTTGGAGCTTATCTTGTGTTTGTACAGAGCCTTCCATAGGGAATGTGTCCCACCTAGTTGCATGTGTTTATCCAAGCTTAATGACCCAAACCCGAGGCCCACTTAGATGATGAGCAGGACCGTTTGTAAGGTTTCATAGTCCTGGATGTGTGGATCCTACCAAGGGCCGCCTTATATTCGTATCAGGCCTCATAGGAAATCTCAGTTGTTATGATAAAGGAAGTGAGGAAGCCCACTTGTCGTATACCCACTTGACTCGCCCCATGAGACATATCTTATCCTTGTGTCCAGTTGCTAGGACCTCAGTGTCATGTATATATCATCACACCATCCATTTACTTCT